>NC_064643.1:554133585-554881085 GCF_023864345.2 Schistocerca serialis cubense
GCTTGTTATGGATGTGATGTCACACCACGTGGTCTACAATTCATTAAAAAATTTCAAGTTTTATTTCCTGTTGTTGTTGTTGTTGTTGTTGTTGTTGTCTTCAGTTCAAGGACTGGTTTAATGCAGCCCTCCATGCTTCTCTATCCGGTAGGAGCCTCTTCATCCGCCGCGAATCCTTCTGAATCTGCTTAGTCTATTTATTTTTTGTTCTCCTCCTACGGTTTTCACTCTCCACATTTCCCTCCAATACTAAATTGGTGATCCCTTGACACCTTGGAACATGTCCTATCAACTGATCCCTGCTTCTAGTCACGTTGTGCCACAAATTCCTTTCTCCCAATTCTATTCAGTACTACTTCATTAGTTACATGATCTATCCATCTAATCTTCAGCATCCTTCTGTAGCACCACCTCTTCAAAAGCTTCTTTTCTCTCACTGTCTAAGCTGTTTATCGTCCATGTTTCACTTTCACACATGGCTACACTCCATACAAATGCTTCCAGAAAAAACTTCCTGACACTTCTGCATCCCTTTCATGCCCCTCAACTCTTACAGCTGCCATCTGGTTTCTAAAGAAATTATAAATAGCTCCCTGTATTTTATCCCTACCACCTTCAGAATTTGAAGGAGTATTCTAGTCAACACTGTCAGAAGTTTTTTTAAGTCTAAAAATGCTATAAACATAGGATTGTCTTTCCTTAATCTCTCTTCAACGATAAGTCGTAGGGTCAGTATTGCCTTGCGTGTTCCTACTTTTCTATGGAATCCAAACTGATCTTCCCCAAAGTCTGCTTCTACCATTTTTTCATTCTTCTGCAAAGGATTCATGTTAGTAAATTGCAACCGTGACTTAGTAAACTGATGGTTGGTAATTCTCACACCTGTCAGCACATGCTTTCTTTGGAATTGATGTTATTAAATTCTTCTTTAAGTCTGAGGGTATTTTGCCTGCCTCATACATCTTGGAAGGAGGAAGATGTTTTGTCATGGCTCGCTCTCCCAAGGCTATCAGTAGTTTCAATGGAATGTTGTCTACTCCTGGAACCTTGCTTCAACTTGGGACTTTCCGCACTTTGTCAAATTCTTCATGCAATATCATATCTCCAATCTCATCTTCATCATGTCCCCTTCCATTTTCACAATATTGCCCTCAAGTACATCTCCCTTGTACAAACCCACTATATATTCCTTCCAATTTCTGCTTTCCCTTCTTTGCTTAGGACTGATTTTTCATCTGCACTCATGATATTCTTATAGATGGTTCCGTTTTCTCCAAATGTCTTTTTAATTTTCCTGTAGGCAGCATCTATCTTATCCCTAGTTCTACATCCTTACATTTGTCCTCTAGCCATTGCTGTTTAACCATTTTGCACTTTCTGTTGAATTCATTTTTTATACGTTAGCATTCCCTTTTGCCTGTTTCATTTATTGCATTTTTATATATTCTCTTATCATCGATTACATTCAATATCTCCAGCGTTACCCAAGGATTTCTACTACCCCCATCTTTTTAGATAGTCTAGAAACAGGTTGGCATAGGAGGGCGCCATGCAAGTGCCCATGGCTGTGTCGCAGAGTTGTTTGACCACCACCTCCTTCAAAGGAGAAGAAGTAGAGTATCAGTTTTTCCCTGTCAAAAGTACACAAATTTAACTGAAAACTAAAATAACAAAAAATTCTCAGATGAAAAAATTGCCAAGTTTTTTCCTGGAGCGTAACACCCTGTTCTAGAAAAAAAAAAAAAAAAAAAAAAAAAAAATGGGTTGTGTTGTCTTTCTAATCACTCTACAAATATGGTCATTTCGACAAAAGAATCCAAACAGTAGAATTTCTCACCAACTGGACATTTCAACTTAGACTGTGGGAGTTCTGTTTCTGGCATACAGCCTTTCAGGTTCAAAGTTAACAACATGTTACACTAATAGCACCTCTGAATTCTCAGCCTATTTACATCTTTCTGATGGTGGGATTTTTCCAGCTGTACTGGTGCACCAATATCAAGTTCTTGATGTCAATAGGTTAGCTGTTCAACAATGTTTACTTTGAACTGCATAACAGAGATAATATTTTATTTAAGTTTTATCGCAGATATGTAGTGTATTTACTATGCTTGAGCCAATGAACATTTTGGTGGCTACTTTTCAAAACCATTTTCCTTCCTGGTTTGGGGAAGCAGTGTAGCTCCTCTTCTGCTCTGCTATACCAACAAATTGTTGGCCTTTGTCATATGTTATTCCATACGGAGGGGAAGACATGTGCACTAAGAGAGAAAAAATTGTGTAGCTACACACTCGCCTCATGTGGCCTACGCAACTGGAAGATAATGTCAACACCTCAGTGAGACAAATGTGTCATGTCTTTAACAATGGGAACTCCATGTAGGAATATCAACAATGTAGGAAAAGATAGGCTGCTATTAACTGTAAAGAAGACATGTTAAGTTGCAGACACGCACAATTAAAAGACACTAACATAAAGCTTTTGGCCACAGCCTTCTTCAGCAAAAGAGAAACACACACCATTCACAACACAAGCAAGCACACCTCATTCAAACATCACTGCCAACTATAGCATTCGGGCCAGAAGCCAACTATCGCATTGTATGCAAGCAGCAATCTGCAGGGAGCAGGGAAGGAGACGGGATAGTTGTGAACAGGTGGAGAGAAAGAGAGACAAATGCTGTCTCGCGCAGTGTGCAGGGACTAGAATGCAAACAAATGCAGCATCAGGAAGTTGTAGGGCAGGAGGGTAGGGAAAAAGGAACAAATAAGGAGAGGAACAGGGAAAGATGGGTGGGCGTTATGTTTTCAAAGAGCAGCAAACATAGAGGGTGGGAAACGAGAATGGGGGGGAGATGATACGATGGTGGGGAGGTGGGGGGTGGAAATTATTGGGTGGAGGGTGTGAGGATAGTATGTTAATGTAGGTTGAAGTCAGGATACATACAGTGCAAGACGTGTTATAAGGATGACTCCCATTTGTGCAATTCAGAAAAGCCGATGATGCAGTTGAGGAGCCAGATGGCTTGGGTAGTGAAGCAATCAATGAAATGAAGCGTGTTATGTTCAGTTGCATGTTGTGCCACAGGGTGGTCTAATTTGTTCTTGGCCACAGTTTGGTGGTGGCTATTCATTCTGGTGGACAGCTGGTTGGTGGTCATATCAATATAAAAAACTGTGCAAAGATTGCAGCAGAGCTGGTAAATGACATGGCTACTTTCGCAGGTGGCTTGGGTAGGATAAACCTGTGACACGACTGGGATAGCACATGCTCGGTCTTCCACAGGGATAAGGTAGGGTGTCTCGTCCCTGAGTCCAGATGATGAAGATATCATCAGTGAACCTGAACCAGACTAGGGGTTTGGTGTTTTGAGAGGCTTGGGAGGTCTCCTCTAGATGGCCCATAAACAGGTTGGCAAAGGAGGATGCCATGCAGGTGTCTATGGCTGTGCTGAGGCTTTGTTTGTATACCAACCCTTCAAAGGGGAAGAAGTTGTGGGTTAGGATGAATTTAGTAAGGCATATGAGGAATGAGGCTTTAAGCCTTCAACTCTTTCCAGAATCTCTCCCCTGAATACATTTCCCTCCTCCCCTGTAACAACACAGACACTCATCTTCTACATGCTCTACAAACACAAAAATCTTGGATTCCCCATTGTGGCTGGTTATTGTTTTCCACTGATAGTATTTTGGCCCTTGATGACCAGTACCTCCAACCAATTGCTCATACTCTACCCTCCTACATCAAAGACACCAACCACTTCCTTGATCAACTCTCCAGCATCCCCATCCTTTTACTTCCTGGATTGCTACTCATTATTGCTGATGCCACCTCCCTATACACCAACATGCCTCATACCCACAGTCTTCTGCTATTTAACACTGCCTATTCCAACTCTCTTCAGACTCCAAACACACTACCTCATTCCTCATCCACCTTACTAACTTCATCCTAGCCCACTACTTCTCCTTTGAAGGAGGAGGTATACAAATTTATGACACAGCCATGGGCACTTGAATAGCAACCTCTTAAGCCAGCCTGTTTATAGACTATCTGGAGGAGACCTTCCAAGAACCCCAAAATGCCAAACCCCTAGTCTGGTTCAGGTTCACTGATGGTATCTTCATGATTTCGACTCCGGGACAAGACACCTTGTCTTCATTACTTAACAACCTCAACATCATCTCTCCCATCCATTTCACATGGTCCTCTTCAATCTAGCACTCTACTTTTGTAGATGCTGAACTCCTCCTCCTCCTCTGATGGTTTCATCCAGACCTCTGTCCACATTAAATCCACCAACCATCAACAGTACCTGCATTTCAACAGCTGTCATCCCCTCCACACCAAAAAATCTATCCCATACAGCCTGGCTGATCTCAGGAATTGCCTATCTGTAGTGACAAGAACTCCCTTCTCAATATGCTGAGGGTCTCACCAATGTCTTCACAGACAGCCACTATCCCTCAGACCTAGTCCGTAAACATCTCCTGTGTCATCCCCCCCCCATACACACATCCAATCCTCCCACCACCCTCAAGGACCAGCCACAAAGGCATGTCCCTTTCGTCACTCAGTACCACCCTCGACTGGAACAACTCAACCATATCCTTCGGCAGGGCTTTGATTAACTATCATCATGCCCTGAAATGGGGGACATCCTACCCGAAATACTTCCCACGTCACCCACCCTACCTCCACAACATCCTAGTCCATCCCTATGCCACTCCCAATCCCAACACCTTGCCACAAGGATCATATCCCTGTGGAAGAACTTGGATGCATGACATGCAAATCCGCCCACCCAGCACTTCCCATTCTAGTTCTGACACAAGTATATCCTACCCCATCAGGGGCTGGGCCACTTGTGAAAGCAGCCATGTCACTTACCAGCTCTGCTACAATCACTACACAGCTTTTTGTATTGCTGTGACTACCAACCAGCTGTCCACCAGAATGAAGGGCCACCAGCAAACTGTGGCCAAGAACAAACAGACCATCCTGTGGCATGACATGCAGCCAGACATAACATGCTTGACTTCAATGCCTGCTTCACTACCCGAGCCAGGCAGATTGCTGCCTGCATCTCAAGCCATAGTTGTATTTCTACCCAAGATGCTGAAGTTGGTCAGGTGTGCATGAATGGTGTGTGTCTTTCTCTTTTGCTGAAGAAGTCTGTGGTCAAAAGCTTTTTGTTAGAGTCTTAATTGTGCCTGTTTGCAACTTAATGCGTCTTCTTTACAGTAAGTACCAATCTATCTTTTCCTACATTGTTGATACATTTTAACAGTTACTTAATTCATATTCTTCGTAGAAAAATCTAAACCATGAATTTCTATCAGAGATGCAGTACTTTGCTCGCATTAAAAGGAACACAAAAGGACACCAAATGGCAATTCTTTACAGTCCATATGCAGCACTTTAGTTTTTAAAGCTGTGTACAAGGACTTTATTCAAACCCCTAATTTTACCTGCCATTCATATTGCCCTGAAAATATAAAAGCACTGCATGTAAATGGAAAAATACAAATATGAGCCCTGGCAGAGTACAGTTTGAAAGTGCCCAGAAAGTTTTTTTAACAACATGCTCCATTACAAAATTTGTAATATTGCACATATATACGGTGTGTGGAGTGTTTATGTAATGTTTGTGTTGTATGATGATGATGATGATGATGATGATGATGATAGAAGGGAGAGGGTGAAATCCAATAGTGGCACACAGCCAGCTATTCACAAATAGCATCAAGGGGGCTGCCAAGCTTAATGTCCCCATCCGACACACGGATCACCATCAACAGTGTCACATGCTTTCACTTCATGACACACTGTGGAGAGGTTTCATACTTTCACTTCATGACACACTGTGGAGAGGTTTCATATTTAAATCAGGACATTGGTGCAAAACCTGGTGATCAGGAACTTAGCGCCACCACATCTCCTTCCCTTGCCAGACAAATGCTGGCAATTAAACTTTTTTCCACCACCAGGATTTGAACCAGCTTACACCCCCCTCCAGATCGAGCACCACCGCTATGTACAAGCAATGACCCTCTATGCTTCTAAAAAACAGTTCAAATGGCTCTGAGCACTATGGGACTTAACATCTGAGGTCATCAGACCCCTAGAACTTAGAACTACTAAAACCTAACTAACCTAAGGACATCACACACATACATGCCTGAGACACGATTCGAACCTGCAATCGTAGCAGTCACGCGGTTCCAGTCTGAAGCGCCCAGAACTGTTCGGCCACTCCGGGCGGCCTATGATTCTAAATTATACATGAATCTCTTTGTGCTTGATACATGTAAAGCGATATCCTCTTGTTACATGGGGATGAAGCAGGAGTTTAACTAGTGTTAACTAACATGAGCTACAATGGAGCATTTCCGAATCGTCTTTTTGGAGTTAACTCGTGGTTTCTGCACAGAGAGCACTGCCGTGAAAATCAGCTTTAAGGATTTTCATAAATTTTGCAGGTTTCTGGAAAAGGCTCTTTTGGCTTGTCCAGACAGAAAAAGGGGTGCACAAGAGCTTGAGAAACTATGAGCTACACAACTCAAAAATCGCAAAAATATACAAACCCCACCCAAAACCTGGTCTGGACAGCTGCTACGATTTTCATTCGTTACTGTTCTTCAAAATATGTATTATGTTGCAGTGAGTCAGAACTCATCACCTAAAATGAAACCTGACCTACACAATCATACTAGTGCTTTCCCCTTAAATATTTTAGTGTAAAACCTTTTTTGCTATTTTTTCATTGTTTAATACACACAACTATTTAGAGAATTAAACTTCTCTTCTCTGTGAAGTTTTATTTATTATTTTTTCTGAATTGAAAGCCTTCTAACTTAGTCCTTCAGTGTGGTACAGTGGCAGAACAGGGAGCTTCAGTCAGATTTTCAGAAATGTTGTTCAAATGGCTCTGAGCGCTATGGGACTTAACTACTGAGGTCATCAGTCCCCTAGAACTTAGAACTACTTAAACCTAACTAACCTAAGGACATCACACACATCCATGCCCGAGGCAGGATTCGAACATGCGACCGTAGCGGTCACGCGGTTCCAAACTGACGCGCTTAGAACCGCACGGCCACACCGGCCAGCAGAAATGTTGTAAAACTGCCTGCAAAAGCTTGGCAGTTTACCTCAATTCCACACTGTTTTCTTCCCAAGAATATTGTTTCAATTTTGTGGTTCTTAGCTTCAGATTACAGGTCCTTACATGTTTTTAAAAGAAGTAAAGACACTAACCCATCTCTTGTATTACACTTTTTTTTTTTATTTCAAAAAGCCGAGAGTATTATTCCATAAACTTCACTTTAGATATCATATATGTTAGATTTTCATGAATTATGTTTCTTAACTTGCTTTAACACCAAACTCGGTAATCATTTTTTGTTTCTACATATACAAATCTAAGATTTTCTTGAAATCAATAATTTATACTATTATTGGGTTACCAATTATCACTATGGTGAATTATTGATTTTAAGTTAAACATGTTCTGTGGTGGAACTTTCCTTTTGAAAAACCACACAGATATTCTCCCAATTGTCTGTCCAAAGTTTCTTCAACTCTGAACACGAAAATTTTTGATATAATTTTTTTTGCTACCAGTAGAAGTTACACTCCACTGTAGTTGACATTCTGTTTGTCTCCCTGTTATGTAGTGACTGGATTAATGGTATTATCTACTCTTCTCAAATATTTTCTGTTTTCCAAAAAGCTATTTTTGGTTCTAATCACTTCCAATAATACTGCTGTATATGAGTCTTCAGCAGTTACTTTGCACTTTTGAGTGTTTTGATAACATGTTTGTTGATGGAAAATTATGTCAAAATTTTCTGGCATTCCATAAAATTCTAATTTAATGATGGATAGGTATGGCAGTCCGTAGAAATATCGGAACACGTGAGGCAATACTGACCCTACGACTTATCTTAGAAGCTAGATTAAGGAAAGGCAAACCTTTTCTGGCATTTGTAGACTTAGAGAAAGCTTTTGACAATGTTGACTGGAACACTCTCGTTCAAATTCTGAAGGTAGCAAGGGTAAAATACAGGGAGCAAAAGGCTATTTACAATTTGTATAGAAACCAAATGGCAGTTATAAGAGCTGAGGGGCATGAAAGGGAACCAGTGGTTGGGAAGGGAGTGAGACAGGGTTGTAGCCTCTCCCTGATGTTATTCAATCTGTATATTGAGCAAGCAGTGAAGGAAACAAAAGAAAAATTTGGAGTTGGTATTAAAATTCATGGAGAAGAAATAAAAACTTTATAGGATTGGGGGAAGAGAAATTTGTGGCACAACTTGACTAGAAGAAGGGATCGGTTGGTAGGACATGTTCTGAGGCATCAAGGGATCACCAATTTGGTATTGGAGGGCAGTGTGGAGCGCAAAAATTGTAGAGGGAGACCAAGAGATTAATACACCAAGCAGATTCAGAAGGATGTAGGTTGCAGTAGGTACTGGGAGATGAAGAAGCTTGCACATGATAGAGTAGCATGGAGAGCTGCATCAAACCAGTCTTAGGACTGAGGACCACAACAACAACAACAACAACAACAACAACAGGTATGGCAGAATGTTGGAAAAATCTACCGTTGAAATTATGCAGCACAATAATTCTGATTGCAAAAACAACTAACTCCATCTTCATATTATGTTTTTTCCTCTTACATATAGTATTAACCATCATTTGAACATCAAATATTTAACCGTTTTACTTATTTTTTGTGAAAAAAATTTAGGAATTTTCACTTTTAGAGGAAATAGTAACAGAATGCTACATTCAAATCCCACTTGACATTTTCACTAACTCACATCTGCTTCTACGCAACAATATGTCATCCCTTTAATGGAAATACTTACCCGGACTGTCCTTAATAACAGGCAGTCATAATTACATACATGTATTTCATCAACTATGTGGCAGTAATGAAGAAATGGAACTCACCGAGATTCAAGCCTTTCCACTTTTGCTCTCATTTGCCGTAGAAGCCCTTCTAGCTGCCTTTTCTCTGTTATCAATCGCTCCAAATAACCATCTTCATAGTCAAGTTTCTTCATTTCTTCCTGAAATGAAAATAAATGAAAGTTAAAGCCTATTACCAACATTATTTTCATAACAAATTTGGAATCTAGGTCAGCTGAAGATTTTGCAATGTTTCCAGATTTTGTAGTAAGTGCTGAAACTTTTTCATGAACATTAACAAAGCCAACAATTAAAGTAGCTCAATTTCAATATAAGTTTTACCTGACATGCTACACATTCATCATTTAAAGATAAAGAAGTTGTTATAACAAACTGCTTGTCATTTTAAGTTATCTCTTTTGTAGTCTTAAATAACATTTCTAATTTCATCCTTGGACTGTGACCCCATTCCATTTTTCCTTCCTACAAATTCCACTTTATGAATTACCTGGCACTGAAATTTTTTAAATTACCTGACACTGAAATGAACGCACATTTAAAACAACCTCGTTTTCTTTGAATTATTTTTACTAATTTTGCCACTGCTCTGATCGAATGTCTCTAACAGAGAATTTACTGTAGTTTCTCCACAATATTTTCTCAAAGTGAAAATTTCTACAAATTATATACCCAACGAGTTAGCACAATGCTTCCAGGATTGAATCTGCTGGCACATTAACAACAATGGCTGGTATGGTGACCAGCCTGGATGTGGATTTCAAGTGGTTTCCCATATCATATCAGACTATGTGAATAATGGAATGGAACCTATATTTTACCTCACTTATATGATTCGATCTAGGAAATGTTCTCAAGCTTTCACATGAGATAACACTAGTCACAAACAGAGGGATACAGAAGTTATGTCCTAGGAGGAGGAGCCAGGGAGGTAGGTGGGGGGAGGGGTGGGGGGTGGGGGCGGCAGCAGCTTGAAGACAAGATGTAATGCCACGAAAAAGATGATCTATTAAAAAATATGATCGTGGCAAGGCTTAAGCCAATCAACCAGAGCATGGGATGATTGGCATACTTGCACAACGTAATTATAAGCAATATGATCACTTCTTTTAAAAAAAAAATAAAATAAAATAAAATGTAATAATAAAGCACTGCACTGTTACTTTAGCTCCACATTGTATTACTTTACATTCATCAACACACCTCAACAGCTTTAATTTCCTTCTCCACTTTTGTAAACTCTTGTTTACGTGTGTTGTAATCCCTTTCTGTGGTCTTGAGTTCACTTTCCTTTGGTGGCAATATTTTCTTGAAATGCTGAATCTGTCTTGTGGAGTTCTGAACATCTGTCCGAGCTTGTGCCAACTCCTGCTTGACCTCTGTAAAAAGTAATATTTTAGATAAATTTGGACCATTTGTGTGAGGTATAAGCATGCTCATAGTGGGCAAAATTTTTGGTGATGGACACTGTGGTCTTTAGCAGCAAAACTAAAATAACAAAAGACAAGTGCAGCTAAAAGCAATAAAACATTTAAAATTTGAAGAGAAGAGAAGAGTACAAAGGGATAAGAATAAAAGCATAAGAAGAAAGCAAATGCAGAAATAGCTATGACAATACAGCAGACATTGACTACCTGATCACTAAATTGAAAGAGGAAGAACCTGCCCTGCACACCACACTGATATCCATAATAAAAGTTTTGACTCTAATCCATACAATACAGAACATTTTAAAACACATACATTAATCCTTGTAGTCTGCTAAAATAGGGTAGTTCCCATTTAATTATACTGTTGCTCTTTTGTAGGAATCCAAAACAGTCCCTCTAACCATGACATACAATGGGGCGACAAAATTCATGGGATCTCCTAATATCGTCTTATACCTTCTTTTGCCCAGTGGAGAGGAGGGGCTCAACGTGGTATGGATACAACAAGTCGTTAAAAGTGCCCTGCAGAAACATTTAGCCACACTGCCCCCATAGCCGTACATAATTGTGGAAGTGTTGCCACTGTAGAATTTTGTTCACGAACTGACCTCTCGATTACATCCAATAAATGTTCAATAGAATTTGTGCGGGCAATGTGGTTGTTGAAATCAATGACTCAAACTGGGAAGAAGGTTATTCAAACCAACTGCAATCAACTGTGGCCCGGTGACATGGTGCATTGTAATCCATAAAAATTAAATTGTAATTTGGAAACATGAAGTACACAAATGGGTGCACATGGTCTCCAAGTAGCCGAACATAACAATTTGCACTCAGTGATTGGTTTAGTTTGACCAGAGGATCCTTTCCATTATATCTACACACAGCCCACACCATTATGGAGTCACCATCAGCTTTGCAAAGTGCCTTGTTGACAGCTTGGGTGCATCGTTCCATGGGGTCTGTGACACTGTCAAACCCTACCATCATCTCTTATCATCTGAAATCGGGATTCATTTGACCAGCCCATGGTTTTCCAGTTGTCTAGCGTCTAACCGATTTGATCACAAGCCCAAGAGAGGTTCCACAGGTGACGACGTGCTGTTATGCTGTTAGCAAAGGCACTCGCGTTGGTCATCTGCTGCCATAGCCTAATAGCACCAAATTCTGCACCACTGTCCTAACAGATACATTCGCCAAGCATCCCACATTGATTTCTGTGGTTATTGCATGCAGTGTTACTTGTTTGTTAGCACTGAAAATTCAACTCAAACACGGCTTCTCTCGGTCATTAAGTTTACTTCAATTGCATTCAGTTTTCTTCCAAGACTGTTGGTGCAATTTTGTGGTTTCTAGCTACACAATCCACGTCCTTACATTTTTTTTTTTTTTTTTTTTTTTTTTTTTGAAAAAAGTAAATACACTAAGCCATCCTCTTGTCTTGTCCTTTGAAACCTCTTTCCGCAGACCAAACCCATGGACTTGCAGAAGCTATGCCTCATAGTACATCACTGTTACTGGTTTTTCCAAGCTTCAGGAATTTGGTAAGTATCAGACCTTGGAAATCAAAAAAGATAGTGATTATCATCTTGCCTGAATAGCGCACAGCTTTTCATTTGAACATTCCTCATACATTCAGCAGGTCTTTGTACAAAATTCAAAGGGCCTAATTATTTAATCATGTTCCAACAGTGGATGCAACAATGGGAATGTGGGAAATTAGTGGGGGTTTTCTTAAGTGCCATCAATGTGTTTACACATCCATTCCACCGACCTTCTCACTGCTGCTGCTGCTGATGAGTTACCCATATCTTGGCAAATAAAACAGTTTTGAAAGTTATCATACAACTTCCATGTCTCCTCGTGTGCTATTATTTGGAGAAAACGCCATTTCAATACCTTGAACTGTTTATGAAATATGATAGCGGTTATGACTGCACAGTTCCCAGTGTGCAGGGATGGAATGAGGTGTGTTATGCGTGGCCATGTGCTGGGTATGAAAACCAATATCGCAAAAATGAAAGAAGATGATGTTTTCCTATTGATTTTAAATAAAGTTTTGACATGTAATCTACATTTCATATTCCAGCAATGTGTGACCTAAAATCCACCATCAGCGAAGGAAGACAACACATATTCACCTCTGTAAACTCTTTAAATATACATGTAATGCTTTATTTAATTTGATGCAATACAGTAACTATGACACATAACAAGAAGAAATATGGCTCTTTATCAAGTGAAGATATCTGATTTTAAGATGTGCAAAAATCGAATTTTTTCACCACATCTTAAAATCAGACAAGTATTTCATAGCGGACAGAATGCCATCTCTTAGCACATGTAGCAGCCTTAGGTTGAGCAGCACAGTGACAACAAAGTTGCTCTCAGCACAGAATGCAGAGAGCATGTCTGTAGCAGTCAAAGGTTTAACATCACAACATGAACAGTTCACAAAGGTCTACATTTTACTGTCAAATATTTACATTTAATACTTCTCCCCCTACCATCCTCTTGCCTTTTAATTGTTAAATTGAACTGCCTTTTAGTAGCTGGAAAGAAGTAAATGCGGAAATATTTTTAAAAAACCATCAATAAATATGGAGAAGTGAGTGGGGTTATTTACTATGAACATTATGTTATTAATAACTACTGAAAAATATTGCATTTTAAACACCACTCTAACAGACAAGTATCTTATTTTAAATGTCTGACCTGACACCACTGACTCGATATCTCAGACAGACAGGGGATGTGATGGTTGCACAACTGGGAACAGTTATTCATTTTTCAACATAGAAAACATTTGAAGATGTAGCACACTTACGAATAAGCTGCTCCTGCAGTGTCGTCGCAACACCATTTTCATCAGCAACCATACCAGCACTGGCTGCCTGAAATCTTCGCTGTGCGTCCTCCAAAGCCTTATTGTCTTTTTCACATTCCTCACGCATTTTTTCAAGTGCTTGTCCTTTTGTTACAATTTCTTTCTCTTTGCGAGCCAATGTAGCTTCCTCCTAATGAGAGAGAAACATTTTTTTAATTTTTTTTATTATTATTATTATTATTTTTTTGAGATATTACAACCCTATTACGTACAAAATAACTCAATATAACTCAATACAGTCAATAGTACAAATCAAAAAAGTTGTTATTATGGTCAAAAAATCAGTGTTACCAATTAGACAAAAATTCTCTTACTCTATGTGAAATGCTATGACATCTGAGAAAAAATATTTTAATTTTCATTGTCTCCACAGCTTTATGCAGAAGTGTGTCAACATTTCGAAGAAATATCCCTTGTCTCTTTTTCTACATCTGTTTAATTACAATTTACAACTACATAAATATTCTGCAGGCCACTGTACAAGGCATGCAGAGGGTACTTCATACCAGTATTTCAATTTCCTTTCCTATTCCATTCATTCACTTATTGAGCAAGGGAAAAGTAATCGTCTAAATGCTGCTGAACAAACCCTCTTATCTTTTCCATGATCCCCTGTTGGTGGCAGCACAATGGTCACACAGTCCTCTTCACGTAAAAGTTCTGGAATTTATCCAACAGGATTTCACCAGAACTAAATTGACTTTCTTCCAAGGATTCCCATGTAAGTTCTCTGAGCATTTCTGTTAGTATTTCATTGGCGCCACATCAACCTTAAAAGAAAAGAGTAAGTCTTCCATTCATCTTCCCTAATACTGATTTTTATGTGACCATCCGATTTAATATTACTTCTTAGTATGACCCCTAAATCCTTATATGATGCTACATGCTCAAGGTGTTCACCTTTCATCTTGGAACCAGATAATGCACTATTTTCACTTTGTTTTGTTTTGGGCATTATCTCACTTTCATCCACACTTAAAGAATGCTGCCATTCAATACACCAAGTAAAAATTTTGTCTGAAGCTTTCCGCAAATCGTTTCAAGTGTTCAATGATTTTACTTTCTTTTACAAAACTAGATTGATTGAAAATATTAGAGCTCCTTTCATGCTTCCATAGTACACACCTGATACTACTTTTGCTCCTGTGGAATATTTGCCATCTAGTGTAACACTGAGTTCTATTAGTTAAATAGACTGATGGCAAATAATTGTAACACCAAAAAATAATTAATGTAGAGTAACGAAATTTCGGGAATACATTTGTCTAGGCAAAACATTTAATTTATTCACATTGCAAGATTATGGATTTATGCAAGTGCAAGGTAAGTCATTGAAAATGTAAAACACTGGTACATTAATAACTGGTATAACTGGCAGAATATTGAGTGGAAGCATGCAAACATGTATGCATTGTGTTGTATGGGTGCTGAAAGTTGATTTGTGGGATGGAGTTCCAATGCCTGTTGCATTTGGTCAGCCAATACAGGAAAGGTTAATGCTGTTTGTGGGTAACACTGGCAATGTCCCACACCTGTTCGACTGCAGAGAGATCTGGTGATCAAGCAAGCCAAGGAAACATGGTGACACACTGTAGAGTATGTTGGGTTATAACAGCAGTAAGGGGCGAGTGTTATCCTGCTGGAAAGCAGCCCCTGGAATGTCATTCATGAATGGCAGAACACCAGTTCAAATCACCAGACTGGCATGCAATTTTGCAGTCAGGCTGCATGGGATAATCACAGGAGTGTTCTTACTGTCATATGCAATCACACCCCAGACCCTAACTGGACCTCCAGTGTGTGTAGCATGCAGATGCGTTGATTGCAGACCCTCAACTGGCCACCTATAGTGTGTTTAAAATAAGTTGCGACTTTCGACAGTTCAGTACGGAATGAGTGGAGGGAAGCGTAGTTGCCAGCTTATGCTGGACGCGTCAGCTGGCGACCACAGTATAACGCTGGGCCTATGTAGGCGCAGAACCTGTCAGGCTCACTTGACAGTGTGTTAATAGAAATCCGCACAAGCCGACCGATCTGCGATCTGCCTCTAACATTTTAAAGGAAGCTATTCAGTAATAAACTCTAATTCTCACACATCTTATAGTTTAATTCATCAGCTTTATGAAGAGCTGGCTATCATTTCGTTAATGGTTACAGTTATTGTGATATTTTGATAGTAAGTAAACTACTGCAAGAAATTCTTAGTTTGCAGTGAAAAATAGGTATCACTATGAATTTGTGTTTTGTGCATGTTAGGTTACATGTTGCTGCGTATTAAATGTAGATGATATTAAACTTTTAAGGATATCGCCAGCTGTTAGCAATTTTGAGAAAATTTAATGTATTTAAAGCACCCCGTGAGGGACTCGTGCATCAGTGAAAAAAATCAGAATAAAATTTTCACAAATCTCATAAACGGTTTGAGACATACAACCAGGATTTTGTAAGTGATTGCACAAAGGGGAGAGTGTTTTATTATGCGAAACTTCCAGATCGACCGTGATATTCAAACAATTACAGAGTTTTTCAATGAAATAATGTAATTATTGAGAGCCATCCATAGCTGGTGAAACAAGAACTGCTGTGGATTCTGTGACAGTATAAGTGAAGAAATTACAAGTTTATTTTTAAACTAAGAATGGACTGTTTCATAAACTACTGACCTGACTGGCACTCAGTTGTTAGTGTAATAAGACACTATTTCAGGATTCTGTCACAATTTCAACTGCATTAGAATGATAGTGAGATGAATATTCCTGAACTTTGCTGTGTTTTGACAAAACAAGCAGATTTTAACATGGCAAGAAGAGAAGTTACGTATTCGTCAAAACTCGTCACAGTTTTTCATGAAACAATGTCTCCTAAACTGTCTTCTTGGTATAGCTGATAAATCATGACCAGTCCTGTCACCAACATTTTCAGTAGGTTCTTTGGTCAAAATTTCCAACTTCACTGAACATAAACCTTTTCTTGTTTTTTGCCACATTACTTTTCACCTAGAACCATATACTCTGTTGGATTTAAATGAGCATGATGCGGAGGAAGCCTGATTAAACTATTCCCTTTAGAAGTGTTGGCTTGTACAGCACTACAAGTTCCATTACCTTCGCCTTATACATGCTAAATTCACCTTTATCTCATGGAACATTTCTTTGTACTCGCAAAATATCCGCTTTCCTTCCCTGCATTGTTGGAGCTTTATGCATCACAACAAAGTGATAATGCGTTTTGTTCAATACTACAGTCGAATTCCGTGGAATGTTTTGCAGCAGAACAGTATCTTCCCAGCCCATGGATGTGTTCTCTGACAGCACTTTTACTGAAAGTCTCGTATTCAGATGTACTGCGCTGCTGTTATCAATGCAACACTAACAAAAAACACTTGTTCACAATACCTGACGACTGCAGAACACTTCAGTGCCAGAAAATACGGCATTACAACAAATGCTGACGAACGTTGATGCATCTAATTTGCGCTGTTTATTCATGGTCTGGCAACAGGGGCGCATTACCAGCCGATCCCCTGGTGGCATCATTGGGGTCACCTGGGCAACGGCGTCATGTCCCTGTCCAGTCAGCCAAACGTCAGAAGTCGCAACTAATTTTAAACACACTATAATCAACACAAGGCCGTCACTGTCACCAAGGGAGAACCAGCTGTCTTCAGAAAATACAACAGAACTTCATCCTGCCTTGCAATGAGCTCTTGCTTAACACCACTGAAGTTGCACGTGGCACTGGTTTGGGGTCAGTGGCTCAGAGGTGTCCTTGAAGTAACCACTTTGTAAGAATTCGTTGTGTCACTGTAAGGCTAATTGCTGCTGCAGGTACAGTACACTGTGCCAGAGCCATACACCAAACATGGTGGTTTTTCCTCTCGCTTGTGCCATGTGGCCGCCTGGAGCCCTGCCTCCTTGTGACATTACATTCGAGTGATCGCTGCTGCCAGTAATCATGTACTGTGGCTACCTTCCTACCACACATTTCTGCAACATTATGAAAGGAACATCCAGCTTTTCGTAGCCCAAACTTGTTCAAACTTGAGGTGTTGATATTTGTGTCTTTGGGCCTTAGACGCATTCTTGACCAACATCAGCTCACTATATGTAATCACAAATGTAACTAATGTTTACGACTATTAAAGTGTGTATTTAAAGCAAACCCGATTTGCAGACTAATAATGACACTACTAGCTCCATTCTAATGTGACTGGTGTGAAATCTGAAGGGACATCTTTCAGCTGTAGAAACATGCCTACCAGCTTTAGTTTATGTTGCACAATCCTTCTTGGTGTTGCGATTTTTTTCCATCCATGTATTCCTCCAGTCAATCTCATATTTGCAATGATACTTTGTATGTTCATATCTTGATTAGAAGTCAGCAACGTGATAAAGTATCAAATGCCTTAGAGAAATCTATGTGCCACATGAGCTTTTTTTCTGAATCTGAGCTCATTCTCTGAGACAAGCTTGTTTTATTCTACAAACAGTATAATTTTCGAGTTTACAATATGTTCTTGGATCCTGCAATAGATGGTTAACAAGTGATACTGGCTTATAATTCTGTGCATCCAATCTATTGCCCTTTTAACAGACAGAAATGTCCTGTGGACTTTTCCAGTCAGCTGCACAAGCAAGTCTCAATAAATATAAGATATGAAAGGAACCAATTCAGTGGTGTATTAAATGTAAAATCTAACTGGAATTCCACTAGTGCACGGCACCCTGTTTACTTTAACCAGTTTTAGTTACTTTTTCAATATTGTTAGTGTTAATATCAATTTCATACATTTGCAAGTCTGTGTGTGGTCAAACATTGGTACTGTAGTATCTTCTTGAATGAATACACTTTTAAATGTGGAATTTAACATTTCTGCTTTCAGTCTGCTGTCTTCAGATCTGCCACCAAGTGGAACCACAAGAGATTGAATGCAAGGTTTAAATCAGTTCAATGGCTTTACATATGACCGAAACTACTAGGATCTTCTAGTAACTCTTTCCTCAAGATCTGACCGAAAATTATTGTAGGCTTAACGCATGGTCTTCCTACACAATGCACTAACTGGTATAACTTTTCTGTACCAGCAACCCTGCAATTCTCTTGTAGTGAGGGCATAGCAGACTTAGTTTTTTTTTTTTTTTTTTTTTTGCAATATTCTAAAAATGGTTCCACAAAACTAGGGTTGGTCTTTGCTGTCTCTGATTTTCTTCCTTGGAATGTACTTGTCCAACTGTGGTTTACTTGATCCACAAGTTTTCTGTATTTACCAGATCTGAACTAAATGTTCTCAGTTTGCCCTTTAAACAAACAGATGATGACTGTCAGTTTGACCAAACAAATATACCAACCACGTATAAAAAAAAGTCATGATATTCAGCTTCTAATAAACATTCTCATATTTTTCACATAATGATATAAACAATAAAGACAAATGCACAGTGAAATCCCACTTTTACACTTTTCATGGGACTTCAAAAAATCGTGTAAAATGAGGGTAAAATGTAAAACGAGGGAAAAAACTTTTTATGCGGTAAAAAGTTCAGTATAGAATCAACCCGCCCCTGAATTTTTGTAGTTTGTGTGTGACGTACAAACATAGCACACAAAAAATACATGTCAGGCACTTCTTTTATTAGCAAATAAATGTTATGTGAATTTTGTGCTACATTTAGCTGCTGACATAACTGGAACTAGCAACTGTCTGGAAAGTAGAAATGTTTGACTTAATTTCATTCATCACAATTTACATTTTTGGAAAGCCTGCTACTGTGCCATTCATTTTTTGAGTAACAAACACCGGACCAGTAACATTTTTACCAATGACTGGTCATCTTTCAATTTTTTTTGTATATAGGAAACAATACTGCTTCTTTTTCTGTGTCATGCTGTATTTTTAAATGCATGCATACATTACAAGTTTGGATATTCTGCTGCCATACCTCTTTCAAAGCCTTTTCCAATCTGTTTTTCTTGCTTATTTCTTTATTTACTGCTTCTTTACTCATTTTTACTTTGGCAGAAATAACTGCTTCCTCTTTCTCCATTTTGTTCAGGGCTGTTTCCTGGTCCTTTAACCTTGCATGGGACATCTGAAACAAGGAAATGAATTGTTTTTAAAGACATGAAATGGTTTTTATAACTTAAGGAAGTCTGCACATAGCAGCAGAAATACATTGGGTAAGGTACTGTTGGTTAATGTTGATGTATACTGGACATTTAAGTGATCACATGCACATACTGATGCAAATGTTTACCATGATTTTTACTATATAAGAATGTTTGATTTTTTTGTGAGCATGAAGACAGATCACCAGTGTTAGATCTCCAGGACATTTCTCTTCCAATGCTTAGTAATTACTTTTTGATATGATTGCTGTAAGGTTTCAGTGTTCTCACTTGTAACTTATGGGAGTTTTGATATTTTTTATTTTTACTTTTTGGTTATTTTCATCTCTTGTGAGTAGTATACCATATCTAGCACATCTTTGTCTATGGAATGTGAGTCGACAATGTTGCACATAGCTGGTAAGAGAGTAGGAGCGATGTGCTACGATACTGTGAATAAATTTAATGGGAATAGTTAAAAAAAAAATCCTACTCATGTCTGATCCTAAATAAAAAGCCACAGTAATGAATGGTAAATGGAGTCACATTTGCAAGCTGTGAAAGGGAAGGAATTAATATGGCATTACTCAGCTCGCAACAGAGACCAGTAGCGTTGCACTACCCATTGTTCAGTGGCTCTTTGTTTGTGAAGTTGTGATCACCTTCAAATGAATAATTACAGCATGTCTTTCCTTTTAATTTAGCATACATTTACTGGGAGCAAAACAATGGCAAGAGGAAAGATAATAACTCATTACACAGCAGCAATACTGAACACTGAAGTAATGAGTATGTTTGTTTTTAAGAAAAAGAAATCTTTTTAAAGCTGTACAACAACATTCAACTTCTGGCTCACATGTCCACCTACTACTCAAACTCCACTAAATGGCAAATAGCTGTCTCCGCTCACCCACTGATTTGATTTTCACCCAGGATGTCCCATTATCCATTATACAGACAATTACTTCATTACATACAAAGAAGACAGGCAAAGCCAGAGATTTCAATCACTGCCATGAACTGATTGCACAGTCTGCAAAGACAAACTATGCACAGGTGAAGAATGGTGACTTAGCTCCTGATTGTGACGTACAACGTCACATACTTGGACTGCACCACGAACTATTTTTCATAGAGAATCAAATACAAAACCTTGTCCCTCACATGAAGAGTGACAATAGGTAATAAGTTTTATTCAGAAAGAAAAAAAAAAGGCCCCTCTCTCTGCAATGAGTTCACTGCAAGTCAGACAAAACTTAGATGATGACTATATCAGCATGCAAATAATATGAGAAAATAAAGACACTACATGAAGCCTCAAGTAGCAGATTAACACTTATGCCACAAAAGCCACCATCCTGTGTGTGGCAAAGTATACACTGTAAATCAGTATCATTCCCATTCCCACAAGTGCAGCAAACACAATATTTCCAAATATATAATACCCTGGATTTTGCAATTTCAGTGTTTTCTTGCTGTTCTATATATGAAACAATATTAATAGCTTTTTTAGTGTTTCTTTACTTATTCACAAGACAAGAAAAGACAGACTGCTACCTATCGTAAAGATGACACACTAAGTTGCAGAAGCAAGCACACCTGAAGGACACAAGAGCACCATCTGATGCAACTTGGGCTTTTCTCATGAAGGCTTTGGCCAAAAGTTAATGTGGAAGTGTCTTTTTGTTGTGACTGTCTGCAACTTAATGTCATCATTAGCGTGTCACTCTATATTTTCCATACATTGCTGATATTCCAACCTGGAGTTCCTAGTTTCAACAATATTTAGAATTTCTGTCTCCCAAACGTAAGTACTGGTAAGGCATTATGCCTCCTTATAATTTTATGACTGTCAATCATTAGTACACACTTAGCCTTTTAACTCCATACACTTACAATCAGAGCATTCACAAAAAAGAACATAAAGAATTAAGGGAGTCATTCAACCTATATAGTAGAATACAAATACAAATATTTGAATCTTATACATGCAAATCTGAACTTAATCAATTATCAACAAAAATAATCAATTTTTGAAAATACACTGTACCTGAATACACAAAAAAACTACTCACTAAGCATCTGCAGAACAAACCGCATAAAATTTAAAAAATGTGCAATATTTCAGAGCTAGTGAGTTGTTCTGGCAGAAGGGTGGAAGGGGAAGGATGAGGGATAAATGAAAAGGATTGGTAAGGTTTAGAAAATGGGGAGAATTGTGGAAAAGTTGCCTAAAACTCTAGGTCAGGGGAGACTTCCTGGATAGAATGACTTCTCATTTCATACAGGAAGTCTCTCGTGACCCGAGTTTCTCTGCGAGTTTTTCATATCCTCACTGTTCCTAAACCTCACCAACCCTCTTGCATCATCCCTCTTCCTTACTCTTTAATCCTTCCAAGGGAAGGAGCAGCCAGTGACTCCGAGAGCTTGCACATTTTGTTAACTTTTATGTGCTTTCTCCTGCCATCACTTGGTAAGTAGAACAATGCTCTGCATTTCAAAACTTTTTTCCTTAGGTCATGGGTTTTTTAGGTGACTTACGTTTAGTGCTTGCTGAATCAAAAAATGTAGCTAATTTTGCTCAATCTTGTCAGTTTTTTTTGCTATTGGGTATAGAAGCCATTCAGGTGTTTGAAACTTTTATTACCGTAGCAGAGAAAGAGGTGGGGTTAGGGCTATCCTCACATCTAACTTGTAGCAACCTGCAGGCTGCTATGACGAAGTCTTTGACAGGAAGCAAAATTGTTACAAAATGAATTTAAAGGGGAAGAATCATCCTGACTGATTTTGCTATATTTGTGGTAAAGTCATCATGGCACAAAGGAAAGTAAAAATTACTGATTTTGTGAAGAAAATCTATCACACATATTTTGCAGTCAACATTGGTACCACACGTACGCTGCAAAATATGTGATGAAAGTGAAACTTCCCAGCAGATTAAAACTGTGTGCCGGATCGAGACTCGAACTCGGGACCTTTGCCTTTCGCGGGCAAGTGCTCTACCAACTGAGCTACCCAATCACGACTTACGACCCGTCCTCACAGCTTCAATTCTGTGAAAGGCAAAGGTCCAGGGTTCAAGTCTCTGTCAGGCACACAGTTTTAATCTGCCAGGAAGTCTCATATCAGTGCACACTCCACTGCAGAGTGAAAATCTCATTCTGGATGTGTTTAAAGTCTTTGGTGGTGGAACAAAAAGCAACAAAAGGGTCTCAGTACTGGTGTACTTGTGATTTGGGAGGGAAGGAAGACATCATAAATGACAACTGGGGCCCAAATGTCTAAAAGAAGGCTTTGGCAATGGTTTCGAGTCACAAAAATGTTACCCACTGCTATGTCTGCATGGCAAATTTTCTGGATACCTTAATGAATTTGATTCTCATGAACTTAATACGTCTCTTTGTTAGTGCCTTTCAGATTTAATTAAAATAAGTATTATAACTGAATTAATTTAATGAATATATCTCCCTTTACTTTTGGGTATGAATCAAATGAAAAAGAGTAAAATAGCTAGACATGCCTTCTGCCATACGATCAGTGATTCATGGACCAGGAATTCAGATTCCAACACCCCCCAATAACCAGAGTGACTTTTCTGGCCCAAATGATGAAATGCTCTAAGAGGATACAGGGGACATTGGTGATACATATCATACCCCCTCCAATTGAGGCCAATCAAATGCTGTAACTCAAGCTGAACTGAATTATTTAATATGAGATTTGGGCTTGCCCAAAGAATCTGCCCAGTTACTAGGATCATGTCTTCATGCTCCTGGAATAACATTCTACTGGTACCACAGTCACAAAGAAGAGTTTCAACAGTATTTTAAAAAGGATGAAGCAGGTTCTCTGGTTTACTATAATGACATTGATAATCTAATTGAAGCTTTGGGCATAACATATATCTCTAATTAATGGTGGTTTTTCATAAATTCATGAACGACAAGTTTGAAAGGTCTACTACGTCACATTCATAACGTAACTGCTTTCCTTCCAGTGGGTCATTAGTACAAACAAGTCAAACCTACAGTAACAGTTAACTGCTCTGAAATACAAGCATCGCAACTGGAAGATATTTGGAGACTTTAAGACATATTTTTGAGCTTAATACACTGTGTGCTTAATGTGTTTATTTTGTAAGCGTTTCATACCATAAACAGGAACACATTAACACTATTTGTTACAGGGTGTGGCCATGCTCCTGGGCCTACAATGTGGCTACAACAAATATTCATGTTTCCTATGTCTAATGGACAGTTGGGCAGATAAGCACTATCTACAACATCAATGAGAAACACGACCTGTCCCGACACCAGGCTCGCACAACGCGAAGTCGCAAGCTCTCATGGATCATCAAAAAATTCTACTTCCACCACTACACATTAAATTCGTTTGATGAGATCCTTTATATAAAGGCTATGCAGAAAGACAGGAGGACTTTTACTTTCTTAGAACAGAAATTTCCACATGTCAGCAAGTCAAAACTTAATTCAGAGACTTCTGATGGTCCTCAGATCAGGAAACTTGTGAAAGATCCACAATTCGATGAGAGTATGAAATATACAGAGAAGAATGCCTGATTAGCACTGAAGCAACTTTCTTGGCAACTGCAAGGGCCCAGAGTAAAAAATGCTGTTGAGGAACTCCTGCAATACTTCCAGGTTCTTGGTGCTCGTACGTCTATAATGACATACTTTCTCAGCTCACATTTAGATTACTTCCCTGGTGATTTTGGAGACTACAGCAGAGAGCAGGGTGAGAATTTTCATAGAAACATCAGAGTGACAGAGAGATACCAGGATTGCTGGGTTGCGAACACCCTTTCTGACTATTATTGGGGCTTAAGAGAGACATTCCAGATGCAAAATACACATGAAAGTCCTTGAAAACAAAATAGCCTCTCTTCCATAAAATGATGTTAATGTGTGATCTTATATAAATAATTTAGACTGTTTTCAAACCATGATCAGCATATATGCTGTATAATTAAAAAAAAAAAAAAAAAAAAAAAAAAAAAAAAAAAAAAAAAAAAAAACCACCACAAACTCTCATATTTTAAAAAGTGTAGTACCAATAAAACCTTACCTGACTCAAGAACATTAATTAAATTTCTGAGTTCAGCATGCACAAAATATTAAGAATCAGTGTAAAAAAACCATTACCTAAAAAATGATGCTGACCAATGGAATTCTTATCTATCCAGTTACGTATAACTTACCACTCTGTTAGAGATGTTTTAAAAATGAATGTGATGAAAAACAGTATTGTAAAAGATTAAAATATAGACGTTAAAAGACCATTTACCGAATCAATTATTTCTTGCATCTCAGCTACTTTTCCATCTATTCCTGCTGCTTCAGCTTCAGATTCTTTTATTGCTACCTCAGCCTCTTGTATCTCAGTATCAACATTTCTACTGGCATCTTGCACTTCTTTAACTTTCTCCTGCAAGTGACACAAAATAGGTTATTATGCATAGCTTTTAAACGAAAGTTTACAAATCTATACCGTAAATAAAATAATTAACAAAAAACAACAGCTTTTAACCCCTTCACTGTTATAGATGTGCTCTCTGCATTCCATGCTGCGTGCAGCTTTTGTTTCGTGTAATTTTAATCTGTTAAAGAACTAAAAGAAATATGAAAACCTAAACCCTGAAACTGTTACATGTTGTCCTCTAAGATGTACCAAACAAACACAAATGTGCCAGTGAAATATTACTTAACGGCATAAATGGCTGGTCCTCCGAGCCTGAAATTTTTCTATGTTGCTGGTCCATAGTGTTAAGTTTTGAATGAGAGTCTAACGCTCTGTGATTTAAGAAATTCATTACATGTTCTTACACATAACATAATTCATCTTGTGTGAAAAGCAAATTTACTTTGAAAGTAATGTTGCTCAAATCCCAATTTGCAATATTTTCCCGTGACCTGTCATAAATGTAAACTGTTGTGACGTCACGCGCATCAAAACAAGGTCCACGACAAAGACACACTGAAAGCCGATTGTTGTTATGAAGTACTGCATAGTCTTTGACACATTTTGCTGTCAGCCGACTCCTGTACATGCACTGCATTTTGCTGTTGTAAATGGCCCATTTTCTTTGCAACTACAGTTTTATTTTGGTGTCATTCTCTTGTTTATGTTTTTTGCTGCAGTATTATTCTGCAGTAGTGGGCTACCATAAATTTTTTAATTTCAGTTATCAGTTTTTACCAGTTAAAATTACAAACTAGCTGAAAACTAAAATAACGAAAAATTCCCTGAAGTCTAAAAAATTCCCGGATTTTCCGAGTTTTGCCAGGATTTTCTGATTGTCCCAGGGCTTGTACACCCTGCCTTTGGATGTCTATGATGCTGTAGAAAAAACAAAGCGTCATGCATATACACGTCCACAGACCTAGATGTGTATACACACCCATAGCAGCAAAAGGATTAATCTCTCAGCACATGTTTATCTAACAACACCAATCATTCATATTAAATTATGTTTTGTGTTAGCAACAATATTAACATCAGACAGATGTCAATCATTATATAATAATAATAATACAATTTATGGATAAACACCCACAACTTATGGTCTACTGGTTAGTGTCACTGTCTCTAATTCATGGGGACTTGAGTTAAGATTACCAACTTGAGCAATGGCTCTTAAGTCTAGTACATGCTGTGTTCAAAAATTCGTAGGGGACACTAAGCTTGATAACCTCTGCTGGCAAGCATGTTAATTGCATGATTTCTGCACTGTGCTGCTGCCTAATTACCGGCAGTTCTCAACAGCACTCCAGTTTATTGCCAGCCTGTGTTAACCCCCTTACTGCTTTTGGTGGGCATGTGTGTATCTGCTCACCCACTGTTCACGCATGGCTGCAGCTTTGAGAGGACAGAATTTGGTAATAGTTATGCTTTTTGATGTCCTGCAAAAAGTACTTGATAATTCTGTTACGTAAGGAGATGTGAATGGTTCTGACATGGAGCCAGATTAGATACCGCTAAATGCTAAAGTATTAAAGAAAAGAAGTAACACAGTGTAGTGATTGCAAGAATGCATACTCTGTAAAAATGTAAAACAATTTTAGTAGTTCAATGTTTTATAATTTTATTATAGGCAAGGAAAATGATGACAGACTTTTTAGCTGTCAACTTCTCTCTTACTGCCTAAGAGACTCAAGACAGCAGATGAAAGAACTGGATGGCATGCAGCTGACTATCCTCCCATCATCCTTTTTCAGAAATTGCCTGTGCTGAGTATCTGCTCAATTTTCAGAACACTGCATTGTTCCTCATTGTTAATATCAGTGGAGTTACTAAAAACCTTAAAAACTGAATGGTTATGCCAATTTAATAATATTCAAATGAAGAAGACAAAATAAGTTTAAAGCAAGTAGTTTGAGGAAAGCAGACTATGACAAAATTGAGGATATTTACTTGATTTTCAAAGTAATAATTTACAAGTGCACTTAAAAAAATATATAAAAAAAATGCCCTCCATGCCTAAGTGACTACTGATCAAGAGTATCAGTATTCCATAACTTCTTCCCTATAACTGTTTATCAGCATCGTTGGTTCAATGCAATTCTGTTGAAGTATTATCTCAATCATAACACCAAAATCACTCCTCTTTGCCAGCATAACCATGACTCTTCAAAATCTATGCAATTCTAATCATTCATATTTTGTGTGTTTCTCTCAATGGATATTTGACAGTTGTTGAACTATGTGTCTTTTCGGAGCAAAGATAATTTTTGCATGTACATAAAAAGCAAGCCATTGAAGTTTGGCACAAAACTTTTTGTAATTTGTGATGCTTTGACTGGGTATGTACTTAAAATGGAGGTGTACAGGAGCCACATGTTATGACACTTTTGAACTGACAGTTGAAGATCTGTTTCAAAAGAGGTTATACCATATACATCACCTACCATATTTGATTGTTTATGGGAATGCAAGATGGTGGTGGTGGTTAGTGTTTAACATCCCGTTGACAACAAGGTCATTAGAGACGGAGCGCAAGCTCGGGTTAGGGAAGGATTGGGAAGGAAATCGGCCGTGCCCTTTCAAAGGAACCATCCCGGCATTCGCCTGAAACGATTTAGGGAAATCACGGAAAACCTAAATCAGGATGGCTGGAGACGGGATTGAACCGTCGTCCTTCCGAATGCGAGTCCAGTGTGCTAACCACTGCGCCACCTCGCTCGGTTGGGAATGCAAGACAAAGGAAGTAGGCACTTTTATGACTACCACATAAGATCCACAGTGTATGGTTGTAAAGTCAAGAATCCACAAAAAATATATGATGTGTGTGAGAAGGGGACATCTGCTTGAGCAAACACACAAATTTTGAATACACATTCAACAAGCAGTAATGTGGAGGGATTACTGCTTCGTTCAGTGGTGCACAAGAACAGTGTTTAGGCTTAACAGCCTTGCATTGTGCAGCACCTATGTTACTTCTTTCCTGAAAACTCTCTAATCAAATGGCACAATGGAATTTAAAGATTGCCACACATGGGCTGCGATTCTCCACACAAGGGAGGGCTGAGACTCTTCTCTTATATGGATCTGCCTAAAATCCAACGAGATAGCTGCGTCACATCAGCCCATCCGAGTTTCACCACATATGAGTGGCTTGGCTTCACAGAATCTATTTGGTAAGCTAGATCATTCATGTGTTTCATTCTTCACAATGTTTGAAAATTAAAGGGCAGCTGCTACCCACTGAATATTTTATCATGGTGGAAATCATTGCTGACTGTTGAAAAGGAAGACAGGCAATATAAAGCACTGATTTTAAAATGCTATTCACATGAATGTGATCCTGTTTTAACTAAATTTCAGAGCGTGATTGTTTCATGTGCTCTCACAATGATTTCAGCTGTGTTATTGGGATGATTAAAAATACTTGATGACTTCTTTAGATACTAATCAAAAAAGCAAATGAAGACAAAAACCATTTATTTTTGTTTCTCCTTGTACTATAAAAATGTGGGCAATAAATAGAATAAGTTCAGAGGAGGTATAACGTCAACTTTAAGCAGGTAAAAGAAATTGTAATTTTGATTACTAAGAATATGACCAAAATAATTTTTTCCTCAAAGAGACTCTCAAAATACACAGTAAATAAATTATCTCGGATGCATAGGAAAAATCAATTTGTAGATTAGAAGCAGCTTGTATTTTATCTGACTTTTAAGTGGGCCAAAACCATGACAGTCCAACAAAACTGGCAAATGGATGCTCTACCATTGGTGATACAGAATGATATTTTAATCTAGCCAACCAACTGCACAAATGTAAGTGAGGGTGGAACTTGCACATATCAAACTGTTGACTGTGGAGGGAGATGGAGAGGGGAAGGGGGGGGGGGGGGGGGGAGAGAGAGAGAGAGAGAGAGAGAGAGAGAGAGAGAGAGAGAGAGAGAGAGAGAGAGAGAGAGAGAGAAGAAGAAGAAGAATTACCAAGTTTCATGGACACACTTAATGAAACACACTGACAATTTTTAACACATCACGCTCTGAAATTTAGTTAAAACAGGATCACATTTTAGCTCAAACCAGATAATTAAATGAAGTAAAAGATTAAAATATAACAAACTGTTCTTGAGCATTCTTTTCCAATACTGATATTACTTTCCAAGTATGAATGATACCTGAAACTGAGCAATAGCTGAAATCTTAGAATCACAAAGAATATATATTAAAATCTGTGCTGGCATAAGCTGGTGCCAGCCCTCCAGGCAGCAAAGAGATTGCAAGAAGATTGATAGTAGGCTAAGCAAGAGCGTGTATCAGGAGGTGCCAAATACAGCCTTGCAAGAAATGCGCTGCCAACATCATCTCGGCTGCCAGCATATGGATCGCCACCGCAGACCAAAGGGCCCAGTCGAGTCACCAGTCGCAGCCCAGCGGGAGTCGCAGTTAGCTCAGCCTCTAGCTCAGAGTCAGTCAGTACCTAACAACCAGAGTAGTGTACATAGCGGGACTTGTACTTCACCAGCTTTGAGGATAACATGCACTATTACGGAAGAACTTCTATCATAGCACAGAGACTATCTTAAGTAGCGCTCTGTTTATGTTAATAAAGAACTCAATTAACACTTGTGTGCAGTAGTGTTGTAGAAAGAGGATACCGGCCACCAAACAACATCCTCTCCTTGCTTCCCATGGTACAAGCATACAGTGACAATGAGATGACACAAAAAACTGACTACGAGTATAATTCAGTTCAGATTTTGCTTGCTTCCCTTGTGTTTTAGCTTGCAGGGTTGCTAATTTCTCATTGCAAATTTCTTGTTTCGTTCCTGCCTGTATTCGAGGCAAGGATCCGCAGAACTAATCAAATTTATTTTTTCAGATGCTTTACTTGCTCTTTGCAATGACATATTTGTGTCACCCACGGCTACTCCCCCCCCCCCCCCCCCCCCCTTCCCCTGCGCCTCAGCCGCAGACGGCCAGTGTGGTGGATCTAACTCACACTTTTCAGTTTCAGAGACTACAAATGGCTGCCTTACTCACGACCGTACAGCAACTTCTGGCTGCACAAGCCGCATCGGCCGCACAACAACTGACCGACTGACTAGCCCAACAAGTGCCGCTGACCAGCATTCCAACGTACCAGCAATTTACGACACCAAAAATGAATGGCTCGAATACCTGACAATTCCAAGCACATAGTGAAGTTCATCGAGTTCAAGGTATCGTAAAGCCACAATACTTTCTTTCGATTGCAGGGTCCCCAGCGTTCAGTTTAATCTAAAAGCTATTCCCAACCGAGTCTACCAACGAACTTAGTTATGATGAAGTAATTGCTGCATTAATCAAGTAATATGACCAGCAAGTCCAAGTAGCTGCAGCCAGAACAGATGTACCATTAGTGGTACACAGAATTAACGGGCATGACTAGGAAGTGTAGATTTAAGTGTAGTTGTGGCAACTTTTACAGAGATTTAATGATTAGGGAAACTATAATATTCAATGTTCCCAATAGTAGAATACAGGGACAGATCCTAAAGTACTTAGATCCATCATCTGCTCAAGTATTGCAAATCTCAGAGCAGTAAGATTCAGGTGCCATAGTGGCTGATAAGTTTGACCAGGCCCCGATTTGTCAGGTCGAGCTGCCCCTTGCTCACAACCACCCCAAGCAGCCACAACGAGTGTGTACACAGCCGCACGGACAGCAACATACACACATAGACAGACCTGTGAACTTAGTGAAGTCTTGCCCTAGATGTTTTGCTCACCATAAAAGACACAACTGCTCATCGCGTAACGCAACATGTTACACGTGTAGAAAAAAGCCACGACCAAGCAGTTTTTTTTTTGCAACGGTACATACACGCCAATTTTGCCTGCTCCCAGGAAAAACAGGCTCATGCTCATGCAGTGAACGCTGTGTTTTGCAAACCTACAACAGGTTCTGACAAAAATAGTGTTAAGATTGTGTCTCCTCCTCTTCCTCCTCCTCACCCCAGTGTTGTGCAACGATGTTCTAACAAACTAATCATCTCATTACACATCGCGTTGTGTGAACTTCCAGTTATACACAAGTGACTCAGTAACTTTGCTTAATCATGCCACATACGAACAGTTAGGCTCACCATGCCTTTCTACATCTAGCAAGCACTTCACTGCTTAAAATGGACAGGAAATTCCAGTGCTTGGACAGTGTAGTTTGCCTGCCACTTACACCAGGACAGGGAATTTTAATGTGTTGCAATCCAGAGACAATAAGAACATTTTTGGTTTAGATGCCTTTGAATTGTTTGGTGTTAGCATCCACGACAATGTACTTTCTATATCCACTCGTGATCCAAAAGACAGTGTCTCTAGCATGATAATAAATTTCCTGAACTATTTTCAGAAGGAATGGGAAAAGCTGATAACTTTTTAGTGCATGTTTGTTGCCTAAGCCTTCTGGTTGCATCTGCAATTGTCTTGACTCCAAGTCTACAGACAACCCACAGACAATAGTTGACACTTACCCGTTACCTCCCCCTGAGGAACTCATGGACTTTTATAAGACAGATTTGTATGATTCCATTGGATGAACAATCACAGAAGGTGTTTGTTGTAAACACACACTTAGGACTGTTCAAGTATTTGTGACTGCCCTTCGGCAATGCTTCCACACTCGCCATTTTTCAACATTACTTGGAACAACTGACTGCTAAAGTGCCATTTTGTTCAAACTGCCTTGACAATATTGTCATCCCAGGTCGTACACCAGAAGAACACATTGGCAATTTGTGTACTCGTTTTTTGAGTGTTGTCAGCAGCAGGACTCAAGTGTCATTTCGAAAAGTGTGACTTTTTTTTCAAACTAGACTACAGTACTTAGGTCAAGTGAAAGAGTCAGGGTGTGCACCGTCTCCAATATCATTTGCTTGCAATACATGACCTGCCTGTTTCTCGCATTATGTGTGAACTGCAGTCAGTACTACGCAAGATAACATACTACATTCTGTTCATACTGAATGCCACTCAGATCGCAGCTGCTTGCATTGCAAAAATGCACCTTTTGTGTGGACTTAAGATTGTCAAGATGCATTTCAAAAACTCAAAAATAGCTCGCTTAGTGACACGTATTTAGGGCATTTTGACCCCACCATGCCGGTAGTTTTGCAAGTCGGTGCTTTTTCCTATGGAATCAGCACTGTGCTTTCACACAGAAGTGATGCCCAAGACAGATCCACTGCTTTTGCCTCAAAGTTGTTGACTCAAATTCAAAGCAATTATTCTCAAATTGAAAAAGAAGTTCTCGTTATTGTGCACAGTGTGACAAAATTCCAACACAATTTGTATAGTTGCAAGTTCAATTTAGTGATAGATCACAAGCCTTTGCAGTCCTCATTTCATCCATCAAAGCCAGTTCCTACACACACTGCTCAAAAATTGCAACATGGGGCATTGTTGCTTTTGCAGTATCAGTATGAAATTTTGTACAGACCTATGACAAACAATGGCGATGCATACGCCGTATCTCTCCTTCCAATTGGCCCAGGCTCCGTATCTCTCCTTCCAATTGGCCCAGGCTCAGATTTTGATGCACCTCACGCATATTGTTGCCAAAACGATGTGCAGGACTCTGAATTTCTGGAAACACTTCCCTTGAACTACCAAAAAATTGCACAGGTCATGGAAGCAGATCCAGATCTCAAGATTTTGTTGCATTATATTCACGTCTTGACCTCGTTCTTTGAACAATATCTAGAACTCCGTTGAGCGCCACTATTTTACACGTCGGCATAACATTTCAGTTCGACAGGGTGTGATTCTAGTTCAATGTGACAGTGGACAATCATGTGTGCTTGTTCACAAAGTATTGTAATAGGATGCGTTGCGATTGCTCCACCAAGGACATTGGGGAATTGTTCGCACTAAACAGTTAGTGCCCTGGCACTGTACTTGGCAGGGCACGGACACCCACATTGAACAGATGAAGTCACAGTGTCGCGCGTGTGCAGAAAACCAATTCCCTCTGCCACAGACATTCTCAGCTTGGCCTACAACTCAATCGTCATGGCAGCGAGTACACAATGTCTTTGCAGGACCATTTTGAAACACTCATTGACTCATAGCAGTACATTCTTTTCACAAGTTTCCATTTGCGGTGCCTACGAACTCTACTACGTCACGTAGCAACATTCAAGCATTGTCCTCCATATGTTGCACAGAAGGTTTGCCAGAAATACTTATGTCAGACAATGGACCACAGTTCACTTGACAATGTACAGTTTTGTGAACGCAACGGCAGTCATCACCTCACAAGTGCTCCGTTTCGCCCACAGTCCAACAGAGAACAGAACGTTTCGTACGCACTTCCAAGCAACAGATGGCCCAACTTCGCACCACCCACACGGGGACAAGCGCTGCAACTATTTCTCACCTCTTATCGCTCCCACCTACAAGACGTACCATCACCAGCGAAACTTCTGCATGGCCGCCGCCATCGGACGTTGCTACACCCACGGCAGCATCCAGTGCTGTCAATGGTCTGCAAGTATTGCTTTGTGTCATGTGATCTTGCTCTTTATAGGGATTATGACAACCTTGGGCACAGGGAAAGAGAGATGATCTTGAAACAAAGTGGCTCTTCTACGTATTTGATTGCAGGTCCTGATGGTTTGCAGTGCTGCCATCAGAATCAAATTCTGTGCATGCCATTTGCCCCATGATTATGCTGCTTTTCTTCCCTCAGATTCACGGCCTCACTAAACCATCTGGCCTTTGCAGCCGCCCACCCGGACTACCAGCGTACCTCAAGAGGAGCGGATGCACGCTGCACCCTCGCCCCCACCATCCCCAATCACCAGCCCAATGGACCTGGACCCACCATTGCCGTTATCGTCACTGCCCCAGGAAACGCCCTCAAGCCTGGACATGTACCCTGGCAGCAGTTTTCCAGAGGATGTTCCTGTTGCCTCACAGTCGGGAGTACGCCGTCCTCCAGAGCTAAGGCTCATCTCTATGTCCAGTGTCCTACCTCCCTCCAAATTGTCATTTGCAGCCTCACTGCACAACAACAGTGCGGCATTTCTGAGGGTGTGTGTGTGGGGGGGATTGTGGTAGCGTAAGCTGGCATCAGCACTCCAGGTGTCAAAGAGGTTGAGAGAAGATCAATACTAGGCTAACCAAGTGCATCTATAAGGAGAAAGGCCAAAGACAGACTCGCACGAAATGCCCTCTCGGCCGCCAGTATTTAGATTGCCGCCGCAGACTAGAGGGCCCAGTCAGTCATCCAGTGAGTCAACGAGTTGAGTCACCAGTTGCAGCCCAGTGCGAGCCACAGTCGCAGTTAGCTCAGCCTCTAGCTCAGAGTCAGTCAGTACCTAGCAACCAGAGTAGTGTACATAGCGGGACTTGTACTTCACCAGCAGTAAGGATAACATGGAGTATTATGGAAGAGCTTGTACCACAGCACATGGACTATCTTAAGGAGCTCTCTGTTTATGTTAATAAAGAACCCAGTTGATTCATGTGTGCAGTTGTGTTACAGAATGCGGATACCGGCCACCTAACAACATCCTCTCCTTGCTTCCCACGGTACAAGCCTACACTGACAGCAAGAGAATACAAAAAGATCAACTACTCTGTTCCCTACTTATTTGTAAAAAGAGCAATTGAGGTGCTGAGATCAAAAAGAGGACCTATCATTTTTGGAGTATGTGAGTTATTCCTGTGGTTGCTATTTTCACACAAGTCTGCATCTGTTGGTTCTAAAATGGGACTTGTACAGTGATTTTTTCCCTGTCTAAACCAGTGCCGAAATTTTGTTTCATGCAGAAAGAGCACTTGCAGAAGAGACAAGTCCCTCTATTACATGAAAGAACTTGAGGCATTATGGCAGCACTGTAGTGGGATGCAGTAAACACAATATTTTAGTACACTGTTCAGCCAAAATGCACCATTGTTTCACTCAATAGCAGTGGAATGATGAAACATGAATTTCCTCTGGTTAAAACTGGGATAGTTCCACATTTTCATAATGTGCCAAGAGTATACATTCTTCTGAAACCTGAGACACTACAGGATGTTTCAGACAGGATTGTTGTTATCCCTTCGCAGTTTTGTAAGTATTTTGATAAATTCTAAGTAAATGAGCCACTAATAAAATGAGTGGTGGAGTGGAAGACAGGAAGACAATGAACCTCGGACTGAATTTTTTGACAGGGATCGTGAGTGACAAGTTCGTGAACATACGTGTCGGTCAAAATAAACAGGGTTGTTAGTATGTAAATATATGGAATTAACTTCCCATGTTACAAGCCAAAGCACTAAAAAGGATATTGTTTTCCATTATATTATCTATTTGTATATGTATTTAATTATGAGTGTTTATACAAGTAATTCGGATTTGTATGAACATGCTGAAATTATTAAAAAGAATATTTTGCTTGAAATTATACTATTTTTTTAGTTACATAACATTTATGTATGATAAAATTACTGTTGTTTAAATCAAGAAGGGGATATGTCACTCATTTCCTCTTACTGTTTTCTATTACTTGCCTTTATTCTATTCTTAGAGATTTTGGTGTAAGATTTTATTCTTCCTGATCAGAATGTGGAAGTAGGTATAAGGTTTGGGAATAATACTGTTCCAGATTATACAGTTTTTTTATGTATCTCAAAACTACTGTTAAATGACATGTCCATCTTTTGATCTCAACACCTCAATTACATTGTTTTATTACAATCAACGTGATACTAGCTTGGTTGAGATATGATAGGTTCTATGGTCAATCTGGTGTCTTCACCAGAGGTCACACAAAGCACCACAATAATCGTAATTTTTTTTCCTAAGAAAATATTCTACAAATGGAAAACATGACTGCTGTCTCAAATCTTGAGACCAATGGGTACAAAATATAGTCACATGTGAAGAAATAAAGGCAAAAATTGAACAGTGAAAAGCAAGGTCATAGTTTGTCACTCCTACAGAGGTTTACATACCATGAGACTCATGGCCAGTAGGAGAATGATTATTTATTGTGTATCAAAATTAGGGAAGATTTAACCTGTTACCAATAAAGCTCATTAGTGTAAGGAAATGAGATTATGACTTTATATATACGAGGGAATGGGAAATATATAAAAAAACAAAGATGCTGTGACTTACCAAACGAGACAGCACTGACAGACAGACACAATAAAAAACAAACACACAAATTTCAAGCTTTCGCAACCCAAGGTTGCTTCATCAGGAAAGAGAGAAGGAGAGGGAAAGACGAAAGGATGTGGGTTTTAAGGGAGAGGGTAAGGAGTCATTCCAATCCTGGGAGTGGAAAGACTTACCTTAGGGGGAAAAAAGGACAGGTAAACACGCACGCGCACCCATCCGCACATATACAGACACAATCAGTCATATGTAAAGGCGAAGAGGTTGGGCAGAGATGTCAGTCGAGGCGGAAGTACGGGGGCAAAATGTTGTTGAATGACAAGTGATGTATGAGGGGCGGCAATTTGAAATTAGCGGAGGTTGAGGCCTGGTGGGTAACAGGAAGAGATAATATACTGAAGGTCAAGTTCCCATCTCCAGAGTTCTGATAGGTTGGTGTCAGTGGGAAGTATCCAGATGACCCGGACGGTGTAACACTGTGCCAAGATGTGCTGGCTGTGCACCAAGGCATGTTTAGCCACAGGGTGATCCTCATTACCAACAAAGAAGAAGGTCGGGGAAGAAGGCCAGTGTTCACTCTGTCTGCTTGTCGTGGGTCTCATCTGAGATGTGGAGGAGGCCCTTCCGGCGGCGATAGAGAGCACTGGGTGCATCCGACTTCAAATTGTTGCTCATGTCGGCACCAATGACTCCTGCCGTCTGGGTTCAGAGGTCATCCTCAGTTCATACAGGCGGTTGGTGGAATTGGTGAAGGCGGAAAGCCCTGCTCGCGGGGTGGAATCAGAGCTAACTATTTGTAGTATCGTTCCCAGAACCGATAGCGGTCCTCTGGTTTGGAGCTGAGTGGAAGGCTTAAACCAGAGGCTGCGGAGATCTGGGGTGCAAATTTCTCGACCTCCGCTATCGGGTGGAGAAATGTAGGGTCCCCCTGAATAGGTCAGGCGTGCACTACACGCCGGAAGCAGCTACAAGGGTAGCGGAGTACGTATGGAGTGCACATGGGGGTTTTTTAGGTTAGAGAATTCCCTCCCTAGGCCCGACAAGATGCCTCCTGAGACGCGGCAAGGTAGGAGTAGGCAAAATGCAACCGGGAATAACAATATTAATGCGCTAATAGTAAACTGCAGGAGCGTCTATAGAAAAGTCCCAGAACTGCTCTCATTAATAAACGGTCACAACGCCCATATAGCACTAGGGATGGAAAGTTGGCTGAAACCAGACGTAAACAGTAATGAAATCCTAAACTCAGATTGGAATGTATATCGCAGAGACAGGCTGGACAGTGAAGGGGGAGGCGTGTTTATAGCGATAAGAAGTGCAATAGTATCAAAGGAAATTGACGGAGATCCGAAATGTGAAATGATTTGGGCGGAGGTCACGGTTAAAGCAGGCTCAGACATGGTAATCGGATGTCTCTATAGGCCCCCTGGCTCAGCAACTGTTGTGACTGAGCACCTGAAGGATAATTTGGAAAATATTTCGAGTAGATTTCCCCACCATGTTATAGTTCTGGGTGGAGATTTTAATTTGCCGGATATAGACTGGGAGACTCAAACGTTCATAACGGGTGGCAGGGACAAAGAATCCAGTGAAATTTTTTTAAGTGCTTTATCTGAAAACTACCTTGAGCAGTTAAACAGAGAACCGACTCGTGGCAATAACATATTAGACCTTCTGGTGACAAACAGACCCGAACTATTTGAAACAGTTAATGCAGAACAGGGAATCAGTGATCATAAAGTGGTTACGGCATCGATGATTTCAGCCGTAAATAGAAATATTAAAAAAGGTAGGAAGATTTTTCTGTTTAGCAAAAGTGACAAAAAGCAGATTACAGAATACCTGATGGCTTAACACAAAAGTTTTGTCTCAAGTACAGATAGTGTTGAGGATCAGTGGACAAAGTTCAAAGCCATCGTTCAATATGCGTTAGATGAGTATGTGCCAAGCAAGATCATAAGAGATGGAAAAGAGCCACCGTGGTACAACAACCGAGTTAGAAAACTGCTGCGGAAGCAAAGGGAACTTCACAGCAAACAAACATAGCCAAAGCCTTGCAGACAAACAAAAATTACGCGAAGCGAAATGTAGTGTGAGGAGGGCTATGCGAGAGGAATTCAATGAATTTGAAAATAAAGTTCTATGTTGTGACTTGGCAGAAAATCCTAAGAAATTTTGCTCTTATGTCAAAGCGGTAGGTGGATCAAAACAAAATGTCCAGACACTCCGTGACCAAAATGATACTGAAAGAGGGGATGACAGACTAAAGGCTGAAATACTAAATGTCTTTTTCCAAAGCTGTTTCACAGAGGAAGACTGCACTGTAGTACCTTCTCTAGATTGTCGTACAGATGACAAAATGGTAGATATCGAAATAGACGACAGAGGGATAGAGAAACAATTAAAATTGCTCAAAAGAGGAAAGGCCGCTGGACCTGATGGGATACCAGTTCGATTTTACACAGAGTATGCGAAGGAACTTGCCCCTCTTCTTGCAGCGGTGTGCCGTAGGTCTCTAGAAGAGCGTAGCGTTCCAAAGGATTGGAAAAGGGCACAGGTCATCCCCGTTTTCAAGAAGGGACGTCGAACAGATGTGCAGAACTATAGACCTATATCTCTAACATCGATCAGTTGTAGAATTTTGGAACACGTATTATGTTCGAGTATAATGACTTTTCTGGAGACTAGAAATCTACTCTGTAGGCATCAGCATGGGTTTCGAAAAAGACGGTCGTGTGAAACCCAGCTCGCGCTATTCGTCCACGAGACTCAGAGGGCCATAGACAAGGGTTCACAGGTAGATGCCGTGTTTCTTTACTTCCGCAAGGCGTTCGATACAGTTCCCCACAGTCGTTTAATGAACAATGTAAGAGCATTTGGACTATCAGACCAATTGTGTGATTGGATTGAGGAGTTCCTAGATAACAGAACGCAGTATGTCATTCTCAATGGAGAGAAGTCTTCCGAAGTAAGAGTGATTTCAGGTGTGCCGCAGGGGAGTGTCATAGGACCGTTGCTATTCACAAAATACATAAATGACCCTGGTGGATGACACCGGAAGTTCACTGAGGCTTCTTGCAGATGATGTTGTGGTGTATCGAGAGGTTGTAACAATGGAAAATTGTACAGAAATGCAGGAGGATCTGCAGCGAATTGACGCATGGTGCAGGGAATAGCAATTGAATCTCAATGTAGACAAGTGTAATGTGCTGCGAATACATAGGAAGATAGATCCCTTATCATTTAGCTACAAAATAGCAGGTCAGCAAATGGAAGCAGTTAATTCCATAAATTATATTGGAGTACGCATTAGGAGTGATTTAAAATGGAATGATCATATAAAGTTGATCGTTGGTAAAGCAGATGCCAGACTGAGATTCATTGGAAGAATCCTAAGGAAATGCAATCCGAAAACAAAGGAAGTAGGTTACAGTACGCTTGTTCGCCCACTGCTTGAATACTTCTCAGAAGTGTGAGATCCGTACCAGATAGGGTTGGTAGAAGAGATAGAGAAGATTCAAAGGAGAGCAGTGCACAGGATCATTTAGTAATCGCGAAAGCGTTACAGAGATGATAGATAAACTCCAGTGGAAGACTCTGCAGGAGACACGCTCTGTAGCTAGGTACGGGCTTTTGTTAAAGTTTCAAGAACATACCTTCACCGAAGAGTGAAGCAGTATATTGCTCCCTCCTATGTATATCTCGCGAAGAGACCATGAGGATAAAATCAGAGATTAGAGCCCACACAGAAGCATACCGACAATCCTCCTTTCCACGAACAATACGAGACTGGAATAGAAGGGAGAACCGATAGAGGTACTCAGGGTACCCTCCGCCACACACCGTCAGGTGGCTTGCGGAGTATGGATGTAGATGTAGAAACACTGTCTGCCTGTACCCGTTCATGTGAATGGACAGTTTGTTGCTGGTCATTCCCACATAGAAGGCTTCACAGTGTAGGCGTGTCAGTTGGTAAATCACATGGGTGCTTTCAGAGGTGGCTCTTCCTTTGATCGTGTACACCTTCCGGGTTACAGGACTGGAGTAGGTGGTGGTGGGAGGGTGCATGGGACAGGTTTTTACACCGGGGACAGTTGCAAGGGTAGGAGCCAGAGGGTAGGGAAGGCGGTTTGGGAATTTCATAGGGATAAACCAAGAGGTCACGAAGGTTAGGTGGACGGCGGAAAGACACTCTTGGTGGAGCGGGGAGGATTTCATGAGGGATGGATCTCATTTCAGGGCAGGATTTGAGGAAGTCGTATCCCTGATGGAGGGCCACATTCAGAGTCTGATCCAGTCCCGGAAAGTATCTTGTCACAAGTGGGGCACTTTTGGGGTTCTTCTGTGGGAGATTCTGGGTTTGAGGGGATGAGGAAGTGGCTCTAGCTATTTGCTTCTTACCAGGTCTGGAGGGTAGCTGCGGGATGCGAAAGCTGTTTTCAGGTTATTGGTGTAATGGTTCAGGGATTGAGGACTGGAGCAGATTCGTTTGCCATGAAGACCTAAGCTGTAGGGAAGGGACCGTTTGATATGGAATGGGTGGCAGCTGTCATAATGGAGGTAACGTTGCTTGTTGGTGGGTTTGATGTGGACGGATGTGTGAAGATGACCATTGGACAGATGGAGGTCAACGTCAAGGAAAGTGGCATGGGATTTGGAGTAGGACCAGATGAATCTGATGGAACCAAAGGAGTTGAGGTTGGAGAGGAAATTCTGGAGTTCTTCTTCACTGTGAGTCCAGATCATGAAGATGTCATCAATACATCTGTACCAAACTTTGGGTTGGCAGGCCTGGGTAACCAAGAAGGCTTCCTCTAAGCGACCCGTAAATAGGTTGGTGTACAAGGGGGCCATCCTGGTACCCATAGCTGTTCCCTTTAATTGTTGGTATGTCTGTCCTTCAAAAGTGAACAAGTTGTGAGTTAGGATGAAGCTGGCTAAGGTAATGAGGAAAGAGGTTTTAGGTAGGGTGGCAGGTGATCGGCGTGAAAGGAAGTGCTCCATCACAGCGAGGCCCTGGACGTGCAGGATATTTGTGTATAAGGAAGTGGCATCAGTGGTTACAAGGATGGTTTCCGGGGGTAACAGAATGGGTAAGGATTCCAGGCGTTCGAGAAAGTGGTTGGTGTCTTTGATGAAGGATGGGAGACTGCATGTAATGGGTTGAATCTGTTGATCTACGTAGACAGAGATACGTTCTGTGGGGGCTTGGTAACCAGCTACAACGGGGCAGCCGGGATGTTTGGGTTTGTGAATTTTAGGAAGTAGGTAGAAGATAGGGGTGCGGGGTGTCGGTGGGGTCAGGAGGTTGATGGAGTAAGGTGAAAGGTTTTGTAGGGGGCCTAAGGTTCTGAAGATTCCTTGAAGCTCCGCCTGGACATCAGGAATGGGATTACCTCGGCAGACTTTGTATGTAGTGTTGTCTGAAAGCTGACGCAGTCCCTCAGCCACATGCTCCCAACGATCAAGTACCACAGTCATGGAACCCTTGTCAGCCGGAAGAATGATGATGGATCGGTCAGTCTTCAGATCACGGATAGCCTGGGCTTCAGCTGTGGTGATGTTGGGAGTAGGATTAAAGTTTTTCAAGAAAGATTGAGAGGCAAAGCTGAAAGTGAGAAATTCCTGGAAGGTTTGGAGAGGGTGATTTTGAGGAAGAGGAGGTGGGTCCCGCTGTGACGGAGGACGGAACTGTTCCAGGCAGGGTTCAATTTGGATAGTGTCTTGGGGAGTTGGATCATTAGGAGTAGGATTAGGATTATTTTTCTTCATGGCAAAGTGATATTTCCAGCAGAGAGGACAGTAAATCTTTGACGAGGGCTGTTTGGTTGAATCTGGGAGTAGGGCTGAAGGTGAGGCCTTTGGATAGGACAGAGGTTTCAGATTGGGAGAGAGGTTTGGAGGAAAGGTTAACTACTGAATTGGGGTGTTGTGGTTCCAGATTGTGTTGACTAGAATTCTGAAGTTTTGAGGGGAGTGGAGCTGGTAGTGGCAGATTGAGTAGATGGGAGAGACTGCGTCTGTGTGCAATGAGAGGAGATTGAGGTTTGTTGGAAAGGTTGTGGAGGGTGAGTGAGTTGCCTTTCCGGAGGTGGGAAACCAGGAGATTGGATAGTTTTTTGAGGTAGAGGGTGGCATGCTGTTCTAATTTGCGGTTGGCCTGTAAGAGGATGCTCTGAACAGCCGGTGTGGATGTGGGAGAGGAAAGATTGAGGACTTTGATTAGGGATAGCAGTTGATTGGTGTGTTCATTGGCTGAGTTGATGTGTAGGTGAAGGATTAGGCGGGTGAGGGCTATGGATTGTTCAGTTTGGAACTGGTATAGGGATTGATGGAAAGAAGGGTTACTGCCAGAGATGGGAACTTTAAGTGTGAGGCCTTTGGGGGTAATGCCAAATGTCAGACAAGCCTGAGTAACTAAAATATGGGAACGTAATCTGGCTAGGGCGAAGGCATGTTGGCAGAGGGAATGTAAATAAAACTTAATGGGGTCGTTGTGGGGACGTTGAGATGGTGACATGGTATTAGAAGGTGGAAAGTGTAACATGAGGCTAAAGTGAAAATAAAAATATATGGGGAGAGATAAAGGTGAACTAGAAAGCAACTGGAATTCTGGTGTGAAAAAAGTCTAAAAGTTTTGGTTTAAGCTGAGCTATGTTGATCCTGTGGTGAACTTAGTTTGGTAAACAACGAGTGTACAAAGGTTAGGTAGTTGTGTTGCCTCCAAAACATGTTAAAGGGTGGAGAAATACGGGAAAATTAAAAAAAAAAAAAAAAACTGCGTGTAAATGTATTAAAAGGACTGGTTAAGTGGTGGCACATATATATATATATCTAAAAACAAAGATGATTTGACTTACCAAACGAAAGTGCTGGCAGGTCGACAGACACACAAACATACACACAAAATTCAAGCTTTCGCAACAAACTGTTGCCTCATCAGGAAAGAGGGAAGGAGAGGGAAAGACGAAAGGATGTGGGTTTTAAGCGAGAGGGTGAGGAGTCATTCCAATCCCGGGAGCGGAAAGACTTACATTAGGGGGAAAAAAGGACGGGTATACACTCGCACACACACACATATCCATCCACACATATACAGACACAAGCAGACATATTTAAAGACCATTTATTTAAATATGTCTGCTTGTGTCTGTATATGTGTGGATGGATATGTGTGTGTGTGCGAGTGTATACCCGTCCTTTTTCCCCCTAATGTAAGTCTTTCCGCTCCCGGGATTGGAATGACTCCTTACCCTCTACCTTAAAACCCACATCCTTTCGTCTTTCCCTCTCCTTCCCTCTTTCCTGATGAGGCAACAGTTTGTTGCGAAAGCTTGAATTTTGTGTGTATGTTTCCACGTGGGAAAAATATATCTAAAAACAAAGGTGATGTGACTTACCAAATGAAAGCGCTGGCACGTCGATAGACACACAAACAAACACAAATATACACACAAAATTCTAGCTTTCGCAACCAACGGTTGCTTCGTCAGGAAAGAGGGAAGGAGAGGGAAAGACGAAAGGATGTGGGTTTCAAAGGAGATGGTAAGGAGTCATTCCAATCCCGGGAGCGGATAGACTTACCTTAGGGGGAAAAAAGGACGGGTATACACTCGCGCGCGCGCACACACACACACACACACACACACACACACACACACACACACACACACACACACACACACACACACACACACACACATATCCATCCACACATATACAGACACAAGCAGACATATTAAAAGGCAAAGAGTTTTGGCAGAGATGTCAATCGAGGCGGAAGTAAAGAGGCAAAGATGTTGTTGAATGACAGGTGAGGTATGAGTGGCGGCAACTTGAAATTAGTGGAGATTGAGGACTGGTGGATAACGGGAAGAGAGGATATATTGAAGAGCAAGTTCCCATCTCCGGAGTTCAGATAGGCTGGTGTTAGTGGGAAGTATCCAGATAACCCGGACGGTGTAACACTGTGCCAAGATGTGCTGGCCGTGCACCAAGGCATGTTTACCCACAGGGTGATCCTCATTACCAACAAACACTGTCTGCCTGTGTCCATTCGTGCAAATGGACAGTTTGTTGCTGGTCATTCCCACATAGAATGCGTCACAGTGTAGGCAGGTCAGTTGGTAAATCACATGGGTGCTTTCACACGTGGCTCTGCCTTTGATCGTGTACACCTTCCGGGTTACAGGACTGGAGTAGGTGTTGGTGGGAGGGTGCATGGGACAGGTTTTACACCAGGGGCAGTTACAAGGGTAGGAGCCAGAGGGTAGGGAAGAAGGTTTGGGGATTTCATAGGGATGGACAAAGGAGACAGTGTTTGTTGGTAATGAGGATCACCCTGTGACTAAACATGCCTTGGTGCACGGCCAGCACATCTTGGCACAGTGTTACACCATCCGGGTTATCTGGATACTTCCCACTAACACCAACCTATCTGAACTCCGGAGATGGGAACTTGCTCTTCAATATATCCTCTCTTCCCGTTATCCACCAGGCCTCAATCTCCACTAATTTCAAGTTGCCGCCACTCATACCTCACCTGTCATTCAACAACATCTTTGCCTCTGCACTTCCGCCTCGACTGACATCTCTGCCCAAACTCTTTGCCTTTTAATATGTCTGCTTGTGTCTGTATATCTGTGGATGGATATGTGTGTGTGTGTGCACGAGTGTATACCCGTCCTTTTTTCCCCCTAAGGTAAGTCCTTCCGCTCTCGGGATTGGAATGACTCCTTACCCTCTCCTTTAAAACCCACATCCTTTCGTCTTTCCCTCTCCTTCCCTCTTTCCTGCCAACCCAAAGTTTGGTACAGATTTATTGATGACATCTTCATGATCTGGACTCACAGTGAAGAAGAACTCCAGAATTTCCTCTCCAACCTCAACTCCTTTGGTCCCATCAGATTCACCTGGTTCTACTCCAAATCCCATGCCACTTTCCTTGACGTTGACCTCCATCTGTCCAATGGCCAGCTTCACACATCCGTCCACATCAAACCCACCAACAAGCAAGAGTACCTTCATTATGACAGCTGCCACCCATTCCACATCAAATGGTCCCTTCCCTACAGCCTAGGTCTTCATTGCAAACGAATCTGCTCCAGTCCTCAATCCCTGAACCATTACACCAACAACCTGAAAACAGCTTTCACATCCCGCAACTACCCTCCCGACCTGGTACAGAAGCAAATAACCAGAGCCACTTCCTCATCCCCTCAAACCCAGAACCTCCCATAGAAGAACCACAAAAGTGCCCCACTTGTGACAGGATACTTTCCGGGACTGGATCAGACTCAGATCGTGGCTCTCCAGCAGGGATACGACTTCCTCAAATCCTGACCTGAAATGAGATCCATCCTTCATGAAATCCTCTCCGCTCCGCCAAGAGTTTCTTTCCACCGTCCACCTAACCTTCGTAACCTCTTAGTTCATCCCTATGAAATCCACAAACCACCCTCCCTACCCTCTGGCTCCTACCCTTGTAACCGCCCCCAGTGTAAAACCTGCCCCATGCACCCTCCCACCACCACCTACTCCAGTCCTGTAACCCGGAAGGTGTACACGATCAAAGGCAGAGCCACGTGTGAAAGCACCCACGTGATTTACCAACTAACCAGCCTACACTGTGAAGCTTTCTATGTGGGAATGACCAGACACAAACTGTCCATTCGCATGAATGGACACAGGCAGACAGCGTTTGTTGGTAATGAGGATCACCCTGTGGCTAAACATGCCTTGGTGCACGGCCAACACATCTTGGCACAGTGTTACACCGTCCGGGTTATCTGGATACTTCCCACTAACACCAACCTGTCAGACCTCCGGAGATGGGAACTTGCCCTTCAGTATATCCTCTCTTCTCATTATCCGCCAGGCCTCAACCTCCGCTAATTTCAAGTTGCCGCCGCTCATACCTCACCTGTCTTTCAACAACATCTTTGCCTCTTTACTTCCGCCTCGACTGACATCTCTGCCCAAACTCTTTGCTTTTACAAATGTCTGCTTGTGTCTGTGTATGTGCGGATGGATATGTGTGTGTGGTGTGCACGATTGTATACCCGTCCTTTTTTCCCCCTAAGGTAAGTCTATCCGCTCCCGGGATTGGAATGACTCCTTACCCTCTCCCTTAAAACCCACATCCTTTCGTCTTTCCCTCTCCTTCCCTCTTTCCTGACAAAGAAACCGTTGGTTGCGAAAGCTAGAATTTTGTGTGTATGTTTGTGTTTGTCTGTGTGTCTATCGACCTGCCAGCGCTTTTGTTTGGTAAGTCTCATCATCTTTTTATATATTTTCTGATCACTGTTTTACAGGCCCTGAAGTAAAAGGCGAGTATGATTTTTGTAATTTGAAATTCAAGAGATTGTTATTTCATACTATTCTCTCTGCTGGATTGAGTCTCTACAGAAGGTAAGTTGCATGTCAGGAGACATAACAAATCTCCATTTCCTGTAATTTCTTGTTGTGATTATTTAAAATGAAAATAATTACAGAAGACACCACTGGTTAGAGTAAACCAGTAGTGATCCCACAACATTACTAGTATGTCAGATACATCAGAGTCTGTAGATTACACTGCAGAAACAGGGCAGTCAACAGAATTAAATAAACAGTTAATGATTAATTGTTGTTAATATAAATATTAAATCAAGGGGCACTGTCAACAAAGGATGCTAAAAACACAAAGAGCGAAAAATTTATCCAGGAGACACTAGAACATGGAAGAAAATATCTGAAATATTTGGTTGCACAGAAATGTGGCACAGTGTTTCATTGGTGAAGTGCAAGACTACAAATCCAAAGATTTCAGAATTGATACCCAGTCAATGACGTTTTTTATCTGTCACTTATAACTACTATCTCTGGCAATCTTTGTTGGTGTGAGAACGATGAGTTACACAGTGGTTTGGAGTCCACATTAAACTTTAGGTCCCCCTGTAACTTGCTGGGTAAGACAGTTCAAGGGTTGGAAGAAGGCAACAGCATGCCATGTCCAACAGGACCTTGGCTAGTATAGCACTGTCATGTTCAAACCAATCTTTGGATTTGTGACAGCTTTGCTTTACTGAAGAAAAACCTTTATTTCAATGTCTCCAAGCACTTGCATCTACAGGCAAGGATGAATCATTCTCAGAAAATGTCTCTCACTTTTTTACTTATTAGTTCTGACTGACTGAATGAGCTACACAACTCAAGGAAGAGGCATGTTACAGGAATATTCAATCAGTTCACAAATTAGTTGTCATCCCTCTCTCATTAAATAAGATGAATAAATAAACAGAACAAACATTCAGCATACTTCACTCTTGAGTTTAAGTTGTGATTGGTTGGCCATTAACAACAGAAAATTCATATTAACCCCAAATGCAGTTACTGTATAGAATGTAATATATGCATTCCCCCACTAAAAAGTTACACATGTTCATTAAGAGTAACCAGAGGAACATTTTATTTAGATCTTCCACATATCTAATTAATTGCAATGCTTTTCCACAATGTAATGAAAACTGAACAAATACTAACCTTGGCTTTCATGTACCTCCATGCAACATATATTTTCATTAGCCTTTCCAAATCTCTAACTACTTTCTGGTATTCAAGATATCTTCCTTGTTCTTCTTTTAGCTTCTGTATTTTAGGAGCTATGTCACTGTTAATTATCTAAAATAAAGAAATATTAGACACTATAAAATGTTCCTTAAGGGCTCAATTACAACAAACTTATATCTATTCCATCCCTCAACAAACTTCCAATAACACAATGTACAATGAAGTTGTAACTTACATAAATTTTTAAACAACAGCAAAATCTTTTCATATAATTTTTACAAATTTCAACTCCCTCTTATTACAGAAACATTCATTTAAAAAAACCTCAATTTTCACAACAACATCAATATCGACAGAATGAAAAAATGTACTGGAAAGTAAAACTGTTGAAAATTGTGTCTAAAACCTTTGCAATATCTACACATAGAAACCTCACATTACGAAAGCACTTCAAGTTTTGTTCACACCGGACAGTTTGTTGTCAATAAGTAAAATGGTTTATTGTGCCAAAGCTATGACCATAACGCTTTCTTCTTGATCTGACACCTATTTAATGATTTGAAATAGCTAAGATGTGGACCCCGTGAGCTTCTCAAAAAAATATTTTAGTGTGCAAACAAAATATTTAATTTTAGATTAGTTCAGCAGCTGTACAAACACCCACATGACACACAAAAATAACCGTAATCCTAAAATGAAGTTTCTAAACAGATACATTCTAGAATGTAAGACCTATTGCGAACATTACGAATCTAGTCAAATACCTCAAAAATAAATTAAACATCTGCCTACAATTAGAGAGAGTTGCTATGTAGCCCACAGTCATTTGCTTTCTCTGCAGAAGATAGCATGATAATTGGTTCCTACAGCTTATGAAGAATATACCACTTTTACTGCAACATCTGAGCTACCAATGGAATAAGAGATGAGATTTTAAGTTATGACAAAAGCAATTTGTAATAGTTGTCCCTTAAAATTATCAAAGCTCAACTCTTACTGCAACACAGAACTAGAAAATTTTGTAATCACGGAGCTTAAAAGAACTCAAAATTTAGAAGCGAGTATTTTGTATGAAAACTTTAACATCAATGGAAATCATGTTCAGATGGTATCCACCAGATTTTTAATGTACACTGCAATCTCAGCAGTACACCAATCATTACCATGTTTTTTCCACTTACAAGGGAACCTCCCCCGTCAGATTTAGTTACAAGTTGGGACAGTGGATAGGCCTTGATAAACTGAACACAGATCAATTGAGAAAACAGGAAGAAGTTGTGTGGAACTGTGAAAAAATAAGCAAAATATACAAACTGAGTAGTCCATGGGCAACATAGGCAACATCATGGACAATGTAGGCTCAGGAGCGCCGTGGTCCCGTGGTAGCGTGAGCAGCTGCAGAACGAGAGGTCCTTGGTTCAAGTCTTCCCTCGAGTGAAAATTTTACTTTCTTTATTTTTGCATAGTTATTATCTGTCCATTCGTTCATTGACATCTCTGTTCACTGTAATAAGTTTAGTGTCTGTGTTTTGCGACCGCATCGCAAAACCGTGCGATTAGTAGATGAAAGGACGTGCCTCTCCAATGGGAACCGAAAACATTTGATTGCAAGGTCATAGGTCAACCGATTCCTCCACAGGAAAACACATCTGATATATTCTATACTACACTGGTGACGGCACTTGCGTCACATGACAGGAATATGTTGTCGACCCACCTAACTTGTACACTTGGCGAATGGGTAAAAAGATTCTTCTACCTTGGCCGATTTACGTTTGCTTGTGGATGTAATCACTCCCCAAAAAGTGATGAAAACATAAGAGTTTGTCACATAAACTGAAAATAAAAAATTAAACTTTTCACTCGATGGAAGATTTGAACCAAGGACCTTTCGTTCCGCAGCTGCTCACGTTACCACGAGACCACGGCGCTCCTGCAGTCCCAGTATCCTTGATGTTGCCTATCTTCCCATGAACTACTCAGTTTGTATATTTTGCTGCTAGGTTCGCAGGACAGCTTCTGTAAAGTTTGGAAGGTAGGAGACGAGGTACTGGCAGAAGTAAAGCTGTGAGTACCGGGCGTGAGTCGTGCTTCGGTAGCTCAGTTGGTAGAGCACTTGCCCGCGAAAGGCAAAGGTCCCGAGTTCGAGTCTCGGTCAGGCACACAGTTTTAATCTGCCAGGAAGTTTCATATCAGCGCACACTCTGCTGCAGAGTGAAAATCTCATTCAAGAAACAAAATATTTATTACAATACAATTCTGAATTCAGTCACTTGTGTTCTTTGTTCATATTTAGCATCTGTCTCCCAGTAAGTGAATTTTATTTTTTTGTCCCCTTTGTCAAATGGTGTACCAATACGTCATGAACAAAAAGACAGTGAGAAAGTGGAACATTAATCAGGAAGTGGACAAAAATTCAAAAATGAAGTGTGCTGATATTGCAAAAGAACTGAACATTCCTCCATCATTAGTAAATACAACAGTGAGCGAATAAAAACTATCTGAAGCAGCTTGTTTGCAAAGAGGAAATGGCACTTGAAAATTATGCTTTAAAAATGTGCAGACATTTTCATGTAAATATGTGTCTAATGTGAAAGCTTAGGTAACAGCAACTGTATTCTAACAATTCTTGCATGCCTTGGATGGCAGTTTGGGTGTTAGAAATAGGGAAATCGTTGTGTTTAATGAGCACCCCATGACATCATATTTACTTGATACAAATTTAGTACTTTTTTCCCACTCAACTATACAAGCCATCTTCAGACACTCAACCAAGGCACTATAAAATGCCTGAAATAATAATGCAGGAAGACTTTTGTGCAGAAGACACTGGCCTGTCCACACTACAGTGATAAATGTAACAATCTTGGATGTTATGCATTTTGTATTGCAGGAACAGATGGAAGAGAAGGAAAAAGAAATTGAAGACAATGATGAGCCAGAATCTTTGCTGGTTCTTACAACTTCAAAAGCTACTGAAGGAATGGACACACTGAAGCAGTGTGTGCTGAGTTTTGAAGTCTATAAACATATTAACTAAGATCGACAATACATTATTAAAATTCAGACAAAAGAAACAGTCAACTATTGGTATGTTTTTCAAACCACTGCAAAGACAAGACTTAAATCTGTATCTAAGTATTTTAGTGTAGTTAGGGACAACCCTTACTCAATTACCAGTTGTGTTTCAGTACTGGAGACGTTAAATGAATTACTTTCGCTTGCATTGAGAATTGTAATAAAAATTGCAATATTAGCGTATTTTTATTTTTTCAACATCACATGCGGGATTTGTAATTTGGAAGTTAGACGACATGCTCTCATGTCACATGACCGTTCTGCATTCCAACCGGCTGAGGACAGAAGCGTTCAATTCCAATATATCGGATTTAGCCAATGTTGCCATTTTTAACACATTTCTGTGTCTTTTATGCTAACAAGTATTTCTGAGTGTGTTATTCTGAATGTGTTCTTGAAACGGCACATTTATTGCAATCAGGAAGAGTGGCATTAAGAGTTCACGCATTATCCCAACTATGGTACACTTTATTCCGCATTTTCGCTGATGAAAAAATAGAATCATTTCCAAATTATACAATTTTCAGTAGTAAGTTATTCTGCGTATGATGTTCAAAATCTATGGTCCCCTCAAGAACGTGCTAATGATATTCTACTGCATTGCAATACGCCAATTGTTAAAATACACTTGTTATTACGTGACCGGTTTCAACTGCAGAGAATCACTGGGAAGAAGTTTACAGTTTTTTTCTTTCTCAGTCATATAGTACACAACTGAAACATGAATAAGCATATTTTAACAAGAGCTTATTGGTGTCTTTAACACAGCATTTCTCAACTGCTATGGAAACAGGTTCTTGGACAATATTTAGTTTACATTTATTTTAACTTTACAACATAGAGATTTGTGTGTGTTAAGAAGCATGTGTGTGTTTCAAACAAATGGCACATTACAAAAGCATGGGCCAGTTGCTTCATCTTAATTGCATTAAAAAGATACAAAATTCACATTCTCCTCATGTTTACTTTCCAAGCACCAATATTATTACAAAAAATTAATACTAATTTTTGAAAATGACTAACGTAAGATCCTCAGTGGAATACATGAACAATGATCACGAGGGTGAGTAACATTAAACATAATATTCATCCAGTTAGCAGTGAAAGATTTTCAAAATATGAAAATAAAATAATCTATTTACGTCATTTAGCTGCCTAAGTTTGTTGTCCTTTTTCTCTATTGTTTTCTCTGCAGCAATTTTTTTGTTCTCATACATTTTTGTGCCAGCAGCTTCTTCCACCATAGCTAGAATCTGGAACATGGAAACAAGCATGAAATGTTAGGAAATAGGATAACTTAAAATAGTAAATTACATAAACACAGTTAAGGCAAGATCATCAGAGAATTATTAATACATAATCACAAAAATGTCTAAGAAATACCAATCTATAAACCAAAGCTTTCAGCAATGGTGGTTCCTTACTTTGGGGAAAAAGCAAAGTAGTAAAAGTTGAAGGCAGCAGAAAAGGCAAAATTTGCATATTTTTTTATGATAGCCAGTTTTTCAACTTCAGTTCTTTGTTATTTAATTATTTCTTCTGTGACTTATTTTTATAAATATGTTACAACTATACAAATATCAGCTATTAATACCCTGTGTCATGAAAGACCTGTACAGCACATTAAGCCATGTTCTTTTGAAACGGTTTATGATAACTTGGACAAATTCTGACATTCCAGAAAGTTTCATACACAAATGGCAACAGCAACTGTGGCTTTAGAAGTGGTTGTCCATGCACATGAGTGGTGGTGGTGGTGATGGTGGTGAGAGGAGGAACACAGCTCTTAGCAGGAGCGGCAAAATGTGGATTGATTCAGGTAATAAATATAAAACTAATATGAGTAGAGAGAAGATGGGGAGGAGAGAGTGGGAAGCAAGATAGTACACTGTGGATACAGCAGGAGTAGGGGTGAAAAATGACAGAAATTGTGTGGGTAAAGGGAATGGGAAGGGGGTTGTGAAGAATGGGATATGCAGATGTTTAAGGCCATGGAAATTGCAATAACAAATAATTTGCTGGAGGTAAATTTACCATGAAGTTCAGAGGAGATGGCAGACACAGAAAAGGGGGGGGAATTGTATAGGCATTGAAGCAGTTTTAGATGGATTAGGGAATGCTCATGATGGGACTGCATTAGGAGGTGGCAGACAGGAGTCCAGCACTGATCATACATGTGGGTCATCAGGGTGTATACGTGGACAAGGAAAAAAAATTCTCGGATTTTTCCCGGATCTCCCGGTTAAAAATGAATTTTCTCCCAGGTGAAAATACACTTTTTCCATGTTAAGTGACAGTATACTTTCCCTCGGAACTGTAAGACTTATCTTTTGAATCGGTATGGTTTTATACAGCAGAATTTCCCGGCACTTCAGTAAACAAAACTCAGGGGGGGAAAAAACACATTTTGGAAAGATCTTTGATGCGCAGAAACATGTACGCTGCATATTTTTGCATTACGAAAGTATAAATTCGAATGGCAAAGAAATCGTTTCTGAAGAGGAGAAATTTGTTAACACTGAGTATAGATTTCAGTGTCAGGAAGTTGTTTCTGAAAGTATTTGTATGGAGTGTAGCCACATATGGAAATGAAATGTGGACGATAAATAGTTTAGACAAGACGAGAATAGAAGTTTTCGAAATGTGGTGCTATAGAAGAATGCTGCAGATTAGATGGGTAGATCACGTAACTAATGAGAAGGTACTGAATAGAATTGGGGAGAAGAGAAATTTGTGGCACAAATTGACTAGAAGAAGGGATCAGTTGGTAGAACATATTCTGAGGCATCAAGGGATCACCAATTTAGTACTGGAGGGCAGCGTGGAGGGTAAAAATCGTAGAGGGAGACCAAGAGATGAATACACTAAACAGATTCAGAAGGATGTATGTTGCAATAGGTACTGGGAGATTATGAAGCTTGCACAAGATAGAGTAGCATGGAGAGCTGCATCAAACCAGTCTCTGAACTGAAGACCACAACAACAACAAATTCGAATTCCACCAACAGGAAAAGTTAATGGTTTAAGTTAATATACCATATTTAGTCGAATCTAAGCCGCACCTGAAAAATGGGACTCGAAATCAAGGAAAAAAAATTTTCCCGAATCTAAGCCGCACCTGAAATTTGAGACTCGAAATTCAAGGGGAGAGAAAAGTTTTAGGCCGCACCTCCAAATCTAAACAAAGTTGGTCTACTTTAATATGAGACACAATTTAGGTCGAATGAATGACGATACAGCTACAGTAGTTTGGTTCGAGTCGTAAGCTTAGCAGTTAAGCTTTACCAGGTAGCCATTGCTATGCGTCAGGCGCTCCATCCGTATTTATACGGGTACCCTATCCTTTTTCACGTGCTTCGTCTGGTTTGAATCGATTGATTATTTTTCTTTGATCTCATAAGTGACGTTCTCTATGTTATAGGTGTTCACGTCATCCTAAGCTGAAAATGCATTATTGTACTGTGTCATGCATTGTTTGTCGCATTCTGACAATGAGCGTTTACGACCTGTCGTGGCTCATGGCATGGCTTGCTTTCGTGCGCGCTACCGCGGCTTACAATTAAAAAAAAAAGAGGAACTGTCTCAAAAGCGAAACAATGGCAAGAGATTGCTATTTGTTGTTACTTACACTGCTGCTTTCTTTAATAATGATCAACAAGAACCAAATAATAGACTGCGTATGACAGAAGATGTCCTGGACGAGAGTTTATCAAAAATTTTTCTCCATCTGAAAATCTTTGCAGACGGCTCTTTAGTACATTACATTCTGCACAGAAATTAGTCATCTTAGATTTAAAAATCTATCAATTGCCGTGCTTCATTTCTGACTATCACTATTAGGCATAAGAATAATACGAATATAAACATGACATGATATGTATATTCTTCCGCGTTTGCTGTTATCTCGCTCTAGTTTCGTAGTTTATTAGGCAGACAGGATTTAAATGAGATAGCAGCAAACACGAAAGAATACATGGCAAAATGTTTATATTCGTATTATTCTTATGGTGAAGAGAATACTGCATGTGATTCACAATTCATAAAAGTTCCTATTAGCAACCATCTCTTCTCACAGGTAGGAAAAAATTCAGAATGTAGAGTTGGCCATATTGACAAAAACCCCAGTCTTGCCAATCGGATTTTTGTAGTACATTGAAATGCTGCTACATTCGAAGATGAACAATACTTCGTTGGATAATGTATGGAAATGTGGTGGTCGAAACTCGGGGCGGAGAAAAAAGCTCGTCTTCCAGCTTTTTTTAAATTTATTTACTGATGCAGAGGTTTTGGCGCCAGTATTTATCTTTGTGCCTACAAAGCAAGCCTGTGTAGTGCTATATATATTCGACGGCAGAAGTTAGTTGTGGCGGCACCTACCTACATTTTTCAGAACTTCCGCTTACTTTGCACTCGATTGTAAGCCGCAGGTGGTTTTTTGGATTACAAAAACCGGAAAAAAAGTGCGGCTTAGATTTGAGTAAATATGGTACATAGTGTTGCTACAAGAAAATCAAAGCTTTAACATATAATATCTGTCTCAAAGATTAATAAGCTACAATAGAAGCTAAGCTTTCATATATAACGTTGATCTGTTTAGCGCATGTTACACTTTAAGATACATCACACAAATATGCCAGTAAAATTGTTAATACTGACACAAATCTCTGATCTTCTTGGCTCAAAATTCTTCTAAATGACTTGTCATCAGAGAGTTGCTTTTTAAATGAGAGCAAACGCTCTGCGATTTGAGAAAATCATCGTACATTCTCGCACATAGTTCATCTTGCGCAACAGGCAAATTTACTTTGAAAATAATGCTTTTCGAACAACAATTCGCTATATTTTCCCGCAACCTGTTAGAAATAGATTCATTTCAGCAGTTGCCAGAGTGCCAGATATGAGGTGTCACCGCGCTTGTGCAGCTATGGTGACGTAGGAAGCCCGTAAATTTGCATGTTCAAAACATTAAAAGATCTTACATTATGTCATAACAGAAACAATACATCAGAGAATATTGCAAGAGTGTCAGAATTTCATGAACCATATTAAAATGCATAGCTCGCCTTACAGTGCACATTCGTATGTCCAGATTCCCAATGATGTAGGCCTCGACCTGATATGAAGCTTTTCAGTGTGGTTTTCGGGATGTAAATTTTCTTGGAATACCAGTACTGTATTATCTCATGTTTGGTTCTTTATTATGGCATAATGCCATACGTGCTAGAAGATGACAATGTGCACTTGAAATGCAGTGAACAGTTGAAAGTAGCCAATAGTGTGGAATTAAACACTTCGTTTCAAATAAATTGAGTGCCTCAGCAGGAAAGCTTAAGGAAAGCCAAATTTCTTTGGAAAACCGACAAAAATAACTTTATTGTTCTGCAAGGCGATTAATGCTTGACTGTCAGAACGGTGGAAATAAAATAAAATCTAAAACTAATAACATATTTTAGCCTTCTGTGATTATGTGGATGTATTTTAATTCACTTGATAGCTCCCAGCCACAGAAATCCGTCTTGTTTTCATTTGACATGAGAGCTGTAAACAAAGAGGAAACAGAAAAACCACTAAATGTAAACATGAGTCACTTTGAGACTTTTCAAAAATAAGTTCATTTTGTAGTGCGCATCTTTCTGAAGAGTCTGATACATAAAACATATATCTTCGAGGAAATGTAGGACACTTCATTTGGTCTTAAGTGTGCAGTGCAGAACAAGAACTCTTCAGAAAATCTGGACTCTTTATTGCCTATTAGCTAATAACTTGCTCTTCTGTGTGACATAAAATTAAATATCGGATACCTAAAACCAGTAAAGACAAGAGACGCAAGACAGTACACATTTCATCAATCCTTAGGTCCTAACGATTTTTCTCTCTAATCTTGCTACAGCTTTACATGGCGTGCTTTCCTTTCTGCGAAAGAACTATTACCTTATCAAAGTTCATCAAATGTTTTGCTACATGAAAAATAGATATATCGATGTCTAATACAGAGAAAGCTGTTAATACAAACAGCAACCAAGACTGGTGTGGTTTCTCAATCTGATTACGTCCATTTTGTCACTGTGTACTGCATAAAACAAAATAGGCCTTTCTAATATTGCATCAATTGTAACACACACCAAATAAGCGAGACTGTTTTGGCAATAATGATCATTTTTATAATACAACAGAATATAATTCATGAAGTACCAATACGAAATACCAATTTGGCCTACTACAAGCAAAAGGCTTTACGTTAGGAAATAGTTTCACATTTCATTCGTACGCTCCAGTTTCTCATGCATGAGACGAAAAGTAGTAGGATGAAATTTTTGTATAAATTTGGAATCGTCATATTCTTCCATAATTTGTATGATGTCCCTGTTTTTCCTCCTTCCTCGTTCCAACAAAGTATTGTCATCACTAATTCTGTAACTATTCCTACCACTGTCAAAACTAATTCTCCGATTAACTTTATTAACCCTGCCACAATCACCGGTTTAGTTATCCATCGATTACTCTCCGGTTAGGTGTTATTATGTGTTCGTACAATGCGTTTTCCGCACTACTCTCAGAATGGAACTTAAGCGGCTGTTAGCTGGGGACAACAACTGGCTCTGTCTAGTGTAGCGATCTGGCCAAATATTTTCTGTCAAAATTTCACTTTCTTGAATACACTGAGACGATAATATGTAATCTTTCTTACCTGTTATTCCTGTTAGTTGTTTATTTCCACTCTGGTAGTCTGAATCTATGGATTTTGCTAGTAATTATAATGATGCTGAACATTCGCAAACCAAATCAACCACATAAATGAGCAGCAGTTGGCATTCACTGGTCCGACTTTATTCCGTTCTGCTCACATAGCCCCGTCCCATGCTGTCTGCAGGAAGGTTTATTTCTAGATGTGACGAGGATTCCCCTGACAGACACATCATGTACACTATGCACACATTCAACAATCAACTTATAATTCATGCTAAGTGCTTTGTGAAACAACGTTTTTTTCCCCTCAAGAATATGAATTTGCCCCCTGCCCCCAAAAATTGCCGCCCAGTTCAGATACCCCTCCCTGTTTGCCCCCACCCCTCACTAGATCCGGGCCTGCTGCGCACGCGTGAATCTGGCACCTTGGGCATGCCAGTAAAACTTTTCCGAGTACCATGTGGCTGGTTGCTGCTACTGCTGCTTACACAGCCAACAGCCATATTTCTGTAGCCAGGAGCAGGAGAAGGTACTACTTATACACGACTCAACTGCGCGTGTACATGAGCCCGCTCATAACTGATTAAATGAGTCTAATGTAAACAGTTGTGACGTCACACTCATTGGAGGCAATTTGTTGTTATGAAGCATTGCAGTCTTCCGAAAGCCTTTGACACATTTTGCTGTTGGGAGACGCTTGTACGAGCACTGTGTTATTTTATATAGTGGATTTCCTTTGCAATTTAAGTTTTATTTCTGTTTTTTTCTTTCATTCATGTTTTAATGCTGCAGTATTATTCTGCAGTAGCAGGATACAGTAATGTTCTTTGTTAGAGTATCAGTTCTTACCAGTCAAAATTACAAAAATTTAACTGAAAACTAAAACAACGAAAAATTCCCGGAATTCTAAAAAATTCACAGGTTTTTCCCAGTTTTCTCCTGGATGAAAAAATTCTTGGGCTTTTCCCAGACCTCCCGGGTCGTGTAAACCCTGGTCATCCACATGGGAATGACCTGTAGTGTGTAACAGTGGGAGTAGAATGAAATTAAATTGTATCATTATGTAATGTGAGGTAGTATATTTAATAGAAACTCTACATGAAGGATGCAGTCAGGAAGGTAGTATTGGTTGATGGACTATTCACAGCAGTGACAGATTTGCTGGTGCCACTTGAAATTTGTCTTTGGATTAAATAGGCAAGATATTATCTTTTTAAAGTTTCTGACAAATTTATTCAGATTTCCAACCGCAGAAGAGGCACCAAGGCAGTAAAGGAGGGAATTATCTGCTTGGTGTGAATGACAGCTTTCAAAATGGCAGTACTGTTGGTGATCGGCACATTTGATATGGTTTTTTTCAAGGTCTCGGAGAAGTGGAGATCAAGATTCAGGAAGTGGGAAGTGGGTCGTTAAGCTGAGAAGTATCCTTTGAAGCAGATTTTGTAGTGGGCGTTAAGAACGTGTGAAAAGAGAAGAAGCTGTGACATGGAACCAGATCACAAAGCCATCAATGAATCTGAACCAGACGAAGTTTATAATGTGTTGGGTAGATGGGAAGGATTCCTACAGACCCATGACCACACTGGCATACAAAAGTGCCTTATGTGTATGTACAGCAGTTCCAAGAATTTAGCATTCCATGGAGAAATTATGGTTCAAACACAGTTGACTTAAATTAAAAACAAAGGGGGAGGGGGGGGGGGGCATTGTCAAGTGGAAGCTTTCATTGGCAGCACAGTCACGTAGTAAGGTGTACTTTTTATACTGGTCCACAGCGTCAACAGGTTCAAAGCTGAAGGCTTATGGTGATGAGACAGAACAAGTAAGAAAAAGAAAGGATACATGTCATCCATCTAGGAAGTGTGACTACAGATAACTGGTTGGACATTCTGATCAATAAAGGCAGCAGATCTTCGTGTGTAGACGGCTGAACTACAGACCCTTATCATTGATGTCGATTTGCAGTGGGATTTTGAAACATAATCTGTGTTCAAACACTATCAATTACCTCAAAGGGAATTATCTACTGGCGCGCAGCCAGCAAGGATGGAGAAAACACAATTCTTGTGAAACAAAATTAGCTCTTTATCCACATGAAGTAATGAGTGCTATTGAAAGGGGACCTAAAAATCATTCAGTATTTCTAGATTTCCAGAAGGCTTTAGACACCATTCCTCATAAGTGACTTCTAATCAAATTTTACACCTATGGAGTATAAACTTAATTTTACGGCAGCCTTCTGCTGTTCCTAATCTATATAAATAATTTAGGAGACAACTGAGTGGTCCTCTTAAGACTGTTTGCAGATTTACTGTGTAGTGAAGTCATCTGGAGATCAAAGCCAACTGCAAAATGATTTTGACAAGATATCTTTATGGTGCAGAAAGTGGCAATCTGCTTTCAGTAAAAGTGTGAGCTCATCCACGTGAGCACTAAATGAAACCTATTAAAATTTCATTTACATGATAAATCACACAAATCTAAATTTTGTCGGTTCAACTAAATACCTGTAATGTAATTGGATGGACAAAAAATCTTCTCACCAAGTGTCAGCAGGAGAAACACACACACACACACACACACACACACACACACACACACACACACACACACGTTCGTTTTACTTATGCAATCTTTTAAAGCCAGTGGCTCCCCTTCCAGCAGGAGGGTTGAAGGGGAAGGAAGAGGGGTGAAGGGAATGCAACTGGAGAGGTTTAGAAAAAGGGGTAGAGTTTGGAAATGTCACCAAGAACCCCGGGTCAGGGGAGACTTACCAGACAGGATGAGAAGGAACTGCACTTGATGAGATTTGAAAACCTGAGAGCTTAAAGGTGGAAGACAGGATAATATGCAAGACTGTAATTACTGCTAAACATCATCATGCACGAGTTAATAGTGACAACCTAAGTGCATTGTATGTAACAGAAATGGTAGGGGGACAACAAAAAATTAACAGGTCAGAAAATGAATTATGTAGAAAACTAAAATGGAGTGAAGAAAGGACTTGTTACTGTGAAGAAATGCTGAGATGGAAGAAATTAACATAAATTATGTCAGGTGGCTGGCAAGAACCAAAGACACGTTGTAGCACTAGTTCCCATCTGCGGAGTTCTGAAAAACTGGTGTCTGTGGGAAGAAACTTTCAATTATAAAGTTCAGTTCCAACGATCACATAGATAATGTTGTGGTGAAGGTGAACCTAAGGTTCCATTTTATTCGCAGAGCACTCAGAAGACGCAACACATCAACTGAAGAGAGTGCCTAAACACTATTCTGCCCTCTTTTGGAGTACTGCTGTGCAGTACACGATTCTTTTCAGGGTAATCATGTGGATACAGATGGATGCGTTATAACATGCTGTGAATGGTACATGCTGAATAACTCTTCCGTCTAACATGTTGTATGAATCTTGAAACTGGTTTGTGTGTCTGAATAGTGGAATGTGTAAGGAACAATACCTGTAAAATTTATGTCATAGCAAGTACGGAATTGGCAGCAGACTCATTGATGATAATATGTACCGAATAGGATGTTAACACCCCCCCCCCCCCCCCAATTCTCATCTGAAACTGATAAATAAGGCATGCTTGAGAGTGAATAAATTTTTATATTTTATTAATAAATGTAATTTTTGAGGCAGATTGTGTCCATTATTATGATGAAACACTGTAGAGAGAAGTCTGAATTTTTAATTGTCTAGACTGAGAACCCAGGAAGCAATTTAACTGTAAAGTTCCTATACTGAGAAACCATCATTCAAGTGAGTGCTGTATGCTATTTGATAGTTGCATTGATATTTCTGAGATGCCACATTTTATTAAAGATCTTCCTTCATTAACCCTAAGGAAAAGTGAAGGTTCGAAAGGAGGAGGAAAGTCTTGACTTTTTTTCCCAATATACATGAACACTGATTAACTTAAAATACAATCTTGAATTTTTTTCACAGACTCAGAAAAGAGAGAAAGTTTATGCTTTAAAACACAGATTTCTCTAGGCACTCAGTTCAGATTATCAAGTAGACCAGTTGTTATGTCAGTTGCCAAGAAAAGATGTGGCACTTCAGCAATACAAAAGCAAGGCTGGAGAAAAGATATTAGACTGTGCAGCAAAGAAAACAGAAATAAAGTCATCACATAAATGCAACAATTAATTCCTTGCTGAATAGCAGATAGCCAATTTTGTTTTTAAAAAAAAGGGGGGTTAATTAGTAACTTGTTTCCTTTTGGTCATTGGACTCATCTATCCTACCAGCTTAACCTACACATGACATTTCAATACTGAATCTAGTTACACTGATGTTTATGTAGCAAGTTGTTCAATTGCTTTCGCCTTGTTTTCATCATGGTACTGGAGAAAACTGTATTTGTACTTACCTCCATCGGTTTCATGTTGAGAACCTTCGTGATACGGCCCTGCATGATCAAAAAGTGAGGGTTGTTAACATTTAACTGCACAGAGCAGAATAAATCATTCACTCGCTTTGCCTGTACATTTGTACCATTGATGAGATACTTGTTTTTACCTCCAACCACCACCTGTAAAAAACACATGCAACTGAGATCAGAGGACAATCTTAGATTAATGATACCAATAAAACTGCCTTGGGAACTTAACATCTCCAGCAAAACAGATAAAATAACAAAGAAGCAACTCAAGAAAGCACAATGATAAATGTTTTCACACAGCACTCCACATCAGCACATATGGCAAAAGCGTACTTACTATGTCCATGGCTTTTCCATTGCACACAATTGTTGGTAATGGTTCCCCATGATGAATTATGGGAACTGAACGTAGCAAATCATTAAGAGCATGTAGGTAGCCGATCACATTCCTCATCTGTAATCTCCTATACTTTGTAAATGAAATTAGCTGGTATTTTGTTTAACTCACAGCAATTTAAGCTGTGCTATTAGGCCCCAACCTAACCACAAACTCAGAAATCACAACAAATTACAGAAAAGCAGCCAAATATTTGTGACAGTCGAGGTTGGAAATATCACTGCTGCTTGATCCACACACAGAAATGTACGCTGTGCTATTAGGTTCCAATCTAACACAACCTTGGAACTCCTAACATTCAGAAAAAAATGAACATGACAAGACTGAGCAACTATCACTGGCTACCGTATACTATTACCCAACTGGCTATGATCAACGACAATGAATTGCGAACAGCAGTGCACAAAGGAAGAGCTGTGGGCACGTGAAGTCCACTTCAGCCGCACATCTAAATATTCAAATACCACTCCTATCGATTCATGAACACTGTATTCTGGATTGGTACCAGTCCCTAAGTTAGAGTTACTAAGTTCACTTAGGCCATAGTGCTTCTCAGTGGTTGAGGCAAGTGCAAGAAGTAATGTCTACCTTCTTAATTGCGCCGAAAACACAGTCTCTGTTATTTCTCAGAAATCTAAAGCTTTTTTTTTTCCTTTTCAGGCATCTATCTCACACAACATCCTTGGTCTGCCAGTGACACTGGGACAAGATGCAAAGGAATAGCGAAACTATTAATCATTCAATGTTAATTCTCCTTATTCTTATCTGTGGCTATTCGTGTTTTGTAAAAGATGTAGGCGATGATAGACTATAATGTCCCTTTCGTTACTTGAACAAGTTTGTAGTTCAATATAGATTTTTTACCACATTCAACCTTGATTGCAGTTCCTCACGGTGTTGATCCCAACATTACCCCTTAGTATAGATTTGATTCTCACAAACAGTTTGACAAGAACTCACATAAAGGTGTACCACATATTACTTCCAATTTAGTTAATAGAATTTAGTCATTCTAGATCCAAGCCAAAAATGTTATCCGAGCATGTCTTCCAGCACAATAAGAGAACACAAAACATGTCAATTTCTTCTTTTTATACATCATCAGATTAACACACAGATTCCAGTTGTTCTCCAAGCTTCTTACTTGATGAATTGTTGCAGGTAAAACATGAGGGGCATTATTTCTTTGTTCCAGATCAAACATTTTATGTCTATAAAGTATACTGTATCTGACATGGCCTGTTGCTACTCTTTTTTGTTTGCATGTTTCATAATGCATTCACCCCATTTTGTTCTCAGCTGATGCAGAGCCACCCTTGGGTGAATAACCCTATATAATTGTGATGCAGTAGGTACCACAGAGGCCTCTCAATAACAAATTCTCTCCAATGGCACAAAGTTCTACAATAGCTATAAAAAGCTGTTTATACCCTCCTCACAAACAAGGTAGCCATGTGAAGATCTTTAGTTCTCCCATGACACACAGTCTTGTAATGCCACACTCAACAGTGATCACTGAGGTATGCACAGAGTTTATAGTAACAGAGGTCACACAACACTGGCCAGCCACAACCACTCATATTGGACAAGCGCTTAAAAGAGATGAAGAGAGTCTTGTGCTCAACAGCAGTTGATCACTAAGTGGAACAGAACATTATGCAATATCTTCAAACCAAACCTGAAATGTTCATAAAGTGCAATAATACTGCTGTAGTGGAGTAATGAATGTTACTGGGTTTGCATTATATACTTCTGCAAACAATATGTAAGATGACTTTAAGGTTATAGCTTGCTCTGAGCAGACAGCATCTTCCTTTCAATGATATGTGACTCATTAAATTATGTAATCACATGTTACAAAACTTCATAAGAAACTACACTCAGGGCTCCAAATAGCACCATAAAACACTACAGACTTGCCATGCAAAGTGTATAAGTTGACAACTATGAGCTGAAGAACAGACATAAAAATGTCAACCTCATGATGTAATCAAGTCCAACACCTGGTAAGTACCTACCGATGCCACTGGGTATCAATAACTACAGTAGAAAAATAAAAATGCATGTAAATTAATTTTCAAATATGAGGAATGTACATTTGAGCTTTTGCATTCACTGTTACAGATTAAATAATTTCGATGACTAGTAATTTGAAAATGAAATTATAGAAAAGTAAATCAAGTATTTGTTTACTAATAACATGAATGTTGTTAATCTCTGTTTTGCTTATAATGATTAATTGTACAACAAATTGTACTGTAAAACTTCTTGTAAAATAGAGCACTGTTTGGATGATATTCATGTTCATGCACACTTGGCATAAGAGCATTTCGAGTTTGTAGTAGGCAGTTGGGTATTTAGTTTTCTGTAAAGAAATTTTAATGTATTTGGTGTGAAGATGAAATGTATGGTCATTTAGAAGATTATTTTGAATGCAAAATGAAGAAACAGAGAACTCAAGAAAGATTGGTTTAAGATTTGATAATTAATGCTACCCCACATGATCATCTCTGATTTCTGAACATAATTGCAGCTTCTTCATAATTCAAACATTCGTCACTCCTGAAGAAGACAACGAAATCATCATACAACAAGGTAAGTATTAGATACAAAATTATTAAAGTAAACATGTCCTCTTTAAGATCCGCATTGAACTGGCACTTCTGAATATTGAAAACAAAATCTATGGAAAAAAAGGACTTATTCCATAGTTTTACTGCATATCTACCAAGAAGGATCGTATTTTTGCTGCAACACTTATATGGATGGCAGTGGCAGCCCAAGGACATATAAAGTAGTGGAAGCCAAGCAGTCCCTGGACACATCTATTGTGTTTTATGACCAAAACCATCTTGAACCAAACCCAAGACTTTCATCTAACAAACAGAAACCACAAAAGGGTGCAAGTGAGATGATGTCAATGTAGCGCTAACACAGCTATGTTCCCAAATCTCAAGAAAGAAACTGGAACAGAGCTATAGCCTTAAAATTTCATTGTTTTTGTCAAAGACACAAAGCTGAAAACATGTACTCAGAAAATTATCCAATAGCTACAAAGCATGTAAACAACAGCAAATTATGCAACTCCTGTTTGGAGAGCTCTACCCATATCAAATGTATCAATGTTGTCTTAAGATAATCTCCGCAGGTAAAACAATCTTATTGGCACAGCATCAACACAAATGTGATAAAAAGTAACAGCAGTTGCCGAAAGATACAAATATTTGATGGACTGTCATCAGCACTCTTTCTATGGGCTATAAGAGCAGACTTTGAGACTCCTGTCAAGAAACTGTTCCCTAAACATACTCAACGGAAATTAAAGCAGCCATGTAGGAAGAAATCGTGAAATGAAATTTAACACACTGAAAGGTTATGGGTCATTTTTCAGTGATTACAAAATAAAATTAAACAAACAGTTAAATTTGCAGTACAACTGCACTGCCACTTTCTTGTCTGTAACATGCTGCACCTCATTGGGCCATGATATCTACTCTGATTTCATTGGAATGGATATTGACTGATTGAGGGGGAGAGGGGAGGGGTTGGAATGGACATCATACATCATACCTGTCCTCTCTTGAGGTAAGCAGGTTGTCAAAGATTATCATGCATGTAGCATCAATTATACATTAAATCATCTTAAAACATTTTTGAGTCCTCTGTTCTGCACTTTGCTTTCAAAATAATGTTCTAAATGGCAACACATTCCTTGGGCATTGGCACCATTGTGGAGATAACATCCAATCTTGTCCAAGACAACATTATATTGAGGACAGATTAGATGAACTTGCTGGCCCCTCAATATCACATAACCAGTTCACAGAGGCCCATCCTATAAATGAGGATGAGAATTTTCTTGTTGAAAGATATTACCACAGTATTGCTCTCAAGAGATAACATAAGAGGATCCAGGATGTCTGTGGTATACTGTTGTGCCATCAAAGTTCTTGTGGGACTAACGTAAGTGAGCACACAATGATACTATGGATTACACCATTATGTGTCCTCAGCACCCCCCATACTCATGGATGACAGTTGTCAAAGACAGCAGAACCTGGGATTCACTACTGAACTGCTTGTAAGCAGTCCATACTAAGCAAAGAAAAGAAGGCTGAAAGATGAAAGTATATATAAGCTAATAGAAGGAATATGAACTTGTAGGCACTATTACAGAAAGGGATGAGGAAGTAGATGAAAATGATTTTGGGATTTTGATACTGTGAGAATAATTTTACAGAGCATTGAACACGGCATAGACAATATACCCTTAGAATTACTGAGACCCTTGAGAGATACAGCCATGACAAAACTATTCCATTTGGTATGAAAGATATTTCACCGTATTTACTCGAATCTAAGCCGCGCTTTTTTTCCGATTTTTGTAATCCAAAAAACCGCCTGCGGATTAGAATCGAGTGCAAAGGAAGCGGAAGTTCTGAAAAATGTTGGTAGGTGCCGCTACAACTATAACTTCTGCTGTCGAATATATGTAGCGCTACACAGGTATGCTTTGTAGGCACAAAGATAAATACTTTCGCCAAAACCTCTGCGTCATTAAAAAAAAGAAAGGTGGAAGACGAGCTTTTTTTTTCTCCGCCCCGAGTTTCGACCACTGCATTTTCATACATTATCCAACGAAGTAAATACAAATTCCGTATTGTTCGTCTTTGAATGTAGCAGAATTTCAATGTACTACGAAAATCCGACTGGCAAGACTGTTTAGGATGTTTGTCAATATGGCCAACTCTACGTTCTGAATTTTTTCCTACCAGTGAGAAGAGATAGTTCCTAATAGGAACCTGATGAAATGTGAATCACATGCAGTATTCTCTTCACCATAAAGTGAGACAACAGCAAACGCGGAAGAATATACGTATCGTGTCATGTTTATATTCGTATTATTCTTATGCCTAATGTGATACAGTCAGAAATGAAGCACGGCAACTGACTAGATTTTTAAATCTAAGATGACTAATTTCTATGCAGAATTTGATGTACTAAAGAAGCGGCCGCAAAGATTTTCAAACGGAGAAAAATTTTCGCCGAACTCTCGTTCAGAACATGTTCTATCATACGCAGTCTATTATTTGGTTCTTGTTGATCATTATCAAAGAAAGCAGCAGTGTAAGTAACAACAAATAGCAGTCTCTTGCCATTGTTTCACTAATGAGACGATTCCTCTCGTTTTTTAAAAAATTGTAAGCGGCGGTAGCGCGCACAAAAGCAAGCCGTGCCGCGAGCGGCGACAGGCCGTAAACACGCACTATCAGAATGCGACAAACAATGCATGACACAGTACAGTAATGCATTTTCAGCTTAGGATGACGTGAACACCTATAACAAAGAAAACAGCACTCATCAGATCAAAGCAAAATAAGCAATCGATTCAAACCAGACAGAGCACGTGAAAAAGGAAGGGTACCCGTATAAATACGGATGGAGCGCCTGACGCATAGCAATGGCTACCTGGTAAAGCTTAACTGCTAAGCTTACGACTCGAACCAAACTACTGTCGCTGTATCGTCATTCATTCGACGTAAATTGTGTCTCATATTACAATGGACCAACTTTGTTTCGATTTGGAGGTGCGGCCTAAAACTTTTCTCTCCCCTTGAATTTCGAGTCGCAAATTTCAGGTGCGGCTTAGATTCGGGAAATTTTTTTTCCTTGATTTCGAGTCTCATTTTTCAGGTGCGGCTTAGATTCGAGTAAATACGGTCAGACATGCAAAATACCCTAAAGGTCAATCAACACTTTATGGAATGTCACTATCACATCAAAGTTTCTTGGGAGGAACGTTTCAATTGGCCACTGATGGAGTAACATGATGTTGATGTCGCCAAGGAGCATCTTTATATTTGTTTACTCTCTACCCATATTTTGAAGTTTTGTGGATGTATCAGTGATTGATTTCACCTATGGCTGCTACTGCGCGAATGCTTCAGTTCTGAGTTTCATTTCATTTACTATCTCAAGTTTGTGGCATATTTTGTTTGTTATTTCTTTTTTAATTTTAGATTTACAATACAGAAGTCAACAAATGTTTAATCAAGTTGGTTACTTCCCATTCTGAACTCTATGAGTGACTGTCACTACAGCGACACAATGTGGAAGGAAGCAGTGTGTAGAGAAATAGGGGAAAAAATGAGACGCTCAGGTAAATGAAAGACAATTTAAATGTATTTTTTACTAAGCTATAATCACTACTATTGTAAACATACATATGTGTAAATTTTCACCACGAGATATTTCAGACATTGAGCATTAGATCTGAGTGCAAAATATATACCAGAGAAACAGGAAACACTATGCAATAAATTGTGCAGTTACATATATTTCACAGGTACACAGCAGTTAATTTGCAGAACATTTGCAAATGCTTAATGTGTTGTTAAATGAATTATGTATTTAGGGGTTCGTAAAATCCAAAGTTGATGCAATACAACAGTTGAGATTGGCTCCTTGATCTCTCTGTGCACGCTTTCAGTCTCCTCCTGAGAGCGAATAGCTCTGATAAGCAGACAGTGTTCCATGGATCATTTGGACAATAAATCATAATGATGTGGAACTAGTCATTTTACAGTCACATCACAAGTTAATTTATAAATATGGCTACATGCTGAACATTTAGATGTTATTGTTTGCTTCACTTTTTAAAATTACTACTCTTTGTCTTTAAATATGTCTGCTTGTGTCTGTATATGTGTGGATGGATGTGTGTGTGTGTGTGTGTGTGTGTGTGTGTGTGTGTGTGTGTGTGTGTGTGTGTGTGTGTGCGCGTGCGCGCGCGCGAGTGTATACCCGCCCTTTTTTCCCCCTAAGGTAAGTCTTTCCGCTCCCGGGATTGGAATGACTCCTCACCCTCTCCCTTAAAACCCACATCCTTTCGCCTTTCCCTCTCCTTCCCTCTTTCCTGATGAGGCAACAGTTTGTTGCGAAAGCTTGAATTTTGTGTGTATGTTTGTGTGTCTGTCGACCTGCCAGCACTTTCATTTGGTAAGTCACATCATCTTTGTTTTTAGATATATTTTTACTATTATTAAATATAGAGATGTGATTTAGTAATTCCTACCCAGCACCTTTTACACTAAGAAGTAGGAGCTGTGAAGGAGTAAGAACTTAAGTTTATTTTCAAATTTTACTTTGCTGACTATCAGACATTTTATATCACTGGGTACACGTTCAAAAATTTTTGTTGCATTGTGCATTCCTTTTTGCACTTAAGATGACCCTAATGTGCAGTAATGAATGTTATGTTTCCCTCTGGTATTGTAATTATGTACACTAATATTCCCTTTGAACTGCAGTGAATTATTTACAACAAAATATATAGGGAAATAAATATGCTGTGAAGCAGTAGCCAGAATTCCTAACCTCTTAAACACAGATTTCTACAAGACAGTTGTGGCTGAGTACCACATATTATTCTTACAGCATGTTTCTAAGCAATGAAGAGTTTCTTTCTTTAAGAAGAGTTACCACAGAACATTATTACAAGACATTACTGAATGAAAATATGCTAAATACATCAGTTTACTGATTTGTGCCTCTCCAAGATCTGCAATGATTCTACGTGCAGATGTGGCCAAACTAAAATTTTTTAGGAGTTCTGCCTTTTCTAGTTTAAATTCTCATCAATACCAACACCAGAAATCTTTGAAGTTTTCACCCTATTTACTTTACTGTACAGTTCCAAAGTCAGAAACTAAACTATAATGGTTCTAGTAAGTTAACTTTACCAAGTTCTCAAACATTAAGTTTGCTAAAAATAAGGTGTCATATAGGAAACCGTACCAAGTGGGTATATACAACACATATTCGCCAAATATGTTATTGAGCTATTAAATGTGAAGGTATATGGCAAAATTACATTGACGGTCATTCAGGTACCTGCGATTTAAGGAATTTGTGCAGATCCTGTGATTTCCATTAAGAGTCAGAAACATTCCACAAGGTTTTTTCATGTATGAGACTTTCGTACGGTCCTTATTTTTGGCTTCCACTACATTAAGCTTAAAAAGAGTCTTCAGATACATGTAAGAGATACTTATATTCTTTCTATATTTGCACCATTTTGAAAAATTTATCTTAAACTATTAAGTGTGTGTGTGTGTGTGTGTGTGTGTGTGTGTGTGTGTGTTGTTGTTGTTCAGCTCCTCATACAGAGCAAAGTGAAATTTGCACACTTGGGCTTCGCAGAGCGGCTCCTAACATGCCATCGAAAAAAAAGTCTCTCACAAAATTTCGGCCGAGGAGTACAATGGGCAGAAAACGGATGTTAAAGATTAAAGAGTGGCAACCTGGCAATCTGTAACCACGTTACGGTAACTACCTCTGACAGCACATATTAGTCATGCTGTACAGTTGGTGCAGGGGATAGAATTTTGGGATGAGATGCAGGAGGTTGATGGTTCGATCCTCGGTTGAGGCATATGTTTTTTATTTGGTACATGTAGTCCAGGTGGTACAGTATCTGGCATCATAATCATCAACAGCGATTGCAGTGGGTCCTCTAGAAAACATTTGCACTTACTACAATTGTAGAAATGGAAGACTAGTCAGCTTTGAAAGAAGCCCTTTCCACGATGTGGACATGAATTTATTCACACCACTTCATCTACTAGATGTGAAACCTGTATTGTTTGTACCCTCCTCCAGTGCGCCCATAGATTAGTACCAACTATTATTCTTGTCTCGTTCAGGTCCATTACATTTTGTTAGAGCCTTACGTTACCAACAGGATTGTCAATGTGCTTTGCAAATCATGTCTAAACTCTGTTACTATTTGTATGTATTATCCCCATGGTCCCACTAGTTTTGACTTTCAAAACTGAGTCTGGTAACCACATGCTGTTTAATACGTATCTCAATGCATCATCATTATTATTCTATAGATGAGATTGTGGAAACATCACGTCTATTACCATTAGCGAAAACATCACGTCTATTACCATTAGTGAAACAGTGTAATTCGAAATCGAACATTTCACAATTAGCGTTGTCGGGATGAATCATGCAGAATAATATCTGTCAGAGGAATAATGTGCGTTAGGTGGAACAGTGAGCAGGACTGACAGCGTGTTTATATTGTATGTGCTGTCCACCAGACAGGGACTAGTTGCGATTGGAATAACACTCCCGTGACAGACTCCAATGTACATGCGTACACGAATCGATTTTCTCATTGTAATCCGCGTCGATAGCTGAGTGGTCAGCGCAACAGAATGCCATGCTAAGGAGCCCAGGTTCAATTCCTGGCTGGGTCGGAGATTTTCTCTGCTCAGGGACTGGGTGTTTTGTGTTGTCTTCATCTTCATCATCATTATCATTATCATCATCATCATCATCATCATCATCCCCATCAACACGCAAGTTGTCGAAGTCGTGTCAACTTAAGAGACTTGTACCAGGCGGCCAGCCTACGCGACAGGAGGCCCTAGCCACATGACATTTCATTTCTTCTCACTGTAAACCTCTAAACCAGTGTGGCAGGCATACGGATTACACAAACGATGAATATGTGGATATGTTTCTGGTCCTTGGTGCATCTAATAACCTGGCTGGTGTTGCTGCTCATGAATATGCTGCTAGATATCCTCATCAATGCCATCCACATGTGTTCTTTCGTCTGGAGCTGCACCTTTGGGAGTTAGGTTCCCTCCTTCCACAATCATGTGACACAGGTCGTCCACAGACTGACCGTACCCCAGCTACTGAGAAACTATTCTGGATGTCATACACCAAGAATCTCGGTGAAGTACATGTAGCGTAGCAAGGTAGCTGCATGTCTCGCAACAGATGGTTGTTCACGTGCTGCACAAGCATGGGCTACACCCTTATCATTATGCTTACACGCAACACCTGCATCCTGCAGACCACCACCAGCAGATGCAATTCTATGAATGGTTCCAACAATAACAGTAAGCCAACGATGACTTTGTAAACATGGTAATATGGTCAAATGAAGTAGCAGTCACTCGTGAGGGTGTCTTCAATATTCACAATGCCCACCATTGGTGTGAGGTTAAACCATATGTCACCCGCGACTATGGATATCAAGTTCGCTTTGGTATCAATGTCTGGGTCGGAATACTGGGCAACAGGTGTTTGGACCCCTACATGTTGCCTGACTGGTAGACTGCACGAAGGTATCGTGCATTCCTCTCAAACTATCTGCCTGATGCAATGGAAGATGTTCCACTACATGTTCGGGCAGAAGGATAAGCTTCCAACATGATGGTGCACCTCCACACTCTGTAATTAATGTACGACAGTATTTGGACAGAAAATTTCCTGGGAAATGGATCAGACGTGGAGGTCCAGTTGTATGGTCACCGCGTTCACCTGAGCTAAATCCCCTGGATTTCTTCCTGTGAGGACACTTGAAGGAGCAAGTCTACTCTACTCTGTCGACGAATGTGGAAGAATTGGTAGTGCACATTCATGCTGCTCTTGTTATTGTGGATGCAGCTTTGCTGTGAAGGGTCCAGAGCTGTATGATCCAGCAGTTTGCACAATGTCGGGATGTACAGGGACGTTGCACTGAGCATCTGTTGTTCTGAGGACAATATATTCTGTTGTGAAGGTCATGTGGTCATTAATATGGACATTATTGTTGTCACTGGTTGCTAATGTCCAACATCTGAGGGCTCTTATTACAGGTAGTATAAATGACAAGTAGATGTTATGTTATTGTACTGTGCTATCGTCTTTAGCATCTTGAAACTGATATTGTTTTTGTAGTTATTCTGTCCTACTACGTTATGTCTAGTGTTGCAACATGTTATAAAATTCGGATATATGTCACCTAAGAAACAGTGTATATTGCAGTATGAAATGTCAGATGAGATCAGCAAATAAAAAAAAATGCGCCCCAACCCAGGATCGAACTCTCGACCTCCTGATGCTAACCCAAAACTCTGTCCACTGCACCAACTGTACAGCACAACTAAGATGTGCTGACAGATGTAGTTACCATTCATGTGGTTAGTGTTCCCAGACTGCCATTCTTTAACATCCTTTTTCTGCCAGATGTACTCACCGGACGAAATTTTGTGACAGACATTTTTTTTATCGCTGGCATGTGAGGAGTCGTGCTGCAAAGCCCAAGTGTGCGAATTTTGCTTCACCCTGTATATGATGTAGAAGTAACTTTGAGTGTGCCCCAGTGAAGTGTGTTGGGGACCCTTGCTGCTCATGTTGTACATTAGTGATCTTGCGGACAATATTAATAGTAACCCCAGACTTTTTGCAGATGATGCGGTTACCTATAATAAGTATTGTCTGAAAGAAACTGCATAAATATTCAGTCAAATCTTAATAAGATTTCAAAGTGGTCAAAGATTGGCAATTTGCTTTTCAATGTTCATAAATGTAAAATTGTACTCTTCACAAAATGAAAAATCACAGTATATTATGACTTCAACATCAATGAGTCACACTTGGAGGCGGCAAATCAGACAAACATCTGGATATAACACTGTGTAGGGATATGACATTGAATGATCACATAAGCTCAGTCATAGGTAAAGAAGGTAGTTTACCTTGGTCTGTTAGTAGAATAAAGGGAAAGTACAATCAGTCTACAAAGGAGATTGCTTATAAATCACTCATGCAACCCCTTGTAAAATATTGCTCAAGTGTGTGGTACAAATAGGACCACAGAGGATATTGAACGTATATAGAGGAGGGCAGTACGAATGGTCACAGGTTTGTTCGACCTTTGGGAGAGTGTTACAGTGATGCTGAAGAAACTGAATTTATGGACTCCTGAAGATAGAAGTAATCTATCCTGAGAAAGCCTACTAACAAAATTTCAAGAACCGATTTTGAATGATGACTCTAGTAATATGCTACTGCACCATATGTATTACTCACATAGGGATCGTGAAGACAAAATTAAAATAATTACAGCATGTACAGCATTCAAACTATCATTCTTCTTGCACTCCATATGCGAATGGAACAGGAAGAAACCCTAATAACTGGTACAATGGGATGTACCATCTGCCATGCAGTTCATGGTGGTTTGCAGATGTAGATGTAGATCTAGATGTTGATATGTGGTTAGTAGCGACCTATCTAACTATTAATTTTTTATCTTATCTGTCATACTTATAATTAAATCTATGAGCTCATATGCTCTCAACTTAGATTTCACCTAGCAAATACATACAATTATTAAGATGACTTAAGATTTATTTTAAACATATATCCGCCCTGGAAACAGGGTTTTGGAGCTTTGTTATACCAGATCTGACCACTGATATGTGGGATGTTATCTGTTCTGGATAACAATTCTGAAGAGAATAACTTGTCCCAATATTCATGAAAAGTTGTTGTAGATATGATAGGAAATGTACAATGATTCTGTGATGCAATGAGAATTAGCAATTACCATTTTTGTCTTCTGTTTTAAAATATAATTATGCACACCTCAACCACTGGATAAAGAATTCTATTAATTTCCAGCAGAATGCAAGCAAAGACGGGTTTCATTGCAAGACCAGTTTAAAAAACATTTAAAGTGTAAAAGAGTGGTCAATCTGCAGTGTACAAAAAGTAATGCAAATATGAAGAGCTTATGGCCGCCTCAAAGCCTTTCTTATATAAGCCGCAGAGGAACGATACAACAGGCAAATTCTGGAAAGCCCGATTATAATCAAGATACAATAAGACAAAAGATGAAAGCCAGGAAAAATAGAAGTGAGAGGAAGTAAGGTTGCTGAGTTGCTCTGCCCTAAATGCAGTTGGAGGTTCCTGGGGCATGGTATGCAGTGGGAGACGCACCCTTTGCATTTGCATTCAACCAGCACTACCTCACTCTCTGTACTGCAAGGAAACTAACAGCACAGACAACTTGATAAATTTTACGAAGGACAAGACATTAACAATGGCAAATATAAATGAATTAAGAGAATATATAGGTGGGAAGGATTGGAGCCAGGCCAGAAAACGGAGCAAAGGTCTCTTGGACCAAAGAAGGTGAGGGATGCCCCTCCAACCCCTCAGGTGGTCAATGAGGCAAAAGTGCCCCACCTCACACAGACGAGTAGTAACAACCTTGTGGGTGAAACATAAAACCAGGTTAGCCTCACTGGCACTGTCTGCTGGCACTAGAGGTAGTGTGTCAGAAAGTTAATATATCAACACAAAGCAGCCAAATTTGGGCAGTCTAGCAGGATGTGGACCACCACAGGCAGGCACCACATCAGCAGTAAGGTGGATCCTCACACTGGAGAATGTGGTCTAGGGTAAGCTAAGTCTGCCCAACACATAGCCGACAAAGGGCAGTGAATTCCCTTTGAAAAGCATGAAAGGAGGACTGTCATATGGCCATGGTCTCCTTTATTGCCCTCAGTTTGGGGAGTTAAGGATAGACAATTTCAAGTTCCAGACTTCCAATAATTGATTGCGTACAGTCACTCAAAGAACCATTTCCAAAATCGGAAACTGGTAGCCAACTTTACCAACTGGCTGTCATGTTCGCTCCCTGAGATTACAGGGAGTCAAACAAAGACCACCGGCCCTACAGCTTAATGGAGGTAAAAAAGAAAAAGATCTTGGGTAGTCATGAGAAATGGGTGACAAGGGTAGCACTGGTCTATGGCCTGAAGGCTGCTCAGAGAGTCACTGCACAGGAGATTTCCGGTGCAAGAACGAGCATGGCTAAGGGCTTGTTTGATGGCCACCATTTCAGCAAAAAGACACAACACCCATTTGACAGGGAATGTACACTACTACTGGCCATTAAAATTGCTGCACCACGATGATGACGTGCGACAGACTCGAAATTTAACCGACAGGAAGAAGATGCTGTAATATGCAAATGATTAGCTTTTCAGAACATTCACACAAGGTTGACGCTGGTGGCGACACCTACAATGTGCTGACATGAGGAAAGATCTCAACCGATTTCTCATACACAAACAGCAGTTGACCGGGATTGCCTGGTGAAATGTTGTGATGCCTTGAGAAATGCGTACCATCACATTTCAGACTTTGATGAAGGTCGGATTGTAGCCTATCGCGATTGAGGTTGATCGTATCGCGACATTGCTGCTCGCGTTGGTCGAGATCCAATGACTGTTAGCAGAATATGGAATCGGTGGATTCAGGAGGGTAATACGGAACGCCGTGCTGAATCCCAACAGCCTCGTATCACTAGCAGTCGAGATGACAGGCATCTTATCCGCTTGGCTGTAACTGATCGTGCAGCAACGTCTCGATCCCTGACTCAACAGATGGGGACGGTTGCAAGACAACAACCATCTGCACGAACAGTTTGATGACATTTGCAGCAGCATGGACTATCAGCTCGGAGACCATGGCTGTGGTTATCCTTCACACTGCATCAGAGACAGGAGTGCCTGTGATGGTGTACTCAATGACGAACCTGGGTGCACGAATGGCAAAAAGTCATTTTTTTTTCGGGTGAATCCAGGTTCTGTTTACAGCGTCATAATGGTCGCATCCGTGTTTGGCGTCATTGCGGTGAACGCACATTGGAAGCGTGTATTCGTCATCGCCATACTGGCATATCACCCGGCGCGATGGAACAGTGTGGCATTGATTACACGTCTCGGCCACCTCTTGTAGGCATTGACGGCACTTTGAACAGTGGACGATACATTTCAGATGTGTTATGACCCGTGGCTCTACCCTTCATTCGATCCCTGCAAAACCTTACATTTCAGCAGGATAATGCACGACCATATATTGCAGGTCCTCTATGGGCCTTTCTGGATACAGAAAATGTTCGACTGCTGCCCTGGCCAGCACATTCTCCAGATCTCTCACCAATTGAAAACGTCTGGTCAGTGGTGGCCGAGCAACTGGGTCGTCACAATACGCCAGTCACTACTCTTGATGAACTGTGGTATCGTGTTGAAGCTGCATGGGCAGCTGTACCCGTACACGCCATCCAAGCTCTGTTTGACTTAATGCCCAGGCGTATCAAGGCCATTATTACAGCCAGAGGTGGTTGTTCTGGGTACTGATTTCTCAGGATACATGCACCCAAATTGCGTGAAAATGTAATCACATGTCAGTTCTAGTATAATATATTTGTCCAATGAAGACCCGTTTACCATCTGCATTTCTTCTTGGTGTAGCAATTTTAATGGCCAGTAGTGTAGTTCACTGAATATTGACTGTATACGCAAAGTCAGTTTGTCCATTAGTGTATACCACTTTCAAACCCAGAAATGCATCAAGTCACAGGCAGTGAAAAACCATGGAGTCAGCTGAGGTTTTCGGTCCAAAGTACAAATCGAGACAGATCTGAGGTCGGGACACACACCACTGGGGAATACGCAATTGCTCTCCTTAAAGAGACAACATCAGTGAAGTTGAAATTCAGAGCAGAGACACTGTAGTCGAACTGCATTTGTGACCGCAGTTCTGGGTTTCTGCTGCGGAAGGTGGACCTCCCTACTAGGAAAAAGGACACTGAAATCTGAAAGCTTAGGGGAGCTGCAAATGTGTGTAGCATAACTGAGTGGCTGTTGCCAGATGATCCTTACTGGAGGGACCCTAGCCTCTATGGGTAGGCTGTTTACAGGGCTAGTTCAAAAGGCCCCTGTTGCAAGTCAGACCCCACAGTGGTCCAGTGACCTCAATGATGAGGGCAGCGTCGAACCATATGTCAGACTCCCACAATGAAAGTGGGGCAAGATCAGGGCAAGTCACAGAAGGGTACAGCGGTCTGCATCCTAGCTGGTGTTACGAGGCAGTGAAGTGTATTAAGGTGTAGGTAGCACTTGTTTTTCATCTGGCGAAGATGGGAAAGCTATGTCAACTGGGCATCTAAGACCAGTACCAAAAAACTGAGTTCTAGTTGTGGATGAACTGTATGACACTGACAGAAGCTCACAACAGTGAGTCTTGGTGGCTGAAAACAGCAGTAGGTGAGGGCCCATGACTGCACGTTTTGAATGGCACCCCGCAATCAGCTTTCAGCAACACCCAAACTATTACAGCAGTAACAGTTAAAGCAAAAATCATCGGCATACAAGGACGGTGATACTAAAGACCCCACAGTTGCTGTTATACCACTGATGGCCATTAGAAACAGAAGGGCACTCGATACAGAGCCAGAGAGGGACAATCAATACAGAGCCCTGTGGGAACCCATTCTCTTGGATATGGAAGATATTGTGGGAAGCACCAACTTGAACCCTGAATGTATGGTGCAATAGTTCTGGACAAAAATTTGAAGTGGGCCCCGGAGACCCTACTCATGCAAGTAGCAAAAGATGTGGTGTCATAAGCCTTTTGTAGGTCAAAGTAAGGTGTGGACATCGATCAAAAGTTGTTCAAATGACAGTCTGCAGGCAAAACAAATTATCAGCAGCAGAAAGACCTTAGCAAAAACTGTCCTGGGATGGGACCAGATGGGCCCGAGACTAAAGAAGCCAACACTGCCATCTGCACACCATGTATTCAAGCAACTTGCAGAGAACATTGGAGAGACTAATTGGGTGATGGCTGTCTATCACTAGGTGGTGCTTACCAAGTTTTAGCACTGGCTTTCTAGCCACTAAGATGGGAACTCACTCTTGCTCCAGATGTGGTTGGAGGTGGTAAGGAAATGACACTGACAATCCACCGAAAGGTGTTTGAGCATTTGGTTGTGAATGTGATCTGGTACTGGGGCTGTATCAGGGCAAACGGCTATGACACTGAAGAATTCCCACTCACTGAATGCATGGAGCATTATATGGTTCCAGGTGGCATCTAGTGAAGGAAGTGAATATGCTCCACCTGCTGTTTGAGGATATGAAAGACAGGTTGATAGTTCTCAGATACAGGTGTTCAAGCATAATGTAAAGTAGAATATTTGGAGACAGCATCTGGGTCACTGATGAAGACAGCAACATTCAAGGAAATGCTACGTAAACCTGCAGGGAACTGGTATCCGCAGAGGCACCTAATCTTTTCCTAGACCTGCAAAGGTGGGGTATGTGATCCAATGGTTGAAATGTACCGTTCCCAGTGGTCTGGTTTCTGTCATTTTATTAGGTGGCTGACACAGGCATGGAGCCATTTAAAGACAATGAGGTGCTCCATCGATGGATGCCACTTACGGCATCGGATAGCCCACCTGTAGTCTCTAATGGCGTCTGTGATTTCTGAGGTCCACCAAGATGCTGTCTTCCGACAAGGGGATCTCGATGAATAGGAGATCACTAAGTTGGCTGCTCATAGAATGGCGGCTGCTGCTGCTGCACTCTGGACAACTGCATCAATACCTCTGTATAGAAGGGAACTAAGAGTGACAGTGGAGGTGAAAGCATCCCTGAAAGCCCAGCTGGGAGCATACCCAGGAGAGTGACACAGAGAAGGGGAGTGATGCTGAGAGATGGACAGGAAGACTGAGTTGGTCACTACTACACAAGGCGTCGGTGGACTCTCCAGTGGAAGGACAGGAGAAGACCAGAACTGCAAACAGAAAGATTAATAGCCGACTAAATTCCATGTGTCACACTAAAGTGTGTAGGGCTACTAGTATTCAAGAGACAAAGGTCGAGAGCTGCCAGTAAGTTTTCGATATCTTTACCAGAGCCGGTGGTGGGTTGGTTGGTTCAAAAGATGGGGGAAGGGACCAAACTGCTAGGTCATCGGTACCTTGTTCCAAATAAAACAATGCCACAAGGGTGAGAATAAAACAAGCAAGAATGACAACACAAAATGGACAGAAAGGAAAAATCACAAGAAAGACGAAAAGACAACAAACACTTAAATGGAAAAAGGGAAGAAGAAAACCACAGAAATGCAAGAAACAGGTAGAAGAGATTAAAACAACAAAACAGATTATCATGGCTGGCTGACCATGAGAATAAAAAGGAGAAGCCAGCCACTCTGCAACACATCCACCCTAAAAGCACTAGGGTGGAGGATACAGAGGGACAAAGGACATGCGCTAAAATTTAGATCAAATGATAAAACCCACCCTCACGAATAAAACATAAATCTAAATTAACCGATGGGGCATTGTCATATAAAATTAGCGGCAACGAGTCCGGTAACCGAAGATTTCATCGCAGGGCAGTCAAGGTGGGACAGTGCACCAGAATATGGGCCACTGTCAACTGGGTGTTGCATCGACACTGAAGCGGGTCTTCACGGTACATGAGGTAGCTGTAGGTCATCCAAGCATGGTCAAAGCAGAGCCGGCAGAGAACCACAGAGTCCCTGCGAGAGGCCACACATTCGTAGTCTCCATAATGGCACACAGTTTGTTGTGCATACTGAGACTATGCCTTTCCGTCTCCCAAAGCTGAAGGTGACATAAAAACGAACGCAGGTCAGTTATTGGAATGTCAATCTCCATAAGCGGTTTCCATGTAGCCTGTTTGGCCAGCCTGTCAGCAAGTTCATCGCCTGGGATTCCGACTTGTCCTGGGGTCCACACAAACACCACTGAGTGACCAGAAAATCCCACATGGACTCCTGGATGGTCGCTACCAAAGGATGACGAGGGTAGCACTGGTCGATAGCTTGTAGGCTGCTCAAGGAGTCAGTACACAAAAGAAACAACTCCCCAGGGCATGAACGGATGCGCTAAAGAGCACGAGATTTAACCACCAGCTCTGCATGAAAACACCGCAGCCATTGGGCAAGGAATGTCGTTCAGTAAGTCCTCCATGGGCATACGTGAAGCCGACGTGACCATTAGCTGTTGAGCTGCCAGTGTAAATCACTTCATGGCCTCAGTACATGTCAAAAATCGAGATGAAGTGACAGCAGAGAGCCGCGGGGTGAACTAAGTTCTTTGGACCACGTGTAAGGTCAGACGAAGCTGCAGCCTAGGTGTACACACACCATGGAGGTGTATGCGATTGCACCTTGAGTACAGGTGGTAAAGGGAAGAACTCCAGTTCAGATAAAAGGGATTGGACGCAAACTGCAACTGTAAGGCCTGACCTGGGCCGCCAATGCGGGAGATGAACTGCCGTGGGTGGGAAAAGGAGACAGTAATTTGGATGCACATGAGAACTACTAACCTGTGCAACGTAACTGGGAAGCAGTTGTGGACAACGGACCTGCAATGGAGAAACTCCAGCCTCCGCAAGGACGCTGGTCACCGGACTCATTCTAAGAGCTCCCACTGCTAGTCGAACGCCAGTGGTGCACTGGGTTGAGTAAACACAACACTGAGGGCGCAGATGAACCATAAACCAGACTCCTATAGTCAAGGTGGGATTGAAGAAGGGCTCCGTATAGCTGCAGCAGCGTAGAGCAATCTGCACCCCATCTGGTGTTGCTCAAGCAGCGGAGGGCATTGAGGTGCTGCCAGCACTTCCGCTAAAGGTGACGAAGCCAAGTCATTCAGGCATCGAAAACCAGTCCTAAAATCAATATGTCTCCACTACAGTGAGGGGATCGCCAGAAAGGTAACGTTCTGGTTCCGGATGAATGGTACAATGCAGACAGAAGTGTACAACACACAACTTTGTGGCCGAAAACTGAAAGCTGTGGGCTAGGGCAAATGACTGCGCCTTATGGATGGCTCCCTGTAGGTGCCACTCAACAACACCAGTACTGGTGCAGCAGTACAGAGACGGTGAGACAGACGGCCCTACAGCTGCTGCTAGACCATTAATGGCCACTAAAAAGAGACACACACCCAATACAGAGCCCTGCAAGACCCCATTCTCCTTGATATGGGGGGAGGGGGAGCTATGGGAGACACCAACCTGGACATGGAAAGCATGAAGGGACAGCAAATTCTGGATAAAAACCAGGAGTGGGCCTCGGATACCCCACCCGTAAAATGGGCCAAGGATAAGATGTCGCCACATGGTGTCATATGCTTTTCATAAATAAAAAAAGATGACAAGAAGGTGTTGGCATCTGGAAAAGGCTGTTTGGATGGCAGACTCGAAGGACACAAGATTATCAGTGGTAGAACGACCCAGACGGAAGCCGCCCTGGCATGGAGCCAGTAGACCATATGACTCCAGGACCCAACCCAACTGCTGACACACCTTACGTTCCAACAGCTTACAAAGAACATTGGTGAGGCTGGTGGGCCAGTAGCAGGTTTTTGCTGGGTTTGAGCACTGATATGATGGTGCTCTCTCGGCAGTGCGATGGAAAGACCACCAGATCCAGTTGAAGATTGTGAGGAGATGTCGCTTGTAGTCAGATGAGAGATGTTTAATCATCTGACTGTGGATCCGATCAGATCCAGGAGCTGTGTCAGGGCAATGTGCAAGGGCACTGAGGAGCTCCCACTCTGTAAATAGGGCGCTATAGGGTTCACCGTGGCGTGTAGTGAACGAGAGAACTCTCTCTTCCATCCGCCATTTGAGAGTGCGAAAGGCTGGGGGAGGGGGGGGGGGGTAATTCACTGATGAAGAGGTGCGAGCATAGTGCTCAGCAAAGTGCTTGGCAATCACATTTGCGTCTGTAGATAACACGCCATTTATGTTAACACCAGGACATCTGTTGGGGTCTGATACCCAAAAACTCATTTGATCTTTGCCCAGGCTTGGCAAGGTGACGTATGGCAACCAATGGTCGACACACTCCTGTTTCCGCCTTTTGATAAGCTGGCGAATGCGGGCACTTTAAAGACTATGAGGTGCTCCAGGGAAAGGTGCCACATATGCCGCTGTAGAGCTCACCGATGCTCCTTAGTTGCCTCAGCGACTTCTGGCGACCACCAAGGGCCTGTCTTTCGTTGGGGGCACCCTAAAGAACGAGGGATCACGTTTTCCGCTGCAGTAACAAGTGTTGTAGTTACCTGATCAACCACCACATCAATGTTACCGTGTGGGGGTGATTCAACGGTGACAGCAGAGATGAAAGTTTCCCACTCAGCCTTGTTTAAAGACCATCTGGGCAGGCGTCTGAGGGCCTGATGCCGGGGCAGTGACAGGAAGATAGGGAAGTGGTCACTACCACACAGGTCGTCATGTGCTCTCCAGTGGATAGATGGGAGGTGGCCAGGACTGCAAACCGAGAGATCAATGGCCGATTAAGAGGCAGAAGTCGAGTTGTGACAGTATGTTTTCGACATCTTTGCCTCGGCCAGTAAGAACTCTGCCACCCCACAATGAGCATTAAAATCTCCCAAAAGTAGTAAAGGTTTAGGGAGTTGGTCAATCAGTGCAGCCAATGCATTCAGGGATACTGCACCATCTGGAGGAAGATATACATTGCAGACAGTTATTTCCTGCGTCGACCAAATCCTGACAGCCGTGGCTTCAAGAGGGGATTGAAGGGGCACATGTTCACTGCATACTGAGTTCAGGACATAAATGCAAACTCCACCTGACACACTATTATAGTTGCTACGTTTCCTGTAATATCCGTTATAGCCATGGTGGGCAAGGGTCCGCATTGCCGAGAACCAGGTTTCCTGGAGGGCAATGCAGAAAACAGGTATAAAGCTTAACAGTTGCTGTAGCTCAGGCAGGCGGTGGAAAAAACCGCCGCAATTCCACTGGAGGATGATGATATCGTGAGGCTGGGAAGTCATGAAGTGCACAAGGAGGCAGTTTATGCCTCAAGGTCACCTGCTGCCTCTGACTGAGTATTTGTAGCCATGTCTATGGTGGACAAGGTATCAGTGAATCCAGATCCCCACGGGACGCTAAGATCCCTACTGCCTCCACAGATACAGAATTGATAGGAACTGGTGGTGTTGGGGCCACTAGAGGGTCCTGTTTCTTAGCAGACTACTACTTAGTTTGCTTGCTTCTCTTTAGGGGCTTACTGGGAAGATTTCTCCGAAGCAGGTTCAGGCACGGAGGAAGACCGTGAAGCTCTTCACCCAGCAGCTTTTGGCTCCTAGAGCCACTGGTGAGTGTCCATCGTGGCATTAGTGGAGACCTTGGAAGAGACGGCTTCAAGGGACCCTTCTGCACAAAAGGAGCTGGAGGAGGCTGTTGCTTCTCTGGCAGGGTGGAGGGGACAAATGTCCCCATGCGTTTGGTGGGGCCTTGCTCCTGAAACAGGTGCTTTGGGAGCAACAGAGGAAGATTTTCCCCTTACCACCAAGGGGCAGATGTATTCTGGTGGCCTGGAGGGCCCACTGTTCATGGCACAGAGTGAGGAACCACTGGCACTTGGGATGGCGATGGTGATGTGGCTGCAGTGTATGTCGACGTCAACCGAATGGGGTGTAATCTTTCGTATTTACGTTTAGCCTCTGTGAAAGTCAACCGGTCCAGGGTCTTTTACTCCACGATTTTCCGTTCCTTTTTGAATACTGAAAAGTCTGGCGAGCTGAGGGAGTGGTGCTCTCCACAGTTCATGCAAGTTGGAGGCAGTGCACATGGAGTATCTGGGTGCAGTGGACGTCCGCAGTCTAGACATGTGGCAATGGAAGTGCAGCTGGAAGACATGTGCCTCAACTTCCAGCACTTAAAGCACCGCATAGGGGAGGGACGTATGGTTTAAGGTCACAATGGTAAACCATCACCTTGACCTTTTCAGGCAATAAATCACCCTCAAAGGCCAAGCTGAAGGCACCGGTAGCAACCTTGTTGTCTTTGGGTCCCCTGTAAACGCGCCAGATGAAATGAACACCTCGCCATTCTAAATTGGCGTGAAGCTCTTCATCAGTCTGCAAGAGGACATCACCATGGAAATTAACCCACTGGACCATGTTGAGGCTTTTATGGGGAGTGACGGAAACAGGGATATCACCCAGCTTGTCACAGGTGATTAATGCTTGGGATTGGGCTGGGGATGCTGTCTGAATCAAGACTGCACCGTTTCACATCTTTGACAGTGCTGTTACTTCTCCAAACTTATCCTCAAGGTGTTCAATGAAAAATTGAGGCTTTCATTGGGAGAAAAAGAGTCCCCATCGATTCTGCTACCGACTAAAATCTGAGGTGAATATGGCTCACTCTGTTCTGTAGTTTTACGTTCTCCCATGGTGTAGTGAGGGAGGGAAATGATTTAGGGTCATACCTGTAGGCATTGTATTCTATCTTGCCCTTCTTAGAGACTGCTGATGTCATACGGTCACCAGCAATAGATGACTTAATCCGCTTCGTTGCAGGTCATCCACACTGATGCCACACACTCCGATCAGGAGCTCTCCCCACGGGCACTATCCAGCCACAGCAAAGGCCAACTGGCATGATGGCCGTTGCCGTTAGTCCTGATGCCCCAGGAAGACAGGCATCTACTCCACGGCATAAGTGGGAAGTTTACAGCTCAGGCATCAGCAGTGCGATCCCTGTGTTGTCAGGGGGCTACCACAACGGACTGGCTACCATGCTGGATATTGGTTGCAGAGAAAACCAATATTGTCATGGGGGCAAAAGAGGACAGGAGACAAACAGTTGAATCGCAGGTGGAGATGCAAAGCCATGACAAGAGATTCCGGGGATCGAATCTAAGGGCACTCATACACCACGTAAGGCATCCTTCCCCATATGGCCTGTGCTTCTGTAAAATTTTGAAAGTAGCAGGTCAAACCGCAGAACGGGACCTGAACTCATAGGGCCAAGAAGTGAGAGAATCCTTTTAGTCGCCTCTTACGACAGGCAGGAATACCTCGAGCTGATTCTAACCCCCGGACCCACAGGTAGGGAGGGAGGGGGGTGGGGGGGCAGTGATTGTGTCTCCATCCCACAAAGACTACTGAGCATTTAAGTACTTCAAGATTAGGAATGGTGAGGAGAGATGAGAAATCAATGTAGATAATACATTCTGAGACACTTAAACATCAGGAGGGAGATAAACATCACAAATGCTGAAATCCTGAGATGCCCTTATCTGAACAGCCAAAGCCTCCAAACCTGTATTAAGAGGCACAACTTCACTATATACAGAGTCCAGAACATACATGCACACTCCACCTGACACTGTATTACTGTTGGCACAATTCTTAGAATTTACTCAGTAGCCACAAATGGGAGGGGTCCAAATTGCTGAGAATCAAGTTTCTTAAAGGGCAATACAGAAAGCAGGGGAGCAGCTTAAGAGATGCCATAGCTCAGCCAGGTGGTAAAAAACCCCTACAATTCCACTGGAGAATTCATGCTGTCAATATACTGTGAGGGTGTCAAGGGACCAAGGAGCAGGTTATGCCTCACAGTCACCTACTGTCACCAGTTGTGAGTTTATGGTATCAACACAGGTTCGGAAACACATTGTGCAATGAGATCTGGAGCCTTAAGGTCCACTGGGATCCCATCTCAGCCACAGAAGTGGAACATGTGGGATCTGGTGGCATAGGGGCCATCTGAATCTCCTTCGTCCTGCAAGACTTAATTTTATCTTTCTTCTCCTTGGGGGTTTAGATGACTGGGAGGGCTTCTCTGAATTTGTTTCAGGGACTAAGGAAGATTGCAAAGCCCTGCAACCAGCAGCCTACGTCACCTTCAGCGGACTGGCAGAAACCTTGGAAGGGAGTGACACGAGGGACCATTCCCTGATATGAGAAGCCAGAGGAGGGTGATGCATCTCTGGCTGTGGGATGGGGATCAACATTCCCAGCAGGTGGGGAGCCACTGCTCATAAAGTAGGTGTGGTTAAAGCAACAGGAGGAGAGCCCCAACCATCAGGGCGGCAAGCATGGTCAAGCTGCCTTGAGGACCCGCTGTAGAAGGCATAATGGGTGAGAGTATTGTTGCCCTCTCTGATGATATCATAGCTGTAGCATACACCACTGTCATGGGGAGGATGTAGACACTTGTACTTTTTCTTGGCTTCTTGGCAGATTAGTCTGTCCAGAGTCTTATATTCCTTTTTTTTCTCCCCTCTCCTCTCTCTGATAGACCGTGCATTCTGGTGAGCAGGGAGAATAGTGCTCCCTACAGTTGACATAAATGGGGAGTGGGGTACAAGGAACATTCACATGCAATGGCCATACACAATCCTGACAGACTGGGCTGGTAATAGAAAAATACAGACATGAATTTCATGCGTTAGAAGCACCACATGAGGGGAAGGGGGAAGAGGGATACAGTTTCACGTCTCATTGGTATTCCACAACCTTGACCTTTCCAGACAAAGAATTGCAATCAAAGGAGAAGATGACAGGCCTATTAGCAACCCTATTGTGCTTTGACCCCCTATGGACATGACGAACAAAGTGAACACCCAGGCATTGCAAGTTAGCACATAGTTCATCAGACTGCTAGAGGAAATCACGATGGTAAATCCCCTGATCCATATTTAGATTATTGTGGGGAGAGGAATGTCACAATTGAGGCAAGGCCTGTGACTGTGCAGGGGATGCTGTTTTAATTAAAACTGACCCACTCTCCATTTCGAAGATGGCTGCAACTTCCCCAAACCTGTCCTCTATATTCTGTTTGTTTGTTTTTGTTTTAGGGCACAAAAACAACTAGTGTCATACGTACTAGTGTCAAAAATTGTAAAACACAAAGACAGGAGTTAAAATCAACTATAAGTCAATCCCAATTGACGGAAGAGAAGACAGCTAAAAACAAGGCTGTGGAGAAAGGTCTATAAAACATGCCACAGAGAAATGGAGGTCCAGAACTAAAAATTAAATAGCCTTCGCCAACTGCTACGATGTATAAAAAGCAAAAATGCGTTCGACAGCCCATGAGACATTAACTAAGACGGCCAATAATCAGACTACAAACACAAACGGGAACGGAAACGGTTAAAAAATGGGCATTCCATCTGGAAATGGTTGACAGTAAAAAGTTGTGCACAATGTATACAAAGCGGTGGGGGAGCACCATTTAACAAATGGCAATGGCTATAAGGACAGTGCCCAATATGGAACCTAGTGAAAATGATCTCTTTGCAGCAAGCCGTTGGGAGAGCCTTAGTATCATGAAACTTATTCCCATGAAGGGAGGACCAACAGTGATGCCAAAGTGACACCACCTGCTGACAGATGCAACACAGAGATCATCGGAGGGAATGTAAGAACCAGCAGGTTGAGGTACAAGGACTGCAGCCGTGGCAGAAGCATCAGCAGTCTCGTTTCCTGTCAGACCAACGTGACTATGAAACCACATATACATCACCGTGACTCCACCAAGAGTGAGCAAATGACAGCTGTCTTGGACACATTGCACTAAGGGATGGATGCCGTGCAGCACACAGAGGCTCTGAAGGGTGGTGAGAGTCTGAGCCGATGACACCCTGTGTCACCGGATGTTCCGCATGGCCTGATAAAGGGAGAAGAGCTCTGCTGTAAATACTGAGCAGTGTTCCAGAAGCCAATACCGAAAAACGTCGGCACCAATGATGAAGGCACACCCAATACCATGGTCCATCCAAGAGCCGTCAATGAATACAAAGGTACTACCACAAAGTACCATGCAAAGGTCGTGAAATTGAAGGCAATAGAGCGAAGCTGGAGTAGTGTCCCTAGGAAGCGAATGAAGGCAAAGGTGAACAACACGGGCTACCACATGAAGCCAAGGTGATGAATGGTTCACACCCACCAGGAAAGTTGCAGAGAGTGTGAAGTTAAGCTGCTGGAGCAAGAGCCGAAAGCAAACTTTAGCAGGTAACAGAGAAGAGGGATGCGCCCCATACTGGCAATCAAAGGAATCATCAAAGAAGGAGGCGTAGAATGGGTGGCCACACATGGCAGACAAACAGCATGCATATCTGCTGACAAGAAAGTCACAGCGGTAGGACAGCAGTAGTTCGGCAGCTTCTGCATACAGACTCTCAACCAGGCTGGTGTGGCCAAACGGATGTCACGATGGTGGATAGTATTGAGACAGCACGAGGAGTACAGGCAGCACTGCAGCACTCACGATTTTGACAAGAGAAGGATATTGCCCTGCAGATATGGAAGTTTCACATATTAATCGGCAAAACATTCTCGTCTTTGCGCATTATCATTTGTCAAAATTTTGTTTCCATAGATCAAACCTTTTTTGAGGCATGAGGAATTAATGAATATTTCATTCTGTTTTTATTTCTTCAATGACTCGAGTTTGTGATGCAGTGCTTTACATACGTCCCATTTTCCTGAGACTGGAAACAGAGAGTGATGTTGTTCCAAGTTCAAAGAATAATTCAATGTATTACCTACATTTAATATGCAGCAACATGTAACCTAACACGCACTTAACACAAATTCATACCAACACCTATTTTTCACTGCAAACTAAGAATTTCTTGCAGTAGTTTACCTATTACGAAAATATCACAGTAACTATGACCATGAACAAAATGATACATAGTTCATGATGAAGAATTAAGCTAAGATGTGTGAGAATGAAAGTTTATTACCAAATGGGTTTTTTTTAAATTGTTTGAGAACGATTGCAGATCACCAGCTTGTTGTTCACGCAGTCAAGAGAGCTTGCCAAGTTCCGCACCAATTAGGCCTGTTATTGCACTGTGGTCACCTGCTGACGCACCCAGCACATGCTGGCTACTGTGCTTCCCTCCATCTGCTCTGCACTGAACTATTAAAGGTTACAACTTATTTTAAACATGCTACAAGTGAGCATACAGGGCACTTCAAAAAAGTTTGTAACACGAAACAACTATGTTTTCTGTTGACACTGATTGTTGCATGAAGTGCAGAAAGTTAATTACCTGTGCATGAATTAGCCCCACACAGCTGAAAAAATGTTGTCTGCAGTCTTCTGTTGTAATCAGAATAGATATTTTGGTTTAAAACACAAATTTCTGGTTGTATAGAGAAAAGTGATGCAAACACTCATGTGATTAAATAGTTAGGCCTGTGAACAGGGATTCAAGCTGCTAAGTGATGTGGATAAAGTGACAAAAATTTGTTGAGTTCAGGAAGAGAGCAAAGACAAAGCCATCAAGGAACCCATCACCACTCACATCAAAGTACTAAAATGTGCTGATTTGTTACTAGAATATACAAAATATAATTTGTTTGACTGGACACAGAATTGTTTACAGAAAATGAGAAGAATTGTAGGAAAGAAATGAATACAAAACAGAAAAACTTGGAGGATTTAGCAAAATTGAACTGAAAGCACTTGATGCCCTGTGTTTCAAGTTTAATTTTGAAAATACATTGTCAGCTTCTTATGACCATCATGTAAGAAACGCAGTGAGCTTTCACATATAACATTTAGCATACTTTGCAGAAACAGTAAGTAGCAGTTTCTGGTTAAAAACACATTTTTTGGACTGTCCATGTTTCTTTAGTTACCCATGCTGCCTCGCGTCCACATTAACCTGGGTAATTGAGATCTTGCTGTATGTGTGGGCAATATGTATCTGGACTGACTATCTGCACACTGCACTAAAGCATATCTTAAAACCTACTGCAGTGAGGATAGGTGCTGATGTCACACACACTCAACATTATTCGGCATCTAATGTTTTTTAAACTAAGGTATGATGGCTTAGTATGAGGTGCCTGAACAGAGACCTTCAAGGGCAACCAGGGCCAATGAGATATACAGGCCCCGCAACAAATTTGTGATGTCACGCTATAGTTGGCTTGTCTGTCACGCTTTGTGAATGCTTGGCTCGATGCAGGGCCTATGGGAAACCAAAATGTAATTGAAAAGTTACCCACTAAAAGCCTTAGCTTAGTCGTGTATTATCGATAGATTGCATGCATTTAAACGCACAGTCAAGAATTATTAAACTTGGCTGAAATAGTTACTCGCTTCCCTGCCAGAGGCAACTGCTGGCCCTATTAAAACAAACAGTGTCATATGCTATGACATACATGACAGGCCTGTCTTTCTCGTGGGCCTTGGGGATAACATGGCACTGTCATCACTGACAACAGCTCCTCGCATCACCTTCTGCCTAATAAGTCATCAGATGGCACACTGCTAAAGGCGTGAAACTGATTACTTCCTAAACCAGAGTAGCCTCTTCTCTATCCTGACACTGAGTAAACCTTGCTCCTATGTTTCAACAATGGAAAATTAAGAAAGTATATACACAGTACAGCTCATACTTGTTTCCCCATTTTCTATTTCCATGCATTTTTAATAATACAGTCAGAGGAAACTTAAGATCTAGTCTGAAGAGAAGGAAACTTGAGAACTGTATCAAGAAAGTAGTTACCTCTTCCAGATAATGTGCGAACTAGCATACAATATTATACAGAGTGATTATAATATAATTTTCAATTTCAAAACACTATTCAAAATGAACCATTGCTCAGAACACATCAAATCTGAACAGAATATTGTCGAAGGATAGGGGAAACATTACGTGAATGGGGGAGGGGGGGGGGGGGGGAGAGAGAGAGAGAGAGAATTAAAAAAACAAAAAATGAAAATTTTACCACTAGATGGCGCTGCAAGCTTCAGAATAAGCAAAATGAAATACATGGGATACAAGGCTGTTCCTCAGTTTGTGCCTGAAGTACTCGGCATGATTGTGTCAATGCAGTATGACATGCTGCTGGGAAAGCTTTTTACAAGAATAGTGACCGTGCATCAGTAGCTCAGTAGAAGTTCCGGATACTCAAGGGTATGAAAAAAGGCACTGGCCCAATGTCTGCCAAGCATCTGAGAAAATGATTACAGAATTAAAAGAGACAGTTTCTTCTGAAGTGCAGTATGGCAGAGAGAGCAAAGAAATTGATCTGACATCAGTAGATGTGGCTGTGGTATTGTAGGAGAGGTCAAGTGTGGTGTGCAAACATGCAGTGCATGGGGAATTGTCCAAACTTTGCACATTCCTGTGAGCATGGTGCATGAAATTCTAAGAAGCATCCTGCATTGCTACCCAACACAAAATTACCCTGTTCAGGAGTTGGTTCACCCATCTGCCAGTACGACAAACATTTTCTCTAGAATTTCTCCTTTGTAAGGAAGTGGAAGATGAATGGCCATGGAACATTCTGTGAATAGACAAACTCCATTTGCATCCTTAGGACACGCAAGACAACAGCACATTATGGGAAACAGAAAGCCCGCTCGTACATAAACTGGTACCGCTTCACTCTGCACAGACAGTGAAGCAGCTGCTGCAGAAGCATTATCAGCCGTCAATTCGCTACAGCCTAGCCATTCAGATCACCTGATCCCACTAAATCCATGTGACTTCTGGCTGTAGGATTATCTGAAAGATGCTGTGTTTAGCACTTCAATGACAAACATAATTGAAATGATGGCACACATTGTGAATGTGGCCCCTCAGTCACTCCGATCTGCTGCACATCTGTTTCTAGATTTCAACTTGTGGCAGAAAATGGTGAAAAACATACTGAACATGTCTTGCATCAGTCTCACGACAATTAAAAACTGAAAACCCATTTATGTTATGATGCTTACAGCACTCTCTAGTGGTAGTTTTTTTAAAAGCAGTTTGAAACTGGAACTTCAATTATAATCACCATGTATTTGTGATAAAGCTGTGTTCCTGCTAGCAGGAAATTGAAAGCAAACAGATACAGAAAAGAGCACCAGTAACAATTACTGTGCTTCCATATTGTTTTTTTGGGAAGTAAGTGCAGTAAGAGACTGATCCATACTACAGCTTATTATTTTACATTAGTCACATTCCATGGGTCCCGCAGAAAGCGGCTTCTCTGATGTGAGAAGAAGTCAAAGCAATATATTTAAGGTAACTGCAATACAGTGAAATGACTTATCAAAGACTATTGTGTTACAATGCTAATTGTAATTAAAAAAAAAAAATAACCTGAAATATTAATGTCCTCACAAGAGGGGGTGCTTCCCATCCTGGAGTCCCAATTCCTCTCTCCTCTTCGAAAAAGGAACTAATAGTTCCAATTGGCCAGCAATTTCTTCTCATGTATAAAACATTCTGTTTCCCTACCTCACATTTGAGTAAACCTTCAAGCTTTTGATAAAATCATCTATTATCATCACGAGCAAATAACTGTGGCTGCACCTGTAGTAACCTTTCATAGCCCATGGTTGGTTGGCATACTTCTTCATTACCTCATGCTACCAGTGATCATGTCCAATTTGCACAGGTGGAATCTTGGAATTTACAGAAACATAAATAACTCAGTACATTTCAGACTTCACAGTGTTGAAAACTCCCTCCCACGCCGAATGAAGATTTTAGATGCACTCCTGGATCAAACTGTGCTTCCATATTCAAATTTCTACTGCTTATTTAATAACAGAATTCCAGTATATAGAACTGAGGAACAAGATTTTAGTTTCATCAAATGTTATTCTCTGTGTATTTGTGAGACTGATCAGTAACTGCTGATTTCTCAAGTACTCAATTTTTAATGTGGCAATGGTATTCTGCACAGCAGTTGGCAATTGTGAATGGACTGACCGATATAGTTACAACTACACACACACGGTATCTTGGAAGTTCCAGTTACCTTTAGACAGAATGTTTCCTTATTGGGGTGCAGCATTTTCTTTATCATCTTAGGCAGTTCAAAAATAGGCCTTATGCCTCCTCCTCCCAAGACCCAACATATTTTCTAGACACTGCACCAACAGAAGGATGAAGCACAATAGGCATATCATGTGAATGTTCAAGATTTTCAGGTTTTCATTTCTTGGGCAGTAACCGTTTATACATCTAACAAACCAGTGACATCAGAAACAAGCGATTTACATCATAACCAACACGGCAACTACAACTTGATATTGGTGGCAATTTTCTCAAACCGGCTAAACTACTATAGATCACTGTCACCGCAACCAGGTTTCCTGTTCTCATATTTGTGATACACACCAAAATATGATATTCAGCAGCCATAAACATCACATCACTGGTGAAAGCCGACAAATAGTATCACATTCTTCTTGACCCAATGAACAGAATGATGTAAAATGAAACACAAAGAACAAATAAAGAGAATTTGGATTGACAATAAAAATGATAAATCAATTCAAATGCACCCCACTGCTGGGCACAACGAATGACCATCTGGTATCTGCCTCAAACAGTTTATGTCTATGTTCACAAAGATTATCACATAGGCTAAACACTTACACAAAACAAGATAGCTTCTTATTTATTCAGATTCAAGACGACTTTTCTTCGTAGTCGCATTTGTATTTATGAAGTAAAATAACATTTATTTACTAAAATTGACGGATTATACAAATTTACATAGACAGTTAAATGGTGGTACAAATTGCTTCCCAAATTACATAATATGCTGACAATTTTTAAACCCTTACATACCTGACGAGTTACTGCAATTTCTTCATACTGTTCATAACCAATAGGGCTGCTTTTGCTATCACGGTTGTCAAAAATGACAGACACACTAGCTTTCGAGACACCAGCTTGGCCATTTTTATAAACAAGTTCTTGAAGTGAAGTGGCGCGCACCTACACAAGAAAAACACAAGATTATTCGTTACGGTTTAGAACTGCATAACACTCAGGATCATAAATTCTGGGATAACATTAAATAAAAGTTGTTAACATGCAGCTGCGTACTCCACTACATGGAAACACTATGGAAGTGAGTTATTGCCTGTAACAACTTTTCGATAATGCCTGATTTTGTTTTTTACATTATTCCGAACTGCAGAACATTCATAGGTACATAAATATACTAAGAAAGTACTCAGCTATCAGCTCCAAACGTCAAAATGGGCAAATTAGAGCATCACGCAAGTGCAAAACGAATAAATGACGGCAATACTTACGTTAGTTAAATTAGAAATGCCAAGAACAAAACAAATGGCATCAAGTATGTTAGATTTTCCACTTCCATTGAGTCCGGTAATCGCATTAAACAAAGGATCAAAACCATGTATTTCTGTTCTTTTCCCATAGGACTTGAAACCATCCAGAATTATTGACTTAACGTACATTATGGCTACAGAATGATACACAACACACCACTATTTACACTATTTCTTTCAAAAAAACAGACAGTTAACAACCTTAGCGCCAAAACTTTATTTCATATTCATAGTGACACCAAAGATCACCAAAGCACCTTTCAGCTTGTGTTTACAACCCGATGGCGCGAATATGGCGCGAACGCACGAAATCGATAATCGAGAGGCAGTGGCCAGAGTTACTAAACACCGCAGACAATGTGTGTCTGTGCCAAAAATCGTGGAGTGAATTTCATGGAGGTAAAAATAAATGTTTTATACCTACACGGTTCACTGCTGGCAAATGGAAATGCTGGAAGTTTATCAGTCCGTTGTCTCGCTTTCGTATTGTGTGATTTTTAGTCCCCCATGTTTGTTTTCGTTACGTATTTAACAGAGGCTCGTTTCACCACATTGTGCTTGTATGTATTGCACTCTTTGAATTGCACTGTGAATATGTTACTCTTACGTATGTCCACACGATTCCTGTTTCCTCGAGCGCAACCGCAGGTGCACGGGAATAAAAAGGCATCCACAAAAATTTGCGGAAAGAACGCATGTACGCATGGACGCTCTTGTGTCGACACGTTGCCTCATTGCGCAAGCCTTCTGCTATGGATCCTCTTCTTTGCTTCGGATCTTGTGCTGCGTTTATTGTGACGAAGTAGTGAAGGACAAAAAAACGCGAAAGCGTCTGTAGGAAAGAAATATTTAAGTAACAGAGGTACGAGAAATAGGAAAGTGACGACAACGGTTTGTTTTCAGGATGAGGTCACAGAGAGATTTTAGATTTTCTGCTTGAAATTTCAGTGATAGATCTGGCAATAACATTTCGTAGCTAGTAAACAGCGACTTCTATATCAGTTTAAACTATTTATTTCGTATTTCGATACAGAGCATTTCAGTGATTATTCCTGAAACTGAGAAATACTTTAGGGAGGTTCTTATTCGTTATGTGAAGGCTAATTAACTTTCGAATGCGTCATCTATATTCCAGCTAATAAAAAATCTGACATATATATATATATATATATATATATATATATATATATATATATATATATATATATACACTCCTGGAAATTGAAATAAGAACACCGTGAATTCATTGTCCCAGGAAGGGGAAACTTTATTGACACATTCCTGGGGTCAGATACATCACATGATCACACTGACAGAACCACAGGCACATAGACACAGGCAACAGAGCATGCACAATGTCGGCACTAGTACAGTGTATATCCACCTTTCGCAGCAATGCAGGCTGCTATTCTCCCATGGAGACGATCGTAGAGATGCTGGATGTAGTCCTGTGGAACGGCTTGCCATGCCATTTCCACCTGGCGCCTCAGTTGGACCAGCGTTCGTGCTGGACGTGCAGACCGCGTGAGACGACGCTTCATCCAGTCCCAAACATGCTCAATGGGGAACAGAATCGGAGATCTTGCTGGCCAGGGTAGTTGACTTACACCTTCTAGAGCACGTTGGGTGGCACGGGATACATGCGGACGTGCATTGTCCTGTTGGAACAGCAAGTTCCCTTGCCGGTCTAGGAATGGTAGAACGATGGGTTGGATGACGGTTTGGATGTACCGTGCACTATTCAGTGTCCCCTCGACGATCACCAGTGGTGTACGGCCAGTGTAGGAGATCGCTCCCCACACCATGATGCCGGGTGTTTGCCCTGTGTGCCTCGGTCGTATGCAGTCCTGATTGTGGCGCTCACCTGCACGGCGCCAAACACGCATACGACCATCATTGGCACCAAGGCAGAAGCGACTCTCATCGCTGAAGACGACACGTTTCCATTCGTCCCTCCATTCACGCCTGTCGCGACACCACTGGAGGCGGGCTGCACGATGTTGGGGCGTGAGCGGAAGACGGCCTAACGGTGTGCGGGACCGTAGCCCAGCTTCATGGAGACGGTTGCGAATGGTCCTCGCCGATACCCCAGGAGCAACAGTGTCCCTAATTTGCTGGGAAGTGGCGGTGCGGTCCCCTACGGCACTGCGTAGGATCCTACGGTCTTGGCGTGCATCCGTGCGTCGCTGCGGTCCGGTCCCAGGTCGACGGGCACGTGCACCTTCCGCCGACCACTGGCGACAACATCGATGTACTGTGGAGACCTCACGCCCCACGTGTTGAGCAATTCGGCGGTACGTCCACCCGGCCTCCCGCATGCCCACTATACGCCCTCGCTCAAAGTCCGTCAACTGCACATACGGTTCACGTCCACGCTGTCGCGGCATGCTACCAGTGTTAAAGACTGCGATGGAGCTCCGTATGCCACGGCAAACTGGCTGACACTGACGGCGGCGGTGCACAAATGCTGCGCAGCTAGCACCATTCGACGGCCAACACCGCGGTTCCTGGTGTGTCCGCTGTGCCGTGCGTGTGATCATTGCTTGTACAGCCCTCTCGCAGTGTCCGGAGCAAGTATGGTGGGTCTGACACACCGGTGTCAATGTGTTCTTTTTTCCATTTCCAGGAGTGTATATATATATATATATATATATATATATATATATATATATATATATATATATATATATATTGCATCATTAGCATCTTTCATTACTATTTGTAGTTGTTTGTTGAGAAGTTACACATACACCATCGTTTATTCCACTCAGACGTCAGCTCCTCAGTTGTCTAATTGTTGCCGTAGCATACAGTTTTCATATGCACTTTTTATAAATTTCTAGCTTATTCTTCCCTGTATGCCTACTTCGAAACTTACAGTCTCTTACTCTTTGCAGTAATGTGAACGAAGAATTTGTATCTAATATTTGACACTCAGGGCATTACATCTCAAATTTTTATTCAAATAATCTTTAAAAACGGCATTTCATACGATTTCACTTTGGCGACAGACATTACTGCATGTAAATCCCTTTAGACACTACAGACAAAAACGCACTTGAGTCCCAGCTGCTAGTCGTCTGCTTAAAAGGGCAAAGGTTCCCACCGAAGTCAAGAAGCAATGTGCCTTAGGCAAGGCCTCCATTTCCAAGAAATTATGCACGCACAAAGGCACATGCATAGTTGCGGTGTTGGAAATTTTTGTGCATGCGCAAAGTTGAACAGAAGAAAGGTGTCGGTAGGAACCGCATATATTCTCATGCAATGGAAAATCCATGATGGAATCTAACAATGTTATGAAAAGGATAGTTGCTATTCACCATACACCAGAGATGCTGAGTCGCAGATAGGCACAACAATGAGACTGTCACAAAATGGTTCAAATGGCTCTGAGCACTATGCGACTTAACTACTGAGGTCATCAGTCGCCTAGTACGTAGAACTAATTAAACCTAACTAACCTAAGGACATCACGCACATCCATGCCCGAGGCAGGGTTCGAACTTGCGACCACAGCGGTCGCTCGGTTCCAGACTGTAGCGCCTAGAACCGCACGGTCACTCCGGCCGGCGACTGTCACAAAATAAGCTTTTGGCCAACATGGCCTTTGTCAAAAATAGACAACAGATGCACACACACACACACACACACACACACACACACACACACACACACACACTCACAAGAGCGCGCGCGTGCGCAAATGCTACACACACATGCACATGACCACAGTAGCTGGCAGCTGAAGCTAGAAGTCTGGCTTCGTTTATGTGTTTTTGTATGTGTGTGTGTGTGTGTGTCTGTTGTCTGTTTTAGACAAAGACCTTGTTGGCCAAAAACTTATATTGTGACAGTCTTTCTGTTGTGCCTATCTGTGATGCAGCACATCGGTTATATGGGGAGTAGCAGCTACCCATCTATATTCTAATTGATTTCTGCTCACATCACTTTTCTGTGTCATTTAAAACAGAAGCTGGTTTCGTCAAATTGTGTTCTCTAGACTTATGTCTATATGTTACTGTAGTACTCGATTTAAAGGCATTGTAAGGAGATTGCTATTATTCTACTTTATTTTTGTTTGCATCAGTCTTCAGTACTTTATCGCCTTTAATGGAGAACTCTGTGTCTGACAGAAAGTTTTCCTTCTTGCCATTAATTGTCATGCATTTGGCAGTTGCCTGCACAGTATGGATGTGTATGCTTTGTAGTCTTGTGGACTACAGCATTCTTCCTTGCAAATGCTAAAAATGCTACACTAGTTACCCAAATGCATTCACCCGTTATTAACAGGTAACATACTACATACAATACATTTTAGCAGAAGTCAGTGAAAACTTCTGTGCCCTCCATTAAAAGTGAGAGTATGAAAAACAGATGCAAACAAAAATAGCATTGAATAAGAGCAGTATGCTTATCATGAATTTAAATTGAGCAGTTGACACTTGGATTCATAAGCAGTAACAAATAGATGTAAGTTCACAGAGTACTATGGCAACAAAACCAGTTTCTGATCTATACAAAACTAAAACAAATATGTAATCATTTACCCCACCCAATATTACAGGTATGAGGAACAATTAAGCATAATGTGAGAAATGTATGTACAATGCAAATCAAAGAATGCAATACACACAAGAAAGTCATAATCAGCAATATAATTTCCACTTGATGATGGCTACACAGTCGAAATTGCAATATTGAATTTTACAAATAAATAATTTTATAGTCAAAAAGAGTCCATAATGTCATTTACAAAATTTTATACCACTGTGAACACCAACTTTGAGAAGTTAATCTTAGTTTTTGATTGAGATTTCACAAATATATTACTTTGCAAGGTAACAAAATCGCTTCCAGCTACATATTATACCACCTGACTAACAAGCCAATCCATTAAATATAAATGAAAATATTATCACCCAGCACTCATATTTAGCAAAGCAACAATACAGATTCTTGTACCTATTTTCCCATATTCGATGTTCATTGCCAGCACACTACCGTAAGTCTCTGTTCCTGTATCGTAAGATGGGCCTTGCACTTCCGATAGTTTGGTGTTATGTGCTAAATATATTCCCATTCTTAAAATGTAGACTATGTAAGATAACGTTCTTTATCAAAGCAAACTATTTACGATGTTTCACCAAGATCCCACAGTTGATTCAATTAAAATGGTAACATTCTTTGTATCACATAGTTCAATAAGGGATCAGGCTATAACAGCGTTTTTGTTTTCATTGTGTTCATGTATGATGGGACCATACTCTGTGATTCTGTTCATGTTCTGTGATGAATAAAAATAGATGAATAAAACCTATCTCATGCTCAATGAATGTGCTGATAATTTATTGAATCCCAGTAATCCAAGTTCTCTCTCCCACATCCAAGCTATATGAGATCCCAAAGTACAAGTATAAATCTGAGAGTTAGATGTGTCTTGAGATAAGGAAAGGGTGGTTTTGCAAAACGATATCTGATAATGAAACAAAGCACCGTACTGCTTGTAACACTGCCTTCCTTCCACTCACATGCCTACCGTGTAGTTAGGAAGTACTCATCCTAGTTGCTCGTTGCACATGAAATACAGGGAATATCATCTTACACACCGAGCCAGATTTTCACTGTCTGAACATAATTTATCCGAAGGGTATCTGAGGCATGAAAATGATGCATGTGATCAAACTTTGGTCAACTCCAAGGGCTCCTAACCATGACCAGTACCAGTTTCATACTGCCACCTTTCATGTGATCAATCCTTCTTACTGCTTATAATTTATTTCTTATAATTTGTTTTTCATTTCAGGTGTCAGACATTTCTGTATGTGTTTTTCATCACAGTTACCTAACAATATTGGTTTGCTGTTCGAAAAGTTTATTGCTCATGTTTCTTTTTCATTGTACTTTTAGGAGTTCTATTAGTTCGTATTCCACTGACTGAAGTGTACACATACAATCTGTAGTAGTTGATGGCTGTGTGAAGAGATTGAGATTTTTATCTGTTTGGTAGATACAGCAGTAATGTGAGGTGTCCATTCTTGCTGTTAATGAAATTTGGTTTGGTTAATTGCACAGCACAATGCCTATCATGGTTGGTAGAAATGAGTGTGAGCACACTGTCAAAGGCAAGGGCTCGATCAGCCATGATTTGAATGACAGACATGATAGTTGAGCCATCATGTTCGATTCAGATGAAATTAGTTTGCCACAAAGTGGTGCGAGTGCTAACATGAATGATGTGCAGGATGAGGAGATTGTTTCAGATACACACGAAATAGCTTCATCTCCAGAACATGAACACACAGGTGTGGTATTGTAATCAGTCTAGGATGTTGTACAAGAGATGCTACAGGTCATGGAAACAACTGCAGAAGACAGTCCAGTCTCAATGTCACTTTATATTAGTATTTTTGAGGAGCCACTCCAGTAACAGAGTAAGTAGCAAGACAAAAAGCGGCAAGAACGATTTTTGGAACAGGAGAAAGGAGTCTGGGAGCTGAATGGAAAACTCCAAAAAACGATTTGGTGGACAGGGTAGGTGGATAGATGTGATAATCGCAAAAAATCTGGCCACCACAGAATTACTTCGACAAGAAATTGATGAAGTCAGGACTGACGTAGAGGTAGTGAACCACTGGGAAACAGAAGTAACGAATAAAGTAAATGAAAAACATAAAAAATCCAAATGAAGTGCCTAAGTCAGAGGCCATTATCACACTCAGTGAGACTGATCTAAATCAGCACTCCAATGGAGCAATTGCTGATGGGACTTTAATCTGTGAAATTGTCAGGGAAATATGCGTAGACCTAAAGAAGGTCTTGGAAATCACGTGCAAGCGAGATCCACAGCAAGAGGACGAAATTCATTTGGTGACCAGTAGACTGGAGGGCCTTATGTCTGCTGTCCAACAATTGTTTTTCCATAACAAAAGTGACTCGGATTATAGACAGCCCATTGCTGTAAGTAGCAGTGAAGATGTGCAGTCACTCCTGAGGTTCAAACAGAACCAAGTAAAAATAAATTGACGCAACTGTGAGGCTTTACTTAATCTACAGCAAGCAAGTAATGGCAAAGGAGTGCAGCGTGCAGCCACATAGTGAATCAAGTTAATGTACTCTCCCAGTTCCAGATTGTGATGACTACCGTACTAGAAAATTGAGGATGGAAGATTAAGAGTTATGGGAGCTCACTCACTGACAGTGTAACATCTGAGGTGCCTCCCCACATGTGATATCTGAAGTTAGATGTGACATGGCCGTACTGGATGATGATGAGAGTAGGCGCCACTTTATATCTGTACAAAAATACGTGATTTATCTGGATCCAATGAATGAACACCAACGACGTGCAAGAATTGAACAAATTGAGAATATTGTCGCAGGAGAAACTGAGTACCACAGTCGCTGTAGTGTAGTGGTTATGATACTATACTGTTGCATAGAGGGTCGTGAGTTCAAAACTCACCTGAACTGTAACATTTAAATTTCTATATTCGGTTCGAGTACATTCTAGAAGCATCCACAAATGGCAAGAATCATTGTGCTGGAATGGTCTGTAGCTGTATATATACCGTATGGTCCTGGCCGAGGCAGTTCGATCCGCGCTCTTGTATGTGCAAGTGCTGAATAAACCTACGATAAGTGAAGTTAGTGTTCGTCATTCATCTACTTACATCTTCTTCTACGTGACATTATTCTGGTGGAGGCGCTGGGTATTGGAACTTGTGACACCGCACATTATCGACGACACAGTGGCTCCCAACAGGCCACAACAGAGCCGCCGTTTACGTGACAAGAAACCCGAGTTCGAGCCATATTCAACAGATAGCAATCTATCGGAGACAGAAGAAGAAGAGGACGTTACCATGACAGCAGCTGTGTGACACCACATGAGACATCCTTCCGGGTACTCTGGTGATGATGGCCAAGATCCAAACAAGAGGCTGAAGGTATATGAGTGTATAGCCAAATTTAACAAATGGGATGACACAGTGTGTTTAGCTAACGTATTTTTCTATTTGGAGGGCACTGCCAAGCAATGGTATGAGAACAACGAGGAGAAGTTCACAAGCTGGGAAGTATTCCAGGAGGAACTGCGCAAGTATTTCGGCGACAGAAGTGCAAGGCTGAAGATAAATTAAAGTGAAGGGCACAGTGTCCAGGAGAAATGACAGCATCTTACATTCAAGACGTCTTGGAGCTGTGTAAAGTAGTGGATCCTAGAATGAAGGAGGAAGATAAGGTTGCACATCTCATGAAGGTGTTGCTGAGGACATGTATCAAGCCCTATTACTGAAGGAGCTTTCGACAGCAGACAACTTCATAAAATGGTGCCAGTATATCGAGACAATGTATCAAAAAAGAATTAAATGCAAGAAGTTTGAACGGCTTCCAAACGTCGTATCGATGTCTGTGATGGAGGAAGAAACTGATTTCGCAAATGTTCTTCGTCATATAGTAGAGAGGAAGCTCAGAAGGCACTTGGATTACACAGCGAGCAAAAAACCGAGACGCTACAAGAGGTTATAAGGGAGGAAGTGGAACAGACATTGAACCCAGTCTCTCGTCCTTCATTTCCCTTTAAGACGGTGAAAAAGTCGAGACCCAGGCGCAGTTACAATCCTACAATGCCGCACGAGGAACCTGTTTGGGCACCAAGGAAGACTGACGTCTGGAGGACCCAGGATAACCAACCAGTATATTTCCACTGCAGATGACCGTAACATGTCGTGCGCTATTGTCGAGAAAGGCGGTGGATATTTGATGACGCCCGCGACAGAAGACAGCAGAGCAATCTTAGCCGAAGCCAACTCGGGGATGACGAAGATGAACGAAAAGATGTGGGTGCAGGACGACGTAGGTGACCATCGCCACAAGCTAGCAGCTGGAGAGGGCACTCCCCAACACGCTGATCAAGGTCTCCATCGCCGTTTAGAAGCTCCAGCCGATCACCTAGCTGCCGTACCCTGGAAAACTAAAGGATGCGACCTTCCTTGGAGGTGAGGCCGCCGAAGAGAAAAATCCTCCGCCGTCGACCACTACAAAAATGATAGGAAACTACGCCGATATCCTCATGGATGACCGACCAGCCCAGGCTCTTGTGGACTTTGGAGCATCACGTTCAGTCATTTCGGAGAAGTACCGTCGCCAGTTGCAGAAAACCGTATTTGTCGACAGCAAAACATCTCTGCTGAAGGTGGCTAATGGGAAATATGTAAAACCTACCGGAAGATGTGTCATTCATGTGGGTATAAGTGGCCATACACCACCCTTATAATTCATCATCTTACAAGAGTGTAGTCATGACGTCATTCTCAGATGGGACTTTTTGAAAGCTTATCAGGCAATTATAGATTGTGGTCACTCGAAAATTGTGCTAGACGAGATGAGATGCTGTGGTCAGGAAGATGTGCATCTGAGTGTGTGGAGACTATGTGTGCTGGATGAAGTGATGATTCCTGCAGTAGCACTAGAAAGGTAACTGTCACGTGTCATGCCATGCAACAACCCATGGATACTTTAGTGGAACGTAAGAGAAGCGTACCACTGAAGAATATCTTGGTGATCCCAGCCTCTGTCGTCTCGTTTAAGAACGGATACGGTGAATGGTGGATAGTTAACTATCGCCAAGAACCGCAGATCCTTCCAAGACGCATGTGCGTAGCAACCGCTGAGCCCTTAATTGCAGAACACCTGAGCATCATAGAAACCTCCCATGCCAAGTCTGTGGGCGAAACTAGCGCTAAAACCACGAGACAAGATCTTCTAGCTCGACTATCAGCAGATCTCACTACGGAATAACACAAAAAGCCACTTGCCGTTCTTTAAGAGTTCTCTGAATGCTTCAATCCGCAGGTGAAGAGCAAATTAGACAAATCGACGGTGAAGCACCGGATTAGCACTGGATACTATCAACCAATAAGCCAGAGAGCATACGATGTGTCAGCAACAGAACATCGAATAATTCACGACGAGGTAGAGAAAATGACGAAGAATGGCATCATTCAGCCTTCACCGAGCCCATGGTCATCACCAGTGGTTCTTGTCAGGAAGAAGGATGGCAGTGGGTGCTTTAGTGTTGATTACACTGAGGCTTAATAAGGTAACTAAAAAGGACATTAACCCTCTTCCACGAATTGACGATACACTAGATTATCTGAAGGGGGCTAAGTTTTTCTCAGCCATGGACATGTACTCGGGATACTGGCAAATCTAAGTAGATGTGGCTGATCGTGAGAAACCTGCATTCATCACACCTGAGGGCCTGTATGAGTTTAAGGTAATGCCGTTTGGTTTGTGTAATGCACCAGCAACTTTTGCACAGATGATGGACCATCTTCTAAGTCACCTGAATTGGACGATGTGTCTTTGTTATTTAGATGACATTATAGTGTTCTCAGACACATTTGATGAACATATAAAAAGACTGACGGCCGTTCTTAAGTGTTTCCAACAAGCCGGACTGAAACTTAATCCAAGAAAGCGTATCTTTGGAACAAAAGAAATCAAAATATGAAGGTGTGCGGCCAGACCCAGAAAAATCGAGATCTATAACGGAATTTCTATTGCTCAAAGTATTAGAGATGTGAGAAGCTTCCTCGGATTATGTTCTTATTACTGTCGTTTTATCAAAGATTTTTGTATCAAAGCCAGACCGCTCCAAGAGTTGTTAAAAGCTGATGCTAAATTTATGTGGGGTGGTGATCAACAAAATTCTTTCCATGTGCTGCGTAAAGCTCTGACGACTGACCTTGTACTTGGTCTGTATGATGAGAGAGCACCTACAGAACTACACACAGATTGCCAGTGGGTATGGAATCGGTGTTGTTCTGGTGCAAATTTCGGATGGAAATTAGGAGATTATAGCCTATGCTTCTAGGACACTCACAAAAGCCGAGAGAAACTACCCAACAACAGGCCATTCAAAGTTGTTACAGACTATGATTCACTGTGTTGGTTGACGGGTCTTAAGGATCCAACAGGACGACTTGCCAGGTGGGCACTATGTCTTCAAGAGTATGACATTACCATAGTGTCCAAAAGTGGAAGAAAACACCAATATGCTGACTGTCTCTCAAGAAACAGTGTGTAAGACCATCAAAACTTTGATGATGATAGTGACTGTCTTGCTGTACTCCAAGATCTCTCTGCTGAGCAGAAGAAGGGATATCTCAAATTATGCTTGCCTGAAATCGGTCAGAGGATGTGAAAGGACAATTTAAGGTAGTTGATGGATTTATTTATTTATTTATTTATTTAGCGTATGGCTCATAACATCACAGTAAAAATTACAGAAACAACACGATTAAAAAGAAAGAATCACATATGTATAAACAGAGCAATAAATAACAGTTTGTATATAAGGACACCACCAATTGTAAATTTACACTCACAGAAGAGCAATCACAAACAAACGTCCAGCTTAGATAATATATAGTCGATTGCCTCTTGGGTCTCCATTTTCTGTGGCGTCACCCTCATATGCCCTTAGTGGGAATTCCTTCACGATGTGTCTGACCATCTGTCTCTCAGCGCCACAGTCGCAAGCGGCCGAAGGATGTTTACCCCATCTGTGTAAGGAGTCGGCGCATCTCCAACAGTTGGTTCTGATGCGATTGAGAGTTGACCAAACTTTGCGAGGGCAATCAAATCCTTTTGGTTTACTAAAGATGCTTGGCATACTGTGGCAGTTTACTGCTGTTCTGCTCTCCCATTCCTCTTTCCATCGGTCATTTATTTTAAAGTTGGTGCAGCGCCTGTGCGGTCTTCAGTGGAGGATGTCTAGACCGGAGTCGGTTTCCTTGGATGTTGTGAATGTCTTCATGGATTTGTAATTGAGGGCTGGCCATGATTTTTTGAAATTCTCTAAGCAGAGCGTGTTCTCGGCGCAGGTTAGGAGGGGCTATGTTACTGAGAACGGGCAGCCACGTTGTAGGAGTTGGCCTGATTGTGCCTGATATAATACGCATTGTTGCATTAAGTTGGCTATCTGCCATGTGTGTGTGTTTGCTGTTGAGCCACACTGGGACACAGTATTCTGCCACCGGATACACCAAGCCAAGTGCTGATGTTTTAAGGTAGATGCTGTGGAGCCCCAAGTGGTGCCACAGAGCTCCTGCAATATGTTGTTGCGTGTTTTAAGTTTCGCTACAGTTTTCGTCAGGCGTTCTTTGAATGTTAGTGTCCTATCTAGGGTAACCCCAAGGTACTTTGGGTGTTTGTTGTGATTTAGTATTTTCTCGTCTAGATATACATGTAGTACTCTGTTGGCCATTTCGTTGTTCAAATGGAAGGCAGATACTTCCGTCTTTGTAGCACTAGGTTGTAACCTCCATTTTCTAAAGTACTCGCTGAGAATCCCTAGGTCACTCGTAAGGATAGCTTCGGCAGTTTCTATGTTTCTGTGGACCGTTGCCAGAGCCCATATAGTAGTAGGAGGTTTATAGATGTTAGTTACTGTAACTTCTCCTATTTTGATGACAACTTCATGGATATCATTTGCAATGGAGGCTTCAACTAGAAAGGAGTCCTCTATATCCCCACGCACATATGTCGCAACGCCATAGTGTCTGTCGTACGTGGCTCCAAGTAGATCATATCCCAGTATCCTTCCTCTAGCTTCAAGTTGGGCTCTATTTTCAGCATGAGTTTCGTGCATGGCTACGGGTCAATGTCGTTATCGTGTAAAATTTTCTGCAATACTTGACATTTTGCTCTGCTTATGCCTTCAATGTTGAAATGGCAGATTCGGATGCATGGTCCGAGATCCTTAGTCAGTTGGTCCCTAAGAGGACCGTTGTATGTATCTTGCATAGCGCTTTGTCTGTCGTTCTGTTTCGCTGTGATGTGGGGCAGGAATTCTTCGTTCGGTCTGCCGCCAGTTGTGTTAGTTCATTTAGCGTTACCCAGGGTGCACCACCTGGAGACGAACTAACTTTACACCACAGTTGATGGATTACTTTGCAAGAAAAACTTTGATCCGTTTGGAAAGAGGTGGTTATGAGTGATTCCTAAACACATGCACTTAGATGTTCTACATAAATTCCATGACACACCTGAGATCGGACATTTAGGGTTTATTAGGACATACGATAGGATCCTCAAGAGATTTTTCCGGCCAGGTATATTTAGGAGTGTCCGTCACTATGCGTCGCACTGCCGGGAGTGCCAGAGGAGAAAGGCAGTTCCTTAGAGACCACCTTAGAGACTCATACCAATTCCACCAGCCGAAACCCCTTCCATCGTGTTGGGATTGACCTCCTCAGATGATTTCCAATGTCTGCTAGTGGCAATAGATGGATCATTGTTTTCACTGATTATCTGACACCCTATGCCATTAACAAAGCCGTGAAAACGGCCGAATTATTCGAGGTAGCCGTCGAGGGAAAGTTTTTCGATCGAATCTTGTGATAGAGATAAACCGTCGGTGCAACATTACTCATCACATGACGACTGCCCACTATCCGCAAACTAACAGGCTTACTGAACGCCTTAATGAGACCTTGGCCGACATGCTATCAATGTTCTTAAACGTTGAGCAACTGGGATGAGGTGCTACCTTTTGTGACGTTTGCCTACAACACCGCCAAACAAGACACCACAGGATTTACGTCATTTATCCTGGTGCATGGGCGTGAGGCGACTACGACGATGGACATTGTGTTTCCATTGCATCCTGATGACGTGGACGACGACTACATTGGCCAGGTTTTAACCAGAGCTGAGGATGCTTGGCAGTTAGCTCGACTCTGCACGCTGCAGGCTCAAGAAAACGATCGCCGAAGGTATGATGCGAGCGACCACCCTGTTGTCATGCAAAGATCAGCACATTCCTCAAACTGGGGAACTATCAAGAATGGGGTTCCACAAGGGTCAGTCTTGGGTCCTTTGTTGTTCTTATTATATATTAATGACTTGCCATTCTATATTCATGAAGAGGCAAAGTTAGTTCTCTTCGCTGATGATACAAGTATAGTAATCACACCTGAGAAACAAGAATTAACTGATGAAATTGTCAATACTGTCTTTCAGAAAATTAGTAAGTGGTTCCTTGTAAACGGACTCTCACTGAATTTTGATAAGACACAGTACATACAGTTCCGTACAGTGAATGGTATGACGCCATTAATAAATATAGACCTTAATCAGAAGCATATAGCTAAGGTAGAATATTCCAAATTTTTAGGTATGTCCATTGATGAAAGATTAAATTGGGAGAAACACATTGATGATCTGCTGAAACGTTTGAGTTCAGCTACTTATGCAATAAGGGTCATTGCAAATTTTGGTGATAAACATCTTAGTAAATTAGCTTACTACGCCTATTTTCACTCATTGCTTTCATATGGCATCATATTTTGGGGTAATTCATCACTGAGGAATAAAGTATTTATTGCACAAAAGCGTGTAATCAGAATAATAGCTGGAGTCCACCCAAGATCATCCTGCAGACATTTATTTAAGGATCTAGGGATATTCACAGTAGCTTCTCAGTATATATACTCTCTTATGAAATTTGTTATTAACAACCAAACCCAATTCAAAAGTAATAGCAGTGTGCATAACTACAATACTAGGAGAAAGGACGATCTTCACTATTCAAGATTAAATCTAACTTTGGCACAGAAAGGGGTGAATTATACTGGCACTAAAGTCTTTGGTCAGTTACCAAATAGTATCAAAAGTCTGACAGATAACCAACAAGTATTTAAGAAGAAATTAAAAGAATTTCTGAATGACAACTCCTTCTACTCCATAGAGGAATTTTTAGGTATAAATTAAGAAAAAAAATATAAAAAAAAATAAAAATAAAAAAAATAAAATAAAAAATAAAGAAAAACAAAAAAACACAAAAAATAAAGTTGTTATATTAACTTAAGTATGTTGTTAAATTAACCTAATTATGTCATGTATTGGAAAATTCGACTCGTTCCACATCATTACGAAATATCGTATTCATGATCCATGGAACTAGTATTAATCTAATCTAATCTAATCTACCAGCCTGGTGACCTCGTCTGGATCTTCACCCCTGTTCGGAAGGTTGGTCTCTCTGAGAAGCTTCTCAGATGCTACTTTGGACCTTATAAGGTTATAAGACAGTTGTCTGATGTTACTTATGAAGTTGAAGATTTCGACCCCGACACAAGACGACAAAAGATCAGAGATACGGTCCACGTCCTTTGAATGAAGCCCTACAAGGAGCCTGCAACCAAGGGTAAATTCGAAGCTCCGGCGACAGGCAACAAGCGGAAAGGTGACGAAGAACGTAACTGTGAGGGAAGTTCTAAGAAGATCACCGCCAGGGCGAACATCAATCATCAGCAGTCAGAGTATGCAGGACCAATGACTTGTTCCGGGACTAGGAGGACGTAACACCAAGATGCTGTCTCTTAAGGAGGGAGCAATGTCACAGAAGAAGCTGAGTAGCACAGTCGCCATAGTGTAGTGGTTATGATACAAGACTGTTAAATGAAGGGTCCTGAGTTCAAAACTCACCTGAACTGTAAAATTTCAATTTCTATATTTGGTTCGAGTAGGTTCTAGAAGTATCCACAAATGGCCAGAATCATTCTACTGGAGTGTTATGTAGCTGTATATATACTACATGTGTTCTGGCCGGAGGCAGTTTGCTCTGTGCTTTTGTATGTGCAAGTGCTGAATAAACCTTCGTTAAGTGAAGCTAGTATTTTTCATTGATCTACGTACGCCTTCTTCTACGTGCCAAGATGCAATTTGTCTGTAGCCATTTATGTGATGAGGCCACTGCACAACTGAGATTAATCATGTGTGATTATACTTCTTATGAACAGTTTCCAGTATATTCCTAGCAGACTGCTGCAATCAAAGAACACATCAGGTCAAACTCAACATTTTAAATATGTGAAATTATTGAGAGTCTCACTATTGTGATCCCACCCTGTTCTTTGAGAGATGGTAAGGCATGAGGATAATATTGTTCTATGTGAGTGAGAGGTGATGACATCCATACATGTTATAAAAATTGTGTGTGTGTGTGTGTGTGTGTGTGTGTGTGTGTGTGTGTGTGTGTGTGTGTGTCACATCTCCCCCTAAACAAATGGACCGATTTCAACCAAATTCTTTACACATATCCCTTACCATCAGGCTGCTGTTGGCGTAAGAACCACCTACACGTCATAGTTCAGGAAATATGACAGCATAAACAATTAGCTGTGTCAAATTCTGCCACATCACACACGACATTTAAAATTATTAAGTCTGTGCCAGTAAATCCGATTGCAATCTATTTTGCAGACAGTAGTCACATACGCCATTAAATGCATCTACAAAATTATATCTTGGTATCACACATAGTTCAGGAGGTATGGCATCAGAAACATTGAGATGACTGAAAAATGTCCACCTTGAGCATGATGTTTAAATTCTTTATTTCTTCGCTACTAATTCATTCAAAACACATTTTGTAGGCCGTATCCACTTTTGCCACTGACTGAATGTATCAACAAAATTATATCATTGTGTGACACATAGATCAGGAGGGATGACATCACAAACACTGAGATGTGTGAAAAGTAGCTGTATGATACATGGAGTTTAAATTTATTACTTCTTTGCTACTAACTCTGTTCACAACATATTTTACATACAGTTACCACATATAAACCACTGAATGTACTTACACGGCCGGCCGAAGTGTCCGAGCAGTTCTAGGCGCTACAGTCTGGAACCGCGCGGCCGCTGCAGTCGCAGGTTCGAATCCTGGCTCGGGTATGGCTGTGTGATGTCCTTAGGTTAGTTAGGTTTAAGTAGTTCTAAGTTCTAGGGGACTGATGACCTCAGAGGTTAAGTCCCATAGAGCTCAGAGCCATTTGAACCATTTTTTGTACTTACACAAACATGTCATGGAACGACACATAGGTCAAGAGATATGATGTCATAAACACAAAGATGTGTGAAAAAATGCCATATCATGCATGAAGCTTTAATACGTGTATTCTTTCCTAGTAAGGCAGTCTGTACCACTGTTACCGATATTACCCATAATGGCAATGTCTAACTTCTGTGTGTGTTTTTACTTAATATGACTTCTGTATAGCCATGCTCTTTGATGCAACATCCATGTAAATGTTTGATTCCTTATTTATGATCATTTATGTAATTGTAATTGATCTATTGATGTAATGTCAAAAGTAATGTGCTGCAAAAGAATGGAGAAGTTATAACTTCACTTGTAATACAGGTTCACGCATAGGGCATGTAGGTTTGAAATGCTGTGAAACATGGAGGGAAGCCCGCCTGCAACGGAACTGGCTTGGTGGGAATAGGAAAGGTGGATCTGGCAGTCGAACAACAAAGCTCCTTTGTGGCATTAGTCAGTGGCTAGCAGGCAAAGTGAGTGCATCTTGTAAACCGAACAAAGTGAGAACTGTAAGATGATATGATAAAGCCTTGTATGTGGGAGTAATTTTGATTACTATTATGGCATACTTTGGCTGGCTCTATACTACGAACATCCAGCGCTAATAAGAGCATTTTGAGAGATAATTCCACAGGAAGAGCCATAAGACCGACATCGCCACCACCTTCATCTCAAATTATCAGTTGATTACTGTATAATTGCATGGATCAGTTATGTGGTTTCTTTTTCAATAATAAGTTTGTGTTCTGTAGACTTGTGTTGAGCCACTGTATTTTATTGATAGTCCTTTACCTGGGCAGGGACCTATCTCAAGAGCTATGATAATTCTGAGAATACTATTTTACTAAACTGAATAGTAATTACCTTCCTTAACGCAAGTTAATAAACTTTGTGGAGTTGTAAAGTACATAATTACTTAGTGGGCATAAGTTCTGAAACACTCCACATAATTTTCATAAAGGGAATGTTTAAGTTTCAGCAAGGTATACCAATGCCTCTTCTGTAGTCTTCTTTTTGTTTCTTGTTTATCTCAGCTCCTTGAGATCTTTTGTGAAGAGACACAGTACAACACCTTCAGTAGTGGCGTGGGACAATCAGTGAATTGTAATTTAACTTTTGAAACCGCCGGTTTATTGGTATTTCTAGAAATAAAATCACTCGCAATCAGCAAATTACGTGTAACAGTTTTTATGTGTAATGGGACTTATTATGTGGCAAATAGTTCTAATGAATTAATTAATATGTATTACAGTGTTGCTAAGCAATGTGATCAACAAGGTGATATGTATCTCAATTAAAACAGAACCTAGATACTTTGAACAAACTTTAGGTTCATTTTTGTCAAAATCGGCACTTGTCTCAAAATTAATTTCCATCTTCGTGCATTAATCCAAGAGCGTTTCTAACTACTGTACACAATTCACTGGACAGCTCGACCACACACTAGCGTGTAACATATTTCAAATCGAGCGTGCAGGTGTCAGTTATCCCTAATGGCCTAAACGACTCTTTTGTAATAACATGATGTGTCTATCTCACGTAAAGTCTAAATGAAACTGAATTTGTCTCCATTCGGGTCAAAATCACAAAAATAAAATTCACTGCACAGGTCAGCGAACTGTACACGTTCACTTTTTGCACTCTAAGTGATAACTCGTCTCAGATTAAAAGCCTCAAATAAATTCCCACTTTTTCATACACACAAAATTCAAAACACTTTATATTAAACAGATAAATTATGGCCTGCAATTACTAATTAACATTGCCCTCTATGAATAAACTTCAAGAACTTGCATTTCATAATCAATAAAATTTCATCACCTGAAGAAAACTATTAGTTTGCTAGTGCAGATTAAGATTACAGTCAACTTGTGTCTAGATGATGACGTCACGAATCGATACATGCTTGGGATGTACGAAATACCTATACGGAAAAATACTGTCTGTTGAGTAATTTACTGCCTTTTATAACAAATTTGGTACCCCTTGCATCGCTACAAAGGTACAATTACTAGGAGAACATTCAAAGTATTCAGTTTAAATATTCTTCTTACTGAAATAACAGTGTTTATTGTTTGACATGTTATACAGTTAATAATATTTCTATTATTGTGTTATGACTAAAATGTTCACCCTAGATCTGAATGTGTTGATAGACTAGTTTCTGGGTCCCCATGCTAATGGTCGAGCCAGATTTTATTTCATACTACAATAACAGTACTCAAGTAGTATAACTTGCAATCTTTTAATTTGTGTTCACTGCAGTAAGCAAATAGCTCCTACTATTCAAACTATACTAGATTCGGTATCACAGATCCCTTTTCAACCGCTGCCTCCCCTGCATGCCCCTCGACTCTCATAACTGACATCTGGTTTCAATACAAGCTGTAGATAGAGTTTCATTTCTTATGTTTTACTCCTGCTACCTTCAGAATTTCAAAGAGAATATTCCAGTCAACATTCTCAAAATCTTTCTATAAGTCTGAAAAGGGTACAAATGCAGGCTTGCTTTCCCTAACCTATCTTCTAAGATAAGTCATATGGTCAGTGTTGCCTCATGTGCTCCTATGCTTCTCCAAAATCCAAATTGATCTTCCCTCAGGTCGGTTTCTACCAGTTTTTCTATTCTTCTGTAAGAAATCTGTGTTATTACTTTCCAACCATGACTTATTATACTGATAGTTCGGTAATTTTCACACCTGTCAGCAACTGCTTTCTTTGGAATTGGAATTACTACATTTTTCTTGAAGTCTGAGGGTATTTCTCCTGTTCACCTGTCTCATACATCTCACACACCAGGTGGAAATGTTTTTTCGTGGCTGGCCCTTCCATAATTATCATCTGTTCCTGGGGCCTTGTTTCGATCTAGATCTTTCAGAGCTTTATCAAATCCTCCTCATAGTACCATATCTCCCACCTCATCTTTATCTATGTCCACTTTCCATTCTGTAATATTGCTTTCAAGTTCATCTCCCTTGTATAGACCCTGTATGTACTCCTTCCACCTTTTGACTTTCCCTTATTTGCAGAGGACTGACTTGCCATCTGAGCTCTTGATATTAATGGAGATTATTTTCTTTTCCCCAAAGGCTTCTTTAATTTTCCTGTAGGCGGCATCTGTCCTTCCTCTAGAGAAATATGCTACTAAATCCTTACATTTGTCCTCCAGCCATTCCTGCTTAGCAGTTTTCCACTTCTTATCAGTCTCATTTTTAAACTTTGTATCCCATTTAGCCTGCTTCATCTGCATCATTTTTAAATTCTCTCCTTTAATAAATTAAATCCAGTATCTCTTTATTTCTTGTGTTATCCAAGGATTTCTACTAGGTCTTATCTTTTTACCAATTTGATACTCTACTGCCTTCACCATTTCATCTCTTAAAGCTACCCATTCGTCTCCTACTGTATGCTCCTTCTGAAATTCTCAATAACCTCCAGTTCTTTGAACTTATCCAAGTACCACCTCCCTAATTTCCAGCCTTTCTCCAGTTTCTTCAGTTTTATTGTACAGTTCATAACCAATAAATTGTCATTAGAGTCCACGTCTGCCTCTGGAAATGTTTTATAAATCCTAAATCTCTATCTTTCTGTTATATAATCAATCTGAAACCTTCTGGTGTCACCATCTCTCTTCCTCTTTCATTTCCTCCAGTCTATATCCAATTACTGTTTTTTGTCTTCCCTTTCCTACTATCGAATTCCATTTTCCTTTCGCAAGTAAATTTTCGTCTTCTTCAAGGGGAGTTAGAACGCCCTATCCTGGCAATGTCAAATTTAGCGACTTGGCTTCCCTGTATTTCAGGAACCACTGTAACCATTGACATTAAACTTTTACTGGACATTAAACGGTATTTTCTAAGTCTACTGAACTATAATAATTGTATTTCAGCCACTGGTTTTGGTAATACAATTTCTTAATTACACAGTTAAAATTTTGTCTACTTTTTGTACTTATCCTAAATAATTTTAATTAGACATAATATTATGTTCTTCTTTTAGTTCATTAGACTCAGGATATGTATGTTATTACTCCCTGACAATTTGACTACTCTACTCGAAGAGGTCTCTGAGATTTAGGGAAAAAAGAAACAGAAAATATAAATTTCAGGAACAGCTTCTAAAGTTTCGAAAGACTGTAACTCTCTTAATATATGCTTAATTTTTTTACATTTTAGTCACTCAGAAGCACCTTGCACCATACTGTATATCATCCTCTCGATCTTTTGCAATGTTTTTCTTCTTTTCTTCTTTCTGAACTCCTTAGTCGCCAACGTGCTCCATACTCTGCTTTATCAATGTGAACCTTGTCCTTCCGTTCAAGTTCTCTGATGCAGTTTGCTCCAGGATTAATTCCTATATACTGTAGCACTTTCACCTTTCCAACGGTTCCATCATTAAAAGCAGTAACAGCTTTATTGACCCCCACTTTAGTGTCTTCATTCCAACAAAAAATTTTTTGGTAAGCGAGTCCATATAAGATTACTGAATGACTCATTGGGATTTTGAGTCTGACCATCCAGACACTTCTTCAGTAAGTCAGGATTTGCCAGGTCTCTGCAAATAGGTTTTATGATATCCATGACTGCTGCTGGGATGGAATGTTTATGGCTGTATGAACTGCTTGAGTACTGGACATTGCAGTAATTGCTAGGAGAGCAAAGATGGTGTACCGATTTTTCAGCAGTTGACAGTCTGTGGAAGAAGGTAGCCCATACTGCCTGCTTCATTTTCAACAAATCCTCAGTATTATTTCTAAAGGCCATCCCATAATATTGCTGTAGTTCATCAATCATTTTGTCTGTCAGCCTGCCTCTTATGGTTTTACCATCAGAAAGTTTCTTGTCTCTCAAACTTTGTTTCAACTTCCTCACCCTGGTGCCCATCCTCTTCTGGACATGACCAACACATTCCAGTTTTATGATAATATTCTGAGCGGCTACTACACTGTTATATGCTTTTGACTGTCCATCACCTAAGAACTTAGTGTAACATACTCCCCTTTCGTTCACAGATCGACTAAAAATTTCAATAGCTGCAGACGCTTTCCTACCACCACTTGTTCCTTCATAATTTCTGTCATAGATATGCTCTTCTTCATACCCGGATTTACCCTTATAACAATGTTTGGTTAAAATCTGGAAATCTATTACCTTTCCAGTGTCCACAGTGGTCACTGTAGCAACAGAATTCTTAGAACTGTAGCCACACTTCTGCCACGTGCCAACAAAAATTATATCATCATTTATTTCAACAGCTTTGTTTGCAGCACCCTTCACTCACTCACATGCAACAGATTCCACAGCAGCTACAATAAATCCGCCATACTTGTCGATTTTACAATGTGGGCATGGCATGTTCATCACGGCACACATTATTTTTGCTGCAGTGTGTCCTTTGCCAACAGCTCTCAATCCATAAAACCACCAAACATTTACTTCAAAATAATTATCTTTACACTTATCAGAATTCCAAAATGAATGATTATATTTACAACTGGCAAAATTAATTAGAAGTTTCCTGGCTAGTCCACACTGTCTTCATGTAAACTAACTGGCCCTCCACATATTTTACAACACACACATTCACTTAACACCCTCGTTGGGATGTGTAAATCTATCAGAATACAACCTAACCTACCGTTTACAAGACTTTTGTTATGAGAAAACTGTGTATCACTACGTTTTATTTTAATCTTCGAAGCACTATTGGGTGTTTCTCTAGATACTGACGGGTTTGCTTGTATTTCATTGTCTGTAACTTCAAACGCCACACGTTGAAAACAATGTTACCCTTTATTCGAAAATCTATTACCATGACACCACATTTCTTTAAAACACTTCGTTTTGTCGTCATACTTTACTTTTTGAAAGGTTTACCAATCTATTCGTCACTTTTCCTTGGAAAAACGTTAGCACTTTGACATACTCATACAACACATGTTTATACTATGAAATGATACGATACTGTTTTTGACAGTGCTACCAATACAAACCCGTAATTTAACCTTTATAACACAGCAATCCACAGTCTTCTATATAAAAAAATTACCGATTTTATTAGATCTTGAAGTAATGCATGAAAAATTTTAACATTTTCAACTGGTGTAGGTAATATTAAAAAAAAAGTATTATAATACAATTTTATTCAGAAAATTGCAGATTTTATAATGAAATAAAAATCTGAAGATGTGAAAAAAGTTTTTCCTTTCTAAATCCCCTTAACTAATAATTTCTACTATCTCACCATACATTTCTTCATTCTCTTCATCATCTACACAGCTAGTTGGCAACTAAACTTGTACTACTGTGGTAGGCATGGACTTTGTATATATTTTGGCTGTGATGATGTGCTCGCTATCCTGTTTATAGTAGCTTACCCTCATTCCTATTTTCTTATTCATTATTAAACTCACTCCTGCATTATCCCTATCTGACTTTGCATTTGTAAGTCTGCATTCACCTGACCATATGTCCTGTTCCTCCTGTCACCTAACTTCACTAATTCCCATATATCTAACTTCAACCTATCCAGTTTCCTTTTTAAATTTTCTAATCTACTTGCCTGATTACGGGATCTAACATCCCGTGCTCCAGTCCATAGAATGCCAGTCTCATTTCTCCCGATGGTGAGATCCTCATGAGTAGTTCCTTCCTGGAGATCCAAATTGGGAACTATTTTATCTCTGGAACATTTTATCCAGGAGACCACCATCATCATCTAAATATAAAGTAGAGCTACAAGGGTCCAGGAAAAATTACAGCTCTAGTTTCCCCTTGCTTTCAGCTGATCACAGTACCAGCACACAAGGCCATTTTGACTGATGTTAGAAGGCCAGATCAGTCAATCATCCAGGCTGTTTCCCCTGCAACTGCTGTAAAAGATGTCGCCCCTCTTCAGGAACCACACATTTTTCCGGCTTTCAACAGATAGCCCTTAGTTGTGGTTGCGCTTACAGTAAAACTATCTGCATCACTAAGGCACGCAAGTATCCCCACTAACTGCAAGATCTACGATTCGTGGGAGGGGGGCGCGGGGGGGGGGCACTACTAAGTACACTGTGTTAGTGTAGTTTTCTTTGGTTTATTTTCTGTTTGCTGTTCCATACCTTACGTTGTGCATGTATTCATGTTTGTGTGACTATTAGCTGTGGGAATAAATATCTTGTTTTCGCCAGTACCACATATTTGATGACCCCATCTGACTACAATACGTCCGTACCAGCTTCAGCGTTTCATGCAGTTTTGCAACATTGACGCTTGTAACTATCGCGCCATCTGCGCTGCGCTCGTTCCCATATGAGCATGAACGACTCACCAGTCACAGGTGAACCAGCGGCCAGCAGTGCGGTTAACAGGGCGCCGATAAAATCCCCACCACTCTGGCAACATAATCCTGTATTATGGTTTGTCCAGTTAGAAAGTCAGTTCGTTCTCGCACAAATACAGCTTTGTGGTTGCAGGAGAATCTAGCAGCAGCAGTCCAGGACATTCTAGCTACGCCACCGGTTACCGAAACGTATGCCTCGATTAAAAACTCTTTCATCATACGCTTGTCACAGTCAGAAGTAAAACGGCTAGAGAAGCTTTTGAGCACTGAGAATCTCAGACGTCGCACTCCGTCACAACTCATAAGACATTTAGGCACATTGGCGTCATCACTTACAGTGTTACACATCGTAAGTGATGGTGTGCTACAGAATATATGGTTGTCCCGATTGACGTAAGACGCCCAAAAGGTTCTCACGGTGTGTGCGGGCAATTTAAACGCACTGGCGCAAATGGATGGCAGGATATGGGAACTGTACCCTGCATCAAGTATGTCAACAATGACACCGCGGCAAGAAACGTAGCCACAGTGACGCTAGCCTTCCTCACACACTCTGGGACGACAATGGCATTGAAACAGAGGATGAGACGCGTAAAGCTGAAATACTAAACACCTTTCTCCAAAGCTATTTCACAGAGGAAGACCGCACTGCAGTTCCTTCTCTAAATCCTCACACGAACGAAAAAATGGCTGACATCGAAATAAGTATCTAAGGAAGCAACTGAAATCACTCAACAGAGGAAAGTCCACTGGACCTGACGGGATACCAGTTCGATTCTACACAGAGTAGGCGAAAGAACATGCCCCCCCCCCCCTTTCTAACAGCCGTGTACCGCAAGTTTCTGGAGGAAAGGAAGGTTCCAAATGATTGGAAAAGTCCACAGGTAGTTCCAGTTTTCAAGAAGGGTCGTCGAGCAGATGCGCAAAACTATAGGCCTATATCTCTGACATTGATCTGTTGTAGAATTTTAGAACATGTTTTTTGCTCGCGTATCATGTCATTTCTGGAAAACCAGAATCTACGCTGTAGGATTCAACAAGGATTCCTGAAACAGCGATCGTGTAAGACCCAACTCGATTTATTTGTTCATGAGACCCAGATAATATTAGACTCAGGCTCCCAGGTAGATGCCATTTTCCACGACTTCCGGAAGGCGTTCGATACAGTTCCACACTGTCGCCTGATAAACAAAGTAAGAGCCTACGGAATATCATACCAGCTGTGTGGCTGGATTGAAGAGTTTTTAGCAAACAGAAGACAGCACATTGTTCTCAATGGAGAGACGTCTACAGACGTTAAAGTAACCTCTGGCGTGCCACAGGGGAGTATTATGGGACCATTGCTTTTCACAATATATGTATAAGTGGCCTAGTAGATAGTGTCGGAAGTTCCATGCGGCTTTTCGCGGATGATGCTGTAATATACAAAGAATTTGCAGCATTAGAAAATTGCAGCGAAATGCAGGAAGATCTGCAGCGGATAGGCACTTGGTGCAGGGAGTGGCAACTGTCCCTTAACATAGACAAATGTAATGTATTGCAAATACATAGAAAGAAGGATCCTTTATTCTATGATTATATGATAGCGGAACAAACACTGGTAGCAGTTACTTCTGTAAAATATCTGGGAGTATGCGTACGGAACGATTTGAAGTGGAATGATCGTATAAAATTAATTGTTGGTAAGGCGGGTGCCAGGTTGAGATTCATTGGGAGAGTCCTTAGAAAATGTAGTCCATCAACAAAGAAGGTGGCTTACAAAACACTCGTGCGACCTATACTTGAGTATTGCTCATCAGTGTGGGATCCGTACCAGGTCGGGTTGACAGAGGAGATAGAGAAGATCCAAAGAAGAGCGGCGCGTTTCGTCACAGGGTTATTTGGTAAGCGTGATAGCATTACGGAGATGTTTAACAAACTCAAGTGGCAGACTATGCAAGAGAGGCGTTCTGCCACACACCGTTGGGTGGCTTGCGGAGTATAAATGTAAATGTAGAATCGCAGTTGGCAGAGTAGACCACATGGCAAACAATGCACAGCCGTCAACAGGCACGCCACAGACAGTCGCGAGGTCGTAATCGATCGCCGTCAGTACAGAACTTTTGTTGGTACCACAGTAAGCTCGGTAATGATGCGCGAAGTCGAACCATGAATCAGACACCGCAGCAGCGACAACATTTTCTATCACAAGCACTCGCCGACTTTTTTTGTGATGGACCGCGATACAAAATTACAATACGTGGTCGATACAGTTGTAGAAGTGCCAGTATATCCAGCAAACCGCCTGCCATGGTGTGACGACTGCTGTCTATTCGACACTAATGATTCAAAGAGTAGAACGTGCGGTCGAGTTGCATTGTGCCTTAACCTAGGGCTACCCCTTGTGTTTGAATGGAAATTTACAACGGCGGATACATCAAAATCTGTTAGAAGAGCGGATTTTTTGTTCTTCCATGATCTACTGCCAGATCTACGACAGCGGCAACTAATAGATATGACTAATAATCTGCATACACCAAGGAAAGTCCTTTGTGTCGCCCCACTAGCACTACACAAAGTCACAGGGGAGACACCGTACATAATGGTTATTGAAAAGATACTCCCAGATCACTCAGCCGTCGCTTACTCTCCCACTGGTCATGCAGTCACCACATTTTGACACTCCAGGGACGCCAACTCACGCACAGGCTCGATGTCAGAGGCCTAAAAGGCTAAAAGTAATAAAACAGGAATTTCTCAGCATGCTAACCCAGGGTATCTGCAGAGTTTCTAGTAGCAGTTGGGGAGCCCCATTTCAAGTCATGCTTAAAAAGAAGAATGGATGGCGCCCCTGCGATGTCTGTCATAAACTCATTGCAAGGACCATCCAAGACTGGTACTATTCCACAAATGTTTACGGTAAGACGATATTTTCTACCATTGACGTAGTCTGAGCATACTATCTGAACCCCGTAGCTATGGAAGTCATTCCCAAAACAGAAGTGACAACGCCATTAGGCCTATTTGAGTTCACCAGGATACCATTCGGACTGTGTAATACAGCTCAGATCTTCCAGCACTCTTTGGACGAGGTGGCAAGGTGACAAAAGATTTAGATTTTTGCTGTGTGTACATAGCACTTACAGGATTTCATACAAGAGTACGATTGCATGCATACACAGGCTCTGGTAATTAATCCCACCAAATGTGTTGTTGGTGAGAAAGAGGTGCACTTTCTAGAATATTTGCTGAATGCACAGGGTATTCGACAGCCACAAAACAACTAAAGGCCACGAACTAATGCCCCAGCTGATCACGCTCAGAATTCAACTACGATGGTTCCCAGAAGTGGCAAATTTCTACCAACAGTTCATTCGCAATTGCGCACTGATATCCACACCACAGAACAAACTCCTTGAGTGTGCACCAAAGCCTCGCCACAGAGTGCATTGGACTAGTGAGGTAGACATGGCGTTTCAGGCTCTGAAAATAGCTATGGGAGACGCTAACCAATTAGCAGACCTGGTCGCACATGCCCTGCTAGGGCTCATGGTTGATGCTTCATCCACCACCACTGGTGCTACACTTCGGCAACAAATTGATCAGTTTTGGCAGCCACTGCATTCTATAGCCATAAGATGTCGCTATCTCAGCTACGCTGGATTACAAATGACTGTAGGCTTTATGCCCCATACGCTGCAGTAAAAAAAAATCAGACACACGCTAGAAGGACAGCAGTTCACCATCTATATGGATTTTAAGCCGCTTACCCACGCCTTTACGGGAAAGCCAGAATAAGCAATGCATAGGAAGCTGCGACACTTAGATAATGTTAGCCAGCATTGTGTAGATAGAAGGGAAGCTAAATGTTCCAGCTGATGCACTTTAGCTTGTAGAAACAGTGAATGTGGTAGCAGATGACACCATACATGAGGAAATAGTGACAAATGCCATTGATTATGGTGCCCTTGCATATGCACAACAAAATAATGATAAATTATGTGATTTATTGCCACAATCGAAATGATAGAGGTTACAGCTTGTGACATCACCTGAACCAAATGTAGAGTTATATTATGATGCAGCAGATGGAAAGATACCCCCATTTGTCCCACAGCAATTTAGAACACAGGTAACAGCATTAATGCACAATTTGGCACACTTGGGAGTAAGGGGCACTGTCAGATTAGTGAAACGGAACCTTGTATGACCAGGTACGCACACAGACTGCAGAACATTCGTAAAGCCTGTGGGAGAGGAATATGATCATGTGACACATCAATGCTCCCCCACTATGTCAACGTTTTGAGCAAGTGCATGCTGATATCGTAGACCCCCTCATAGCATTAGAAGGCTACGTTAATGCCTCACGATAGAAGACAGGTTCACAAGGTGACCTGGGGCGTTTCCAATGAAGAACATCATGGCAGTACTGTATCCCAAATATTTTTTTGTGACTGGACTACCCGTTACAGAGCCCGCTGAAAATTACCACTGATCACGGATGGTAATTTGAGGCCTACGTCTTTAGAGCATTGGCCATGTTATTAGGTACGAAGCACACGCGCACCAGGGCATACAATCCCGCACCAAACAGCACAGTTGAGCATCTTCATCGGGAGTTAAAAGCAGCACTGAAACGTCACGCAACATCTGTTTGGACAGACGTATTTCCTGCTGTGCTTTTAGGTCTTCGAACATCATTTAAAGTGTGAACCAGTTGCAAAAACATTCATTCGTTTTTGCGGAGCTAGACAAGTGGATGCATGTTCGTATACAAAGACACAGTGCTTAAGCCACTGCAGCCACCGTATGACAGTCTCTCTCTGGTAGTCAGTAGGTGTAGCAATACTTTCCGCACAATGATCACCACAGTCACGATGACTCGGATCAAGCCAGCGTTTCTGGATGGAACAGATATTACAATGACCGTGGAACACAAACCAGAGGTTTTCGGATTGGAGTGATGACACCTACCACAAAAGCAACCAGAAATTGCACTTTTGTCGCCATGAGCTCTTGACTTACCGTCGTTCAGTAGGGTGCCAATAGCCTCCGGAACATCCTATAAAATTCCAGGGGTAAGCCATCCGGTCCTGGTGTCTTACTGGGTACCCCTTTTCCTATGGCACCCAACACTTCTTCTCCAGGCACCAATTCTAGCAGTTCCTGTTGGAGGTCCGGAGTAACCGTGGCGTGCGTCAAACCAGTGACAGCAGCAATGACTTGTGGATCGGGCCTCTTCTCCGTGTACAGGTGAGAATAATGGGTAAAGTGTTCGTTGCTTATGTCTCTTTGCGGGACGTGACGTACGCTATCTTCTGCCGTCACCTCACGTATCAAAATCCTGCGTCTATGCTTCCGCTCCTTGGCTATAAGGTACATGAAGGGCTGTTTCTTGGCGATTTTGACTGTTTGACATGTACGAATGATCGACCCTTCCAAGTGTTGACGTACCAACGTCACAGTCTTTGCTTTTGATTGGTAGGCAATCATTTGACGGTCTGGTGATGAGGGCATAAGGGAACACTCTGAGAATGGCGTACTAAAACTCTGTAGTGCTGCACCTTCAAACCACAGCTTTCCTGCAAAACTTTTTCAAGGTGCGGCGAAGGTTCGGCCTGGCACAGTCCAGCTTCCACTGTAAAGCAGACGTATACGCTGCTTCTCGTCTTAGGCACAGTCTTCACAAGTTGCCCACCGCCGCCTGACATTCCGGGGAGATCAGATGAGTGGTTTTGAATTTTCATGGGCTGGGGCTGCGCCACACCCGTTGGCGTCCAAGCGTGACGGTACAGATGTAAACAGGCTGATCAGTAAATGCTGCCAGCCACAGCTCGGCTGCCATGGCCGCATCCCTGAGATAGCGGGAGGTATAGACAAATGTTCCGTGAAGTGCGTGAAACCCAGTCTGTCAACATAGACGCTCCTAATATCTACCAAGCCGAGCTCGCGAATGACAGAGCCGAGTGCTGAGTATGGTGAATGGTGAGCAATTTGGCCCTTGGGAAATTGTGTACAATTAAAATCGCTCCCGATGACCATTAGCATAATTGTGTTAATTGCTCTGGAAAGAAGAATGAATGTTCACGCCTCTTGCTGGCATCCGACCGTGCGTAAACATCGACGTGATGCATCCTTTGGACCATAAGCGCGATACTTTCTTTGAGAAGGATTGCGACGCCGCTACTCGTATCCGACGCATGTAATATGCATGTCGTGTATCCAGAGATGTCCAGGAAGCCAATAACGTATACCTTTTGCAACAGGCCACGTCAATGTCGGCCGCATAGTGTTTCACATAACAATGACAACTTCGAGCACGACCGGATAGTGTTGATGTTGATAGTCGCGAATCGTTGTGACCGTCGTTTGCCCGCTAAGGCAGTGACGGTCATCAGTATGAGCAGTGGCGACGAGTTTTGTCACCCCAACGCCACCCTGTCGTCTTTCTTATCATGCCTTTCGTTCGAGATGGGGAGGAGGGGGAGGGGTACTCCCCTTCTTCTACAAGTGCTGCGTCCGCCAATGAGTCCTCCTCCACGTCGTCTGTCCACGAGTCACTGGAGAGAGGCTGTCGGTGTGTTACAGCAACTGCCAAAGAGATCCCTGTCGTGTTCGCTCCCTCCATCTCCACACGGATGTCCAGGAGAAGAAGAATGCACCTTCTCTGTTCCGAAAGAGGGAGCAATGTCAGTCGACTCGTCTGTAGCAGGTGTATAGAGCAATCAGATGGCGTCCGTTGGCGTTTCTAGCGATTGCAGGGTGGACGCTGCTTCTGGGCATGTGTCTCCACGTCAGAATTTGTGGGAGGATCCCACCCCTCTGCTCCTTCTGAGAGGAAAGCTTGGACTGGCACTACTCGTGGATCAACATCCATCGGCTCGTTGTGTCTGGAGTCATCTCCCTGCGGTGGCAGCCGATGTTTGGAGCTATCTGTCGACTCCATCTGCAGCGAGTGGACGGTAGGTGCCTCCATCTGTCTGCAGTGGTAACCTATCTCGACCCGCACCGCCAGATGTCGTATTTGTCGTCATTTGTGCGTAAGTATTTGATAGAAACGAAGAGGAATAGATTGAATGACCAACGAAAGGACAACGTTCTACGAGTCGGGGCGTGGAATGTCAGAAGCTTGAATGTGGTAAGGACACTAGAAAATCTGAAAATGAAAATGCAAAGGCACAATCTAGCTATACTAGGGGTCAGTGAAGTGAAATGGAAAGAAGACAAAGATTTCTGATCAGATGAGTATAAGGTGATATGAACAGCAGCGGCAAGTGGTACAGTGAGAGTAGGATTGGTTATGAATAGGAAAGTAGGGAAAAGAATGTTTTGCAGTGAACAGATCAGTGGTAGAGTTGTTCTTGTCAGAATCGACAGCAAACCAACACCAACAATGATAGTCCAGGTATACATGCCGATGTCGCAAGCTGAAGATGAACAGACTGAGAAAGTATATGAGGATATTGAAATAGTAATACAGTACATAAAAGGAGATGAAAATCTAATAGTCACGGGGGACTGGAATGCAGTTGTAGGGGAAGGAATAGAAGAAAACGTTACAGGAGAATATGGGCTTGAGACAAGGAATAAGAGAGGAGAAAGATAATTGAGTTCTGTAATAAATTTCAGGTAGTAATAGCGAATAACCTGTTTAAAAATCACAAGAGAAGGAGGTATACTTGGAAAAGGCGGTGTGATGTGGGAAGATTTCAGATTACATCATGAATCTAGAATAAACCCCTAGGCTGTGGCTAAGCCATGTCTCCGCAATATCCTTTCTTCCAGGAGTGCCAGTTCTGCAAGGTTCACAGGAGAGCTTCAGTGAAGTTTGGAAGGTAGGAGACGAGGTACTGGCGGAATTAAAGCTGTGAGGACGGGGCGTGAGTCGCGCATGGGTAGCTCAGTTGGTAGAACCTTTGCCCGCGAAAGACAAAGGTCTCGAGTTCGAGTCTCGGTCAGACACACAGTTTTAATGTGCCAGGAAGTTTCAGATTACATCATGGTCAGACTGAGATTCCGAAATCAAATACTGGCTTGTAAGGCGTACCCAGCAGCATATATAGACTCAGATCACAACGTAGTAGTATGAAGAGTAGGCTAAAAAATGTCTCTGAGCACAATGGGACTTAATATCTGTGGTCATCAGTCCCCTAGGACTTAGAACTATTTAAACCTAACTAACCTAAGGACATCACACACATCCATGGCCTAGGTTGGATTCGAACCTGCGACCGTAGCGGTCACGCGGTTCCAAACTGAAGCGCCTAGAACCGCACGGCCACACTGGCCGGCAGTAGACTAAAGTTCAAGAGATTAGTCTGGAAGAATCAATACCCAAAGAAGTGGCATACAGGGATGACGAGACAAGTTTTAACTCCTCTAAGGCTATAGATACAGCAATAGGGAATAGCTCAGTAGGCAGTACAGATAAAAAGGAAAGGACATTTCTAAAAAGGGCAATCACAGAATTTGGAAAGAAAAACATACGTACAAAGAGATAACTTATTTTATTTATTTATTTATTGTTCCGTGGGACCAAATTAAGGAGAAGTCTCCATGGTCATGGAACGAGTCAATACATGAAATTATAACACGATATTAGAAACAGATAAAATGAAATATAAAAAAACATATTCAGGTGACAAGTCGTAAGTTTAAATGAAGAAAATCAACAATGTAACACTGGAATTTGCTTAACTTTTTAGCTCTTCGAGGAGCTCCTCGACAGAATAGAAGGAGTGAGCCATGAGGAAACTCTTCAGTTTAGACTTAAAAGAGTTTGGGCTACTGCTAAGATTTTTGAGTTCTTGTGATAGCTTATTGAAAATGGATGCAGCAGAATACTGCACTCCTTTCTGTACAAGAGTCAAGGAAGTGCATTCTACATGCAGATTTGATTTCTGCCTAGAATTAACTGAGTGAAAGCTGCTAACTCTTGGGAATAGGCTAATATTGCTAACAACAAACGACATTAAAGAAAATATATACTGTGAGGGCAATGTCAGAATTCCCAGATTTTTGAATAGGGGTCGACAAGACGTTCTCGAACTTACACCACATATAGCTCGAACAGCCCGTTTTTGTGCCAAAAATACCCTTTTTGAATCAGAAGAATTACCCCAAAAAATAATACCATACGACATAAGCGTATGAAAATATGCGAGGTAGACTACTTTTCGTGTTGAAGTGTCACTTATTTCAGATACTGTTCTAATGGTAAATAAAGCAGCATTTGGCTTCTGAACAAGATCCTGGACATGGGCTTTCCACAACAGCTTACTATCTATCCGAACGCCTAGGAACTTGAACTGTTCCGTCTCGCTTATAATATGCCTATTCTGTCTCATCAAAATATCGGTTCTTGTTGAATTGTGAGTTAGAAACTGTAAAAACTGAGTCTTACGGTGATTTAGCATCAAATTATTTTCCACAAGCCACGAACTTATTTTATGAACTACATTATTTGTTACTGTTTCAATATTACACACAAGATCCTTCACTATCAAACTGGTGTCATCAGCAAACAGAAATATTTTTGAATCACCTGTAATACTAGAAGGCATATCATTTATATAAATAAGAAACAGCAGTGACCCCAGCACCGATCCTTGGGGAACGCCCCACTTAACAGTGCCCCATTGGGACTGAACATCACTACCACTCTCAATATTGCGGAGAATTACCCTCTGCTTTCTGTTCTTAGAGTAAGAGGCGAACCAATTGTAAGCTACTCCCCTTACTCCATAATGGTCCAACTTCTGCAGTAATATTTTGTGGTCAACACATTCAAAAGCCTTCGTTAAATCAAAGAAAACACCTAGCGTTCGCAACCTTTCATTTAATCCGTCCAAAACCTCACAGAGAAAAGAGAATATAGCATTTTCAGTTGTTAAACCATTTCTAAAACCAAACTGAACATTTGACAGCAAATTATGTGAATTTAAATGCTCCAGTAATCTTGTATATACAACCTTCTCGATATCTTTAGCAAACACCAATGGCATAGAAATAGGTCTAAAATTGTCAACATTATCAATGTCTCCCTTTTAAAAAGTGGCTTCACTACCGAGTACTTTAATCGATCAGGAAACAGACCACTCCTAAAGGAAAAGTTACAGATATGGCTGAGAAATGGGCTAACATACATAGAACAATACTTCAGTATTCTGCTAGATACCCCGTCATATCCATGAGAGTTCTTGGTCTTTAGTGATTTAATTATTAACTCAATCTCCCTCTTGTCAGTATCATGGAGGATCATTCCAGGTAACAGTCTCGGAAGACTTTTTTCTAAGAGCGCTATATGATTCCCTGTTGGGACTAGGTTTCTATTTAGTTCACCTGCTATATTCAGAAAGTAATTATTAAATACTGTACATATATGCGACTTATCAGTAACATGGACATTCCCACTACGCACTGATTCTATATCCTCGACCTGTCTCTGCAGACCAGCAACTTCCTTTACGACTGACCATATGGTTTTAATTTTATCCTGAGACTTAGCTATTCTATCTGCATACCACATACTTTTTGCCTTCCTAATAACATTTTTAAGCACCTTACAATACTGTTTGTAATGGGCTGCTGCATTTAGATTTTGACTGTTTCTAACGTTTTGATATAATTGCCACTTTGTTCTACAAGATATTCTTATCCCTCTAGTCAGCCACCCAGGCTGCCTGTTTGTGCTAGTATCCTGTTTTAAACGTTCTAACGGAAAGCAGCTTTCAAAGAGCGTGAGAAAAGTCTTGAGAAAAGCATTATATTTATCGTCCACTGTATCAGCGCTATAAACATCTTGCCACTCTTGTTCCTTTATAAGGTTTACAAAGGTCTCTACAGCAACTGGATCAGCTTTCCTGAACAGCTGGTGACTATATTTAACACGTGTTGCAGCACAAAAATCTTTTAAAGTTAAAATTTGTGCATCATGATCTGAAAGGCCATTCACCTTTTTGCTAACAGAATGCCCTTCTAGTAATGAGGAATGAACAAAAATGTTGTCTATGATTGTTCTACTGTTCCCGTGCACTCTCGTTGGAAAGAATACGGTTTGCATAAGATTATGTGAATTAAAGAGGTCTACCAGCATCCTCTTCCTTGCACAATCACTTATACAATTAATATTGAAGTCACCACATATAACTAACTTTTTGTATTTCCTATAGAGTGAACCAAGAACCTCCTCGAGCTTTAGCAAAAATGTTGTGAAATCGGAGTCTGGGAATCTATAAATAACAACAGTTAGAAGTTTAGCTCCGTTAAATTTAACCACACCTGCACAACATTCAAATACCTTTTCAGTGCAGTACTTTGAAACATCAACTGACTCAAATGGGATGCTGTTTTTCACATACATGGCTACTCCCCCACACCACAAAGAGCTCCTCGAAAAGCTGCCAGCCAACCTGTATCCTGGTAAAGGAAGCCTCTGAATTATCTCCTTATTTAAGAAGTGTTCAGATATACCAATACTTTCAGAGTCAACATCTATAAGCAGTTCACTAACTTTATCTCTAATACCGTGTATATTTTGATGAAATATACTAATTCCCTCGTTACTCGGATACCTAAGCTTTGTCAGAAGTGATTCCCTTGTTAGAGAGACTTCCCTTAAGCAGGAATACCTATCAGCTGACTTCAATCTAAAAAGGTGCAGCTCTAACGCCCACTACTGCAATAATTTTCCCATGAGTGATCCCATCAACCCCACCTATGCTGTCACCTATAAGCTTTGCCAACCTCCCCTTCCCATACCTGTTGAGGTGCAGGCCGTGTCTAGTGAAACCCGTCCTGCTGATAGACTCCACCGACACCACTGAAATGTGACCCATGCTTTCTGTCATCAGCGCACCCCCAAGTCTCATGTTATTACGCCTGACGGCTGTATTAAGATGAGGCCGATCGTGACGCTGAAACAGTTCCACGAAATGCACATTCGTGTTGCCAGTCTGAGTGGCTATCTTTTCCAGGTCACCATCTATGTTAGACTCCCCATCCCTATCAATGCTATTACCATCCCCACCCACAATCACCACCTGATCCTCTTTAGTAAAATCCCTACATAACCCCCCTATGTTAACAGTCACCTGAGCCAACCCTGCATTAGGCTTCACAATGCTGGTGACCTGGTACTCACTCCCCAGCACTTCCTCCAACTGCTGGCCTACACATCTGCCATGAGAACTACCTAACAGCAGAACCTTCTTCTTCCTCTTCGACTTTGCAACTGTTCTAGGCACAGTAACTACTGAGGTCTGCTGCATACTTCCTACATCTACAGCTACTAGAGATTCCTCTCCACTAGACTCTGACAGTTGGTCATATCTATTGTAAACACCAATAGTAAAACTATCTGAAAATCTTCTTGTCCTAGCAGATCTCTTGCCAACAGCCAGCTCCCATTCCCCAACCCCCTTCTCCCTCTTCATCCTATCTAGCTCCTCCTGTGCGTTTTTCAACTGCACCTGAAGGGCACAGATCTTACGCTCCTGCTCCTCTATCAACTTACTCTTGCTACATAACCTGCAGTTCCAGGAGAGGATCTCACCAGAGTGCCCACTGGCTTCCCCACTGCATTCCCCCCAGTGAAAATACTTCGAACAAGTCTCACACCGCAACCCACTACTCACGAACCTACGGCAAAGCCCACACTTCTCACTCATGGTAAAATTTTACTTTTTCTAAGTTCCGCAACTACAATAAGAAGATGTTAAAAACCTGACTACAATAATCACAAACTTACTCTACAAGGGAAGTAACTACTATTATTAACAGTATTAATAAACAACAAATGTGAATGTAACAAAAGACTAATACAGAAAGAGAATCAAACGTCTAATGACACAGTAACGAAGCTGAAAACAGTTCCCAAAAGGTTCTTCTGAAATTATTTCACCAGAAAACACCAAGAACACCGGTTGAAGACTACTAAAGTTCCTAAATAAACCACTATACACAAACAATTAATTAGTACTTAGCTTTCGATGCGCCGCTACAGCTGCAACTGGTCAGCGCGGAATGTAAACACAGGCAAGAGGTTAAGTTGCTCGATACGAAACACTCACAAATATCAGGTCACAACACAAGACAGGCAGAGGTGAACGAAAAAACCACTAATACATCACTTATATAGTAAATATTATAACAAAAACCGTTAAAATATGTATCTGAAACCTAAAAATATATGAAAACTTAGAGAGCGATCTCTCACGCAGTCACTCGGTTATCTGTGAAGCAACCATTGGTAACAGAAGAAATACTTCAGTTGGTCGATGAAAGAAGGAGGTAGAAAAATGTTCATGGAAATTCAGGAATACAGAAATACAAGTCGCTGAAGAATGAAATAAATAGGAAGTGCAGAGAAGGTAAGACAAAATGTCTCCATGAAAACTGTGAAGAAACCGAAAAACAAATGATTTTCGGAAGGACTGACTCAGCATACAGGAAAATCAGAATAACCTTCGATGCCATTAAATGCAAGGGTGGCAATATTAAGAGTGCAACGGGAATCAAATGGTTGAAATGGTTCTAAACACTATGGGACTTAACATCTGAGGTTATCAGTCCCCTAGACTTCGAACTACTTAAATCTACCTAACCTAAGGACAGCACACACATCCATGCCCGAGGTAGGATTCGAACCTGGGACCGTAGCAGCAGCTCAGCTTCAGACTGAAGCGCCTAGAGCCTCTCGGCCACAACGGCCGGCGCAATGGGGATCCCACTGTTAAATGCAGAGGAGAGAGCGGATTGATGCAAAGAGTACGTTGAAGGCCTCTATAATGGCGAAAATTTGTCTGATGTGATAGAGGAAGAAACAGGAGTCTATTTAGAAGAGATATGGGATCCAGTATGAGAATCAGAATGTAAGATTAAATAAGGCAAAAGGGATGGGTAACATTGCATTAGAATTTCTGAAATCATTGGAAGACGTGGCAACAAAACAATATTCACGTTGGTGTGTAGAACGTATGAGTCTCGCGACATACCATCTGACTTTCGGAAAAATGTCATCCGCACAGTTCCGAAGACTTCAAGATCGGACAAGCGCGAGAATTATCGCACAATAAGCTTAACAGCACATGCATCCAAGTTGCTGACAAGAATAATATACAGAAGAATGGAAAAGAAAATTGAGGAAGTGCTAGATGACGATCAGTCTGGCTTTAGAAAAGGTAAAGGCACCAGAGAGGCAATTCCAAATTTGTGGTTAATAATGGAAACAGGGCTAAAGAAAAATCAAGACACATTCATAGGTTTGTCGACCTGGAAAAAGCGTTCGACAATGTCAAATGGTGCAATATCTTTGAAATACCGAGAGAAATAGGAGTAAGCAGTAGGGAGAGACTGGTAACATACAACATGTACAAGAGCCAAAAGGGAGTAATAAGAGTGAACGACCAAAACCGAAGAGCTCGGATTAAAAAGGGTGTAAGACAGGGCTGTAGACTTCCCCCCCCCCCCCCCCCCCCCCCTACTGTACAATCTGTACATCGACGAAGCAATGGCGGAAATAAAAGCAAGGATCAGGAGTGGAATTAAAATTCAGGGTGAAAGAATATCAATGATAGGATTCGCTGGTGACATTTTTATCTTCACTGCAAATGAAGAAGAATTACACAATATGCTGAATGGAATGAACACACTAATGAGTACAGAATATTGACTGAGAGTAAATCGAAGAAAGACAGAAGTAATGAGACGCAGCAGAAATGAGAACAGCGGGAAAGTTAAGTAATTCTGCTACCTAGGCAGCAAAATAAGAATGACGACCGGGGCAAGGTGAACATCAAAAGCAGACTAGCCCTGGCAAAAAGGGCATTCCTGGTTAAGAGAAATATACTAGTATGAAATATAAGCCGTAATTTGAGGAAGGAATTTCTGAGAATGTATGTTTGGAACACAGCATTGTGTGGTAGTGAAACATGAACTGTGGGAAAACCGGAACACAAAATAATCGAAGCATTTGAGATGTGGTACTACAGGTGAATATTGAAAATTAGGTGCATTGGTAAGGTAAGGAATGAAGATGTTCTGCTCAGGATCGGAGAGGAAAGGAATATGTGGAAAACACTGCCTAGGAGAAGGGACAGGATGATAGGACATCTGTTAAGACATCAGGGAATGACTTCCATGATACTAGAGGGAGTTGTAGATGTCAAAAACTGTGAGGAAGACAGAGATTATTATACATCCAGCAAACAATTGAGGACGTAGGTTGAAGTTGCCGCATCAAACCAGTCAGAAGGCCGATGAACAAAAAAATTGAAGGAGGAACATGCTGCACCGATTTGCCTGATGGAATCTCGGTGATTCAAAGCTGTAGACTGTCACACCAAACATGGCTCTCCTCTCCACATCCTGAGCATGTGCGCAGTTGTCCACTGGACATGATAAATGCATGACAACTGGTGATGACCGGCCGGGGTGGCCAAGAGGTTAAAGGCGCTACAGTCTGGAACCGCGCGGCCGCTACGGTCGCAGGTTCGAATCCTGCCTCGGGCATGGATGTGTGTGATGTCCTTAGGTTAGTTAGGTTTAAGTAGTTCTAAGTTCTAGGGGACTGATGACCTTAGAAGTTAAGTCCCATAGTGTTCAGAGCCATTTGAACCATTTTTTGAACTGGTGATGTTTAAGTGTGAAGGAACGCGCTTCATTAGTTCGAGTTTGACCTTCCTTACTCCAGTGAGTATAGTATACGCTGTAAAAGTAAAGTCGCTTCTCAGCCACATGGCTAATGACAGTCCTATACGGCTTAACAGCGGAGACAATGGAATCGGCGAGTACCTCAAAAAGTAGCTTGACAATCCAAAGGGCCTGGGCTTTCAATGGTAACAGAGGTGATAAGTTCATCTGATTGCCTGAGCTGGAGCTTGCCTGCAGCACCAGTAACCATCTTCGTACTCGCTTCTACGTTGATCATCTTGACAAAAAATGGTTCAAATGGCTCTGAGCACTATGGGACTCAACTGCTGTGGTTATCAGTCCCCTAGAACGTAGAACTACTTAAACCTAACTAACCTAAGGACATCACACACATCCATGCCCGAGGCAGGATTCGAACCTGCGACTGTAGCAGTCGCACGGTTCCGGACTGCGCGCCTAGAACCGCGAGACCACCGCGGCCGGCCGATCATCTTGACAGTGACAGCATTGGCAGTGATGTAAAAGTGAATACCAGTGATGTCATGCGAATCTAGATGTAGTTCATCACGTAAGAAGTTTTCTAATTCATACACTCATGGTCATTGATATTTGGCTTGGAATGTAATCTTGCTAGTACTCTTCCTACAGGGGTTCGCCATGTTACTTCAATGAATTTGTAGTGACTCGTGCTTGTGGGAAGTAAATAAACTCATGCATGGCAGTAGTCCAGCAGGACACTAAGCAAACGTCCTCGCCACTCCATCACCAGCGGCAAACTGTGCCACTCAGCCACTAATGCATCGTTCACTGCCTACACAGGCAATAACTTCTTCTTTCCATTCCAAAATCATTTGTGTTAAGTGTCTGAAGAGACTTTCTCCCTCACATTCTGTTAAAGGTAAAGTGAATCAACAATACCTCTTCATTTGAAAATATGGAGAAACTCTTTGTGTATTATATCCAGAGTATGTCTCCCCTGTGGTGTACGAAATGAAGAAACATTGAGTCATCATTCTGACTGGTTTGATGTAATCTGCCACGAAATCCTCTTCTGTGACAACCTTTTCATCTCATAGTAGCATTTGCAACCTACATCCTCAATTATTTGCTCGATGTATCCCAGTTTCTGTCTTCGTCTCTAGATTTCACCCTCTACAAGGCCCTGTAGAACCATAGAAATTATTCCTTGATGTCTTAACAGATGTCCTGTCACTCTGTCCCTTCTTCTTGTCATTTTTTTCCTCATTTTCCTGTCCTCGCCAATTTGGCGAAGAACCTCCTCATTTCTGACCTTATCAACTCACCTAATTTTCAACACTCTTCTCTTGCACCACATCTCAAATGCTTGTATTCTCCGATGTGCCAGTTTTCCCACAGTCCGTTATTGAATGAAAAAAGAAGATTCTGAAGACATATCTTTTGGTGTAGGTAATGAAACCATTTGTCTTTCAGCACTGTATTATAGAACAATTCTGTGTGCCTCAATAGTGTGGCGCACCACTTTGACTACCTACCCTACTTTTTGCCGTCTCCTACCCTACACTATACCCTACACCCTACTGTACCCTATCCCATACTGTATAAACTATACCATTGACCCTACACCCTATACTCATCAACCCTACCATCCCTGCTCTACCCTACCCTACCCTACCCTATCCTAGTGATCCTACGGGGCAAAGAGCTCTACAGTTTAATGTGGAATCTGAAACATGTGCTATTCCTGACGAGTCTTTACTTTGGCGAGAGATGAAGGTTAGCTTACAAGTAGTCTGAAATATTCAGTGGTTCAACTACGATTCTAAAGTGTAACATTTCGGTTTTCACGCACGTACTTTATTTTAGACCACCAGGCCTGACGTAGCATTATGTTAACAGACATATATCTATTACCACTGGTGATATGATAAGAGATATCTTTTCAACTGTTGAAAAGAATATCATAGAGTTTTTAAACTTTTTATGTGACATACTTCTGAGATTGTTTTCGGCAAATATAGAGAGAATGCTGTCCTCTGATATGAGTTACTTCGTTTTGGTATTCTGTCACACAAGGAAAAAAGTGTTAGCAACAAATAAATGTTTTAAGAATTGCCTCGCCAGCCGCGGTGGCCGAGTGGTTCTAGGCACTCCAGTCCGGGACCACGCGGCTGCCTCGGGCATGTATGTGTGTGATGTCCTCAGGTTAGTTAGGTTTAAGTAGTTCTAAGTTTAGCGGACTGATAACCTCAGCTGTTAAGTCCCATAGCGCTTAGAGCCATTTGAACCATTTGAAGAACTGCCTCATCGTGCCTTTATTGTCTATGAAGTTTTCTAGAAGCTGGCACTTGCTATTTGCAACTTCTCGAAGGCATTTGAGTGAGTTCCTTATATTTGCCTACTGGACAGTTTAATTTTTTAAGGGCCACGTGGTTGAGAACATGCGTGGTTTAGTTCCTACGAGGGTGTGGTGAAAAATAACCCGTCTGCATTTTTTACATTGTTCTCAACATCGTTGAGGCTTGACATGTCATGTACGCTCGGTTGACTTTCCCGTTTCGTTGACGCAAATTGTAACCCTTTTCCGCTAAAGGATTCCGAATTGCGGGGTGTGACACGACGGCGTGTAACGTGACTAAGTCGTCGTGTGACAAACAGCACGCAGTAATCGAGTTTCATGAAACAGAGAAGAACAGACATCTGTCAACAATATCTTTTGCATTTTGAGCGTGAGAGTGATGGGTTCTTTAACAACATTGTGACAGGTGTTGAAAGCTGGGTGCACCACTTTCACCACGAAAACAAGAGAGTATCAGTGGAGTTTCGCCACAAAGAATCACCGACGCCAAAAAAGTTCAAGACCACGCTTTCAACATTCTCACACGGACGTTCAAATGGCTCTGAGCACTATGGGACTCAACTGCTGTGGTCATAAGTCCCCTAGAACTTAGAACTACTTAAACCTAACTAACCTAAGGACATCACACACATCCATGCCTGAGGCAGGATTCGAACCTGCGACCGTAGCGGTAGCTCGGTTTCAGACTGTAGCGCCTTTAACCGCTCGGCCACTCCGGCCGGCTCACACGGACGTTCAACATGTCGTGCATTTAGCATTCATTCCTAAAGGCATCATCATACACTGAGGTGCAAAAAGTCATGGGATACCTCTTAATACCGTGTCTGATCTCCTTTTGCCCGGCATGGTGCAGCAACTCGACGTGGCATAGATTCAACAAGTCGTTGGAAGTCCCCTGCAGAAATATTGAGCCAAGTTAACTCTATAGCCGTCCACAATCGCAAAAGTGTTGTTGGTGCAGGATTCTGTGCACGAACTGACCTCTCGATTACGTCCCACAATCGTTAGACGTGTTTCATGTCGCGCTATGTGTTTGCACGAATTATTCGCTCGAACTGTCCAGAATGGCCGGCTGGGGTGGCCGTGCGGTTCTAGGCGCTACAGTCTAGAGCCGAGCGGCCGCTACGGTCGCAGGTTCGAATCCTGCCTCGGGCATGGATGTGTGTGATGTCCTTAGGTTAGTTAGATTTAATTAGTTCTAAGTTCTAAATGACTGATGACCTCAGAAGTTAAGTCGCATAGTGCTCAGAGCCATTTGAACCATTTTTTTTGTCCAGAATGTTCTTCAAATGAATCACAAACAATTGTATCCCAGTGACATGGCGAAGTGTCATCCACAAAAATTTCATCGTTGTTTGGGAACATGAAATCCGTGTATGGCTGTAAGTGGTCTTCAGGTAAGTGATCATAACCATTTCCAGCCAGTGAGCAGCACAGTTGGCCGAGAGGGCCCAATGCGTTCCATGTAAACACAGCCCGCACCATTATGGAGCTTGTACCGTGCCTCGTTGACAACTGCTATCCATGGCTTCGTGGGTTCTGCGCTACACTCGAACCCTACTATCAGCACTTACCAACTGAAATCGGGACTCATCTGACAGGCCACGGTTTTCCAAGATCCAACCGGTATGATCATGAGTCCTTCAGAGGTGCTGCAGGCGGTATCGAAATCTTAGCAAAAGCACTCGCGTCGGTTGCCTGCTGCCATAGCCCATTAACGTCAAATTCCGCAGCACTGTCCTAACGTATACGTTCGTCGTTGTTCCACATTCCACATTCAATTCTGTGGTTATTTCATGTGATACTCTTTGTCTGTTAGCACTGACAACTGCTCTTGGTTTGTTAAGTGAAGACCGTCGGCCATTATGCTGTCCGTGGTGAGAGGTAAAATACGATGGCTGTCCAGAAAGTAAGTTCCGATTGATCGCGAAATGGAAACCACAGGTGAAAATCAGAAATGTTTTATTTATAACAGTTAGCTATACCTTCCAGCTACTTCTCTACGTAGTCGCCGTTCTGAGTTAGACATTTGTCGTAGCGTTGTACCAACTTTCCAATACCGTCATCATAGAAGGCAGCCGCCAGTGCTTTCCGCCTGTTCTCTAGCCGGTCTACAGCTCGTTCTCTGTGCCAAAGTGTTGTCTTCATAGCCAGCGGTTCATGTGAGCAGAGACGAAACTCAGAGGGAGACAATTACGCGCCGTACTGTGTGTAATCAAAGATTTCCAATTGAAAACGATGCAGGAGCATCTTGATTGCCCCTGCAGAATGCAGTTGAGAATTGTCTTGAAGAAGAAACTTCACGACAGTTACGTAATGTTGGCTGCATAGCTTCAGGCGAAATTTCTCACCAGGCCCTCGTACTTGGTGGGAGACACTATTTTCTAGATATCTTCATGTGCTCACTGTGGGCTCAGATATGAGAAGAGCGACGTGATGCTATCTAGGGTCATAATAGAGACACTGCCCAACACATCTGTGCAAAGCTTTATCGGATTTTCATAGTCGTTTCCATTTTGCGACCGATCGGAACTTACTTTCTGTACACCCCACGTATTTGAAATTTTGTGTTCTCGGCACCTCTTGACATTGTGGATATGGAAAACTGTATTCTCTAACGATTCCGAAACTGAATGTCCCATGCATCTAGCTCCAACTACCATTCGGCGTTCGAGGTCTGTTAATTCGTGTAGTGCCGCCATAATCACGTCGGAAACCTTATCACATGAATCACCAGAGTATAAATTACAGATCCACCAATGCACTGCTCTTTTATACCTTGTATATGCTATACCATCGCCATATGTATGCGCGAATATAGCTATCCAATGACTTCTAACACCTTACTGTAAACTCTGCAAGGTACTACGAGACCCTCAGAAAACTGAAAGTAAGAATTCTAAGAGTTTGTCCACCCATGGAGCATCCTCTCCTTCTTTATGGCAATGCCAGACCACACACATACGCCAAGACATCTGCAATGATCCGATACCTTGGGTTTATGGTTATCGATCGTTTTCCATACATTAGATTAACCTCTGTTTCCAAAACTTAAAGAACATCTTCGAAGACGGTGCAAGCAGAGGTGAGGCAATGGCTCCGTCAGCAAAGTTAGACATTCTACAGTGACGGTATTAACTAATTGGGAGAAATGTATTCATCGGCATGATAATTGTGTTGAGAAGTAAATACGTAGACATGAAGAATAAAGGTTTAGAATGTTAATAAAGTTAGTTTTATTTAAAAAGCTTTCAGAGTTTTCACATAAAAAATTCAGAGGCTTTACTTTCCACCTCTGTGAAGCACATGTGTGGCAAACTATTAAAAGCACCGATGAACCTATTCTGTCTAGTATTTCTGACAAGTTAAAAAACATTCATTGCCAACAGTGTGGCGGAATGTGGAAATCAGTACACGATGGATTAACTGCACACTCTGGGAAAGGGAGCAGAAGACAATTGTGTTGTAGTAAAATGTGAAAAGCGCTTTTTGCTCTATGGAGCAAGTGTTTTTTACTCAGAAATGACTCACTCTCAAGAAACAAATTACTTCAAGCGGGAAAATATGTCGACTATTGGCCTGAATTCAAACGGAATAGCTGCTATAAACTAAAAAAAGTCTAAAAACGTAAAAGATCTATTATAATTGTGAATGGAACAATGTTTATTTGAGGAGAGGTATTATCTCATCAGATTCAGGAATTAAGACATGAGAACTGTAAGATACTATACTAATAAGACTTGGGTTATCACAGCAGGTGTGATCATAAAAATGTGTGGATTAACAAAATAGAGACTGATAAGAGACATAGTTTTCTTACAGATCTGTGACATAAAGAAATCAACAGGAAAATGTAAAAAGTTATTTAACAGACGTGCAGGCAGCAACCTTTAAATTTATGAAGAGGATCAGTTGATGTGGCAGTATAAAAAAAGTATTACTTATTGGGAAGACAAAAACTGCGATTTGTTGCAAAGATACTGTATGATATTCTGTCAAATGAAAACTCTTCAACTTTATTTTAAGGATGAAGACAGGTACAAAATTCGTAAGGCTTAATCTATGCCACGAAAATCTTTGAGAAAGCTGGCAGAAATGGAGACCAATATCGATTGTGCTGCAGTAACACTCGAATTACTTAAACAGGTTGAATATAGTGCTCTATGTCAGTACATGGTTAATGAAATGGCAAAGACTATGGGTCTTTATGTTGCTAGAAGCAATACCACTATCAAGCTGTCAGATGTACAGAAATTTATGTATGCAGCTCTATTGGATATCTCAAATACTGACAAGATGCAGAATTGCCTATTGGTATAGAAGAAGAGGAAACTTGGATGGCTTAGTAGATACTATTGTTGACTGGCCCCTCATTTGCAGAGTCATGACAGTTATTTTTTTAAGGCACAGATGAATGGCATTTGACTTTTTGTTGTGTGGCTGTTATAATTACACTAAACAGGACTCAACAGAATGCAGTTTACATTCCAGGGAAGGATTATCCAGTGGGTTAAGAAAAATTCAATGGAATACATAGTATAAGATAAACAGCTGTGTTAATTTTATGATGAACATATTGAACTGGAGATTTCTTTACATTGTATCCATACTTGGATAGGATCACTGTGAAACCCAACGATTGAATCACACACAAAGAATTTTTTTAAAATTGATACATACCCGCCTTTTCATTACAAAGGATTTAATTTACCAGAACCTCAAACTGGATAGGATAATTTTTTAATTTGGAAAAAAATTGTGGGGTAAATTGTAGGTCCAGTTCTAGTAAGTTAAACCTTGATGCAGTAACTTGTTTAACTGAAATTATTGAATATTTTAAACATAATTAAATTTAGTAAAGTCACTGTCTTTGTTACAACCAGCAGAGGTGATATCAAAAAATAAAAAAGGTATTATTTGAAATTGGTTCATTTATTGCCAGAATTAATTTGTAGCTGTCATTAACCAATATATATGGACCTGAATTTTTCTTTGTAAAAATAATGTATGTACAACTTTTGAAATTATGTTAATCGATATATCAAAATTTACAAAATAAATATTATTATATCAAGAACACAAATTTATGAATCATGGTTGTGTCAGTATGACAACTGTACTATGACCAGTAAAACAACTGCTGCCATTTATTGTTTGCATTGTAAAGGAAAACAGGAATATGGCTACCATTCTCAAACAAGAAAAGTTTCAAAATACATCTGTATTTTGTACACACACACACACACACACACGCACACGCACACGCACACGCACACGCACACACACGCACATAGATGCATACGCACATCTGCACATACATACACAGAACAATGGCATGTGACAAACAGACAACATGTAAATACTCTAAGACTATATTTACATTACAGGCTGATGCAGCAGTGTTTTTCATTAGCGATTTGCACTCCACTGCTACAAGGCAAAGAAGGCAATAAGAACACTGAACTTCTTAATCTGACTTTGTTTCATATAGGACTGCTAAAAGCAATTGACAACAAACATAATTATTAAAGTTTCTTTAACAGATAAATTCTTGAGCAATATACATTAACAATGACGATGATGAACTTCATAATGTTGTTAAATGAAATAAATAATAAATAGTACTTCAATGAGTAATGAATGAATGGTGTCTACCATCAATGCAGACTAGACTTAAAGCTTCTGAACTGAGAGAGCTTAAATATGTCACTTAACTGCTGTCAAATGTTTAAGAAACACATTTTCATGAAAATCTATTAGTTAAACAATTCGACAACAAAATATCTGTTGATCCTCAACAATCACATGAACTTGCTGCCTGGATTATCCAGCGTTACTTTATGAGTGTCTCTGGTTTGTATTTCGTTTTCTTCGTCTTCTGTTTTGTCTGCTAAGTCCTTCCTGAAAGCAAAAGGTGAGTACTGGTTTGAATATAGTCATTTAGTAGCTTTGATGATAAAAATGTAAAATTACAGGTATTTTAACACTGAATGACATCACTTATACAGTATATATAGTTCGATAAAACTTTAACAAAGGTTAAGACAGTTTGTCTTCATTCACAAGCTACTGCAGACTAATTATGTTTACGAAAGTAAATGTAGCAGCAGTAACGTTTGTCTTACAACTGCTTAATGTGTATTTAAATTTTAGCTGAAAAAAATTTTCGGCCAGTGGAAACAGATAGAGCATAATATTATGTAATATCTTCCCTTAAACCTGAAAACTACAATTTGCAAAATGTACCTGCCAGTTAATTGTGGGTGTATCTCAGCTATAACGGTGACATAAGGAAAATTATCATAGTTTATAATTAGTCTCTACAGTATTTGTAGGAATTTTTTTTTTTTGTAAATTCATTCCTCATACAAGGAATGTGTGTGTGTGTGTGTGTGTTTGTGTGTGTGTGTGTGTGTGTGTGTGTGTGTGTGTGTGTGTGTGTGTGTGTGTGTGTGTGTGTGTACAAAATACAGATATATTTTGAAACTATTCTTGTTTGAGAATGCTAGCCATACGAGGCTGGCCGGCAGTGGCCTACAAACGACGCACTTTGGCAAATAGGTACAACGTTAGATACAATAGAAGACAAAGAATAGAAAAAAATGCATGTTAAACGCAACATTATAGATATGAAGCTGTTTGACTGAAGGCACTGGGTACACGTAAGAGGTCAACAGTTCAAACAAATGTAGACATCCAGTTGTATACACGAACACAGAAGGACACTGATAAAAACACTGTTGCACAAAGCAAAGAAACACTGGCGCACAGAAGTACTGTGGTGACGATCATTGGTGAAACAGAAACCAACACACTGATGAAGGAGGGGGGGCTACCACTGGGTGTAGGGGAAAGGCAGGGGGGAGGAGAAGGGGGAAGGAGCCAGTGGGAGAAAAAAGGGGGAGGGGAGAGGGTAGGGGTTAGAAGCATGGGGAGGGGGAGGGAAGGAAGAGGGAGACAAGGGAGAGAGGAGGGGGAAAGGAATGTGGGGGGGGTAGAGGCAGCCCAGGAGGAAAAAGGGGGGACAGGGAGGGGGGTTAGATCTGGTAGGAGGGGTAGATGGATGGAACAAGGACATCATCAGGTAGGGGAAGTTGGCGGAAGCCACTTTGGGCAAGGGTATGGAGAATGTGAAGATGGGCAGCAGGTGGGTTACATGTAAGAACTGATAAATTATGTTATGTAAATTGAGGGTAAAAGGGGGAGAAAGGAAATAAACTATTGATGTCAGCTGCAACGTGACTTTATAAGGAATCAGCGGCAACAAGCGAACCAGGGATGTTCCCTTTACTAGGCAGTCATGTTAACCACTGCACAGTGTTCATCACAATTGAAAGGATGTCTTGGTGCACCACTTGGCAGACCCACTTTTCCACTTAGCGCCACCTATTCGCGGTCCCCATCCATGTCCTCAATGCTCGCTACTTTGAAATTCTCACAAGAGGTCGAATGTAACGGTGCATCCGCACTGAAGATGGTGGATTCATTGCCCTTTGAGCTGAATCAGTTATGTGAATGCATGTCCGAAAGAACGGATGTCACACGGAATCCGTATCTGTGATGCATATAATGTAAATTGAAGTTGGGAAAAGGAGGGAGCGAAATGAAAAGAAAGAGAAGGAACTATTGATATCAAATGCATCAGGACTTTATGTGGAATCAGCGGGGATGAGAGAAAACGTGGGCCAGAGAGGAACTCAAACTGGGAATCTCCCACTTTCTACGCAGTTGCGTTAACAAGTGCGCCATAGAGACATAGCATTTATCACAACTGCGAGGACTGTGTCCAGGCAGCACAGTGACTTACACAACTGCCTAGTAAGCAGAAGATCCTGGGATCAAGTCCCAGTCCGGTCTGCTGATTCTGCATAAAGCCCTGATCAACTGACATCAATAGTTCCTACATTTTCCTTTCATCCCCCTCCCCTTATCACCTTCAATTTACATCATACGGGGTGTGACAATAAAGTAATGAGACTGATTTTCTTTGCAAGATATGGCAACCCTGCAGGCTTGCGTAGGCACAATATCTTTGACCTTGGTCTATAAGCTGCTTCTAGTCCAAGCAGCACATCGATGCAACTGCTCAGTTGCTGAAATACATTAACAGGTGTTTGTGTCTCTCGTCACGGAAATGGAACCGCATAATATTGCGCAACGGTATGCCATTTCTTTTTGTGTCAAATTGGGTGAAAACACGACGACAACATACAGTAAGCTTCAGAAGGCTTTTGGAGAGGAGGTTATGTCAAGAGCTCAAGCTTTTTGTTGGCATAAAATGTTTAGCGAAGGCAGAACGAATGTTGAAGATGAAGACTGCAGTGGACGACCATCTACCTCACGGACGGATGTCAACTTGGCCAGAGTGCGTGAACTCGTACGGTCTGATCGAGGATTATCTGTGAAAATGATTGCAGAAGAACTGAACATCAACCTAGAAACGGTTCGTCTAATAATAACTGAAGATCTTGGTATGAGAAAGATTGGTGCAAAAATGGTTCCGAAAAATCTCACACCACAACAGCGAGAAACACGGAAAAATGTGGCAGCCGATCTGTTAGAACAAACAGAAATCAATCCAGGATTGCTGAGCTGTGTTATCACTGGTGATGAAAGTTGGATTTTTCAGTACGATCCAGAGACAAAACGCCAAAGTTCGCAATGGTGCTCAAAGGGATCACCCAGACCAAAAAAAACTCGCATGTCAAAGTCAAAAGTGAAATGCATGCTTGTGTGACTCTTTGATTCCAAGGTAATCGTTCATAAAGAGTGGGTGCCTTCTAGACAAACGGTTAAGCAATATTACTACAAAGAAATTTTAGAAAGACTTCGTAAAAGAGTTCTTTGTGTCCGTGCCAACATTGCTGATAATTGGATTCTGCATCACGATAATGCGCCATCCCATACTACGCTGTCAGTACAGCAATTTTTAACCTCAAAACAAATTTCAGTCCTACCACAGCCACTTTATTCACCAGATATCGCTCCGTGCGACTTTTTTCTATTTCCAAGAGTCAAAACAGTGGTCAAGGGGCACCATTTTCAAACAACACAAGATGTCCAAAAAGCTGTGACGAGGTTCTTGGAGGATATTACAGAAGATGAGTTCCAGTAATGTTATCACCAATGGCAGAAGCGCTGGAAAAAGTGTGTGCAATCAGAAGGGAACTACGTCGAAGAAGACAACACTAAACTTGATTTAAAATCGATAAATTATAGTTTCTGGGTTATTGACAATACGTTTCACTTATTAAATTCCTAATACTAGATCGTAATTTGAATAGTGATGATATTTTCCCAGAAATTATTGCGTTTACTCACGAATATTTATTTGGTGGTGCTTGGAAGAGGCTCTTCGGACAATCCTTGTAGTATCGCCAGCATTCACCATCTTCTTCTCCGGCTCTTTCGGCATCCACATACTCTGTTAACACGCTTGAAAAAGGCGATCTGCTTGCTCTGCAAACAAATGAGAAAATAATTTGGCTTCCGATTACTTGTAGCTGAGAATCGACAATCGATGAGAGGTCTACAAATGACTAATATCACTTCAGTGTTATGTTAAATTCATGATTTATGTGATAGTGGAATCTGTGGAGACAATCAAAATCTTTATACTAGGTCAGGTAACATTTAAAGCAACAAAAAATAACCAAGAAAGACAAACAGACATACGGCTACCTAAGGGACTGTGGCGTAGAGATGTACATTTGCGATTAGGATGCTCTAAAATTCGTCTCAGTGGCCTCGTGCCCGAAAGAGCGTGTAGGCTTTCAGTACAACAATAGGTAACTGTTGTGGGCGTTTCGGTTTCATATTCCAAATATATTCAGAGACATTTAAAATTAATTAAAAACAAAGTTTTATACCTTCCCATTAACAGCAACATCCTGAGATATTTGTATGTTTTTGTAAATACATCAGAGGATGGCTTAAACTAAACACTTCGTTGTTAGCCTGTATTATTAATTAAATAGTATACGGTGTATGAGAGTGAAAGGTAAGTCAAATTTCAATTTCCAAACAGAGATTGCTCTTTTCAGTTGTATGACATTATTATTTTCATTTGTTATGTTGTCTGAGTGAGTGAGGGGATGAAGACAGCATGAGTGTGATGTACGAACACTTAAATTTCTTGTTAACAAATGATGAAAATGTGCGTGAATCTTATTGTGTAGATGAGAACTGAGTAACCTATAACTTAATGTAAAGTAGCCGGTTTAAAGACTCTAGAAGCAGAAGTAAAGCTGTGAGTACCGGGCATGAATCGTGCTTCGGTAGCTCAGTTGGTAGAGCACTTGCCCGCGAAAGGCAAAGGTCCCGAGTTCGAGTCTCGGTCGGGCACACAGTTTTAATCTGCCAGGGGGTTTCATATCAGCGCACACTCCGCTGCAGAGTGAAAATCTCATTCTAAAATCTTTTCTATTGTTCTTAGGACCATTAAAAATAAGGTTATTTTCAGTTTATTTGATTTTCGGAATGAACTGGGTTTGGAACATTATTAAAGTGATTTCGGAGTTAGTGATTGGTGGCGAAAGGGAATTACCGTACTGTCAACGAAAAGTTATGAAGCAGCTTGTCTGAAAATATGTTCTAGCCAATAGAGAAGGGAACGCTCGCGGATCGTGGGAGGGAGTCGTAATTAATCTTTAGTAGTGTGAGGCAATACACTGCCGGAGAAAAAGACTGTAATGCTCTCAAGCACTGGGTTCAGTAGCACCAGGATGTAACATGTGCACACTAAGGGGCTGAAGTGTTAGTCATTCATTTGTCACGGTCGTCGGCGATCAGATAGCGATCAGGAAGCCTACCTGTGAACGCTGTGTTCTGACTCTGTGGGCAGTAACTGTGCTGAGTTCAGAGATGATTAGATCGTGCAAGTCACTGTAGGGTGCAACCTCGCCCCGCCAACGAGGACATTCTGAACAACTTCAGGGTTCGCATTGTGGGCCTGCGGGAAGTTGGACAGACATGTCAACGGTTTGCTGCACGTGTTGGGCATGATGTATGGGCGCAGTGTCAGGATTTCAAAAGTGGTCTGCTTAACAATCCCATACCTGTTACCATAACCTTGTTCTGGACGTCTAAGTAGTAAAAATACATTTCAGGATGGACGTATTGTGTGAACAATGATGGCTAACGGAATATCATCCAGGAACAAAATCCAGGCACATTTTGCATCTGCTCTGTCACCAAGAACTACTGGAAACCTATGCCTGTAGCAGGATTAAGATGACATGTCTCTCTGGCCAGGCAACTACTGACATCAGGACACCGTCAAGCATGGCTGCTCTGGCGTCGTAGAAGAGTTCAGTGATCTGTCTGTATGCCAGTGTTGCCAGTGATGGGCAAACATGTGTATGGTGGAGGCCTAGTGAACTGCCTACTCCAAAGTGTATTCGTCCACAACACACAGGTCCAATCCCAGGCTTCATGGAGTGGGGCCACGAGTTACAATTCGCGATGGCATACGGTGTTCCTTCTGGATAAAGTAACCAGAGCCCGCTACATTGCAAGGCTGTTATCTCCGCAAAACTGCCATTTGTTTGACAGAAGAATGATGTAATTTTTCAGCATGACAATGCACGTCCACCTAGGGCTGTTGCGACGCAGCGTGCTCTTATGACAAAGCTGTATTTGGTAACAAACATCTGAGGCCAGATGCAGACTCGTGTCCAAATCACCATAAAGAGAAGCTATTACCTAACAAAAACTAATTGGCAAATAGTTTTTCTTTGCCTGTATGTTTAAGAAGTTTGGTGCATAACTTATTGAAAATATTGTTATTTAAGTACAACTCATCCTCCTGTGCACATTTCCTGTCAGTACTATTATTGGGTCATGTATCCGATGAGAACTAAAATATTTTTACTCATCCCATGCTCTAGAATTAATTTCATCGAAGACTCACAGATATTTGAGGATTTACCGTCTCTTAATTAATTAATATCATCCATTTTACTATTCTGAAGGTGTCAGGGGTAAAATACAGGGAGCGAAAGGCTATTTAAAATTTGTACAGAAAGCAGATGGCATTTATAAGAGTCGAGGGGCATGAAAGGGAAGCAGTAGTTGGGAAGGGAGTGAGACAGGGTTGTAGCCTCTCCCCGATGCTATTCAATCTGTATATTGAGCAAGCAGTAAAGGAAACAAAAGAAAAGTTCGGAGTAGGTATTAAAATCCATGGAGAAGAAATAAAAACTTTGAAGTTCGCCGATGACATTGTAATTCTGTCAGAGACAGCAAAAGACTTGGAAGATCAGTTGAACGGAATGGACAGAGTCTTGAAAGGAGGATATAAGATGAACATCAACAAAAGCAAAACAAGGGTAATGGAATGTAGTCGAATTAAGTCGGGTTATGCTGGGGGAATTAATCAGGAAATGGGACACTTAAAGTAGTAAAGGAGTTTTGCTATTTGGGGAGCAAAATAACTGATGATGGTTGAAGTAGAGAGGCAATGGCAAGGAAAGCGTTTGTGAAGAAGAGAAATTTGTTAACATCGAGTATAGATTTAAGTGTCAGGAAGTCGTTTCTGAAAGTATTTGTATGGAGTGTACATGGACGATAAATAGTTTGGACAAGAAGAGAATAGAAGCTTTCGAAACGTGGTGCTACAGAAGAATGCTGAAGATTAGATGTGTAGATCACATAACTAATGAGGAGGTATTGAATGGAATTGGGAAGAAGAGGAGTTTGTGGCACAACTTGACCAGAAGAAGGGATCGCTTGGTAGGATATGTTCTGACTCATCAAGCGATCACCAATTTAGTATTGGAGGGCAGCGTGGAGGGTAAAAATCGTAGAGGGAGACCAAGAGATGAATACACTAAGCAGATTCAGAAGGATGTAGGCTGCAGTAGGTACTGGGAGATGAAGAAGCTTGCACATGATAGAGTAGCATGGAGAGCTGCATCAAACCAGTCTCAGGACTGAAGACCACAACAATAACAACAATTTTACTTCGCTTAGTTGACTTTATCAACTCGAGATGACAGTTGGTGATACACTTACATCCATATAAGGATGAAAGCGTGAATTTTTGGGGAATTCTGTCACCGTTATTAATATAAAAATCTTGGGTTATTATTACGCCATTTTTCCAGTTTTTGTTAGAAATACGCAGATTTGTTTTGTCTGTACACAGTAAAATGAGGGAATAAGACTTGACAGGAGATTTGAATATTTACTTTCGTCCACGCACTGCACTTCACTATTACGTGCGTAGGGACGTAAGAAAGTAAGTTGCAGAAATTGTCCCAGACGAAGAACACAGCGCGACAATAGTGGAGCATTGTCGGAAGGTAGTAATTGTTCCCGGTTTCTGTAGACACAGTTCTGTCGCGTACGTATAACAGGCGCATCATACTGTGAGGGGGAAATGGCGCGGCATTTGGAAATGTACTCTAATACTGAAGTACGCGGGGCAGTAAGATTCTTGTGGGCAAACTCGTACGCAGATTCAGCTTGAAATTCCGACAGTATATGGACCAAAAGGAATGTCACGCCCAGCCGTAACGAAATGCTGCCAACAATTTGACCAAGGCCGCAGGCGTGGGTGATGCTGATTTTGCACCTAGAGGATTCCATCTTTTCGGCAAGTTGAAGAAACATCTCGGGGAAAGAGATTTTCTAACGGCAAGGACGTTCAGACAGCAGTTCCCTAACGGCTCCCTGACCAAGGAGCGAATTTGTATAGCCGAGGAATTAAACAACTGGTAGAACGTTTCGTCCGTTGTTGCAGAAACTGCATGAGTTCGTTGAAAAACAGTGTCACATACAAGTGTAGTACAGCATTTAATAAGAGTTACTTGGTAAGGCATAATAATGTGTAACTTAATTTTTGAAGTCTCCTCGTACAATATAGGCTGCTTACTTTGGCGAAGCTGAGCATGTAAAAAATCTTGATGCGGAAATGACTTGTACGTGCAGTTTTCCACTTTAATGCAAGACTGTCTTGAAGTCACATAGACACTTCGATCCAGTATCCAAATAGTAAATGAATAGATGGAATGATGGAAGAAATGCTTTTGATGAGCAACTACTATATTGATGTGATAAGCCTTAAGTTTCAGCCGGTAACCATTGTACAAGGTCTGTTCAAAAAGTTTCGGAACTTCAGCCACAAAATTTTTCTACGCCTACCTTCTACGTATTTTGCATTGTCTCCTTCGAAAGACTCTCCTCCAAAATTTTTACACCGCCGTTTCCACTTCCGGAAGCTGTCTTGATACGCCTCGTGCTTGATCGCGCGAATTTTCTTTTATCTCGTCGATCATTGCAAATCTCCATCCGCCCAACGGCGTTTTCAACTTCGGAAATAAAGAAAAGTCCGCAGGGGCCAGGTACAGGGAGTGCGGAGGATGAGGCACCAAAGTGATATCGTTTTTTGCGCAGTAGTCACGCACCAACAGGGTAGGTGCGCTGTCGTGATGCAAGAGCCATGAACTGTCTCGTCGCATTTCAGGCCGTTTCCTTCTCACATTCTGTCGCAGGCGTCGCAACACATCCCCATAGTACCATCGGTTAACAGTTTGTCGCTGTGGAACGAATTCATGATGAACTAATTCTTTAAAGTCAAAGAAAACAGCCAATATGGCTTCGACATTTGACCTGCCCTGCCGAGATGCTTTTTACCTTGCAGAAGCTTTCCCGACCCATTGTAAAGACTGAACCTTGATCTCAACATCATAACCGTAGAGCCACGTCTCCACACCAATTATAATTCCCTTAAGGAACATCTCGTTCTCATTTGCGTGAACCAAAAGGTCTTCATAGACTGCGAGGGGAAGGTCTTTCCAGTCTTAACTCTCGAGCCGCAGGACGAACTTGACGGCAATACGATGATGCATTCCAAGATGCTGTGTCAGGATTTCATGACTTGGTCCAACTGAAATGTTACAGTCTTCTTCAACTTCTCGAACGCACAATTTCGTTGACGCACTTGGCAAAGCGTCGTCGGTAGATGTCGAAGGGCGTCCTGAACGAAGGTCTTCTTTAACTTCCGACCGGTCATTTATAAACCATTCGTAACATCGAGTACAGCTTACCCACTCATCACCGTAGGCTTTCTGCATCATTTGGTGTATCTCTGTCAAGGTTTTCTTGAGTTCCACGCAAAATACACTCCTGGAAATGGAAAAAAGAACACATTGACACCGGTGTCTCAGACCCACCATACTTGCTCCGGACACTGCGAGAGGGCTGTACAAGCAATGATCACACGCACGGCACAGCGGACACACCAGGAACCGCGGTGTTGGCCGTCGAATGGCGCTAGCTGCGCAGCATTTGTGCACCGCCGCCGTCAGTGTCAGCCAGTTTGCCGTGGCATACGGAGCTCCATCGCAGTCTTTAACACTGGTAGCATGCCGCGACAGCGTGGACGTGAACCGTATGTGCAGTTGACGGACATTGAGCGAGGGTGTATAGTGGGCATGCGGGAGGCCGGGTGGACGTACCGCCGAATTGCTCAACACGTGGGGCGTGAGGTCTCCACAGTACATCGATGTTGTCGCCAGTGGTCGGCGGAAGGTGCACGTGCCCGTCGACCTGGGACCGGACCGCAGCGACGCACGGATGCACGCCAAGACCGTAGGATCCTACGCAGTGCCGTAGGGGACCGCACCGCCACTTCCCAGCAAATTAGGGACACTGTTGCTCCTGGGGTATCGGCGAGGACCATTCGCAACCGTCTCCATGAAGCTGGGCTACGGTCCCGCACACCGTTAGGCCGTCTTCCGCTCACGCCCCAACATCGTGCAGCCCGCCTCCAGTGGTGTCGCGACAGGCGTGAATGGAGGGACGAATGGAGACGTGTCGTCTTCAGCGATGAGAGTCGCTTCTGCCTTGGTGCCAATGATGGTCGTATGCGTGTTTGGCGCCGTGCAGGTGAGCGCCACAATCAGGACTGCATACGACCGAGGCACACAGGGCCAACACCCGGCATCATGGTGTGGGGAGCGATCTCCTACACTGGCCGTACACCACTGGTGATCGTCGAGGGGACACTGAATAGTGCACGGTACATCCAAACCGTCATCGAACCCATCGTTCTACCATTCCTAGACCGGCAAGGGAACTTGCTGTTCCAACAGGACAATGCACGTCCGCATGTATCCCGTGCCACCCAACGTGCTCTAGAAGGTGTAAGTCAACTACCCTGGCCAGCAAGATCTCCGGATCTGTCCCCCATTGAGCATGTTTGGGACTGGATGCAGCGTCGTCTCACGCGGTCTGCACGTCCAGCACGAACGCTGGTCCAACTGAGGCGCCAGGTGGAAATGGCATGGCAAGCCGTTCCACAGGACTACATCCAGCATCTCTACGATCGTCTCCATGGGAGAATAGCAGCCTGCATTGCTGCGAAAGGTGGATATACACTGTACTAGTGCCGACATTGTGCATGCTCTGTTGCCTGTGTCTATGTGCCTGTGGTTCTGTCAGTGTGATCATGTGATGTATCTGACCCCAGGAATGTGTCAATAAAGTTTCCCCTTCCTGGGACAATGAATTCACGGTGTTCTTATTTCAATTTCCAGGAGTGTATAATGCGGGCGCTTTGCTCCCCTAGCCCCGCCATATCGAAATTCGCAAAGCATGCAACACAACGGTCTATTCAATACAGCACTGAAGAACAACTAATAGTCATACAACAATGAAACTTCCTGAAGTTACACATTAAATAAGGCGTGTTTATGGATAGCAACCGCATTTTGCTCCAACACACTATTGGCGCGAAATTATGGATGTTCCGGAATTTTTTGAGCAGACATAACGAAATCGGATACTTGAGTGTAAGGCGTATCCAGGAGCAGATGTAGACCCAGATCACAATTTACTAATGATGACGAGTAAGCTGAAGTTTAAGAGTCTAATCACGAAGAATCAATGTGTAAAGAAGTGGGATACGGAAATACTAAGGAATGAAGAGATAACAGGCTAAAGATACTGTGATAATGAATAGCTCAGTTGGCAGTTCAGTTGGCGAGGAATGGACATCGCTAAAGAGGCCCATCACAGAAGTTTGAAAGACAAACATAGGTACCAGGGAGATAACAGTGAAGAAACCATGGGTAATAGAGGAAATACTTCAGTTGATCGACGAATGTACGAAGTACAAAAATGTTCAGGAAAATTCAGGAAGACAGAAATACAAGTCATTTAGGAATGAAATAAACAGGAAGTACAAAGAATCTAAGGCGAAATGGCTGCACGAAAAATGTGAAGAAATTGAAAAGGAAATGATTGTCGTAAGTTGAAACTCAAATCATAAAAATGTCAAAACAATTTACGATGGGAATTCCACTGCTAAATGCAGAGGAGAGAGTGGATAGGTGGAAAGCGTATATTGATGCCTGTGTGCGGGAGAACACTTATCTGATGACGTGACAGAAGAAGAAACAGGAGTTGATACGGAACGGTTAGGGGATCCACTATTAGAATCAGAATTTAGAAGAACTTTGGAAGATTTAAGATAAAAAAAGACGGAAAGAAAGGATAACAGTACATTCCAGTTTCTAAAATCACTGGGGAAGACCCAACAAAACGGCTATTCACGTTGGTGTGTAGATGGCGATATGCAATCATACTTTCAGAAAAACATCACCCATACAATTCCGAAGATGGCAAGAGCTGACAAATGCGAGAAATATCGCACAATCAGCTTTAGAGCTCATGCATCTAAGATGCTGACAAGAATAATATACAGGAGAATGGAAAAGGAAAATTGAATACTCTTAGATGACGATCCGTTTCGCTTTAGGAAAGGTAAAGGCGCCAGAGAGGCTGTTCTGACTTTGCGGTTGATAATGCAAGCAAGCCTGAACAAAAATCAGGGAACGTTCATATGATTTTTCGACCTGGAAAAAGCGTTAGACAATATAAAATGGTGCTAGATGTGCGAATTGAAGACATGCGCGGAAAAACAGGCTAGCCCTCGAATGTAAAAGCTTACAGATAAGTGTTGCCATCTGTTGCTGGGTATGGCAGCTATCAAAATCGACGTTGACCTCACCCCTAAGTGATATTTACGGGTGAGACCAATGCCAATTTTGATAGTTCCCGTACCCAGTAACAGATGGCAACACTTATCTCCAAGTTTTCACATTTGAGGGCTAGCCCGTTTTTTCGTGCATGTCTTTAGTTTCGCAGAAAATTAGCGGTAAGCTGTAGGTTCAAAATGGCTCTAAGCACTATGGGACTTAACATCTGAGGTCATCAGTCCCCTAGACTTAGAACTACTTAAACCTAACTAACCTAAGGACATCGCACACACATGCCCGAGACAGGATTCGAATCTGCGACCGTAGCAGCAGCGCGGTTCTGGACTGAAGCGCCTAGGACCGCTCGGTCACACCGACCAGTGGTAAGCTGTAGGGAAAGGCGGGTAATACAATAAGTACAAGAATCAAGAGGTAACAATAAGGCTGGAAGGCCAAGAACGAAATGTTCGGATTAAATAGAGTTTAAGAGACAGATGTAGTCTTTCGCCCTTAGTCCTCAATGTATACATCGAAGAATCAATGATGGCGCCTTGTCACGGTTCGTGCAGCTGACCCCGTCGGAGGTTCGAGTCCTCCTTCGGGCAATGGTGTGTGTACTGTCCTTAGCGTAAGTTAGTTTAAGTTAGATTAAGTAGTGCGTAAGCCTAGGGACCGATGACCTCAACAGTTTGATCCCATAGTTCTTACCACAAATTTCCAAATCAATGACGGAAACAAAGAAAAGTTCAAGTGTGTGGAAGTAAAATTCAATGTGAAAGAATATCAATGATAAAATTCGCTGATGACATTGCTCTCCTCAGTGAACGTGAAGAATTACAGGATCTGTTGAATGGAATGAACAGATTAATGAGTACAGAATATGGACCGAGAGCAAATCTAAGAAAGACGAAGGTAATGGGAAGTAACAGAAATGAGAAGAGCGAGAAACTAAAATCAGGACTGGTGATGAAGCAATAGATGAAGTTATCGACCTCTGCTACCTAGGCAGCAATATAATCCAAGATAGACGGAGCAAGGCAGACATAAAAAGTAGTCCAGCACTGGCAAAAAGAGGATTTTTGACCGAGAGAAATCTACTAGTATCAAACATAGGTCTTAATTTGAGGAAGAAATTTCTGAGGATGTACGTTTGCAGCACGACATTGTAGGGTAGTGAAACATGGACGTGTGAAAACAGGAACAGAAGAAAATCGAAGCATTTGAGATGTGGTGCAACGGAAGAGTGTTGAAAATTAGGTGGACTGATAAGTAATGAGGAGGTTCGCTGTAGAATCGGCGAGGAAATGAATACGTGGAAAACACTGATAAGGAGAAGGAATAGGATGATAGGACATCTGTTAAGACATCAGGGAATAACTCTCATGGTACTAGAGGGAGCTGTAGAGGGTAAAAACTGTAGAGGAAGACAGAGACTGGGAATACGTCAAGCATATAACTAGAGCGTAGGGTGAAAGTGCTACTCTGGGATGAAGAGTTTGAAGCAGGAGAGAAATTCGTGTCGGAACGCATCACACCCCCCCCTCCCCCCCCCCCCCCCCATACACACATACAAAAACTCATTTTCTCAAAATGTTCGTGTTCCTGGCGGAAATACAATGATGACATATTTAATCAGGTAAATATGTGAGAAATAGCTACTTACGTGAAGAAAAGCTTCAGCATTTCTCCTAGTAGGCCAAAGCGTTCCACAGAGTGCCCGTGGACCTCACAGATTGCTCTAAGAAGGCAAGCGTGACCATCCATCCCGAAACTCGAAAGGAAATCCTCCACAGCAGCATAAAGAAGAGCTCTGGAAACAGTTTTAAAAGTCTTACTTTCTCATCCCCCAGCAAAATTTATTGCACAATAAATAAAACAGCATTATCATAGCTTGAAGTAAATGACACTTCATTAAAATTTGGATAAATAATGTCAGGAACATTAAAAATAAAGTCTAAAGTGAGAAATGTGCTTTTGCGTAGTTCACGATCATAATGCAGATTTTAGTTTAGCCAAAATCGCTCACAATGGTCTCAGAATATATGTCAATTATACCAGCACAACCATTATCCTCCTCGTCACCAATATCATGATTGTCATGTGCAACAAGTTGAGAGAGTTGAAAATATATAAGTCGCCAGATCCGGATGGAATCCTACTTCGGTTTTACAGAGGGCACTGTTTGCAAATGATCCCTTAATTTGCATGCATTTATCTCGAATCTCTCGCCCAGCGCAAAGTCCCAGGCACTGGAAAAAAGGCAGGTTACTCCTGTCTATAAGAAGCGTAAAAGAGTGAACCCACAAAGCTACAGACCAATATCCTTAACATGGGTTTGCTACTGAATTATTGAGAAAATTTTAAGTTAGAATATAATAAATTTTCTTGAGACCAAAAAACTTCTGTCCATAAATCAGCACGGATATATACTGAAGCGCCAAAGAGACTGGGATAGGCATGCGTATTCAAATACAGAGATATGTAAACAGCGGAATAGACAACAAGAGTCTGGTGCTGTTGTTAGGTCGGTTACTGCTGCTACTATGGCAGGTTATCAAGATTTAACTGAATTTGAACGTGGTGTTGTAGTCGTAGCACGAGCGATGGGACACAGCATCTCCGAGGTAGCGATGAAGTAGGGATTTTCCCGTACGTCCATTCCACGAGTGTACCGTGAATATCAGGTATCCGGTAAAACATCAAATCTCCACCATCGCTGCGGACGGAAAAAGATCCTGCAAGAACGTGACAGAAGTGCAACCCTTCCGCAAATTCCTTCAGGTTTCAATGCTGAGCCATCAACAAGTGTCAGCGTGCGACCCGTCCAACGAAACATCAGCGATATGGGCTTTCGAAGCCGAAGTCTCACTCGTGTGCCCTTGAAGACTGCACGACACAAAGCTTTACGCCTCGCCTGACCCAGTCAACACCAACATTGGACTGTTGATGACTGGAAACATATTGACTGGTTGGACGAGTCTCGTTTCAAATTGTATCGAGCGGGTATGGAGACAACCTCATGAGTCCATGGAAGCTGCATATCAGCAGGGGACTGTTCATGTTGGTGGAGGCTCCGTAATGGTGTGGGCGTGCGCAGTTGGAGCGATATGGGACCACTGACACGTCTAGATACGATTCTGCCAGGTGACACGTACGTAAGCATCCTGTCTGATCACCTGCATCCATTCATGTCCATTGTGCGGACTTGGGAAATTCCAGCAGGATAATGCGACACCCCACACGCCCAGGATTGCTATAGAGTGGCTCCAGGAATACTCTTCTGAGTTTAAACACTTCCGGTGGCCACCAAACTCCACAGATATGAACATTAATGAGCATATCTGGGATGCCTTGCAACGTCATGTTCAGAAGAGATCTCCAACCCCCCGTACTCTTACGGATTTACGGACAGGCCTGCAGGATTCGTGGTGTCAGTTCGCTTTAGCACTACTTCAAACATTACTCGAGTCCATGCCACGTCGTGTTGCGGCACTTCTACGTGCTCGCGAGGGCCCTTCGAGATATTAGGCAGGTGTACCAGTTTCATTGGGTCTTCAGTGTATAAAGCAACGCTCGTGCGAAAATCTGATTGCCCTTTTCTTACACGATATCCTGCGAGGCATCGATGGAGGTCAACATGTGGATCCCATATTCCTTAAAACTTTGCCCCCCCCCCCCCCGCCCCCCGCTGCAAAATGTTAATGAAAGTCCCGAGCGTACGGAATAGGTTGCCAGATATGTCACTGGCTCGATGGCTTTTTAAGTAATAGAATCCAGTACGTTGTCCTCCATGGCGAGTATTCAATGGATACAAGGGTATCGTCGGGAGTGGCCCAGGGAAGTGTGATAAGACCGCTCTTGTCCTCAGTATGCATAAATAACCTGACGGACATGGTGAGCAGTAACCCGCGACTGTTTGCCGGTGCCATTGTAGTGCACTGCAAAGGGACGTCGTTGAGTGACAGTAGGAGGATGCCTTAGACAGAGTTTCTATGTTCTGTGACGAGTGGCAGCATGCCTTAAATGTAGAAAAATGTTTGTTAACGCAGCCGAGTAAGAGAAACAAATCTGTAACTTTCCAATACACTGTTAGTAATGCACTGCTTGACACAGTCACGACGATTAAATGTTTAGGCGTAACGATGGAAAGCGATACGAGCACATAAGGACAGTAGTAGGAAAGATGAACGATCGACTTCGGTTTATCGTAAGAATTCCAGGGAAGTGTAGCTCATCGATAAAGGAGACCGCGTAAATAACACTAGTGCGACCAGTTCTTGAGACATGCTCAAGTTTTTGAGATCCCTACCAGGTCGGACTGAAAGACATCGAAGCAACTCAGATTTGTTACCAGTATGTTTGATCAACACTTGTTTACTGACGGAGATGCTTCGTGAGCTCAACTGGGAGTGACTGGAAGGAAAACGACGTACAGTTAGCGAAACACTTTTGAAAAAATTGTAGAAGCGACATTTGCAGTTGACCGCTGATGGATTCTACTGCCGCAAACATACATTCTGAAGACGAGGTTAGAGAAATTAGGGATCACAAGATGGCATATAGATAGTCGTTTTTTCCTCCGTCCATTTGTGAGTGGAACAGGATAGGAAATGACTATTAGTCATACACCACACGGCGGCTTGCCAAGTATGTATGTAGATAAACAACATCAAAATCGTCATCAGGCATTTAACATCAACTGTTTGATAAAGTCCTCCTTTTCCGTGCATTGCGTCCTCCAATTATACACTCCTGGAAATGGAAAAAAGAACACATTGACACCGGTGTGTCAGACCCACCATACTTGCTCCGGACACTGCGAGAGGGCTGTACAAGCAATGATCACACGCACGGCACAGCGGACACACCAGGAACCGCGGTGTTGGTCGTCGAATGGCGCTAGCTGCGCAGCATTTGTGCACCGCCGCCGTCAGTGTCAGCCAGTTTGCCGTGGCATACGGAGCTCCATCGCAGTCTTTAACACTGGTAGCATGCCGCGACAGCGTGGACGTGAACCGTATGTGCAGTTGTCGGACTTTGAGCGAGGGCGTATAGTGGGCATGCGGGAGGCCGGGTGGACGTACCGCCGAATTGCTCAACACGTGGGGCGTGAGGTCTCCACAGTACATCGATGTTGTCGCCAGTGGTCGGCGGAAGGTGCACGTGCCCGTCGACCTGGGACCGGACCGCAGCGACGCACGGATGCACGCCAAGACCGTAGGATCCTACGCAGTGCCGTAGGGGACTGCACCGCCACTTCCCAGCAAATTAGGGACACTGTTGCTCCTGGGGTATCGGCAAGGACCATTCGCAACCGTCTCCATGAAGCTGGGCTACGGTCCCGCACACCGTTAGGCCGTCTTCCGCTCACGCCCCAACATCGTGCAGCCCGCCTCCAGTGGTGTCGCGACAGGCGTGAATGGAGGGACGAATGGAGACGTGTCGTCTTCAGCGATGAGAGTCGCTTCTGCCTTGGTGCCAATGATGGTCGTATGCGTGTTTGGCGTCGTGCAGGTGAGCGCCACAATCAGGACTGCATAAGACCGAGGCACACAGGGCCAACACCCGGCATCATGGTGTGGGGAGCGATCTCCTACACTGGCCGTACACCACTGGTGATCGTCGAGGGGACACTGAATAGTGCACGGTACATCCAAACCGTCATCGAACCCATCGTTCTACCATTCCTAGACCGGCAAGGGAACTTGCTGTTCCAACAGGACAATGCACGTCATCATGTATCCCGTGCCACCCAACGTGCTCTAGAAGGTGTAAGTCAACTACCCTGGCCAGCAAGATCTCCGGATCTGTCCCCCATTGAGCATGTTTGGGACTGGATGAAGCGTCGTCTCACGCGGTCTGCACGTCCAGCACGAACGCTGGTCCAACTGAGGCGCCAGGTGGAAATGGCATGGCAAGCCATTCCACAGGACTACATCCAGCATCTCTACGATCGTCTCCATGGGAGAATAACAGCCTGCATTGCTGCGAAAGGTGGATATACACTGTACTAGTGCCGACATTGTGCATGCTCTGTTGCCTGTGTCTATGTGCCTGTGGTTCTGTCAGTGTGATCATGTGATGTATCTGACCCCAGGAATGTGTCAATAAAGTTTCCCCTTCCTGGGACAATGAATTCACGGTGTTCTTATTTCAATTTCCAGGAGTGTATGTATAGCTCCAGTACGTTTTCTAATGTCGTCTTCCTATCTTCCGTTACGTCATCGTCTCGGTCTTCTGTTATCCATTTTACTGTGTTTTTAGCGTAACATTGTGTAGCAAGATGCGGTTCCAGAAATACTTGGGTGTGCTCCACGAACAGGAGTCGCAGTCTGAGGTCCCTCACTCTGTTACTCCAGTGCCATTTCATTAGGCCAGAACACTACCTTTCCAGGAAGTCACACGCGGCAATACAGCCTCTGGCAATCGTACCCATGGTACATCATCCTTCCAGGACCCGAAGAGTTTGGCTAGACACGTGAACAGCGCAAACCACGCATGTCTTTCTTCAGGGCTCCAAAAATGTGGAAATCACATGAGGAGAGAACGGGACTGTATGAAACATGTGTAAGGGCTTCCTAGCGAAACTTCTGCAACCTCGGCGCCTTGTGGGTGGACATTATCTGGCAACAGGTTGATACCGAGCGTCAACATTCCTGGACGTTTGGACTTGGTGGCGCTCTTCTCTTTCTTGGTAAGTGTCTAGATGAACAAGTCGAAAGGCTCAGCGATGTTGTCGGACGGTATTGTTCTGTTGCAGGATAATGCCCGCCCAGATGTCGCCAAGGTCGTTTCAAGTGTAAGTTACACATCTCCCATACTGCCCTGATCCCTTCCCATGCGATTTCCATGTTTCTGTCTCCCGAAGAAAGACATTTGTCGCTGTCGATTTACGAGTGTTGGAACTTTAATAATGGCAACTATTTAATTACAGCTCGCACAAAATACATACGTGTTTCAAAGTGTTACTGACCTTCAAAGTAGTCACCAGCATTGTGTATAACCCGTTGCCAACGATGTGGAAGTCGTAGGATACTCTTAGCAGTGCCAGTTGTGTTGAGAGTTCGAGCGGCGCGGTCTATTGCCCGACGAATTTGTAGCAGTTCTGAAGCAAATGTCGTGAAGTGTTTCCTTCGGTTTAGTAATCGAGTTGAACTCAAGAGGGCTTAGGTCAGGGGAGTGCAGTAGGTGGTATAGCACTTAGCATCCCCATCAGTCAAACAAATCAGTAACAGCTTGCACTGTACGTGCTTGAGCATTGTCCTGCAAAATGATGGTCAGGTCCTGCAAAAAAGTGTCATTACTTCTGTCTCTATGCTGTTCATTTTTGGAACACAACCTACGGCCAGCCTAGAGACAGATGTGATGACACTTTCTGCACCCTCAAACCGTCGGCCTGCAATTTACGGTAATTTCGAGACGTAGACAGATGGTTCCACATGCCACCGGAAACTTACGAAGGACACGTTAGCTCCATGCCATCACTGCTGTATTACGTTAGAAAGGTAGACGAGCATTATTATCGTCAGTAGTTGACTGGGAAAGGTAGGAAAGGCGGTGGGTACAATTGCTGATCAAAATGCTTCGAACTAATGTCCTCATTAAAAGTCTAAATCTCTTCACAGTGCATCACTGAGAGAGGGACTTTAATACTGTTGATGCTCAACAAAATAATAAAACTGGAAAACACTGTGATCTTAATCCATAGGTGATAAAACTTATCCTAATAAGCCCAATAACAACCCACACTGTTCCGCAAGTGGTGATCAAAACTTCCCAAAAACGTCTTGATGGTGAACCGATCACGTTTTTCAGCCAACTTGATATTATTCGACTGTAGGACCCTGTGATAGCTCAGAGTTTCCCCTCACCTTTTCTCTCTCAGCACCACCAATAACATAAACAAGACACTACAGTTACACGCAGTCATCTCAGTTGAGTCTAATCGAGCTACATACATACGACAAAACTCTCATACTAAACAATAGAAAGACGTCACTGGGAGCGAACTAAGAAATTTCGTATTGAAATGTTTTCATTGCGCCTCTACGGGACCTAACCATTTTCAGACTCTGCGCTTTCGACGATATTCCCTTCAATGTCCCAGTTAGCCACTGTTCGCCAGAAGAGCCCAACTAGAATCGTTCTGTACACTAAAGCATGTTTTTCTGCAAAGATCACCCGACTCCGTCCAGTCTTGGTTCTACCTCGACGTTGTTACCGAACAATACGGCGCAGTGGCAAGTAGGTTGTGTTCCAAAAATGAACAGCGTAGAGACAGAAGTAATGACACTTTCTGCAGGACCTGACCATCATTTTGCAGGACAATGTTCAAACACTTACAGTGCTAGCTGCACTCCCCTGACTTCAGCCCCCGTGAGTTCAACTCGAATTCTAAACTGAAAGAAACACTTCCCGGCATTCACTTCAGAACTGCTACAAATTCGTCGGGCAATAGACCGCGCCGCTCCAACTGTCAACACAACTGGCACTGCTAAGAGTATCCTGCGACATTCACATCGCTGGCAAAGGGTTATACACAATGCTGGTGACTACTTTGAAGGCCAGTAAAACTTTGAAATAGTATCGATTTTGAGCGAGCTGTAAATAAATAGTTGCCACTATTAAAGTTCCAACCATCGTACTTCGGACGAAGAAGTACTCGCCTAGGTAGAATCGTAGTTCCATAGGCAACCGCAAACATTTCTCCATGAAGGCACTGACCGTCTTGTTTCACAGTGTGATAAATGTATTAACTGTTGTGGCGATTACTTTTGAAATAACAAACAGTTTACTTACTTTTTTCCAACTGCTTTGTTTTCATTTGACTGTCCTTTATATTTTACGAAGGTAAAGTTTTTGCTGATTTATAGTTGGTCAGTGTGGCAAATTGTATGACATACTCTAGATGTTTTTAATATTTATAGCTACTGAATTATGACACCGGCTATATTCTTTCTTTTGTGGCATTGTAAAGACCTTTCGAATAAAACTTCTGCGACAATTCGTGTAAATTTGATCAAAAATTATTTGCATACGTCACAAAAAACGTCAAACTGTAAGCTCTTCGTGAAAGTCGTACCTTGATGTATTTAGTTGTTCAGTGCTGCGCTCCAGAAGATACAGGACAGAGCCTACATACACTACTGGCCATTAATTTTTGCTACTCCAAGAAGAAATGCAGAGTATAAACGGGTATTCATTGGACAAATGTATTATACTAGTACTGACATGTGATTACATTTTCACGCAGTTTGGGTGCATAGATCCTGAGAAATCAGTACCCAGAACAACAACCTCTGCCCGTAATAACGGCCTTGATACGCCTGGGCATTGAGTCGAACAGAGCTTGGATGGCGTGTACAGGTACAGTTGCCAACGCAGCTTCAACACGATACCACAGTTCATCAAGAGTAGTGACTGGCCTATTGTGACGAGCCAGTTGCTCGGACACCACTGACCAGACGTTTTCAATTGGTGAGAGATCTGGAGAATGTGCTGGCCTGGGCAACAGTCGAACATTTTCTGTATCCAGGAAGGCCCGTACAGGACCTACAACATGCGGTCGTGCATTATCCTGCTGAAATGTAGGGTTTCGCAGGGATCGAATGAAGCGTAGAGCCACAGGTCATAATACATCTGAAATGTAACGTCCACTGTTCAAAGTGCCGTCAATGCGAACAAGAGGTGACCGAGACGTAAACAATGGCACCCCATACCATCACGCCGGGTGATACACCAGTATGGCGATGACGAATACACGCTTCCAATGTGCGTTCACCGCGATGTCGCCAAACACGGATGCGACATCATGATGCTGTAAACACAACCTGGATTCATCCGAAAAAACGATGTTTTGCCATTCGTGCACCCAGGTTCGTCGTTGAGTACACCATCGCAGGCGCTCCTGTCTGTGACGCAGCGTCAAGGGTAACCGCAGCCATGGTCTCCGAACTGATAGGCCATGCTGCTGCAAACGTCGTCGAACTGTTCGTGCAGATGGTTGTTGTCTTGCAAACGTCGCCATCTGTTGACTCAGAGATCGAGACGTGGCTGCACGATCCGTTACAGCCATGCGGATAAGATGACTGTCATCTCGACTGCTAGTGATACGAGGCCGTTGGCATCCAGCACGGCGTTCCGTATTACCCCCCTGAACCCACCAATTCCATATTCTGCTAACAGTCATTGGATCTCGACCAACGCGAGCAGCAATTTCGCGATACGATAAACCGCCGATCGCGATAGGCTACAATCCGACCATTATCAAAGTCGGAAACGTGATGGTACGCATTTCTCCTCCTTACACGAGGCATCGCAACAACGTTTCACCAGGCAACGCCGGTCAACTGCTGTTTGTGTATGAGAAATCGGTTGGAAACTTTCCTCGTGTCGGCACGTTGTAGGTGTCGCCACCGGCGCCAACCTTGTGTGAATGCTCTGAAAAGCTAATCATTTGCATACCACAGCATCTTCTTCCTGTAGGTTAAATTTCGCGTCTGTAGCACATCATCTTCGTGGTGTAGCAATTTTAGTGGCCAGTAGTGTAGAAGGGCGCCAAGTTGCATACAACGAAAGGCAAGGTTTCGCGTTTTAGCCTGCTAGAAAGTTACAAAACAGCAAAGGCTCGTCTTTGTTCCGTTAGAGTATGAACATACGTAGTTACCTCTCGCCTCCGTGGAAGTTGGCGTTGGGCGGTGCCTTGGGCGGCGGCAGGGAGCGCCCGGAGCGCCTCCTGGAGAGCAGCTGGGAGAGGTAGTCAGCCAGCAGCTGGCCCGTCATGCGGCCCATGGAGCGCGCCAGCAGCGGCGGCAGCACGCCGTACGGGTTCTGGTTGTCCGTCAGCCCCAGTTTGTCGAAGTCGACTGCAACAGCGCCACTATCATCACACACCGCATCTCACTCTACAGCTACTAGGAACTACCTTCCACAGTCCGCATGTTTTATGTGAGGGCACCCACAGCTACTGAAGGTCATGATGAATGAAGATACCTCTGACAGCCAGTAAAACTTGGTTTTAATTGACTACAATACGGGTTTCACGGCCTACAGCAGTACCGGCAGGTGCAACTCACATATTTAGGAACTAAAACATAATATAAAAATGTACTCCCCCCAAACTCTGCAAGTCCCTCCAGATCCTCGAGCGCCAAGCACTCCACCTCACCTTCCGTAAATGCCTCCTGGACTGAGCGGCTGCTCCCGGCGGAGTTTCGAGTCCTCCCTCGGGCATGGGTGTGTGTGTTTATCCTTAGGACAATTTAGGTTAAGTAGTGTGTAAGCTTAGGGACTGATGACCTCAGCAGTTAAGTCCAATAAGATTTCACACACAAAGGGGGGACGTATACGCCTCCCGCCCCCACACGGATCCTCTATGACCTGATTCCTTTCCCCCGCCTGCTCCTTTTCCTCGAACACGTCCGTGTCCTCTACACCTCCCGTCGACTTGATTCCCCTCATCCGCTGGTTGCTCCTCTCCTCTCCAACCCTCACCCACTGCCATGCCTTCATTGTTGTATCCCCCCCCCCCCACCCTCCACTTCCACATCCTTCATCTCCTTTCCCGACGTGGCTTCCATCAACTGCCCCTCCAGGATGATGCCCTCTCTCCCTCCATTTATCCTCCTATCAACTATGGTCCTCACTAGCCCCTTACTCCCTCTGTCCTTTTCCTGGGCTCCCTTTCCCCCTTCCATCCTGTTTTTTTCTCCATCTACCCACTCCTTGACTCCATTCTCTCCCCTGGGTCCTTATTCTTTCTCCTCCACTGCCTTCCCCACTCCTTCTCGGGTCCACCCTGTCTCCCTTTTCCTGTGTCCTCTCCCTCCATCGGCTCCCCCTTTTTTCCTTTCCTTCCCCCTTTTTTCCCCTAATCGTTCCAGGTCCTCCTCCCCCCCCCCCCTCTCACTCTTCTGCCGCCGTGTCTCTTCTATAGCGCATAGTGCTGTTTAAGTGCGTGTTCAGTGTTGTGCGTCCCCTGTCAGTGTTGACACCATATTGTCGCTAGGTGTGTTCTTTAAATGTTGCGAACAGAAACCAGACTGTCGCCATGTTTTTTAATTGTGCCTGTCTATTTACTATGTGTTTTAATCAGCATCACTGACCCATTGTTTTTATATTATCTTCGCAATTTTTCGCCTTGTTCCAGTTTTAATCAGTTACCGTTTTATCGTCTGTTTTTATTTTTATGATAGCTCCTAATTTTGTTTTTAACTTTTCTGTAGGCTGCATTGTGGCTGCAGTAAGGAGGGGGAGGGGGGAGAATTGAATGGTTCAAATGGCTCTGAGCACTATGGGACTTAACAGCTGAGGTAATCAGTCCCCTAGAACTTAGAACTACTTAAACCTAACTAACCGAAGGACATCACACACATCCATGCCCGACGCAGGATTCGAAACTGCGACCGTAGCAGTCGCGCGGTTCCGGACTGAAGCGCCTAGAACCGCTCGGCCACCGCGGCCAGCGGGGGCATTGAAATCCAATGAATGAAATACAATAAAACGAACTGAAAATTTGTGCTAGTATATGGAAACATATTTGAAGGCGTGTATTCGCAATAATTACTACATTAATCCATCGCACCGTAGGTGAACCTAACGTTAATAGCAAAGGTATTGCCATTGAGAGAATATTGTCAGTACTGAAAGAAACTAGACGAAATAAGGGTACTTTATTTATTTTTATTTAGCGTATGGCTATACATGCAACATTAATACATCAAGTGTTAGACATTAAAATCTTATAACAATCATAAATATAATTTATGTTTATATTAGTCAGTTAAAAGGTTATATCGAGGTTTGAGATCCATTCTAGCGCCGATGGGGATGCCTCCAGGAAGTCGGACCAGTTCCCTGCATATGCTCGCAAGGAGCATTCACCATGGATGTGTTGGATCGTCTGTCTAGGGGCACCGCAGTCGCATTCTGGTGACATCGCTCTTCCCCATTTGTGTAGTGAATCCGCACACCTGCCATGTCCAGTACGTATTCGATTTAATGCGGACCATGTTTTCCGTGTTAGTTCCATTCCAGAGATGTTGCAGTTATAGCTCTCAAACCAGATCTGTAGTTGGTCATTTGTCTTTTGGTTCCAATCTAGTCTCCATTGTTTCATGTGGTCATAGTTATTATTTTGAAGCTGCTCAGCTGTGCGTATGGGTAACTTTCTTGATTTCAATCGAGTGTGTCGCAGTTGTGAGAATTCTTCTTTAATTGGTAGTTCTGGTTTTGTCTCAATCTTTCTGAATTCGTGCAGTAGGGCCGCTTTTCTACGCAGGTCCGGGGGCAGGATATTACATAGCACCGGTAACCAGTACGTGGGCGTTGATTTAACCTCATTGTGTTATTTAATTGCCTGTCAATAAGTTTGGTGTGACAGCTATTAATCCAGACTGGAGCGCAGTACTGAGCCACAGAGAACACTAAGGCGATAGATGAGGTGCGTAATGTTTTTGCGTTAGCTCCCCAAGTAGCACCGCTAAGTTTTTGGATGATGTTATTCCGTGTTCCAATTTTTGCAGTGGTGTTCTCCAGATGTTTTCGGTAAGAAAGAGTGCGATCCAATGTTATACCTAAGTACTTTGGAAACTTATTATGTTTGAGGTTGGTGTTTCCGAGTTTTACGTTAATAATTTCATTTGCCATTTTGTTATTAAGATGGAATGTAGATACTTCAGTTTTGTTAGGGTTTGGCTTGAGTCTCCATTTCTTGAAATAATTGTATAGTATTTCAACGTCATTATTAAGGACTTCCTCTGTATTGAAGAGATACTTGTCTCTGGTAGCCAGTGCTATGTCATCCGCATAGCAAAATTTTCTTGACTTTGTGTTTGGGAGGTCTGCTATATAGAGGTTAAACAGAAGAGGGGCCAATACGGAGCCTTGCGGAAGCCCGTCGTTAATAAGTTTTGTTTTGCTTGTCTTTCCGTTTAGGGTGACCTGGAAGGTTCTGTTACTCAGCATAATATGTATTAAGGATGTTAGAATCTGGCAAGGAATGACTCTTAAGAGTTTGTAAATTATTCCATCTCTCCAAATAGTATCATATGCAGATGTTAAGTCTAGAAATACAGCACTTGTTTTCAATTTCTGTTGAAAGCCAGCCTCTATGTAGGATGTTAATGCCAGAAATTGGTCACAGCAACTACGGCCAGGTCTGAAGCCTGCCTGTTCTATAGGTAAGTTCTCCATAATAATGCCGCTAATTCGATTATGGACAAGTCGTTCGAGAAGTTTGTATGTACAGCTAAGAAGTGCTATTGGTCTGTAGCTTAGTGGTTGGTCTGCTGGTTTCCCTGGTTTCGGCAAAGCTATTATTCTTGCCTTTTTGAATTCTCTAGGGAGATGGTTTGTAGTCAAAATGTTCGAAAAGAAATTTGCCAGCCATTTGACTACGTTCTTTCCAGCGTAGGTTAGAAATTCTGGATGTATGTTGTCAAAACCTGGGGCTTTGCCCGGTTTCATATCCTTGAGGGCAGTAATGACATCATCCTCAGTGAATGGTCTGGAAAGCTCTGATATATTTGGAGTATTCTTTTTTAGTGTTCTGAGTTCGCGCTTAATCATCCTGGTATGTGGTTTGTCTCTCGGAGCTCTTGACATTTCGACAATAAGGGTACTGGAAAGGTGGTTAAATTCTTTGCATGTCCAAGTATCTAAGAAAAAGAAACAGTGCTGAAGGCTAAAAACGATTTCGGAGATATAGCTCAGACGCAGTTAACGGTGGAAATAGTGTTAGGCCCTGGATACATAGTAGAACACACTAGGCAAGCCTCTATCTTATCATCCACACCAGACGGAAGGCGCAGTTTGCAACAGTAGGGTCTGCCTTCACAGGTCACCAGGAAACACTAACTGCGTAGGTAAACACTCGTAGTACCTATCACGCGGACGTTGAGACACGATGTGCTAGTGACTGAGGGCGCTGGGTCGCTTCCTTGCAATACAGTTAGCCATAAAAATAATCAGATTTTGCCAAACTTTATTATGCCTTGAATCCAACTGACCATTCAACGTGTTCTAAACTCTGTCTTTTATGTGTCTAAAAATTTCCACTTCCTCCAATACGTCAAAACCTGGGCTTTTTCTTTTCTATGGAAGATTACAAGATTTTCAGCAAGACATGTCGTAATACGTCGATCTCCCGCTGATGCGACGTTAATGCAGATGTCGTACTTTTTAAATGAAGATGTTCCGGGAATCTTTTTACCGAAGGACCTACCCGTTTACCATGTGTATTTTTTTATTTTTTGGGGTACTTATTGCATTTGATGCACTACACGCTATCTGTGTTACTTTTGTAACACACTCTCTATGTCTAAGTTTTTCAGTCAGGTTAGAAGAAATGAAATACCCTGGGACAGTATTTTTGGATCTCATACAACGGCCAATTTTCTCCGAGATGGAACCCAGATACGGTAGTCTACTAAAAAAACCGCTTCATTGGTCTGACCAGTCGGTTGAAGCATTATGCCGCCCCATCTAGATCCCATCTACGAGACAACATCTTTTTTTCTTTTTTAACATACTCTTATTTACAGCATTAATAAACTCTTCTTCATATCCATTTTGATAATCAACGTACTGTTTAAGAGCTTATTCTTTTACTTTGGGTCACTTTTGAAAGGAGGACATCGTTCATACCATTCAGCATAGCTCGAAAAGCAGCATACTTAAATGGGTAACATGCATCTTTATGAGCAACCCAGTCTGTCGTTACAGGCTTTCTGTAAATGTTAATTTGCCATTTTTGGATCTCTCACTGACATTAAAAATTGGAAAAATCAGTTCTGACAATTGCCTTTAGCACACGTCTACAGCTACAACACAACTGTTCACTCTTATATAACAATAACATCAACGGCGTGATACAAAGTCGAATATATCATTTTACACATTCAGTATAAAACTGCCTTCGGCCAGCGACATCTTGCAGCCACACCCTCTCAAAAAATGGTTCAAATGGCTCTGAGCACTATGCGACTTAACTTCTGAGGTCATCAGTCGCCTAGAACTTAGAACTAATTAAACCTAACTAACCTGAGGACATCAAACACATCCATGCCCGAGGCAGGATTCGAACCTGCGACCGTAGCGGTCGCTCGGTTCCAGACTGTAGCGCCTAGAACCGCACGGCCACTCCGGCCGGCCACACCCTCTCAGCTGCTTGCACTGTAAGCCAGACATGACCCGACATTATGGGTCATGAGCGTTTACCATTTTATCATGATTTTACTCTGTGTGACGTTGACATTTGTGACTACGTATTTTATCTGCCTATTCTGTTAACTTCATGAAGACAGGTATGTTTGCTAACCTTCCAGACTATGTTTATTACGATACTAGGTGTAATAGTTGATAGCCTACTATTACGTAAATTTTTTCATAAGTATGTACATTTTTCTTTACACATCAATTTTAAGATGATATAATGATTGCAACGATTAACGTAACAAACAAATATTTGCGATTAGAGACTCTTGCGGTATTTTCAAAATTTCATGACACTGGATCGTTGTCACCTTCATAGTGACTATATCACCCCTCATCTGCACAAGAACGTCAAAAATTAAATTGGTAGATACATTAATTAATGAGGAGCTATTGTTTCGAATTTGGGAAAAAAGAAATTTATACCTTAAGTAAAAGAAATTTATACCTCAACTTGAGTAAAAGAAGGGACATTATCAACACTGCTAGGACACATTATGTGGCACCAAGGACTCGTCAGTTTGGTGATGGATGGAAGCATGAGTGATAAAAATTGTAGAAGGAGACCAACAGATGAATAAGTTAAACCATTTCAAATAGATGTAGATTGTAGTAATTATTTGCAGACGAAGAGGCTTGAGCCATTGGCACAAGGCGTGAGGCAGCTAACATTGACTTGACCGCATACAGAACATCCAACGTCACGAGACGCAGACAAGTCGTTGGACATCTCCAGTAGAAATATTGACCTATGCTGTCTCTATACCCTCCATATTTGCGAAAGTGTTGTCGGTGTAGGATGTTGTGCACGAACTGACCTCTCGATTATGACCCATAAATGTTCTAAGGGATTCATGTCAGGTGATCCGTGTGGCCAAATCATTCGTCCGAATTGTTCAGAATGTTCTTCAACTCAATCGTGAACAGCTATGACCAGATGACATGATATCGTACACTATGCGATCAAAAGTATCCCGACACACCCAAAAACATTCGTTTTTTATATTAGCTGCTTTGTGCTGCCACCCTACTGCCAGATACTCCATATCAGCGACCTCAGTAGTCATTATATGTCTTGAGAGAGCAGAATGGGGCGCTCCACGGAACTCACGGACTTCAAACATGGTCAGGCGTTGGATGTCACTTGTGTCATACGTCTGTACGCGAGATTTCCACACACCTAAACATCCCTAGGTCCACTGTTCCGATGTGATTGTGAAGTGGAAACGTGAAGGGACACGTACAGCACAAAAGCGTACAGGGCGACGTCGTCTGTTGACTGACAGACCGCTGACAGTTGAAGAGGGTCGTAATGTGTAATACGCAGACATCTATCCAGTCCACCACACAGGAATTCCAAACTGCATCAGGATCCACTGCATGTACTACGACAGTTAGGCGGGAGGTGAGAAAACTTGGATTTCATGGTCGAGCGGCTGCTCATAAGCTGCACATCACGCTGGTAAATGCCAAACGACGCCTCTTGGTGTAAGGAGCATAAAATTACACAACTGAACTGTGGAAAATCGTTCTGTGGAGTGACGAATCACGGTACACAATGTGGCGATCAGAAGGCAGGGTGTGGGTATGGCGAACGCCCGGTGAACGACATCTGCCAGCGTGTGTAGTGCCAACAGTAAAATTCCGAGGCGGTGGTGTTATGATGTGGTCTTGTTTTTCATGCAGGGGGCTTGCACCCCTTGTTGTTTTACGTGGCATATCACAGCACAGGCCTACAGTGATGTTTTAAGCACCTTCTTGCTTCCCACTGTTGAAGAGCAATTCGTGGATGGTGATTGCATCTTTCAACACGATCGAGCACCTGTTCATTATGCACGGCCTGTGGCGGAGTGGTTACACGGCAATAGCATCCTTGTAATTGAATGGCTTGCACAGAGTCCTGACCTGAATCCTATAGAACACCTCTGAGATGTTTTGGAATGCCGACTTCGTGCCGGGCCTCACCGACCGACATCGATACCTCTTCTCAGTGCAGCACTCAGTGAAGAATGGACTGCCTTTCCCCAATAAACCTTCCAGCACGTGATTGAACGTATGCGTCGGAGAGTGGAAGCTGTCGTCAAGGATAAGGGTAGGCCAACACAATACTGAATTCCAGCATTACCGATGGAGGGCGCCAAGAACTTGTAATTCATTTTCAGGTATGTCTCCGGATACTTTTGATGACCTAGTGTAGTTTGGGAACATAAAGACCACGCATAGCGCCAAATGGTCTCAAGAAGGCGAATATAACCATTTTCACTCAATGATCGGTTCATCTGGACCAGAGAAACCAGTCCATTTCATGTAAACACAGCGCACATCATTATGGAGACACCAACAGTTTGCACAGTACCTTGTTGACAACATGGATCCATCACTTCGTGGGTTCTGCGTCACATTCTAACACTACCATCAGCTCTTACCAACTGAAATCGACGCTCATCTGACCAGGCCACAGTTCTGCAGTCGTTTGGGGTCCAATCGAGATGGTCAAGAGGCCAGGAGAGATGCTACGGGCGATTGTACGCTGTTAGCAAAGGCACTCGCGTCGGTCATCTGCTGCCGTAGCCCATCAACGCCAAATTCCGCCACACTGTCCTAACGGAAACATTCGTTGCGCGTCCCACATTGATATCTGTGGTTATTTCAAGCGGTGTTGCTTGTCTGTTAACCCTGACAACTCTACGCAAACGCCGCTGCTGTCGGCCATTAAGTGAAGGCCGTCGGCCACTGCGTTGACCTTGGTGAGAGGTAATGCCTGAAATTTGGTATTCTCACCACTCTCTTGACGATGTGGGTTGCTAAAAATTGGATTCCCTTACGATTTCCGAAATGGAATGTCCCACGCGTGTAGCTCCGACGATCACTCCGCGTTCAGAGTCTGTTAATTCCCGCAGCGCGTCCATAATCATGTCTGGCACCTTTCACATGAATCACCTGAGTAGAAATTACAGCTCTGCCAATGCACTGCTCTTTTATACCTTGTGTACGCAGTACTGCGGCCATCTGTTTATGTGCATACTGCTATCCCATGACTTTTGGCAACTCAGTGTAAAACTCACCAGCCGGCCGCTGTGGCCGAGCGGTTCTAGGCGCTTCAGTCCGGAGCCGCGCTGCTGCTGCGGTCGCAGGTTCGAATCCTGCCTCGGGCATGGCTGTGTGTGATGTCTTTAGGTTAGTTACGTTTAAGTAGCTCTAACAAGGGGAGGCCACGACGTATGGAACGCGGATTTACTGCAAACTTTGTACACTCGGAGTACTCCATGAGGACAACAGAATGTGTAAGCAGTAGCGCGTACTTCTCAAGCGTTATTGAGAAAATCGCAAGATAATTTCGGTCGTTAAATATATACCTGCGCGTGGCCATTTTCACCATAAAGATGCGGTAGCCGAGCGATTAGCGTTCAAGTACCGTAATCGCTGTATAGCTGGCTCGAGTCCCGGTCTTCAGTTTTTATTTATTTTCAATACAGTAATTTTCTTTGCTATTTACATTACAATTGATATAATGGGAAAAATATGTGTAATCGGATAAACTTTTATTAAATTTGCAACGTTATTTGGCAGTCTACAAAATTTTACTATCACAAATAACATAATATTCGTAACTTTATGTTTCCCATGTTTTGACGAAAAACACCATCCTGCAACTTGTACTCGTAATGTCGAAAACGACGATTAATTGTACATCTTTCGAAAGCCGTCTGTGCCGGTCAAAACTTGGAGGTAACAGATAGTTTCGGGCTCCTTACAGGTATAAGGGATTTCTCAAATCACGGACAAGTAAACATTTTCAGTATCACTTTATACGTTTGGTCGTTTGCTAGTCGATAGTTATGAATATTATATTATTTGTGATAATAAAAGTTTCTAGGCAGCCAAATAACGTTGTAAATTTAATAAAAGTTCATCCGATTACACGTATTTTTCCCATTATGTCAATTGTAATATAAATAGTAAAGAAAATGCCTGTGTTGAAAATAAAAAAAGAAACAGACTAACGGGACTCGATTCATCGATCCAGCGATTACGGGGCTTGAACGCTAATCGCTCGGCTACCGCATTTTTATGGTGAAAATGGCCACGCGCAGGTATATATTTGACGACCGAAATTATCTTGCGATTTTCTCAATAACGCTTGAGAAGTACGCGCTACTGCTTGCACATTTTGTTGTCCTCATGGAGTACTCCGAATGTACAAAGTTTGCAGTAAATCCGCGTTGCAAACGTCGTGGCCTCCCCTTGTAAGTCTAGGGGAGTGATGACCTCAGATGTTAAGTCCCATAGAGCTCAGAGCCATTTGAACCATTTTGTAAAGCACACCGGACATTGGGTTCTACTGAACACAAGTACATATCTTTCTTAGTGGTCAAGCTTTCTGCTTTGACGTAGGGAGCGTTCGTACTTAACACTGGTTCTACTTTACGTGACACGTGGCGAGAATATCGTAGAACTTATTTTGTGTTTCAAGTGACGAAATGGCTCCTCAGCGAGAAATAGCAGGAAGTGACGTCACAAAACTCGTAGAGCGCTACGACAGCGTTCGCTATCTCGTCCGATGTGTCAACGGCTTTACACATGGTAGACAAGCGTGGAAAGTGCACCTTCTTGAACTGAAGACGGAAACAACAACAAACAGAGGCAACCAACAGGTTCTTCGCACACAAGCCACATACTTTATTACCATAAGGTTATGAATGCAGTGTAACTTACTGGTGAAGGGCAAGCTGATGGACATGTTGGAGAGGAACCCGTCTGGGGGGTACCGCACGAAGGGAAGCGACAGCGACGGCGTGATGACGAGCGAGGTGCCCGGCGGCAGGGCTAGGCGGCCGTCGTTGGTGACCCAGAGGAGCCTCTTCTGGCGGGACAGTGTCCGCGACGGCCGCGGGCTGTCTGGAGACGCAGAGGAGGCGTGGCAGGGTACCGCCTGCCACAGCGCGGTCCCCAACACCAGCACGAGCAGCGGCAGCGAGGGGGCGCCGCGCGCGGACATGGCCCACCTGCAACACCCAACAACGGCCCCGCTCTAGAGCACTCGCTCCCAACCTCTCTGAGACCGTTACCCTTGAGGACAATCAGGTATTAGCTACTACCCGTTTTTCTCCCCTTACCATTGTATTGTATTGTATTGTATGCAACTGGGGACCTAGAAACGACGGAGAGGCTTCGTCTCCGCCGTAGCCTCAGTGGTTCACAACCCCACAACAGGTTACAGCAGCCCACTCACCCCCACCTCCGTCCCACACGGAACCCAGGGTTATTGTGCGGTTCGCCCCCAGAGGACCCCCTGGGAACCCTCACACCAGACGAGTGTAGCCCCAATGTTTGCGTCGTAGAGTAATTATGGTGTCGCGTACGTGAGAAAGTGTGCGCAGCAATCGCCGACATAGTGTAACTGAGGCGGAATAAGGGGAACCAGCCCGCATTCGCAGAGGCAGATGGAAAACCGCCTTAAAAACCATCCACAGACTGTCCGGCACATCGGATCTCGACACTAATCCACCAGGCGGATTCGTGCCAGGGCCGGCAAGCCTTCCCACTCGGGAAGCAGCGCTTTAGACGGCGCGGCTAGCAGGGCAGGCTGTGTTTCACCTTACGTGAAAACATTAAATGCATTCACAATTGAATGGCGAAAGGTAAATGCATCGCTCAGCTTTAAAAAAATGGTAAGGGACAGCTAAAGAAAAACAGAATTACTGTGTGTAAAACATCTGTGATGTGCTTTATCGATATTATTTATGTTTAGGGATTGAAATCCCATGAAGTCAAGATACTACATGAAATCTTCTGTGTTTGTGTTGATTACTAGTTTCGGCTAACAATTTAGCCATCCTCTGATCGTAAGACATTCTTGATTAGTGTTGGTACCATTTCAGCTTTAGACATGGTTAAAATCTTTCTTAAAATGACAAAAGCCACATGATGAAAGACAGCTTTTCATCGTTCGTGACAAGGGCTCAATTCTACTTTCCATGAACAATGAAAAGCAATTATTAATCATGTCATGTGTGGATGTTGTCATTTTAAGAAAGATTTTAAGGAATGAAATGACACAACTTCAGATATGATTTTATGTACACACACTGAAGCGGCGAGTGAAAATTTGTACCAATGCCGGGAATCGAACCCGGGGCGCTTGTGTACTGGGCAGTTGTGTTAACCACCAAGCCACCTGTGCACTGCAGTCCACTGACCTGCGCGGATTAGCGTGGCAAGTTTCGTTCCTCGATACAAATTCTCTCTGCTACCACATTCTACTGTAAATTCCCGCTTACACACGAACAAAATTGCTGAGGCTCTCGATATTCTGCAATAGCACCTAAGCATCGAAAGTAAATGGAAGATCCAGCCTGAAACCCATAAGATTTTAACGATGTGTGAACCCGTAATGCCATCAACACTAATCATTGTTAGCCAAAACTAGTAATCAATCCAAAAAAAGAAGATTTCAAGTGTGATTTTCACTTCATTTTCACTTCATGGCCATTCAATCCCTAACATAACCAAAAACTTTGCCACAGATCGCGTATCTCCTAGTTGACAATCTTGTTTATTCATGTTAGTTGACAGCTCCACGATAAACGCAGAAACGGCAGCTCTGCCTAATTTCAGACTCTCGCAAATGGCAACTTTGTCAGGAAGTGTGCATGTAAACAGTGATAAGTGCCAAAAACATGGCTGCCAGTAGCAGCAGCGCTTCCGGTGTTAGTACCAGGAAAACGTTTTTCGGGGACGATTTCAAGGAATCTGAGGATGATGCGGATGGCTACAACTCAGATAAAGATCCTGAACGCAAGTGCACTTCGAAATTTGTTGCTAACCACGTAAATGTTAACATTTATTTATGCAAGTCGACAACGTTAAATTGTGTCCCTTAACAATTTTATATTATGCTGAATCAAACATTAATTTTGAGGTTGTTATACTTTATCATTGCAAAAACTGGCAATGCAAACCTTATTCTAAAAAACTGAAGCAATTTGGACCCTTTAAATTTATATGCTTGAAAAGTTTCACAGTAATATTTCGTTAATTTGGCTAGCAAGTGAACAGTGGTAAGCCAGTGCTAACCCACATTAAGTGCGTTATGTTTGCAAGCAGATAGTGTTAAGTACCATTGACGAATTTTTGAGAATAACAGTTTGGGTAGGATTTGCCAGTTTAAAAATATGACGTTACGTTAATATATGTGAATGCATTGACTTATCTGAATCAAAGACTCACATTGCATGTATTTGAAGTACCTTATTTATGAGATTTTATTGAAACTTCACTGCGCAATTTCTCAAAACAACCAACGTGTCTCTTATTAATCTTGATAGCTCAGGTCTTCAAACGATATTTACTTTTTATCGGCACTTTCTTAAACTGCGAGCTAATGAATCAGTTAGACAGGTGGTACTGTTCATGTCTAACATTTTTTTTATTGAATGGTGAAGCAATTCTCGGTGCTTCACAAGTGCTACCTACAATTCCGTCTCAGAACTATCTACTTTGAGGGTAGACACTTGTCACAAAACAAACTTCCTCTGTGATACTTGGTTCACCCACACGCTGCACCCCCATATACAGTCAAGTTAAAATGCATGAACTAGACAAGCTGTTCGTAAATCACATGACACCTGGACTCCTTACTCCTGAACTGGCACACAGTGGAAGACTTGAGGCTGCCAGTCTTATGTGTCTGGCCAGCCACTATTAATAAGCAAGCCCTACAGTAGTGTAGGAACCATTACATATTTACCGTTGCGTTGTATTATCAATTAGCTCCTTTATGTGTTGTGATGTGAATAATGAAGCAACTTCTGGTACATTTCAGGAACTGATTACAGCTGAAAGAAGTAACTTTTATGACATTCTTAAAAGCATGCATCGCAAATTTCCTCTCATAGATGTATGGGAGCAAGTATAACTATAAGAGGACTTTGTGAGGAAGATTTTGTTTACATACGTACTCTTTCAAAAGCTGTAACCCCCACCACGATGTGTCATGTATGGATACTGGCACTTGAGAAGAACGTTCTTAACTGTAACTTACGTAATCAGTTTTACAGTCTAACGAAATAGTGATAACAGTTCTGTAATTTTAAAAATAATTTAGATTCGTGACGAAATACAGTCGAATAGTTTTTTCTTTTACCCCTCAGGAAATTTCATTTTCTTCAGAGTTAAATGAAATTACCCCCTGGTTGGGAACCACTGCTCTAGAGTAACACTTTCCATAAACAGATGCGACTTTTGGAGTTACAGAACACGTAAGTATGAGGAACGGGGTTCTTCAAGGTAATGTTCGCCAATTGTGCAATATTACTGAGTGTACAATGTATTTGACATTCGTAATATTGCTGAAGGGAATTTACCTGGCAGCTTATCTGAAACTGTCACGCAACGTATTTCATATTGTTATGTGCACATCCACCCTCACAGTCAATGTAGTCAACCCTTTTATACTACATCATAACTGCAGACAATATTCAGTATTATCATTGACTGCCCAGGTAAGTACTTCTTCTGTTCTTTGTCTTTTATTACGGTGATGGGGCAGATATTTTCTGCAACATTGAAAGCTTCCTAGCTGGCTCGGGCGACATAAAAGTTTACTTGAGAGGTCCAGAGGGAGGGGGGTCTAGAAAGATGTTCAAAGATGAAAGTTGTGTTTCAGCGCAGGTAGAGGGCGCAGAAAACACTTCTGCACATCTCTGCAGTCTGGACGTCCCAAGAGCTGGCCTATCTGTCATGAAACTCCGTTGTATGATTCCTAAAGGGATCCTTTGGGAAAGTTAAAGTGTGTAGCCAGGTGCAGACACCAGAATGGGTGAGGGGGACCCGCTGTTACTCTGCGATCTCGGCACGGAAGAATTTTAGTTTAAAATTTTTGCAACGGTCTCTCTGATTGACTCACAATAATTATCTCTGTATAATGTGTTCTTTCCCTCATGTACCTACAAGTATACCGCTCGACAGGCCTGGATTAGAAACCTGCCATGGAGTGGGAGAGGTTTTCTGCCTTCCTTCCCATGCCAGACTATCATTGGTCAAAAGTGACAAAATTCGCGGGGAGTAGAAGTTTGTTTAACTTATTTACAAAATTATTATTGGACGGACTTTGCAAGGCCTGCTGCAATTGGCCGGCGAGATTCCTATCTTGACAGAAACGTCCAGGGGGTAAGTAATAGGAAACTTGTTAATGGGAGACGGAAGAGTGATCACTTGCTGCCAGACGTCCGATGAGACAAGACTTACTGTCTCACAGAAGGATGTCTCTACTTTAGTACTGAGTACAGAGTGTGAGCTGGACTCAGAATTTCCAGCTGTTACGGCCGCTTCTGCCTTCCACATTCAAGCTGTATGCAAGCGGCAAGAATGAACCGCCGATGCAGTCACCGAGTCGACGGGGATGCGATCCTAGTTAACTTTCATTAGGAGCTAATTGCACAGTTTTAACTTTCACAACCAGCTAGTTGCACTTTGACGTTTCTACTGGTGTTCGTACATATTTTTCCGGGTTCTTTCTTTAACCACTAACACTTTTCACAGTCACTGGGCATAACCGTAACTTGGTTTCATAATTATGCTTTTATTGTGTTCTCCCACCCATGCGAAGGTTAGATTTCATAATCACAAACCCTTATCCATTTACTGAATGCTCACATACATATCTCTGTGAGTGGTCCATATGATGATGCTTTGTGGTAATAATTCAAATTGTTGTCGTGACCACTTGTTTCTGTTGTAGACAAATGAGCCCTTCATCAACATATCCATCGAGTGGGCCATTGTATCAGGATTCCGTCAAAAAGACGTTTCCATTGCGTGACATTATTTTCCATCTTAAATCTGCATGATCTTACGGGGAGCTTCCCTTCTCTGTCGGTCACCAGTAATTGGACTTACAGCATCTTGGGCGTATGTTAAGCAGCTCAGCAGCACCTCACATGGGAATTTATCGACCCTTAGTCAGGATTTTCGAAGTCGGTACCCTCAGAGTTTTATTGATCGTATTTTAGTCAGAAAACTGGCATTTTCGTGATTATTCGGCCACCCCTGTCAATTTTCCTTCAATAAGGTGTTTCCGATGCGTGACATTATTTTCTTTTTTTAAATTTTCGTGATCTTTGGAGAGCTTCCCTTCTCTGCAAATCACTAGTGTTCGAACTTTTAGTATCTTAAGGATATGCTAAATAGCTCAACCGACACCTCCTCACACGATGTTCGAGGACAAGACATAATGTAAAGGCAATTTTTAAGAATGAAACTTTTTGAAGAGAACTATCTTCCAGGTCACAGTACAAACACTCGCTTGTGACGATGACATGGATATAGTCGTAAGAACTCCGAGGGCAACAGAGGTGACATTCATCGCACTTAAATAGACCGGTAGGAAAAGGGGACGAATATTAAATAACAAAACATGAAATACACGTAAAAGCACGTAAAGAGAACACTCCACCTCAATAACTTCGGACAATTATGCTTTAGAGACAATTGTGTAGTTTCAATATCTCAGATCGATAGTCACACTCTCAAATGAAACCTCTTATTTAATTAAACAGAGACTAATAGCAGCAAACAGAGCTTATTTCGTATTATTAAACTATTTTATTCATGGCTCTTAACTCATATCACTAAATCAACAATTCATAGAACATAAGACCAGTGCTGAACTTGTGAAAGTGGAAGACGGAGGAGGACGTACAATCATGATTTGTACACTATTAGAAGAACAGTGAAATCAGCCAGACTGAGATGGTCGGGGTTCATTGCACAGATGAGTATTACAGAAGTGGCCAGAAGAATATTAAATGTAAATCCACGGGGTCAAAGAGGATCAGTAGTCACAGGTATGGAAATGATAAATGTAGGTGGATATAAGCTTTCAGCACATGTAAGTAGAGACACTATGAAGAGAGGAGGAGTTGCTATATATGTTAAAACCTGTCACAGTGTGAAAAATTTGGAAACTAAAAAATTTACTGCAGAGCAACATACAGAAGCAAGTGCATGTGAACTCAAACTAAAAAATGGCACTTTTATAATTGTAGTTCTGTATAGATTCCCATTGGGAAATTTTCAACTATTTTTGAAAAACTCAGATTCTTTGTTGTGCTGTCTGTCAGATAGAGGAAAGCAAATTGTTGTTTGTGGGGATTTCAATGTAAATTTTCTGAAAGAGTCCGATAGAAAGATGAAATAAAAACTTTTCCTGTTAAGAATGGTCTGTCTGATCATGATGCACAGCCAGTTACAGTATATGATATAGCTCCATACAGTAAGGCAAAACAGTCCTCCAAAGTAGTGTGTTCAATAAACGATTTAACAACCGAAAATTTTAGGGAAAGCTTGCAACAGTGAGACTGGGATGACGTATGGGGAACATGATGCTAACTTAAAATGTAACCTGTTTCATGATATCTTTGTCAGCATATTTGAAAACAGTTTCCCTAAGAAAACAGTGAAATGTAATAGTAAGAAACCATGTAAACGCCATGTCTTACTAAACGGATAAAAACATCTTGTAAGCAGAAAAGGGAAATGTATCTTATAGCTAGGAGGATTAATGATAGCAAAGCAGCGAGAAATTGTAAAAACTACTGCACTATATTAAGAAAAGTAATTAAGAAGTCCAGAAGTATGTGCATTATGTCTGAGATTAGCACATCTGATAATAAATTTAAAACAATTTGGAACATTGTTAAAAGGGAAACAGGGCAACTGAGAACACAGGAAGACTGTATTTCTATCAAATACAATGAAAAGTTTGTTAACAAGAAGTCAGAAGTAGAAAACATTTTTAATAATCATTTTTTAAGTGTTGTAGAGAAAATAGGATCCAGATATTCATTAGAAAATGCAAGGCAGTATATGGAAGAGACAATACCTATGCAATTTGGTAAAACTGCAATTCAACCCACCTCTCCTAATGAAATTAGGAACATAATAAATCCATTCAAAAGTAAAAGCTCATATGGAATTGAAGACATTTACAACAGAGTACTAAAAGCTTGTTCCCAACAAGTATGTAGGATTCTCAGCCACATATGTAGTAGCTCACTGAAACAGGGCATTTTTCCAGATAGACTGAAATACGTTATTGTTAAACCATTGCATAAAAAAGGGGATAGGTCTGATGCTAACAACTACTACCCAATCTCACTTCTAACAGCTTTATCCAAAATTGTTGAAAAAGTAATATAATCAAGAGTAGCATCACATATTTGTAAAAATGAAGTACTAACAAAACGTCAATTTGGTTTTCAAAAAGGCTTTTCAACCAAAAATGCTATATATGTTTTCATTGATCAATTATTAAATGCACTGAATAACTGAACATCGCCCAATGGGATATTTTGTGGTCTCTCAAAGGTTTTTGATTGTGTGAATCATGAAATTCTTCTAGATAAGCTTAAGTATTGTGGTATGACTTGGACAGTGCAGAAATGGCTTAGTTCATATTTAACTGAAAGAATGCAGAAGGTTGAAATTAACAGTACAGATAGCCTGCAAAAATCAGCTGAGTCCTCTAAGAATGATGCCCTACAGACTGGGTGTTGTGTGATGTCCTTAGGTTAGTTAGGTTTAAGTAGTTCTAAGTTCTAGGGGACTGATGACCATAGATGTTAAGTCCCATAGTGCTCAGAGCCATTTGAACCATTTTTTGATGCCCTACAGGGTTCCGTCTTGGGTCCCATATTGTTCTTAATATACATTAATGACTTGCCACTCTATATTCCTGAAGATGAAAAGCTAGTTATATTTACTGGTCCTACAAGTATAGTAATCACACCCAAAAAGCAAGAATCAGATGAGGAAATTGTAAATAATGTCTCACAGTAAATAGCATAACACCATTGATAAATATAAACTATGTACAGCAGTTGGTTGCTGAGGCAGAATATTCCAAATTTCTGGGTGTGTGCATTGATGGAATATTTGAATTGGAAGAAACACATCACTGATCTGCTGTAACAGTTAGGGCAGCTACTTATGTTATTAGGGTTACTGCAAATTTTGGTGATAAATATTGTGGTGTCACCGCCAGACACCACACTTGCTAGGTGGTAGCTTAAATCGGCCGCGGTCCATTTAGTACATGTCGGACCCGCATGTCGCCACTGTGTGATCGCAGACCTAGCGCCACCACAAGGCAGGTCTTGAGATACGGACGAGCACTCGCCCCAGCTGTATGGACGACATTGCTAGCGACAATACGGACAAAGCCTTCCTCTCATTTGCCGAGAGTCAGTTAGAAAAGCCTTCTGCTAAGTCCATGGCTACGACCTAGCAAGGCGCCAATTGTAACAGTGCATGTATCTTACGAGTCTCATTTGTATAGTCAAGAGAGATGTATCACAAGGAGTGAATAAAGTTAAGTATATTCCAGCTACGTACTTTTCTTACTACCATTCAATAGTTATTCTGTTCCAGACTTCACGCCCGTCTGCGTTAGATAGAGTGCCTATCGGCCCCCTCAAAATAACACTGTGTCGGCACTTCTGTCGACACATCAAATATATCTGTAAATTAGCCTACTATGCTTATTTTCCTTGACTACTTCCATATAGCATCATATTTTGGGCAATTCGTCATTATGAGAGAAAGTATTCATAGCACAAAAGCATGCAATCAGAATAATAGCTGGAGCCCACCCAAGATCAACTTGCAGACATTTATTTAAGGAACTCGGGATTTTCACAGTACCTTTGCAATACATATATTCACTTATGAGATCTGTCATTAATAACTCATCCCAATTTAAAAATAACAGCGAAGTGCATAGCTGCAACAATAGAAGAAAGTATGATCTTCGTTATTCTGGATTAAATCTCACTTTGGCACAGAAAGGGGTGAATTATGCTGCCACAAAAACCTTTGGTCATTTGCAAAATAGCATTAAAAGTCTGACGGATAGCCAACCAATATTTAAAAGGGAATTAAAGGAATTTCTGAATGACAACACCTTCTACTCAATAGATGAATTTTTAGATATGGGGAAGTAAGTGTAAGGTGTATATATATATATATATATATATATATATATATATATATATATATATATATATATTATTTTGTGTAAAGAAAACTTATGTTAAAGTGACACGTTCCACATCATTACGAAATGTCGAATTCATGATCTATGGAACAAGGGTTAATCTATGTATGTATGAGATCGACCAAGGACCAGACGGAGAGATGGAGTCATAACGACCTGCTGAAAATGGGCTGTAGGAAATAGAAAGCTCGACTGCTGGATCCCAGAGAAGAAGAAGAAGACATTGAAAGTGACATAATTTCTCTACATTATCTCTTTCAGCCTCTTTGCACTTGGTTCATCTCTTGACAAGCATCCAGATTCGACCTGAAAGAGATTTATAGCATCTTGCACATCCACTCTTGCAGCGCCACAGCAGCCTCTCATCAGAGGCCAACTTGGATTCCTGCATGTCCTCCTACATCGGATCAAAGCGGCGAAAATCAGTTGGTGTTAGGTCAGGTCTATTCAGCGGGTACTCCGGCAACTCAAAATCGAGATTTTGAATGCACTGTATTGTTTTCCCAGCTGCATGAGGCCCAGAATTATCCAGCTGCATGAGGCCCAGAATTATCCTTAGCCAAAATCACAGTTTATGGAAGCTTCGCTCTTCGTTTTAGGCGAATCCGACTCGGACTCATACGTCACCCCGGACACGGCACAAAAGCTGACTAGCGATGGTGGGCTCTCGCCAGACGCCTTGGCCGGCCTCAGGCGTTGCGCTCGGGATCTCTACGATGCTGACCTCAACTAAGGCGTGACGCCTTTGTCTAGCGACCAGCATCGATAATGTCAAAGCACTTCGATTCGTCTAACAGCATTGTCACGTCATATGATAGAGAAGACCCGCCATGGATTGGAGTTGGATTTTATCAGGCTTGGAAGATTGAGTTATTTGCGTATGACGACTTGGCTGTGGATTTCTAGGCTTTCTGGTAAACTCTCTTGTTCTGTTTTGGCTCTCTTCAACTTCGACTCAGCGTGGACTGGTTAAGATCTAATTGTACTGTGCTTCAGTTTTGAATAAATCAGAATATTCGCCAAGCTGCATGAAATACTTCAGAGGTTGCCACTGAAGTATTCGAAACTACTTGGCTTCCACACGTATTATAAAAACAAATGTACGTATCTGTGTACGTGTATGTTCTACAACTCCTCTTAAAACACTGCACTGATTTCATCCAAACTTGACTCACATATCCCTTACTCTCAGGCAACAATCGCTATCGGATAAGAACCACCTACCTATCATAGCTCAAGAGATATGATGTCATAAACAATGTGATGCGTGAAAAACTGCCGAATCAATATGACGTTTAAATTTATTACTTTTGTGCTATTAACTGTATTCGCATTACATTTCAAATGTGTTTTCGCTAGTACAGGTAAATAATTTTTTTCAATTACTTCACTGCTGACACATTACGTTTTTGGTTTTTGTTTCTAATAGAAAATCTGCAAAAAGAAAATATCGGGTTTGTCAGCTAGTATACTCTAATTTATGCACAACTAAGTACAGTGTAATAACGTCATAACATTTCCATGCCGAGTCGAAGTCGAACAGAACCAAAACAAAACATGAACGTTTAACCAGAAAGCCCAGAAATCCACAGCCAAGTCGCAGCACGCAAATAACACAAAGTAGAAGTCTGGTAAATTGCAAGTCGAAAGCGTGCCACATCTTCTCTGTCAGTCAGATGATGTCATAAGATTGCCGAACGATACGAAGTCCTTCTCCGTGGCGACGACTGAATCTGAGCCTTCATCATTATTGGGCCTGGATGTTCATTCTTGTAGCAAATACTGCGATTCATTGGCTGAAGGTGCAACAGGTCTAGTAAAGAGACTGCTTACACCACGTTTGTCCGCCCTATTCTGGAGTATTGCTATGCGGTGTGGGATCCGCATCAGATGGGACTGACGGATGACATCGAAAAAGTACAAAGAAGGGCAGCTCGCTTTGTATTATCGCGAAATGGGGGAGATAGTGTCACAGACATGATACGTGAATTGGAGTGGCAATCGTTAAAACAAAGGCGTTTTTCGTTGCGACGGGATCTTCTCATGAAATTTCAATTACCAGTTTTCTCCTCCGATTGCGTAAACATTCTGTTGGCACCCACCAACATAGGGAGAAATGATCATCACGATAAAATAAGAGAAATCAGGGCTCGCACAGAAAAACGTAAGTGATCGTTTTTCCCGCTTGTCGTTCGAGAGTGGAACTGTAGAGAGACAGCTTGAAGGTGGTTCATTGAACCCTCTGTTAGGCACTTTATTGTGAATAGCAGAGTAATCACGTAGATGGAGATCTTGTGACCTGACGTTTAGGCCTTCGTAATGAGGCATTTCTCTGGGAATGGCTGCATACTCAAGAACTTTTAACACGATCTGAAACTTCCGTGAAAGTCTAGGGCATTATGTGAGTTGATCTGGGTTAATTTTCATGACTTATTATCGAATACGGATCATTACACTCAATGCATCATCCAGTAGCACCCAGTACCCAGCAAACCCAATGAAGGCTCAGTTTAGGATCATGTACCACTATGTAATATTTATATCAAAGATTTGGAGTATCCTGAATAAGCTGCCATCTTGGAACTCACAAATCCTAATCTCACTTCGTTCTCAGGCGCCGAAATACCCATGATGAAAGTTTTTTTCCACCACAAGAGCCCGAACTAGCTAGCAAAGGATTGAATGTAGTAACGCATGCGTGCGTTGGCCTCCTTGGATACGTGCTGGGTTAATAATTGGAGTCATTTCTGAAACTTAAAGTGCAAACTGTCGAGATCCTCTACATATGACTAGCAGAGATACCATCAGAATGATCACAAGGCAGGACCAAAGCGGAGATACTGCAAGAGCGAGTAGTCGATACGACGTGTTGTTAAAGTCGAGGCCAGGTTACTTAAAACCAAATAGTGTGGTCACACAGAAGAGTGCAGGTGAGCGGAAAGAAGCGCGTAATCCAACCGCGCTTTCGTTGCGCAACCATATTAGCTTACGCCAGGGAAATTTGAGTAAAGAATCAAGCAACATGAGGGAAAAGCACATGTTATATTTTGTCGTGCTAACCAGGTGTGAAAGCCTGTAAAACTGTGTATGAAACCAAACACAACCACCGGCCAATTATCAACAGGTGTGGGTTGTGTACATTGTGTGCTGTGAAGTATAAATTTCTATCAGCACAGTGGTACAATAAGAAAAATGGGGAACTGCATTAAATAACCACATATGTAAAATGTTTTAGCAAAAATAACACGCAAAGAATCAATGTTGTGACTTGTGACAATCCTATTTTAACAGGTAACCTTTACAAGACAAGGCATTCATGCTATCTCTGAATGTTAGTACCCTGAAGAACCCATATCTTAATGTGATGGCTGGTATCAGTCTTCATCAGTATTATGGGAAACTCAGAATTGGAAAAGGAGGCAATGAGATTCCATCTTGCCAAAACTATTGTCAGCCGTAGCGGAAAAAGCTTTGAGAGACTTGAATTGGAGAAAGAGATTATCTTAGTGGTAATAAAACAGCCCTGATCACCTTTCCTTTGTTGATGTCAGATTATTGTTTGCTCCGAGTACAGATAAATTTCAACAAGTGAAAGTTAAAAGAAATCATGATAACTTTACTTAAATAAATTTGTGTTTTCCCGGCTAAAGTGTTATGTTTTTATGGTTTGGCACCTTACCACTCCCAGCTCTTTGCTTTCTAACTTATTGCAATAGTGGCCTGTAATACTACTTGCGTAACTAGTGATGTGCTTAAATTTAGTTCATTTAGCTTCACAAAAATACCAATGTTTAACTAAAACTTCTTCTGTTGGACAGGCATCGTCCAGAATAATTGGTTTCAGGTCAATTTAAAATTTACTTTGCTACCAGAAGGATATTTTATAGCACTGAGCAAATGATTTGCGGTTGCGTACTAATCTCCTTTCTGAGACACAGACAGTATTAGTAATGAAAAATATAGGTCGTTTTATCATCCAGTGCTGTAACTGCGAAAAATGATTATTCTTCTCAAATTGTGAGTGGTCGCTTACGACGAAATTCACGTGAGAATATAATTATTGTGAAGCAATAATAAAACGCCAAAGTTCTTAAAGAAGCTTCTACAAGGTGGCTGAATGTGAACATCACATATTACTCCAACAGCTTCCTTTTTGTGCAGTAAAATACTTTCTCTGTAAGTGATAAATTACTCCAGAATGTATCCATAGACCACTAGTGAGTGCAAACATACCAATTCCTTTATTTTCCAGTACTTAGCACCTGTACGAAGAGCAAAAGATTGAAATGTAGCAGACAAATTTGCATGCATTTTACATTAATTTTAATACTGGTTTAATAATTTGGAGGATGATAATGCATAAATTTATTAGTCGATTGAACTGAGAATATTTATTACAAAGATCTTGGTTCACAGTGACTGATTGTACAGTGGCTACGTAATTTTCCTCATTTAACATGGTGAAGGACTCTCTGGTTTTTGAATGCTTTTGCATGCTTTAGAAGACACAGTTGTGGAGCTGAATGGAACGAGCAGAAAGACTATAGAGGAAAGGCGCTCGGTGCGGCCCAGACATTGAGTTTGTCGAACTGGACTGACGTGATGTCCCTGTGGGCTGCAGATCCATTGTCCGGTTTACAATGCCATGCCACCTAGCGGGGCACCAGGGTGTAGAGAAGTACCATGAGCTGTGAGTGAAGGCAGTTTTCTCATGCTTTGCAGACCGGCTTTGAAGATAGCCATCAGCCGTTTCTGTAAACACAAGGCGGCCAAAACAATGCGATTGCCTCGCAGGCCTTGATGCTTCTTGTTGGGAAAATGCGAGGTTGGTTTTTCAAAGTCTGACATCAGGAGTACAGAGCTGGTGCAGACGTTTTTCATTAGAAAGGTGGAGTTTTGAGACAGGATTGGCATCTAAATGCGACGCACTGTATTGGTGGGACTCTGCATTCTGGAAGGAAACCTCGGTATTGGGCCACAGTGTTTCCTAAATTTGCTATTGGCAACAGACACTGTTAGGCGGGAAGAAATATGGCACAGGAGAGTAAAGGAAAGGCAAAGTCTAGATCTGATCACGAAACCCGGTAGAGAGTGGTCCGGATTTGACGGTTGTCGCGGACTTTGGTTGAGAGCAGAGAGTAGTACAGCTTAACAGAGGACCAGGGGACGGTGTTGCTGATATCAAAACATGCCCTCATCTACTCTGGGGAGATATCTCCATGCCAGCGGTGTTCATCTCGGCACACTAGAAACTTGACGATGAGCATTAATATTGGCACCAGCAGTTTAACTGATTTTGTTCCGGAATTCTGGAATATCATACTACTGGCCATCTCAGGTTCAACATTCATGCGTTGAATGTATGATCAGATTAACCACTCACCAACTTACCGTCACGGCTATTTCCATTGGGATTTTGTGGGATTAAATCTGAGTCTCAGATCGGTATTTGAGTTAACAGGATGCGACCATTGTTAGGTAGTGGAGTAACACTGATACCCATGATACTCTAACGCTGGTGAGTTCATACAGTTAGTGTTAGTCAATTGTTTCACCGTCTTTTTTTCAAGGGTGACCATTATTAGATTTTTAATGTAAGAAACAACAGATTGTTTTCATCAGATACCTCCTAGTAACATGATATTTATAACCGAAACCCCCACTTTAGGGTCTACACCTAGGGTCTAATATTGCGTTATCCACGTCAGATTGTGCACATGTAAAGTTATAGGTTAAGTCTTATAGAAGTGGCCTGCCCATACTTACATTTCTGGGTTTGAAGACTAAATCATGAAGAGGGCATTCCGCAAGGTGCTGAACTTACTTGTTTGACTGTCGGCATAGGCGACTTCATTTGAGCAGAGACATTTCATGAGGTAAGATAAATGCTGGATATTCTATGAGATCTCGTCCTTGATTGTACTGGCGGGACATAATATTGCAGTCTGTCTAAGGCTGGAATAAGATTATCATCTTAACGCATGGCCGAGCGGTTCTAGGCGCTGCATTCTGGAGCCGCGCGACCGATATGGTCGCAGGTTCGAATCCTGCCTCGGGCATGGATGTGTGTGATGTCCTTAGGTTAGTTAGGTTTAAGTAGTTCTAAGTTCTCTAAGTTCTAGGGGACTGATGACCTCAGAAGTTAAGTCCCATAGTGCTCAGAGCCATTTGAACCATCTTAACGCATCATGTTCTTGAGTATGGCGGCAATCAAACATTCGTCACCCACTTATTGTTTTTTCACTGGAACATTCTACATACCAAGTGAAATAATCCTCCCGTTGTTGAAATTCTCTGATCACAGTAAGTTGTAACTTGTCTACGGTTCACTTAGACGAACTTTAAACAAATTACTTGTGACCTGCGGCTTAGCGTAGGAGTACACCTACACCATGGTGGATAATAATGATCTACGGAATACTGCTCGATATTTATACAATTATGTATACATTTGTGTTTGTGTATTAATTTAACTATAGCTCTGGAATACTGCAGAAATTACAAGCAAACATCACACACGTATTACTTAGTACGCACTTGGTACTTACATTACACACTGTTGTCAATTCCGAACGATAAAACCACTTTCTATGTCCTATAATTTAGGCTGTCCAGTTCTTTATACAAGATGAGCTCTTTTGTTTGGTGTATTATGTTACATTCGTAGCCAGTTTCAAATGGAGTTGTCTCAGTGATATGTGTGTTACATTTAAAAACTGCACTGTGCAAAGTAAGTAAAGGATCAGTCACACGAAACCTGGTAACTGTATCTCATTGCGCCCATAATTTTGAAATTCGTTCAAAGGTGGTTAAACTTTTCTCTGTAGTGGTGAAACAGCGTGGCGCCATGCGCCATGCGCCAGGCTCAGCGATGCTTTAAACAGCAAGATGTCGACACATGTGAAAAAAAAAGGTCACAGCTTAGAATTTCATGTGACGTATAAAGTGGATTAATGAAGTCACATTAGCACCAAATTACACCAAAATTCTGCCTAATTGCACCGTGGATGTGTCACACGTTGGAAAGGTCGTCACACCTCTTTTACCCACATTTCCTACCTTCTTTTGTCGCCTCTATCATGGACAGCAGCACTGCACCGCTTGGCGTTGGAAACCACGCGGTTTCCTTATTAATGGCCGCGGAAACCGTTTCATATACACCGTCGCTTACAATCGACACGAAAAGGCCTTAGGGGGAGATATAGAGGGCTTAAATGAAACTAACCCTTTCCTTTCACACACGTTTCATAGCCGGAAACGGTAGTCTACAGTGCGATCAGCAGCAGGAAGACATTCTTGAGAGTCTTTAATACTGCTGACATCTCCCTGGCGCTTCAATCCTTCACTAAGAATATCGTGGGCTAGCAACCCCATCGAATGTGGTCTCGCAACTTTGCATATCAGTGTAAACACAATTTCTGCTCTGGTGCATAGAGTGGAAGCACTAGGGACCATTGAAAACCATTCGACGATATTTGAGCGCTATCCAAAGGAGGAAAGGGTGCTTATTCTTTTTCAGTGCTTGTATTTTTGCGCCCTCCTGTGGTGTGATCATGGATGGATGCAACATTGATACATACGAAAATGTAGAGGCGAAGGGTCCCTCTCAGCCTCCCCCCTCCCTCCCCTCCCCAGTTTGGCAATATCTCGGTGGTATGGCAGCCGCCCATATTTGCTGAGAATTTTGAAAATGTACCTTCACAGGGATGTAGCCCTGGCACCTACAGGCATGCAACTGCATCGGAAGAGTGTCAAGTAATTGCCTACCTGCAGGCGCCTAGGTATACTTCACAAGTTTTCTCTGCAAAAACGCATTACTTGAATGCTAAATAATACCGGGCAAGTGCCATCGAGGGTTTTTTCAAAATAGGGAGGGACAGGGGAGTCCTGGAGGGAGCGGGGATGTGCTAGAGGTACACTTTGGCGTTGTATTTATGCATGTATGAAAGTCGCACCCCTCCATGATCGCGCCACAAGACGATATGAAACAAGAGCACTAAAAAGCAAAGGCACCCTTTGCTGCTTCGGATCACGCTCAAATTTCGTCTAATGGTTTTCCACGCTCCCTACTGTTTCCACCCTGTACACCAGAGCACAAATTGCGGCCGCACTGCACTCAAAAGGCGGAAGATCAGCCTCAATGGGGTTTCTAGCCCTTAATATTCTTAGAGAAAGTTTGAACCTTCAGGGAGGTATCAGCACTATTGACGATTGTCAAGAACCTCTTCCTGCTGCTCATCGCACTGCAAAATGTGCTTTTCGACAGCGAAATATGTAGGACTCAATCTCGCAAGGAAAAGGGTGATTTCATTGACACCCCTTATGCCACCACCTGAGACCTCTACGTGTCGGCTCTGAGTGGTCGTGCATCTCAAACGTCTTTATCGGCCACTAACAACGATGGACGTCGCTTTCTGGGTTCCATCACAGAAGCGTCAATAGAAGGGGTGAAATGTAAGAGGAGCTGTGGGGACCTTCCCTTCATGTAATATGTCCATTTGGCATTGGTGAGAATTGTGGTGAAATTTCGTGTCAGTGTGACATGATTATCCCACCTTGCAAGTCACATGAAATTCTGAACTCTGGCCTTTTTCCCGCACGTGTCGACGTCTTGCTGTTAGAAGTGTCGACCAGCCCGAAAGTCACATAGCAGGGTGCCACACTTTTGCGCCATTACTGAGGAGGGTTGTGTCACCCTTGCGCCAAATTTCAAAGCTATGCTTCGTAAGTACGGGGTTTCAAAAAGTGATCCTTCAATTGTGTTGTGCAGTCTATTTAGTGCTACATGGGAACAGACACTTCTTCCCAGAGGCACAGGTCGAAAATCTGCATAAATGTTTCCATGTGCCACTAAATAGTTTTTAGATATAACACTTACATTACCGTCGAAACTGCATCTGAAAGTAGCCACAGGCTAGAACTGACCATTATTGTAATGTAATAAATGATGACAAAAAGTTGAACTTGTGTAAACAATTTGACAACTTATGGTAGATATTTAAAATGGTTTTATCATTCAGGAATTACATCGAGACTGTCACCCCATACATGAAGAAACTTATGTTGTTTTTGTTGTGCTCTTCAGTTCGAAGACTGCATACGGAACTACTGCCACCATTCTACCACTTCAGCGTTCATACAGTACACAGGTATACCAACATAAAAAATAATACGATATCGCAGTGCCTGTGTTATCCCGAATTACACTAAAAAGGCACTGCGGCGACTATAATCGTTACGAAATACATTACAGGTATTCGCAGTTGCGAATATGGACAACCATCAGCTGTAGAGTGGAAGGACAACAATCAAAATTTGTGCCTGACAACCAGCAGGTACATTGCATCGTAATTCAGAATAACAGGGCTACTGAAGTATCGTATTTATCTGCCATCACTGGGCAAGCGACTTTCATGTAAAGTGTCTTGCCTGTACGGGAATATACATAATGAATGTACGACTGTAGGCAGACGGTTGACGACATATGGAAATTCGAGTCTGGACGTGAGTCGTGCGCGGACAGCCAGAAGAGTAGTTGTGCATCCCTAGATACGCTGCAATACCGGTTTAATTGTCGTGGTCGCCCAGCAAACTCGGCCTGGCTCAGGAAGCAATTAACTTCCCTCACTCGCTCTGCTGGAGCAGCATATTCCACTGATATCATTTTGTAGCCATTTACCACTTTTTTCTGAGGACAAAGACTAATACTGCAATTTGGCTGGTTGGTCGTATTGTGCATTTTGTAGTTGCTGGTGAGTGAGATGATGACCATTTCGTTTTTCGCCAGTTTATGTCTACGGCTTACTGGTCATGCTTGAAATTGCCCCGATTTCGAGAACTCTTTGCCATCATGCTGAATCTCACCTTTCAAAGACAGGGCGTTGGATACTTCCAGCAGTAGCTGCTGCCCTCACTGTACTTTTGTTTTCTCGTTTCTGCTTTTCCTTTTGCGCTACTGGTATTACTTTTGGGTACTTCCACAACAACGAATTATAAACAAAAGAAGATATGAAACTATGTGAGGGAGCAGCTGTGTCAGTGATAGGGGAGGTGGAGGCATTCTGGCCAGGCCTGGGGATTCGACCCCTGCACACCTTGTCTCCACCAGCTTGAAGCTAGCTGTGATCGTTATTGCTAGCTTTCTGTAAAATGTATTTCCTGTTTGCTCAAATATTCATATACTTCTGTTGAGAATTTCCTAATTACATCTGATTTCCTACATTTAACCTGTGTCATGTTAATGTTTATGTTCGTTTTTTCAATGGAAGTTAACTGTACAAGTCACCTACTCAATAAATTCCTGTTGTTAAATAATGGTGAGGTGGCCGCTAGCGATAAGTGGGAAATCCGGGTTCGAGTCCCGATCTTGCACAAATTATCATTGACATCATTCCTGGTAATTTCCAATAATGTTTGCCCATCGGAGCCGCGGGCTCCAAACGATAGATATCGAACGTGCGATTCTACATCAAAAACCCAATGATTTGTAACGGTAGTGTGTGGGATGTCTTGTATTGTAGACTTTTCTTTCGCCGATTGCTTCACATGGAAGAATCAAATTCCATGCTTATCCAATGTAAAGAATAGTTTGAATTTTTTTCGGAAATGTGACCCTCTACCCATATTTTTGCGTGACATTGACGGAGTCTACCCAGGTTACGGCAAAAAGTGAATGCGTCTCGTAGCATACACATCAAATGGACCTTCTCGTGACAACAACGTCGACCACGAGTGAGATAAGTCGTTTCCTTTGTAATTACAACTATTTCAGTAACGCTTTTCTTTTGTCATTGCTGTAGTGAGCACTATAAACATGCTCATAAAGTCCGCCACCACAGTCGCATGATCGATTTAGAATCGCACGTTCGATAGCTATCGTTTGGAGCCCGCAACTTCGACAGGCAAACATTCTTGGAAATTACCTCATTCCGTTCAACAGCTGATGGTGTCAATATTCGCAATTGTGAATAAATTTAATGTAAAAAATGGAAATTGTGTGTAATGGTTGTAAATTCACAGTTGCAAATAAATATAACGCTAAAAGATAATGGAAATTGTGTGCAATAGTTGTAAAAGGACACTAAGATAAAACTATAATTAAGTCGTACCTTTAAGGCATACGTTACTCGGAAATGGTGCGTCAGTAAACTGTCGCAAGTGTCCTTTATACTTCCAGGATCATTACATAAAAAAAGCTGTAAATGATCATTCTATGAAAGTAGCTGCTTCAGATCCAAGGTCGGGGAAAGGCAAAGGGTACCACATCCAACAGGAATATGGCCAGTAATGCAGTGTAGTGCTCAAAACAACCTACTGCTTGAGGACAGCTTTACGTAACTTTCCAGTAATCTTCAGTTCAATTAGCACTTCAAAACAAACGAAGTCAGGTTACTTGAAATTGTATTTAGCTTGCTTTAAGTGACATTTTGTGAAATTACCACGTAAAAGATAACGTGAGGTATGGGTGTCGATGTTTATCAACAGTCACTTAGATAAAATAGATTACATTGCCTTCATGTTCAGTTCACAGCACCTTTTTAATGATTTTGCAGAAACAAAAATTGTTCTCCATTGCGTAAATTTGACTGTCGCGGAATTAAGGGAATTGTGTGCGCACCGTTCATATCCCCCACGTAAATAAACTGTCTCTCGGATAGAGCTGGCAGCAATCTGATGCAGTTTACTGCCGTGTACGGGAAAACTTCTTCCTTCAGTGACTGCTGAGAGATTCGGGATGGATTGGACAGAATATATATTTAGTGTGGTGAGTTGCAGCTCGCTTTAAAGGAGAATAAATGTAAGCTAAGGCTGATGAACAGGAGAAACATTTCCATAATGTTCGAGTACAGCATTAATGGTATGCTGCTTGGCTCTGTCACATAGATTACAAATTTGGGTGTAACATAGGAACAGGCACGCGATGTTAGTTGTAGGGAACGTGAATGGCTGGCTACGGTTTATGAGAGAGTTCCGGGAAAGGGTACTGCAGTGCTATAAAGGGGAGCGATTGCAAAAGTGGTCGCGTGTTTGGATTCACCACCCGACAGGCCTGAAAGAAGACATTGAATCAATTCAAAAGCCTATTGCTAGACTTATAACCTGTCTGTTAGGTCAGTAGTCCTCCCCGATAGCTGAGTGGTTACACCTCTTAGCTTACATCAGTATTATTATTCTTTTTTTCCTACACCTTGTTAATAAAAAAAATTGCTCGCCTTGTACGAGTGCAATGTCTCGTGTTATTTTCCCGGGAAGGATGACATTTTTGTTGTATTTAAGCTTGTACCAATACAGATATTTTGTCCATTTACCCTGTTCCTGGTAAAAATAAATAAATAAAATAAATCAAAACCCCTGCCCGCCTTGTCTCCGCCTGCTCGTAACTGACCTCTCTACACCTTTTTTTGTGTAAAAAAAGTGGCCAGCGTGACGGATTGCCGTCCTACGGGACCGGGTTCGATTCCCGGCTGGGTCGGGGACTTTCTCTGCTCAGGGACTGGATGTTGTGTTGTCTTCATCATTTCATACCCATCCGGCGAGCAGGTCGCCCAATGTGGAGTCGAATGTAATAAGACCTGCACCAAGGCGACCGGACCTGCCCCGTAAGGAGCCTTCCGGACAATGACGCCAAACTCTCATTTCCATTTGTTAGGTCAGTACAAAAGTGATTCAGAAATGCTGAGTTGGCTTAGATGCCAATTCATGTAAGGAAAATATGATATTTTTCGCGAGATGCTATAGAGGGAGTTTACAGAATCAGCATTAGTGACAGAAGAGCTTCTGTGAAGTTTGTAAGGTAGTAGGCGAGGTACTGGCAGAATTGAAGCTGTGAAGACGGGTCGTGAGTCGCGCTTGAGGAGTTCAGATGGTAGAGCACTTGCCCGCGAAAGGCAAAGGTCCCGAGTTCAAGTCTCGATCCGGCACACAGTTTTCAAAATGGCTCTAAGCACTATGGGACTTAACATCTGAGGTCATCAGTCCCCTAGACTTAGAACTATGTAAATCTAACTAATCAAAGGACATTACACACATCCATGCCCGAGGCAGGATTCCAACCTGCGACCGTAGCAGCCGCGTGGTTCCGGACTGAAGCGCCTAGAACCGCTCGGCGACCGCGGCCGGAGCAGTTTGCAGAATCAGTGTTAGTAACAGAAGAGCTTCTGTGAAGTTTGTAAGGTAGAGGGTGAGGTACTGGCAGAATTGAAGCTGTGAAGATGGGTCGTGAGTCGTGCTTGGGGAGCTCAGATGGTAGAGCACTTGCCCGCGAAAGGCAAAGGTGCCGAGTTCGAGTCTCGGTCCGGCACACAGTTTTAATCTCCCAGGAAGTTTCATATCAGCGCACACTCCGCTGCAGAGTGAAAATCTCATTCAGCATTAGTAACAGACTGCAGAACGATCCTACTGCGTCTCGTCTGTCTCTCCTAGGGATAAAATAAGGGAGATTTGAAGTCGTACAGACGCATACAGGGGGTCATTTTTCCCACGCTCCATTTTCGGAAAGAACAGGAAAGATAATGACTAGCAGTGGTACAAATAACGAACCGCCATCAACTCTACAGTGGGTTGTGGAGTATGCAGATGCAGATATGGATGTAAAATCATTCTCCACCTGAGCTTATGTTCTGCATCTGATGACCACAGCATGGAGAGGCACTATATCCCGATGTTCCTTTTCTTCAGAGTTCTGCAACAAGAAGACCGTTACACAGACAAAGTGGGTAACTTCCGGCGAACGAAGCTACAGCGTAAGTCGGAAAAAGGTAATAGAACTGTTCCACACTGGAGTCCTATTCACGAGGATGCGGCACTAGCCAAAAAGAGCGGGCGCATTCACTTCGTAGTGCTGGGCTGCTGTTCAGAGCTGGACAACAGAAACGGGAGGACAGGGTACTGGCCGCAAGGATCCGAAATCACGTGCGGCACTGGAATCTCTGGCACAACATTTGCCTCACGACAGCAAGAAAACAAAACAATATTCAGTCTTGTTCTTTGAATACTGACTTTTCTCTTGTGTCACAAACGCAAATACATAATTCCACATTTATTAATAATGTGGAAGACAAAACTAGTGGTGTGCTCTTATTTAAGCAAGACCAAAAAACTACTGTTACCTAAATCTCGGACGTAGATTGCCGTCATTTGTCTTTGAAAGTTAATGTTTATGAGGCACCGAATTCTTTAATATGCATTCATTACGAGTTCTCTCTAAACAATGTTCCTCTGTGTGTTCCCTTCATGTTACAATTGTTAGGGATTTTCTCTGCCTCGTGATGACTGGGTGTTGTGTGATGTCCTTAGGTTATTTAGGTTTAAGTAGTTCTAAGGGACTGATGACCATAGATGTTAAGTCCCATAGTGCTCAGAGCCATTTGAACCATTTTTACAATTGTTATTTCCAACTTCATACCAATTAAAAATTAATATACTGCTGGAAAAAAATTGTACACTCTTTTAGAGGTTTCCAGTTCAATCAAGATTTATTGTTGCAACAGTGCATACGGAGTACATGAAATGATCACATTTACAGGTCAATAGCACAAGAGGTTCTGCGGTACCAGGTATCGACCCATGCTGCAACACTTTAACGGGCGCCAATGTAGATGTTGACTCTGGCATCCAGTCGATCGTACGAATGGCGAATACTATCCTGGTACACATTACGCCACGCCTGCTCGACCCGTCCACGTAGTTATGTAAGAGTTTTTGATTGACAACTCGCACGAGTCACTTCTCGTCCCATCATATCGCATACGTGGTCGATTGGAGACAAGTCCGGAAATCGTGCTGGCCAGGAAACTTGCTGCACGTTTTGCAGAGCACTCCGAGTTTCATGGGCAGTTTGTGAGCGAGCATTATCCTTTTCGAACAACACATCACCTTCCTGTTGCAAGAAAGACGAAAGAATGAATCTAACAACATTCTGCACGTACCGAGCGCTGGTTGGTGTCCCTCTCCAGTAACATCAATTGTGAAAGAAAGTTGTAGGTTATGCACCTCAGCCCAGGGGGCCTATGATGGGGCCAGCGTGAGCTCATGAGCCCGCTTATCTGTGCTGTGGTAGCTGTACGATCTGCCACTGCTGCCCTTACAATACGACAATCCTGTGCTGCGTGGACATCCAGAACCTCGTCTACAGGTGTGAGAATGTTCACGTCACCACTGATACCAGCATCATTGCATAACTGACGCAGCACGTCCAACTTGAGTGGCTGTTCTCCGAAAGGACCATCCCTCCCTTTCAAACGCGCTCAGTTGGCTGTTGGTAGAAGGACAGCATGGTTGCCTGCTTGGTTCACATGTATGCACCACATTGAGCCTTCGGGCTGTGAGCATCCCCTATTAAAAAGTAGACGCAGTTGGAGCTGTACGTTATCTGTTAGAAGACGACTTTGAGGCCATTACCAGTACATCTACTATCCCCCAGGTCACATGTGCCGTTATCGGATCCAAATCGACATCGTCTTTCGAGGTGTACTAATTTTTTTCCAGCAGTGTGCATAAGAAGTGAACCTCTTTCTCCCTGTCCTGACTGTAAATGATTTGTCTACCGAACTTGTGAAAAATTCCTCTTGTCTCGATTATACCAAATGTCTTCCAAGCAATAATTTCACGATCAGAAAAATGCTTCCGAACCTTGAAAATCAGTATGGGAACCTGCCAAAACTAATGCTGTCATCTCTGTATTTCCACCAAAAGCACTAATAACTACGGTAGAAAAATCGTAAAGTGATCCTCTAAAAATATTCCACAGTTAACTTCTAGTTTTGCACGAGAATTTGAATTTCTACAAACTGGATATAATCTGCGACGAAGATAGTGTCAGAGCGTTGTACAATAGTACCGCTGGGTATTGCAAGAAATGAAGTTTTGCACTCAGTTGGCCGCAGGCTTTCCAACTGATAACACGAAAGTCACTGAAGTGGAACTAAGAAATGAATGCGTCTGATAATTAACACATTTTTCTACATCATTGGTATCAAAGCAGTTAGCAGTAATACACCGACTGACGTTGAAGTTAAGCAGAAATTTAAAGAAAAAACAACAAGAACATAATACATTAGCTGAAAAATTTTCTTTCGGTCTGTATACACAAAATGCTTGCTATGATAGTGGGAGTAAATTACGTATAACGCTTAACATAAACATGAGAGAAAAAAATGTATGTTCTAAGGATAGTGTGGAACTTAGGATGCACGTAGTCCCTGAGCATTTCGTAGATGGACAACAGTGTAACACTGATGTAGAAAATGTATCTACATACTTGTCTGTCGGTGTATCCTCACGTTTTGGTGGACTCTGCAGCACAGTTCAACCCATGTTAAGACGACGAGAATATCCATCATGCACGATATTTCCAACGGAACGAGAATTACTTACATTCGAAATCTGAACCTGAAATCAATACGTCTTGACGGCTAGCACTTTCATTGATAGCATGTAACATTTATATCAATGAGTGCAGCTGAACGGAAAAAGGAAAAGGAAACGAGGGTAATAAAAAGTATTTGCATTACTTTATCCTCGGTAATCGTGATTGAGTTCTGTGGCTATGGATTGAGTTACTTGAATAAATACATCAACCAGGCACTTTTTATACTGTTTTATGTGTGCCAAAACACGTTTCGGGCTTTCATTCATCTCCAGCTGACATAATACGTCGTATCCCTGTCAGAATAACGATTTTACCAAATTTTCATACTGTGACACACTGAGCAAACTTTTAATTCACGAATGTACGATGTTTTACAAGTTGTATGTTTACATTTAACTAATAGTTAAATTTGGTTGGTTTTATTTTTTCGCAGTTATATGTATAACACAAGCACTTTTAAGCTGAATGATCCAACGATGCAGCACGCCGTTCGTCATGTGAGCGACTTAAGCGGGCTTTTTTTGTACATCGGAATTTACAAGTAAAGTCAAGTTACAGTTTTCTTACATATAGTAAAACAACTTCTGAGCTCGATTGTATTTATAAAGTTGATATTGCTGACCTATCGCAATTTCGTAACTGTCTTATAAATCCCCCGAAACTACTTCTAAGTCTGTTGTGTTTAAAGACTTAATATTGCTGACATTTCGTAAAGTATAAGAAACTTCCAACTTGACTTCGGTTGTAATCACGGATATAGGAGCATACAAACGCGTAAGTCGGCCAGATGATGAATGCTGCGCTGCATCGGCGCATCATTGAAGCTAAACAGTTTGTGTTTTGCATATAAATGCAGAAAGAGGATAAACTGATTTGTAAATTCCGATGTACCAAAAAAAGACCTAGTAAGTCGGTCACATGGCGAACGGCGCGCTGCATCGTTGGATCATTCAACTTAAAAGTACTTTTGCTATGCACATAAATAAAGCTAAGCAGCCAATAGTGGCTCGTCGCTGTCTTCTTCTTTGAAAGAAAGAACCTTTACATTGTATGCAGCCAAGGTCTCAAAACGTCTGTTTTAAAAAATAGCAGAAAAAGGATCTCCAAATATTCAAATAAAATTAAGTAATATTACGGTATACTGATAGTTTTTACTTATGGACCGTCTGACAGCAACTGAATAAAACACAATTTTAGTGCTATACGCGTTTCGCCTTTATTTTCTGCAAGGCATCATCAGTGGCCTGGAATATGTACATATGTTAGCTATTTTATTTACATTTTTGTCACTGTGCCTATAGGTTATAAACAGTTCTGGTGGTTGGTATTTCCTATTAAGTAGTAATGTTTTGGACTGTACTTACAGATTGCGTAGACAGTTTCTTACATATTACGCTCCTGTTGCATTTTTGGTGTTGTTCTTCTTCCTATGAGCGCCAATTTGCTGTTTTTTCCACATTCCACAGCACTATGCACTGAACGCTTATTTTAATGCAATGTTTTGGTTTCTGTTGCCGACTGTCAAATGTTTTTGCCAAAGATCGAATATTACTGCCAAACTTATGAGTGTATCTATTGAAGTATCTGTGGTCTGTTCGTGTATGCATTTGTGTGTGCGTTTGTGTATGTGTGTGTGTGTGTGTGTGTGTGTGTGTGTGTGTGTGTGTGTGTCTGTCTGTATTTTGGTGTTATATATATATATATATATATATATATATAATTAGGAAGAAGAACAACACCAAAAATGCAACAGGAGCGTAATCTGTAAGTACAGTCCAAAACATTACTACTTAATAGGAAATACCAACCACCAGAACTGTTTATAACCTATAGGCACAGTGACAAACATGTAAATAAAATAGCTAACATATGTACATATTCCAGGCCACTGATGATGCCTAGCAGAAAATAAAGGCGAAACGCGTATAGCACTAAAATTGTGTTTTATTCAGTTGCTGTCAGACGGTCCATAAGTAAAAAGTATCAGTATACCGTAATATTACACGCAACTGAGGAAGACAGGACTACAAAAGTTGAAAAAATTAAGTAAATTTGAATATACAACTCGGGAAATGTGGTAGCTAAAAGAATTCTTATTTTGGACATGATAGCTACAACGTTCAATACAGCTGACAAATACGTTGTGCTGACGGAGATGTAAATTTAAATGCAAACATTTTCGTTAGAGTTTACCGTGATTGTTATTGGTATAGAGGGAAACAACAAGTTCACTGTTATCAGACACTATTTTTTAATTATTTTCACGACGCGTTTCGGAGGTTGAAACCATCATCCTGTGGATTTATGTAAATTAATATGCCATGCATATGTTGTGTTACAACTTCGGGGTAACCTGTGGCACAGTTTCCAGTGGTCACAGGCCCCTTTCTCTGTTGTGTTATGTTACATACACCATCACACTTTCACAAAGTGAAGACAGTGCCACAGGTTACCCCAAAGTCGTAACATAACACTCATGTGCACACATTAATCCATAAAAATCCAGCAGATAATGGAGGTTAAAACCTCTGAAAAATTCATGAAAATAAACAAATAGTGACCGGTAATGGTAAACTTGTACTTTCGTTAGAAGATATAAATATATTACGCCAAATGAAAATCGGAGGAAGCGACAGACACGTTTAGCATAAAAAAATTAAACTGCTTCCAATGGCAACGACCGACCACCGTGTCATCATCAGTCCATAGGTGTCACAGGATTCATACCCGAATCCTGTAGAAGTACGTGGTCAGCACACTGCATTCCCTGCCGTTGTCAGTTTACGTGCCTTCTCAATCAAGCAGCTCCTCAATTTGGCTCACAAAGGCTGAGTGCCCCCCACTTGCCAACAGCACTCGGCAAACCCGGACGGTCATCCATCCAATTCTAGCCAAACCCGTCAGTGCTTATCTTCCGTGATGTGACGGGAACCGGTGTTAGCACTGCGCCAAAGCCGTTGTTGGTGTACATAAAACTGTTTAAACAGTGGCGGGATGCAGTATTTGTCAAATAAAATGTATTTACGCTACTGGCCATTAAAATTGCTACACCAAGAAGAAATGCAGATGATAAACGGGTATTCATTGGACAAATATATTATACTAGAACTGACATGTGATTACATTTTCATGGAATTTGGCTGGATAGATCCTGAGAAATCAGTACCCAGAACAACCACCTCTGGCCGTAATAATGGCCTTGATACGCCTGGGCATTGAGTCAAACAGAGCTTGGATAGCGTGTACAGGTACAGCTGCCCAAGCAGCTTCAACACGATACCACAGTTCATCAAGAGTAGTGACTGGCGTATTGTGACGAGCCAGTTGATCGGTCACCATTGACCAGACGTTTACAATTGGTGAGAGATCTGGAGAATGTGCTGGCCAGGGTAGCAGTCGAACATTTTCTGTATCCAGAAAGGCCCGTACAGTACCTGCTACATGCGGTCGTGCATTATCCTGCTGAAATGTAGGGTTTCGCAGGGATCGAATGAAGGGTAGAGCCACGGGTCGTAACACATCTGAAATGTAACGTCCACTATTCAAAGTGCCGTCAGTGCGAAGAAGAGGTAACCGAGACGTGTAACCAATGGCACCCCATACCACCACGCCGGGTAATACGCCAGTATGGCGATGACGAATACACGCTTCCAATGTGCGTTCACCGCAATGTCGCCAAACACGGATGCGACCATCATGATGCTGTAAACAGAACCTGGATTCATGCGAAAAATGACGTTTTGCCATTCTTGCACCCAGGTTCGTCGTTGAGTACACCATCGCAGGCGCTCCTGTCTGTGATGCAGCGTCAAGGGTAACCGCAGCCATGGTCTCCGAGCTGTTAGTCCATGCTACTGCAAACGTCGTCGAACTATTCGTGCAGGTGGTTGTTGTCTTGCAAACGTCCCCATCTGTTGACTCAGGGATCGAGACATGGCTGCACGATCCGTTACAGCCATGCGGATAGGATACCTGTCATCTCCAGCACGGCGTTCCGTATTATCCTCCTGAACTCACCGATTCCATATTCTGCTGACAGTCATTGGATCTCGACCAACGCGAGCAACAATGTCGCGATACGGTAAACCGCAATCGCGATAGGCTACAATCCGAACTTTTTCAAAGTCGGAAACGTGACGGTACGCATTTCTCCTCCTTACACGAGGTATCACAGTAACGTTTCACCAGGCAACGCCGGTCAACTGCTGTTTGTGTGTGAGAAATCGGTTGGAAACGTTCCTCATGTCAGCACGTTGTAAGTGTTGCCACCGGCGCCAACCTTGTTCGAATGCTCTGAAAAGCTAATCATTTGCATATCACAGCATCTTCTTCCTGTCGGTTAAATTTCGCATCTGTAGCACGTATCTTCGTGGTGCAGCAATTTTAATGGCCAGTAGTGTATTCTCTCTTTTTTTTCAGCTTCAGTCTTCACCGTGTTCCATCACAATGGAGGTTACAAGACTTTCATCTGTTTCTGCACTCAAACACAGATTTCACCTATGTAGCACTTACCGCCGTTTCCGTATTCATACTCCATTCAGTTGACCTCGGATTGCATGCAGCGTGCAAACTGCGTTGCTGAGCGTAGTAGTTTGCCACCGTGTTGTGCAGACATTCGTGGGAAATCCAGCTGACGTCATCTCACGGCCATTGCCCGCTGCGCGGAACCAGAATTAAAACGTCAGCAGCGACAGAACCGACAAACGCTTCGTGCAGAGTATCCTCCATCTTAGTAATTTCTCATATCCCCGTAAAGCAGATTTGTATAGAGAAAATTTCGCTTGTCCTACACGGACTACATTGGAATCCGTTTGTGCGGCTTAACACCATGTTCAAACGTAAGGTGGCATAGTGGTTTAAACCCAAAGTCTGTACGTACTGTGTAGTGCAACTTTTCATTAACGCCTCTAGGCATGTAACGTATATGAGCATAGCTTCTAAGCTGCAAGTATGTGCAAATTATTGAAAATACTTTAGTTTTACAACAGCAAGTTGTGTATGCAACAAGTTTCTAACAGTCTGTTGTTGGAACAGAATGATCCACTTAAAATGAAACATTTGAGACAAAGTCAGTTATAAAGAAATGTCATGTTGGGTCGTTCTTCGTATCATACAGTAACTCGGGCATTATTAATCCCTTCGACATATGACGGTTTTAAACAGAAAGAATTTTTGATAATAATTTTGTTAGAGATAATATGTTCTGAAAGATTCTTATGTATTATCCATCTCGCATTCGGGGGAACGGCTGTTCAGAATCCAGACTTCGAGTTTCCCTAAATCGTTTTAAGCAACTGCCGGCACGGTCCCTATGTAAAGGACACGGCCTATGTCCTTCTTTGTCCAACCTCGTTCAAAGTTTGTGTTCCATCTGTAATGGCCAAGGCGAGGACGAGACTGTAAATTTCTTTTCTCATTTCTGTCTGATCACAGTGAATGAGCGTCATACATTATTTTTTAGCTATAATTTTATTTTTGTGCAATTAAATACCAGAAAATTTAGAAACTGCAAACACGGACTATTGGTCTGATCGTATCTGAGATTTGCGTTGACATGAAGTACAAAAATTGGTAAACGTAGCAGTTCAATATGCTACAGAATGTACTTCCTGGTATTTAAAATATTATCTATACGTCTACATACCCTGCAGTGAGTATCACTAAATATTCAACTTGCAAGCACAACACTATACAATTTGCAACAATGAATATGATTGTTGTGAAATTACTAATTGGGCACAAGATGGCTACCGGAAAGACGCTTACTGAAAGAACACTGGTACAAGCTAAATTAACGTAATTAAATTAAAAGTCGAATTTTGCGTACGGAATTATAATCCTGCAACGAGTTCTGTCAGTATTGGCTCGGCGGGTAGGCTAAGTAGCTAGGCGAATCCGATCCCGAAAATAGTGTGGCAGAAAATATGAAATAACGAGCGAAAACTTCCGTGAAAAACAATCGTTTGTTACGTCATCGCAATCTCTTGCTCAGAAAAATTATCTCTGATGACTCGAAGCAAATAGCAGACAGTATTCACAAAACTACAGATCCACAGTAGTAACGTCTCTTTGTTCAAAGACACCAAGCCAAAAATACACTTTTTAATCTCTTATCTACTGACTTCTGATAGAACGTAACGACGTCTTCCAGACTAGTCAGTACTCGTACCTGAAATGCTAATCGTATGAAATACGGAACTTCTGATACTGTGAAATCGCTTGAGACAAGGCAGACTGATGTTTTCATCTTCGGTCTTGAAAAACCGTTCATTCTATGATGTTGCAATAATTTCTCCTAAAGAAAGCAACTTCTATGCCACATCAAATCTGATTTGTAACTAATTTAAAGACAACTACCTTCAAAATAAATAAATACGTACTGCAGCACACCAATCGAACTGTAGTATCACTGTTTGAAAGAAAGTATCCGTTTTAGAAGCTGTAAAACTACTGAAAATTTTGGAAATTCGTCGTGTACTGATGACTCTATGGATAACTAAAATTTAAAGACGCGTGTTCATTCCTCCGAATCTGAATGCGATGTTTGGACTGGTGTAAAATTATTGCTTTTCTAGCAACTATTTTCTGATTTTTATGCACTTCGTGACAGTATGTGATGAAATGTGTACAGATAGCTTAAAAGGAGTTACTATTGTTTCATTGGAACAATGTATTATCCATTACTCAGTTAATATTAATTATTTCAGGATTGATTACTTGGCTACTTAATTCTATTTTCTACAGTCCATTTGCGCTACTTCTGTCGAAATGATGCGGAAAAAAGCCGTTTTAAGAAAACTTATACAGGGTATCTCAAACCTTTGTGCACAAAATGATACAATTTTTTTTTTCTTTTATTGCATTTCGATTCACCCCCTCGAAGGGGGGGGGCTGACAGTAGCGTAATACACCGCTCTGCAGCCTACATATAAAGTTAAAAACACATAATGAGGAGATATAACAAGGAAAAGAGGTGATAAAACGGTGACTGTTTAAAACTGGCACATGACGAAAAGGTTGTGAAGAAAACATAAAAAAAACAAAGCGGTCAGTGATGCTGATTAAAACCACTTAGAAATAGACAGGCACAATTAGAAAAAACACAGTGACAATCTGGTTTCTGTTCGCAATGCTTTAAAAAGGGGACGCAGAACACTGAACTATACGTACAGCTGCGGAGTGAGCACAGTCCGAGGATGGAAACTTAATCATTAAGTTCTCATTCACATAAGTCACTTAGATCTTATAGCAACAACGTAAGCCCATAGCAAATATAACAACAAATTACCATCAGTCTCAATAAGTGCATCACGTAAGACAAGAACCTAAGACATTACCAACCAGTTTTAGTTTCTACTCCGGCTTAACGCGTCAAGGACTTCTAACAAACAATAAATATGTCATCGTGGACACATGACAGACGATTGTACATGGCTTTTCAAACTAGCTCCACAGTCAACGATGCAGAGCGTATGCTGTTTACAAACACGTGCCTCGTAGACACTGGAATATTCATTTCTGACCGGTTTTCTTATTTCAAAATAGTGACTTCAAGATCTTGTAAAGTTTCCATATTTTAAAACTTAATAATTTGGGACAGGCTGTACAAGCTGGCTAATTAAGGAATTATTAAACGTTTTGACAGTTTAAATTTAACAATATTTTAATATTTACAATTACCGAAACTGTTCGTATTTCAACTCCGAAAACTACAGCGGTAACGGCTATAGATTTTTATTCAACTGACACAGCATGAAAACCTGAAAACTTTATTCGGGTATGGGAAGTTCGAGACGTGTCACTTAAGATAGTTGATAAGCTTGGTTCGACTGCCCAAGCCATCCCACTGATACTCTGTGGGATTCGGATACGCAGGTGTTGCATGGTAGTCCGTGATGAGGACACTATGATAAGGCAAAATATTATGACCACTGCCAAATGCGGGACGGAATACGTTCTGGTGGCGATGCGAAGCTTAGACGAATGGGGTGTCATTCTAGCGATGATAAGGGCCGCAAATGGAGAAATCCACTGGCATAAGCGACTTTGATTAATGGCATATTGTTAGGACCCGACCACGGGAAAGTGTATGGGAAAGGTGAGGTTGGTCAGCTGTCGGCGTGATGCTGCCCTGAGCATCTATGGAAAGTGTTTCAAGGAAGGCGGGATCATGGGGAGACAACATGGTGCTGGACGTCCACGGCCTATCACAGAAAGTGGAGGTTGCAGGCTTGCCCGCTCCGTAAAGTAGAATAGGCAGCGATCTGCCGCAGATCTGACCGGAGGACACCGTTCAGTGCACTCTGTTGCGAATTAGGCTTTGCAGCTGACGACCCATGCCTGTTAACTCGCTGACCCCACGATGTAGTCAGTTACAACAACAGCGGGTATGGTAACATCGAGACTGAACCGTGGATGAATGGAGACATGCCTGGAGAGATGGATCACGTTTCTTATTGCGCCAGGTAGATGGCCGTGTCTGGATACTATGTCATCTAGGAGGACAACTGCTCGCAACATGCACCCCGCAACGGACTGAGGCCGGTAGGGAAGTATCATGTTAAAGGAACCTTAGCCTGGACTTCAGTTCAAAATGTTCAAATGTGTGTGAAATCTTATGGGACTTAACTGGTAAGGTCATCAGTCCCTAAGCTTACACACTACTTAACCTAAATTATCCTAAGGACAAACACACATACCCATACCCGAGGGAGGACTCGAACCTCCGCCGGGACCAGCCGCACAGTCCATGACTGCAGCGCCCTAGACTGCTCGGCTAATCCCGCGCGGCTGGACTTCAGTGAAAGTTGTGATAGTCCGCAGCTCGTGGTCGTGCGGTAGCGGTCTCGCTTCCCACGCCCGGGTTCCCGGGTTCGATTCCCGGCGGGGTCAGGGATTTTCTCTGCCTCGTGATGACTGGGTGTTGTGTGATGTCCTTAGGTTAGTTAGGTTTAAGTAGTTCTAGGTTCTAGGGGACTGATGACCATAGATGTTAAGTCCCATAGTACTCAGAGCCATTTGAACCATTTGAAAGTTGTGATAGCAATTGGGGGCGCCATGACAACTGAGGAATATGTGAACATTTTTGCGGAGCACCTGCAACCCTTAGGTGGTTGATGCCTTCCCCGACGACGACGGCGTTTTCCAGCAAGATAACTACCCGTGTCAAGAGGCGAGAAGGGTACTACTGAGGTTTCAGGAGAATGTCAGGAGCTCACGATGTCTTTGCTGCCAAATTCACCCGATCTGAATCCGATGAAATATGCCTGGCGCGCTAGTGGTCATCAGCCACGCACCCTCAAACCGTCGGCCTGCAATTTACGGTAATTTTGAGACGTAGACAGATGGTTCCACATGCCTCCGGAAACCTACCAAGGACACGTTAACTCCATGCCATCACTGCTGTATTACGTTCGAAAGGTAGACGAGCATTATTATCGTCAGTAGTTGACTGGGAAAGGTAGGAAAGGCGGTGGGTGTAGTGGGACGAAATTAAGCGTCACCCATCCACCAATGTCAGCCCAGTTTGCAGGTGACTATAAGTTTAATTTAGTTTTGTTTATGTATTTTCCTTAATATTTGTAATAGCTGTGAATTATCTAAAAGTTTTGTATTTTTTTTATGTGTTTCATGTACGGAGATGGTGGCGCAACGAACGGAGACAGCATCTTCGTTGCCGCGAACAGAGAGGAAATTGCTGGCCGCTATACGTCGCGGGTCGACAGCCAAGGAGCAACAGAAGATCCTGGAACCGAGTTGTTGCGTCGTGCTTCTAAAAGTTAAAGATGAATTTTTGTACTCTTTTTGTACAACAATGACGTCATATAGAGCGTAATCTTATTGAAAAGTCAGTCATTGTTTGTCAACGGTCAAGTTCACATCTGTATGTGTAGGAAGCTAATAAAATAGTGTATGCTACTAAAGTTGAAACACGTGTTCTGAGGATTTATTTATGAAGAATTATGTGAACGGATTAATAATATATTTGGCAAGATTATTGATTCTGACAGCGTTCATCGAAACTTCGAATCTCAAAAGTTTATTTAATGTGTGATTCTGATATCGATTAGATCAAGATAACGTGTGTCAATATAATTTCTGAGGAGAAACAAACGAAATTTAAATCGAAAAAGTTTATGAAAACCAATTGGTCCAAGTGATGTAATTCTTTGCATACGACTCAACTGATGTTTTACAGTTTCGTTCAAGAACCAGTCTATGACAATTTAAAAAGAATATAAATCATTTTGAAGTGGGTTGTAACTGACGTAGGTGACGAAGTCTGCACATGGTCATATATCAAACGAAAATCGGTTATAAAAAACTTACGTCGTTACACTACATGGGTACAATTGCTGATCAACAGGCTTCGAACTAATGTCCTCATTAAAAGTCTAAATCTCTTCACAGTGCATCACTGAGAGAGGGACTTTAATACTGTTGATGCTCAACAAAATAATAAAACTGGAAAACACTGTGATCTTAATCCATAGGTGATAAAACCTACCTTAACAAGCCCAATAACAACCCACACTGTTCCGTAAGTGGTGATCAAAACTTCCCAAAAACGTCTTGATGGTGAACCGATCACGTTTTTCTGCCAACTTGATATTATTTGACTGAAGGACCCTGTGATAGCTCAGAGTTTCCCCTCACCTTTTCTCTCTCAGCACCACCAACAACATAAACAAGACACTACAGTTACACGCAGTCATCTCAGTTGAGTCTAATCGAGCTACATACATACGACAAAACTCTCATACTAAACAATAGAAAGACGTCACTGGGAGCGAACAAAGAAATTTCGTATTGAAATGTTTTCATTGCGCCTCTACGGGACCTAACCATTTTCAGACTCTGCGCTTTCGACGATATTCCCTTAAATGTCCCAGTTAGCCACTATTCGCCAGAAGAGCCCAACTAGAATCGTTCTGTATACTAAAGCATGTTTTTTCTGCAAAGATCACCCGTCTCCGTCCAGTCTTGGTTATACCTTGACGTTGTTACCGAACAATACGGCACAGTGGCAAGCAGGTTGTGTTCCAAAAATGAACAGCATAGAGACGGAAGTATGACACTTTCTGCAGTACCTGACCATCATTTTGCAGGACAACGTTCAAGCACGTACATTGCAAGCTGTTACTGGTTTGTTTGACTGATGGGGCTTCTAACAAGGGAACCTCCCCATCGCACCCCCCTCAGATTTAGTTATGAGTTGGCACAGTGAATAGGCCTTGAAAAACTGAACACAGATCAATCGAGAAAACAGGAAGAAGTTGTGTGGAACTATGAAAAAATAAGCAAAATATACCAACTGAGTAGTCCATGCGGAAGATAAGCAACATCAAGGACAATCTGAGCTCAGCAGCGCCGTGGTCCTGTGGTTAGCGTGAACAACTGCAGCACGGGAGATCTTTGGTTCAAGTCTTCCCTCAGGTGAAAAGCTTATTTTCTTTATTTTAGCAAAGTTATGATGTGTCCGTTCGTTCATTGACGTCTCTGTTCACTGTAATACGTTTAGTGTTTGTGTTTTGCGACCGCACCGCAAAACCGTGCGATTAGTAGACGAAAGGACGTGCCTCTCCAATGGGAACCGAAAACATTTGATCCCAAGGTCATAGGTCAACCTATTCCTCCACAGGAAAACACGTCTGATATATTCTATACGACACTGGTGACGGCATGTGCGCCACATGACAGGAATATGCTGTCGACCCACCTAACTTGTACACTTGGCGAATGGGTAAAAAGATTCTTCTACCTTGCCCGATTTAGGTTTTCTTGTGGATGTCATAAATACTCCCAAAAAGTGATGAAAACGTAAGATTTTGTCACATAAACTGAAAAAAGAAAGTTAAACTTTTCACTCGAGGGTAGACTTGAACCCAGGACCTCTCACTCCACAGCTGCTCACGCTAACCACGGGACCACGGCGCTGCTGCGTTCACACTATCCTTGATGTGGAACATCTTTCACATGGACTACTCAGTTTGTATATTTTGCTTATTTTTTCATAGTTCCACACTACTTCTTCCTGTTTTCTTCATTGATCTGTGTTCAGTTTTTCAAGGCCTATTCACTGTGTCAACTTATAACTAAATCTGAGGGGGGTGCGATGGGGAGCTTCCCTTGTAAGTGCTATACCACCTGCTGCACTCCCCTGACTTAAGCCCTCGTGAGTTCAACTCGATTTCTAAACTGAAGGAAACACTTCAGGGCATTAGCTTCAGAACTGCTACAAATTCGTCGGACAATAGACCGCACCGCTCAAACTCTCAAAACAACTAGCACCGCTAAGAATATCCTACGATTTCTACATCGTTGGCAACGGGTTATACACAATGCTGGTGACTACTTTGAAGGTCAGTAACACTTTGAAACACGCATGTATTTTGTACGAGCTGTAAATAAATAGTTGACACTATTATAGTTCCAACACTCGTATATTAAAGCACGCAGCTTTGTACGTCGTATGGCAAGTTGTGATTATACAGCTGTGACGAGCTGCCGCGTTAGCTATCGTACGGTATGTGTGATACTGAAAATACCAAGAGATCTTGGCTGCAGAAGATTTTCTTATTCACCAGTGACAGATCGCTCCCTACGAACATGTGCAACTTGCTGAAGATACGCTCACAGGAAGATAAAACTTTATTGGACATGTCCACAGTCATGGAAATACAACGAGGGTTAGGTTGGTAATGTTCGATCAAGCTGTGTTGGCGTAACACTTACCATTTTGTCAGTATAAGGGAAAGTCGAGGGATAACGCGTACTTAAGGAAAATTTGTTATTTCGACACTTTCATAAGTAAGCTAAATCCAACTGTACATAAGGCTGCCGTCGTTTCTCTACTTTTATTATGCTAAATCAATTTAAACCTAAAAATTAAAACAGTACAATCAAATTTAACTGCAAATATCACAAAGATGCCACTGCGCATGATTCTCCCAACTGTTTGGGGGATTGTCCGCTTCAGAAGGGAAGCTTATATTAAATATACGCGATTGAAAATAATCACCACTTAAACTATCTGCCAGCTTCTATCAGGAAATTAGAATATTCAAAAGTATTTAAAAAGTAATAATTAATGTGTAATCACTTTCATTTTCACATATCAACTGTTTTTAGACTCTTCATATCTTGGATAAGCAGTCATCAGAAACATAGCCTTGGGGTGTCTTGTCAGGTGCATGAAGCATCACCATTCCAAGCAGACCATACAACACACACGTACCACAATTCTTTGTATTTACTTATTTTCCACAGATGCAACATAAATCGTAAGCTTATGCACTATCTATAGGCAGTGATTTCAATGCCCCATCAAACTGATTATCGTAATTACCTTCATCATCATCATCATCATCACACGAAATGCTGGAAACGTCCGACAGCTCAAACGACTTTGATATTCCATCCTTACTTCTGGTTTTCTTTTCCCTCTTGTCTGCATATAGCTTTTTCAATTTTTTTCTTCAACCCAGACTATTGTTTCTTTCCGCTCCTTACTTTATTCTTCATTTCAGCTTCTTCCAGCTTCTCTTTCACAGGAGCGCGCACCTGTTCTCCGTCAGTGCACCTTTACCCCAGTCTGTCATTACATACTAACGCGTTCAGATTCTGAACGTTAAATCGTTACATTTAGAAAGCAGATCCATGCAATGACTCAATGAATGACAGGTTATAATAACATATTCAGATAAAAGTACATCTCCTTTTCTGCCTTCTAAAAATAACGGAAAACTGGTCCGTTTTATTTGCCTCACACTCACTCATTCAACTGCCCATTTGGTGCCTGTATTTGTTGTTTCTTTTTATTACTTACAGCAATTAGAAGAGGGCAGCAGCAGTCTCAGTTCATCACGTTTATCGGAAGCTTCAAATACTAAACACATAAGATTATTCGCTGCACACAATTGCCCTACCCGTTACGTACGCATGTGAGTAAATGATGTAGGTAGGTGGCTCAGTAACGATTCTTTTAAAATGCCACGAATTAAATAATAACATACATTTATGAAGAAGGTTTTGGTTTTAAGAGAAATAGAAGAATTTAGTTAAATTTAAACAAGAAGAATTTAGTTACTTAAGGAAAACTGAATACAGCTGAAGGAATGTAGCTGATGAGTGCTTAATTTGACGACAGCGGGAACTGGCTGTAGGGGTGGATGCAGGCAATTAAATAAATAAATAAAGAAGTAAAAGTTGAAAAAGTTGTAAAAAAGTGCCAAACTCAAAATCCAAAGAGCTCAGGTTCGATCTCCGGTCAATCCTAGGATTTTAATCGTCACTTACCACTTCTTTCACCTCCGGTAATGTTTGTTGGTGTGAAAAATGCCGAGTTACACAGTGGTGTGGAATCCACCGTAATCTATAGATCCCGTTATAACCGGCTGGGTAAGTCAGTTCAAAGGTCGGAGGGAGGAACGGCATGCCACCTCCAACAGGACCATGCCTAGTAAAGAACTGTGACGTTGAAAACAGTCTTCTGTTTGATGATTGCTTTCTAGAAGTAGATGGTATGCAGTTTTCATGAACACAGTAGCCGACCGGAGTGGCCGAGCGGTTCTAGCACTACAGTCTGGAACCGCGCGACCTCTTCGGTCGCAGGTTCGAATCCTGCCTCGGGCATGGATGTGTATGATGTCCTTAGGTTAGTTACGTTTAAGTAGTTCTAAGTTCTAGGGGACTGATGACTTCAGAAGTTAAGTCCTATAGTGCTCAGAGCCATTTGAACCATGAACACAGTAAATGAGACTTGCTCTAAAATTCATGGTACCATTCGTCCAGTAGACCGTGTAAATCTGTCAAAACTTGCACTGACTGACGACAAATGTGAAGTACTGTTACCCATCAGAGACAAGGGTATGTCAGGAATGCTCCAGGGCAGTGTGGTAGGACCGCTATTGTCCTCTACATACATAAATGATTTGGCGGACAGGGTGGGCAGTAATCTGCGGTTGTTCGCTGATGATGCATTGGTGTGACTGTAGGTAGATACAAAATGAGGTAGACAAAACTTCCAGCTGGTGAGATGAATGTCATCCTACCCTAAATGTGGAAAAATGTAAGTTGATGCAGATGAGTAAGAAGATCAAAACTGTAATGTTCGGATACAGTATTGCTAGTGTCCTGCTTGGAACAGTCACTTTGTTTAAATACATGCGTGTAACGTTCCAAAAGCGATATGAAATTGAACGAGCATCTGAGAACTGTGGTAGAGAAGGCGAATGGTCGACTTCGGTTGGTTAGGAGAATTTTAGGAAAGGACACAATATAGGACGCTGGTGCGACCTGTTCTTGAGTACTGCTCTAGTGTTTGGGATCCGTACCAAGTGGGACTGAAGGAAGACATCGGAGTAACTCAGAGGTAGGCTGCTGGACTTGTTACCGGTAGGTTTCAACAACACGAAAGTATTACGGAGATGCTTCGGGAACTCAAATGGGAATCCTTGGAGGGAAGGCGACGTTCTCTTCAGGAAGCACTATTGAGAAAATTTAGAGAACCGGCATCTGAAACTTACCTCCGAACGATTCTACTGCCACCAACATACATTACGCGTAACGACCACGAAGATAAGAAACTAGGAATTAGAGCTCATACGGTCTATTTGCGAGTGGAACAGGAAAGTAAATGACTAGTAATGGTACAGGGTACCCTCAGCCACGCACCCTACGGTCGCATGTGGATGTATAGGAAGCGAAATCAAATTTTGTGGGCTGAGAGGAAATGCTATATTATTTCAGTGATTACAAAATCGAGTCAAATTTACAAAAAAATTGCAGTACGAGAATACTAATTAGTATGACTTTGCACCCCTCCACTCCTGGATGGATGCACTGATTCGGTTGGGAAGCCGTTGTGGGCTCTCCTGAGTCAACCGTTGTAACTGGTTCTCGATATCCTGGATTCTGGCATTAGGATGGGGCTGATGCCTGCGCTGGTCTCACACGAGTTATATCGGGAACGGGTCTAGAAATCTTGCTGACCACAGGAGTACCTCAGCATCAGGCAGACAGTTCATAGCCCGCATCTCGTGGTCGTGCGGTAGCGTTCTCGCTTCCCACGCCCGGGTTCCCGGGTTCGATTCCCGGCGGGGTCAGGGATTTTCTCTGCCTCGTGATGGCTGGGTGTTGTGTACTGTCCTTAGGTTAGTTAGGTTTAAGTAGTTCTACGTTCTAGGGGACTTATGACCACAGCAGTTGAGTCCCATAGTGCTCAGAGCCATTTGAACCATTTAGACAGTTCATAGAGACACATGCCATACGTGGGCGTTGATTGTCCAGTTAAAAATGGGGTCACAGTACTGTAGCATGAGAGGTAACACATGAGGAGAGGACGCAGGATGTCCGTGAAGTACCGTCAATCACTACCAGCCGAGATCTTAAGTCATACCCGATGGATCCCCATACCACGACACCAGGAGTAACTCCACCGGGCGATTTGAGAAGATCGGAAGGATGAGACCTCTCGGTAGGTCGCCGCCATACTCGGCGATGATGGTCATTTGGGGTTGTCTTGGACCAAGATTTTTTCCTTTTTTTTAAAAAAAATCTTTATTCAACCAATGATATTCATACATAATAACCCACCACCTTATACATTAGTGGATGGTCTGAATTACTACAATACAGTTACTAACATTGCAGCATTATTACAAGTTTTCTACATTCTGCCTTGCTACTGGATGTGAGAGTGCTTGTTTGCTGTGGGTATGTCTACATTCTACTTTATCTACTCTGCTGTCCTAACAAGCTACTCCTGGACCAAGTTTAATCGATGAACACAATGCGACGCCGTTCATCAGCCGTCCATGCGTCTCCGTCACGACACCGCTAAAAATGCAGCCGTTTGTGTCGCGGTGTTAACGGCAGCTTACACACAGGACCGTAATTCCCTAGTGCGGCTGGTGCTGGTCTCCTATCAATAGCGCAGCACGACAGAGAATATTGCAAGGAGTTCATTACTTGGTCGTGGATGAGTGGCGCAGGCGTGAAGGGCTTACGTTGTGCGTGGTGAACATGACGGCAGTCCTTCCTTGTCGTGTCCAGGCAAATTTGACAGTAGTATGCCTTCCCTCACGTTTCCATGCAGTCCGAATCGTGCTGCTCCCACAGCCAAGTGTCATGCAAATCTGGATACTGAATGATTGGACTAGCCAGCCAAATGGAGAACCAGAATGAGGTCCGTTTCAGAGTCTGTCGGGTGCTGATAACGCTGTCTCAGACGAGTATGCTGTGACTTGTTCTTTAGAACGAGACGCTGTTTATGCCTCTTGTATACCCTATGACGCCAGGTAGCAACCTAAACCAGAACAACAGTAACGCACTCTCGGGCCTTTCTACCAGTCACGGAGATTTGCAACTCGTCATTTACGTGCCTGCAGACGGTGTGTACGTGTACGAAGTAACATTGACACCCGACCGTGTCTTCCGGGCGCTTCACCTCTTTCGCCAGGCAGTGTATTTTTTAGCGCTGGGGTGCATGGGTGCGCCCTGGGCGTGTCCCCGACTCCAGTAACGGGCCGTCCTGCTGCTGTGCAGCGCCGCGGTGTCGCAACTGCGGCCGCCCCACATAGCACACCGCACGCAGGCCAGTCCGGCACCTGCCGCGCTGCGGCCTTCCGGCTGGCGAGCCCGCCCCCGCATTCCGACCAGCTGTGCCCAGCGCCACGCGCCGAGGAGGCGGCCTGCAAACAGCCTCGCGGCAGGCAACCATCCAGCGTTAGGTCCAGGGGTGAGGGGGTACTCATACACTGAGGCGACAAAAGTTGTTGGAACCCACAGCAGAAATATAGAGTCCATGCTGCCCCTAAAGCCGTCCATAATTGCGAAAGTGTTGTCGATGCAGGATGTTGTGCACGAACTGACCTCTCGATTATATACCATTAATGTTCTATGGCATTCATATCGGGTATACTAAGTTCTTCCAACTAGTCGCGAATAACTGTGGCCCGGTGAGATCGCGCACCGTCATCCATAAAAATCCCATCGTTGTTTGGGAACGTGAAGTCCATGAATGGCTGCAAATGTAACTGAACAAGTAACTGAACATAACCATTTCCAGTCATTGATCGGTTCAGTTGGACAGAAGATTCAGTCCATCGATGTAATCAAAACCCGGGCCATTATTGGTTCAAATGGCTCTGAGCACTATGGGACTCAACTGCTGTGGTCATGAGTCCCCTAGAACTTAGAACTACTTAAACCTAACTAACCTAAGGACATCACACACATCCATGCCCGAGGCAGGATTCGAACCTGCGACCGTAGCGGTCGTGCGGTTCCAGACTGTAGCGCCTTTAACCGCTTGGCCACTCCGGCCGGCCTGGCCATTATTGATCCACAATCAGCTTGGGCAGTACCTCGTCGACAACTTGGGTCTATGCCTTCGTGGAGTCTACGCCACACTCGAACACCATGATCAGCTCTTACCAACTGAAATCGGTACTCATCTGACCAGTCACATTTTCCAGTCGTCTAGGGTCCAACCGATGTGGACACAAGCCCAGCACAGTCGTTGCAGGCGATGTCTGCTGTTAGCAAAGGTACTCGCGTCGGTCGTCTGCTACCGTAGCTCATTGCCACCAAATTTCGCCGCACTGCCATAATGGATGTGTTCGTCGTACGTCCCACATAGATTCCTGTAGTTATATCACGCAGTGTTGCCTGTCTGTCAGTACTGACAACTCTAGACAAACGTCGCTGATCTCCTTCGTTGTGTGAAGACCGTCAGCCACTTAGTTGTCCGTGACGAAAGGTAATGCTGAAATTAGGTATTCTCGGCAGACTCTGAACACGGTGCATCGCGAATTATTGGATTCCCTAACTATTTCCAAAATGGAATGTCCCATGTGTCTAGCGTAAACTACTATTCCGCGTTCAAATGGTTCAAATGGCTCTGAGCACTATGGGACTTAACTTTTAAGGTCATCAGTCCCCTATAACTACATAAACCTAACTAACCTAAGGACATCACACACATCCATGCCCGAGGCAGGATTCGAACCTGCGGCCGTAGCGGTCGCGCGGTTCCAGACTGTAGCGCCTAGAACCTCTCGGCCACTCTGGCCGGCTATTCCGCGTTCAAAGCCTGTTAATCCCCGTCGGGCGGCCATAATAACGTCGGAGACGCTTGCATATGGATCATCTAAGAACAAATGACTGCTCCGTCAATGCACTGCTCTTTTATACCTTGTGTACGCAATACTACCGCCATCTGTATACGTGCATATCGCTGTCCCATGAATTATGTCAGCTCAGTGTAGTTTGTCAGTAGTTGCCCTCCCCCTCCCCTCCCCCCCACCATCACCACCACCAAATTATACGTTGTTTATGAATTGTAAAAAGGTAACCTTTAATTGTGAAAAGAATACGTAACTTACAGAAATTTTGATACAGCAATGAATAAAGTATATCTTCAAGTTTTATCCCCCCCCCCCCCCTCCTAACACTGTTAGTTCCCAACGTTCCCGCTACGTGGTATGCGTGAATGCGTTACTCCAAGAATCATCATGAAGTAATATAACAGTGCAGAGCGTGTCCAGTGTTGTATACGGGTTCACGAATCCAATCCACTACTTCAGTCCAAACACAATTGGAGACTAAATATCGCAAGCCACCACCTCAAAGACAAACTGTTATTAACTGATACAAGCGTTTCAGCGAAACTGGTTGTGCATCAAATAGCAAGCCGGGTGAGGATGGGCCAGCAGTCTCGGATACAGTACTTGAAGAAGTTTGGCAGTCTTACATTCGTACTCCGGGTAAATCAAAGCCACATGCGAGCTTAGAATTGAATATGCCTAGTGTTACAGTGTGGAAGGTGTTATGGAAACACCTATCATTCAAATCCAACAAATTGCGACGTTCCAAGTTTTAAGAGAAAGTGACAAAGAAAAACGAGCTGAATTGTGTGTAGAAATGTTTAACAAAACGCTGCTGAAGATGATTTTCTGACTAAACTCTGTTCTGTGACGAGACCACCTACCATACCTGCAGCAAAGTGGATCAGCATAATGTTCGGATACGGGGCAGAAATCACGTCACGCAACCAAAAATGTACAGGGCTCGCTGTAAAATGTAAGAATATTTACAGTCCTTTGTTTTGCCGAGTCAACTGTAGTTGGCGTATCGTACCTGGACATGTTGTTGTTGTTGTTGTTGTGGTCTTCAGTCCTGAGACTGGTTTGATGCAGCTCTCCATGCTACTCTATCCTGTGCAAGCTTTTTCATCTCCCAGTACCTACTGCAACCTACATCCTTCTGAATCTGCTTAGTGTATTCATCTCTTGGTCTCCCTCTACGATTTTTACCCTCCACGCTGCCCTCCAATACTAAATTGGTGATCCCTTGATGCCTCAGAACATGTCCTACCAACCGATCCCTTCTTCTGGTCAAGTTGTGCCACAAACTTCTCTTCTCCCCAATCCTATTCAATACTTCCTCATTAGTTATGTGATCTACCCATCTAATCTTCAGCATTCTTCTGTAGCACCACATTTCAAAAGCTTCTATTCTCTTCTTGTCCAAACTATTTATCGTCCATGTTTCACTTCCATACATGGCTACACTCCATACGAATACTTTCAGAAATGACTTCCTGACACTTAAATCTATACTGGATGTTAACAAATTTCTCTTCTTCAGAAACGCTTTCCTTGCCATTGCCAGCCTACATTTTATATCCTCTCTACTTCGACCATCATCAGTTATTTTGCTCCCCAAATAGCAAAACTCCTTTACTACTTTAAGTGCCTCATTTCTTAATCTAATTCCCTCAGCATCACCCGACTTAATTAGACTACATTCCATTATCCTTGTTTTGCTTTTGTTGATGTTCATCTTATATCCTCCTTTCAAGACACTGTCCATTCCATTCAACTGCTCTTCCAAGTCCTTTGCTGTCTCTGACAGAATTACATTGTCATCGGCGAACCTCAAAGTTTTTATTTCTTCTCCATGAATTTTAATACCTACTCCGAATTTTTCTTTTGTTTCCTTTACTGCTTGCTCAATATACAGATTGAACAACATCGGGGAGAGGCTACAACCCTGTCTTACTCCCTTCCCAACCACTGCTTCCCTTTCATGTCCCTCGACTCTTATAACTGCCATCTGGTTTCTGTACAAATTGTAAATAGCCTTTCGCTCCCTGTATTTTACCCCTGCCACCTTTAGAATTTGAAAGAGAGTATTCCAGTCAACATTGTCAAAAGCTTTCTCTAAGTCTACAAATGCTAGAAACGTAGGTTTGCCTTTCCTTAATCTTTCTTCTAAGATAAGTCGTAAGGTCAGTATTGCCTCACGTGTTCCAGTGTTTCTACGGAATCCAAACTGATCTTCCCCGAGGTTGGCTTCTACCAGTTTTTCCATTCGTCTGTAAAGAATTCGTGTTAGTATTTTGCAGCTGTGACTTATTAAGCTGATAGTTCGGTAATTTTCACATCTGTCAACACCTGCTTTCTTTGGGATTGGAATTATTATATTCTTCTTGAAGTCTGAGGGTATTTCGCCTGTTTCATACATCTGGACATAGCTGAACATTATCTAATCCATCAATTACAACAGAACACAGGCACAGAATTTATTTACCAGAAGATGGCGCGCCACCACTTTATCACCATGCAGTTGTCGCTTATCTCCGTAGGAATGTGCCGACGTAGATTGGACGTGGTGGAGCTCCACGATCACCCGTTTTAACCCCAATGCACTTCTATGAATGGGGTTACATTAAAGAGAGAGTGTTTGTTCCTCCCTTTTGGGAAACGTCAACGAGTTCCGACGAGTGATAATACAAGCAGTTGCCACTGTACATCAAGAATTGCTTCATAGAATTTGGCAGGAAACAGTAGAGATGGGAAATCTGCCGTGACACAAAGGATGGCCTCATTCAAAATCTTTAAATGAAACTTTAAGATATACTGTATTCAAGAAATGTACATATAGTTTGTCAGCTTGAAACTATGTATACATCAACTACTGGCACAAATTGTATATCTATCTGCATATTTTAAAGCATTAACCAATGTATTACCCCAATCTTTAGGCAGCTAATATATGTAACATGTAATCTTAAGATCCCTTGCCATGTAAAGTTTGCTCTCATACAATCATTCTTTCCACTCTCTCTCTCTCTCTCTCTCTCTCTCTCTCTCTCACACACACACACACACACACACACACAGTTTCTCTCTCTCTTCCTCTCCTTCAGCCTCCAGCCTCTCACATCTGTCTATTAATCCCAATCAAATATTGTCATCTATGTATAATTTTACAGCTGTAACATTTAACCTGATTGTTATTAACAAGTATGAAGTTTAAGCCATTTTAACATTTCACCTGCTTGTATAAACGAGTACGAAGGTTAAGCTGTTTTAGCTTGTCAAAATCGTATTTATATGCGACACACATATATTCGACACAATCATGTATTTTACACCCTGTTTTTAACGTACTTCCACCTCACTACGTTAATTTAAATTACTACTGTCACTGAGCTGCTACTTTGCCTGACCGTGAGCGGCGCTAGCAGTGCATATATATAGCCCCTCTCGTAGTATCTTTGCTCTACTGCTATTACTTCCCGGTCGTTGTCTGCCGTAAGCCAGTTGGGGTCTGCCAGTCAGTTGGAATGCGTCTGGAGCTCAGTCCAGACCTGCCAGTTGGGGAGTTGCAATGCGGCACTAGTGCAGTCGGGTTGGAGCAGCAGTGAGGTCTGCGTCGACATGGCTCGCCCAACCATTGCCGCCATGCATCACTTGAACTGGGCCACGGTCTTGTTGGATCGTCGGACGGTTTTTGGCTCGCCGATCGTTCATGAGTCTGCTGTGTGTCTGTGTGTGTGTGTGTGTGTGTGTGTGTGTGTGTGTGTGTGTGTGTGTGCATCGACTCCCTATTTGTCTTCGGGCGTGCTTAGTTACTGTTGGGTATCGTTCAGGTCTTCATGCAAATGTTTGCAGGTTGAGTGTGCAGTGGCCCTATTTCCACTGACGACTATTTTAGATGTTGTCGGCATTCTGAGGAGCCGGTCGGTTGCTGTTGACCAGGTAAGTTATCTCCGAGAGGTGAAGTCAGCTGGGTCCGTTGGCAGTCCCTGCACAGTGCTGGAGCGTGTGTGGAGCTGTCCGGTCGCTACGAGCTTCGTGGTTCACCGACCCAGGACGTCAAAGTTGAGTAGCGGTTTCAACTACCCCAGCCACGTCCATTCATGTTGTGTGGTTTGTTTCGGTGGTTCGCTGTTGACGAGGTTTTCCTTTGAGCAACACCGAGTGTTTCTACTGCTGAAATTTAGCCATCATGCGGTGCAAATTAACTATATTGGTTGACTACAATTCAAGTGCACCAGCGGAATCTTCTGCCTTGTGGCCGTTAGTGTTTTGGTTACCTGCTCTGGCCACTAACGTAATTTCAGGCAGCGTCCTTTCCTCACCTGTTGTCGCTGCCAACATGGTGTGTAGTTTTGACAGCTAATACATATTTCATTGTGGATAATCACGTTCGTAACTGTTGGTGTTTGAGTTCTCATGTAGCAAGTCGTTTTGTCGGTCGGTCCGTGGCTGTCCTCTGGTTGGGTTCCGACGGATCAAGTGTAGTTGGGCCCGCTACCTGTGTCACCTAAGTGAATGAGGGCAGACCGACCTTCCTGGAGGCTTCTGAGTGCCGTTTTCTTAATTGTCCTTCTCACTGGTGTTTAATTGTCTGTTTATTATCTATCATAGCTAATGATTTGAAAAATTTCTTGCTTTTACTGGATTTTATGTATTTTTTAATTTTGGAAATTCAATTGTGGGCCCTCAGTCACGTAAACCCTTTCCCTAAAAAAAAAATTACAACCTTCTGCCTTTGAAAGGTTATGGTAATTTATTTTAAAATCTTGAAAATTTTATTGTTGGCCTTCAGCCATTTGTTTTGCATCTTGCTTATGTTTGTCTATTCACCCTTACCTTGAGGCTCTCTGCCTCGCTGTGCATGTATATGTCAATTATTTTATTTGCAGTTTTAACTGCATGTTTTTACCACTTGACATTTATCTTGTTGCTTTAAGATTTCTTGTTTGGAGGCCTTCAGCCGTGAAATATTTGCCTTTTTGAAACTCGTACTTCTAAAGGTTCGGCTATGTGCCGTTCTGGTTTAGAGGTGTTATTAAATTACAATAAATTACAATTTTGTGTGAACCTGACCGACTCCTTATTTGGCCCTTTCCACAATCCTAATCACCTGTTCTGACCAGCGGGTTTAGCGGTCGTTTCACATAGGACCGCAATTGGTGGACGAGTGTGTCAGCAGTGCCAACAGAGACGTCCAGTTGAGCAGTAAGGTGTTTGTGATCCGTCGATCACCTCGAATGGGAGTGTCTGCACTTTCCATCATTGGAGTCACATCTGTGTGCAGTCGGCCAGCACGCGGGAGAGAGGACAGGTTTGCGAGATCTTTTTGCAGTGAGGACAGACGCCTCGCCCAACGACTCACCGCGCTTTTGTGCAGTGTTAGGACTCTGTAGACATTCTGGAAGCACCTATCAATGTCTGTTTTTCCACCAGAAGAAAGTCAGTGGCAACTCTCTGCTTGAAACACATCTCCGTTATAGATGCCTTTTTGAAGGCTACGTATGGAGCCGCCACCTATACGAACTTCATGAAACCATAGGGTTTGAAGCAGGAATATTTCACAATGCCCCACAACACATTCTGCATTCCTTCAACCGAAACAGAACGAGAAAAATATGTTTTGTATTACCTATTGAACAAACGTCATATTACCTCTAAATAGGTCCCTACTTGTAACGTGTGATGTGCTCAAGATGTTCATCACTAAAATCGCAACCGCACACTGTCTGCTAATGTTTCTTTGAATAGGCATTATCTCTTATTTCAGAGAAACTTACCATTCATTGAAACACGTGGAAATTTTGTGCAAGTCTCTCTGCACTTCCTTGCGATCACCCATCGACAATACCTCCCTGTGGAAAACACTATCGTCAAGCAAACAAGTAGAGAGTGCCGCTGACTAACCGTCTACGTTTACTGAGATTTACGACAGAGCACCTATTACATCTACATCTATTCGGTGCAAGCCACCTTATGGTACCGGAGGATACTCTGTGTACCTCTGTAACGTCACCTTTTCCCCAGTCCGGACACAAATAGTCTGTAGGAAGAACGACTGCTGGTAGGCTTCTATATGACCTCGAATCTCTCTTACTTTACCTTCAAGGTCTTTTCTCAAGATAAGTGAATCACGAAGCCATATATTGGTTGATTGTTCTAGAAATACATGCTGTCGGAATTTAACTTTAAACCACAAACCTGGTGGGCAACGCCACATTCCAGGGTCTGCCTCTGGAGTTGACTGAGCGTCTCTGTGACACTTTCGGGCTTACTAAGCGAACTTGTTACGAGACTCGGTTCTTTTCTTTGGATCTTCTCTATTTCCTCTGTGTACGGGCTACCCTTCCTGAGAATCCTTCCAATGAATCTCAGTTTGGCATCCACCTTATCAACGATTAGTTTTAAGTGGTAATTCCACTATGAATCGTTCCGTACGTATACTTCCAGATAATTAACGAATGGGAATGCTTCCAGTGACTGTTCAGCGATCGTACATCGCATAATAATAGGTGTTTCCGTCTCCATTATTGGCAATACGATACTTTGTTTACGCTGAGAGTCAACTGCCAATGTTTGCACCAAGCGTCAATACTCTGCAAAGTTTCGCATATTTCGCTACAATCTTCTAGCGTTACGACAGCATAAACTGCAAACAACCTCATGGAATAATCATAGCGTGTAGGTTTTCACGGCCGGCGTCTTCAGTAATTAAAACTTCCGGGCTAAGAGGCCGTGGTCCAATAGTAGAAATACTTCTCCCTGATGTTTCGTTGCCAGCTGCGGGCAACATAATCTAAGGTGAGTCTACGACTGGCTGCTAGGCCGTGGAGGTCCTGTTTATATAGAGGGTGTAGAGGGCGCCACCACTCGTCACGTGTTGTCAACAGTAAAACTATCTCTGGCTGGCGTCATTACTCTCGATCGAAGGTAGTCGATTGTCACATCTTTGGTACAAAGTCGATCGCCACATCTTATCTAACGTCAAGCCTTCTTCTTTCCTGTTAAAATTATTGTGGTGTTTAAAAATCTCTACAGCCTCTCTATACATACGTGCATAATAATGCGATGTCTTAGCTAGGTGCGTAAAGCTAAGCCACCTAGCAGTAATCTGTCTCAAGGAGAAAAGAAAGCATTACGGGAGATTAATGCGGACAAGAGTATTATTGTACTTTCTGCTGACACCGGAAATGCTACCGTGGTGATGAAGAGTGAAGACTACCATAAGAAGATCAGTGACCTTTTTGATCTTATCACTTATAAAAAGTTGAAAAAGGATCCTACAACGAAAGTGTTGACAGTTACCAATCAATTAATAAAAAAGTCTTCTATTCCTTCAGAGGATAAAAAAGATCTTTGCAAAACGGAAGCTTATCCTCCTAGATTATATGGGCTACCTAAGGTGCATGAACCTAATGTCCCACTGAGACCAATAGTAAGTGCTATTGGATCCCCTACTCAAGAGTTGGCTAGACATCTTGCCACCTTGTTACAACCGTTTATTGGAAAAACTGATCATCACATTAAAAACTCTATGCACTTCATCGAAAAATTGAAGGGGATTACCGTCAGCCCCAGTGATATTTTTGTCAGCTTTGATGTGGTGTCTCTGTTCACCATGGTTCCTGTCAACGAAGCTCTTGCTTGCATATCTGACATATTTCCTACTGATATAGTAGCTTTGTTTAGACATTGCCTTTCCACGACTTATTTTCAGTTCAATAATGAGTTCTATGAACAAATTAATGGTGTGGCAATGGGTAGCCCTCTAAGTCCAGCCGTTGGTAATATTTTTATGGAATTTTTTGAACAGTAAGCACTGCAGTCAGCCAGAAAAAGGCCTTTGAAGTGGCATCGGTATGTTGACGACACTTTTGTCATATGGAATCACGGTGAAGAAGAACTGAACCGTTTTTTGAAACATTTGAATAGCATCAATTCAAAAATACAATTCACTATGGAGACAGAAAGTAATGGACAGATTAATTTTTTGGGCGTCTCAGTGATTAAACGAGCAGATGGGACTCTGGGTCACAAAGTCTACAGAAAAGATACGCATACCGATCGTTATCTTCATAAGGATTCAAACCATCATTCCAGGCAGAAGAGAGGTATTATCAAGACATTGGTGGACAGGGCTAATAAAATCTGTGAGCCAGCTTATTTGCAAGAGGAACTAAATCACTTGCGAACCGCTTTCCAGAAAAATGGGTACGCTGGAAAGGAGATAGATCGAGCACTCCATCCCAGAAGAAAAATGTCCGAAAACGTGCAACAACAACAACCATCGGTGGGGAAAGTTTTTCTTCCATTCATCCACAATATTACGGACCGTATCGGGAAAGTGGTGGCCAAGTTCAGAGTTGAAACAATCTTCAGACCCACCAAGAAGATTAGTGAATGCTTAAGATCGGCGAAAGATGCACGACACCCTCTAGCTACTCCTGGTGTCTATAAGATTCCGTGTAGTTGTGGGAAGGTTTACATTGAAACCACAAAAAGAAGTATCAATACTCGCCTAACTGAACATAAAAGGAACTGTCGACTGGGACACACGGACAAATCGGCTGTAGCGGAACATGTTTTTGAAACGGGTGACCATGAAATAAAATTTAGTGAGACGAGCGTGCTAGCTAAGACATCGCATTATTATACACGTATGTATAGAGAGGCTGTAGAGATTTTTAAACACCACAATAATTTTAACAGGAAAGAAGAAGGCTTGAAGCTAGATAAGATATGGCGATCGACTCTGTACCAAAGATGTGACAATCGCTTACCTTCGATCGAGAGTAATGACGCCAGCCAGAGATAGTTTTACTGCTGACAACACGTGACGAGTGGTGGCGCCCTCTACGCGCTCTATATAAACAGAACCTCCACGGCCTAGCAGCCAGTCGTAGACTCACCTCAGATGATGTTGCCCGCAGCTGGCAACGAAACGTCAGGGAGAAGTATTTCTACTATTGGGCCACGGCCTCTTAGCCTGGAAGTTTTAATTACTGAACCTCATGGAACTTCCAAAATTATCCTAGATAGTTTATATGTGTTGTGTCAAATAATGGTCCTATAGCACTCCATTGGGATACATCCGAAGTTATTTTTACGTCTAGAGGTGTCTCTCAGTTAAAAATGACATATTGTACTCGCCTGGATAGCCGCGCTTGTTACCAGGCGGCTTCCAGGATTCGCCGGCCACGAATCCAATCTGCTCAGCGGATTGACGAGGCGGTCGGTGTACCGACCAGCTTCAAGTGGGCTTTAAGAGGTTTTCCAAGTCCTACTAGAAGAATACCGGGCTGGTATCCAAGTGCCACCTCAGTTACACGATTCAGAAACATTTAAAAATGTTCGCATTCTTTCACAAGGATAATGCCACACGTAGACAGTTTGGTATACACGTGTTACTGCCGCGGGGGTAACGGGGTGGCGACAGGTAGGACATCCGGCCACCCCTTAAACTAATCGCTCCAAATCCGTTAATAGCGATGCGCGACCATGTGGACATGCGGAGCAATGGCAAAAGTAGAAGAAGGGAATGCTGTTTTCTCTTTCTTACACACTAAAGCGCCAAAGAACGCGGATAGGCATGCGCATTCAAATACAGAGACATGTGAACAGGCAGAATACGGCGCTGCATGCGGCAACGCCTATATAAGACAAGTGTCTGGCGCAGTTGTTAGGTCGGTTACTGCTGCTACAATGGCAGGTTATCAACATTTAAGTGAGTCTGAACGTGGTGTTATAGTCGGCGCACGAATGATGGGCCACAAAATCTCCGAGGTAGCGATGAAATGGGGATTTTCCCGTACGACCATTTCACGAGTGTACCGTGGATATCAGGTATACGGTAAAACATCAAATCTCCGACACTGCTGCGGCCGTGAAGAGATCCTGCAAGAACGGGACCAACGGCGACTGAAGAGAATCGTTCAACGTGACAGAAGTGCAACCCTTCCGCAAATTGCTGCAGATTTCAGTGCTGGGGCATCAACAAGTGTTACCGAGCGAACCATTCAACGAAATATCACCGATATGGGCTTTCGGAGCCGAAGTCCCACTTGTGTACCCTTGATGACTACACGACACGAAGCTATACTTCTCGCCTGGGCCCGTCGAGACCGTCATTGGACTGTTGATGACTGGAAACATGTTGCGTGGTCGGACGAGTCTCGTTTCAAAATGTATCCAGCTGACTGACGTGTACAGGTATGGAGACGTCACGAATTCGTGGACACTGCATGTTAGCAGGGAACTGTTCAAGCTAGTGGAGGCTCTTTAATGTCGTGGGGCGTGTGCATTTGGAGTGATATCGGACGCCTGATACGTCTAGATACGACTCTGACAGGTGACACGTTCATAAGCATCCTGTTCGATTACCTGCATCCATTAATGTCCTTCTGTGCATTCCAACGAACTTGCGCAATTCCAGCAGGACAATCCAACACCTCAAACGTCCGGAATTGCTACAGAATGGCTTCAGGAACACTCTTATGAGTTTAAACACTTCCGCTGGCCACCAACCTCCGCAAACATAAACATTATGAAGCATACCTGCGATGTCTTGGAATCTGCTGTTCAGAAGAGATCTCTAATCCCTCGTACTCTTACGGATTTATGGACAGCCCTGCAGGATTCATGGTGTCAGTTACCTCCAGCACTACTTCAGACTCGTCCATGCCATCTGCGTGTTCGCGGGGGCCCTACGCGATATTACGCAGCTGTACCAGTTTCTTTGGCTCTTCAATGTAAGTATAGGGTGTTTCAGTATGAATTACCTGATTTCAAAACTCCATATTTATTGATAAAAAAACATACTACAAATATGGGATGTATTGCAAAGTACTCAAAAAATCTTAAAGTTTTATCTGTGCTATTACAAATGCTCTAAACGTCCACCAGCAGCAGCACGAACAACATTTAGACGATAGCTAAATTTGTCATAAGCTACACAATGTATCTGCTTTTACATAAGTTATGGCGGCTGTTATTTTTTCTACACGTCTTCTATGTCACAAGGTAAAGGGGAGATGAACACACTGTCCTTCACATATTCCCGCAAGAAAAAGTCGCATGGGGTCATGTCTGGCGATCTTGGAGGCGAAGATAGCAGGGCAGTGTCTCGGGCTCCCGCGCACCCTGTCCAGGGCTGAGGCAGAGTGTCTTTGAGAAACAGACATACGTTGATGTGTCAGTGTGGTGAAGCTCCATCCAATTGTGAAATGAAGTCATGCGGAATTGATAGCCACTACCCGTGTTTTAAAGACAATAAACCAACTTAAAGTAGATATTAGATATTTTTCAAACGAGTCAGGTGAGAATCCCGAACGCTCGATAGTTTAAACAACTTTCAGCTATTGCCCATCGACTGGAGTTATATGGCCTTTGCTTGGTAGGCAATTAATCGAATTTCCTCAACGCTGCTTTTGTCGGCTAAACCAGTATCCACCATCGCAGAGTTAAGGGCAGACAACCTGAAACCTATCCAGGTAGGTGGACTGATTGTGTAAAGGATCATGAGAGACCAACCCGACCCGCGGCAGCCGTCTGGAATTCAAGGAACATACATCAACCTTAGGCAAGTAGGATGTAACTTTCGGCTCCGTAGAACATTCGCGATTCAGTATAACGTACTGCGTTCCATATCAAGCAACCACTCTAGTCCCTGTGTGAGAGCTGCTGCTCTTTCAAATAGGACGTACACCTTACAAAGGCGTAGATGCTCGTAAGCAATGGACGTGGCCTCTGGACTACAACGTCGTTCAAAGTAGGGTAAACCCTAACGCCCTTTCCTTCTTAAGTTTCGCAACGATCAAATCGGTTAACAACTGACAGAGAGAAAGTTAATTACTAAGCACAAACACCGTAAGAGTTTGAGGCAGATGTACCGACCAAAGCAGAGAAGCTAAAATTCTACAACTTATAATCTTCCCATATAACGTCACATGTTCACCGAGATGCATGTTGACGAGAGCTGCAATAAAAGGGAAAATACCCGCACTCGCTACGAAGTTTCCGTCAGTAAGACTTTACGCATCGATAAAACAACAGTAACGCAATTTTACGCATATGTTCTCCAGAAGTGAACTCAGGATCCGGCTGCCTAAAGCAGACATTCATTAGTAATTCGAAAGACTAGCGACTCTGGCATGTGAGACAATACTTCCGATATTGCTATAATCATAAATGTATATGCGTATATGTCACTGTATATAGAAATTGAATGTCATGAATAAAATGAAAAAGATAAGAGTTTACTATTCTTTATGATCATACCAGAGACACAGCGACAATCGCAAGAGTATTAAGTAACGCTATTGTGACCTTATCTTTGTAATTACTTTATTACAAATGTAATGACACCTCCGATTTTGCTCTGTCGTCTTACAGAACCTGTACATGAAGGGTGTAAGTTATCAGTGCGCACACCAGCGTTACTGTATTATTCATTGTATGACTATTAGTGGTACAGAATACCTACCCTCCGCCACACACCACGTACCATACGGTGCCTTGCGGAGTATGTATGTAGATGGGGATGTAAATTGTTTACATGCTGAATAATAATAATAATACGATTGTTCTGCATTTTAGCATTCATCTTATGTAATAATTTGTTTGCTTTCTCATCAGCAGTATTTCAAAAGAACTTAAACTCTGTCATTAACTGCCATTAATGATTTGCTCAGTGTTTTGATGATGAAACGATCGAGCCCAAGCCGCTCTATTGCTAATCATCTCATTATTAAAGCCGGACCTGCGCCATTTGGTAACGTTGTCATATTTACATTTAACGGGAATACATGTGATTATTTGTATAATGAACTTTCTAACTATCCACGTTATCAGACATGACACAAAGGGAAAATCGCAATAAAGGCAATCTTCCAGAATTTAACTGCACTTGTCAGAACTGGCGTCAGCAACTAAACAAGTAAGAATTAAAAGTAGAATGTGCCATATTGCACTTAATATGATTTTTAATGGATGTCTTCCTCAGTTCATTTATAAAGTATAATGTAATTCAATAAAAATAAACTTAATTTTACATGAAAGAGAGATAGTTAATTCTGGCTCAAACGTAACCGAACATTCTTGAAAGTTCATGTTAAGTAGATATACAGCATGTGTACGCACAATTTATAGCACAACATTATTATTGGTAATTACAACTTCCTACGTTTTATGTTTCAGGAAATATTACTCCAGCGAGTACATGGGGGACAGTTAAAAGAGGGAAAAAGCTACTAAAACGGAAGAGAGAACGTCTGTCTGTGCACTGGAGCGCAGAAATGTCTGGTATCATTATTTATTCTTGGACTATTTTTTTCGTGTCACTAGCCGCTCTGCTAGGCTGTTTCAAAATTCGACTTCTAGGATTATGTCTAGTTTTATTCTTGTAGCTAATTACGAAATTAACTTACACATCGTGAACAAGATGGCTGACTTAGTGCGCCATGCTTGCAATAGGGACAAGCGTCGCTAGATTGTTTTTTAGTCTCGGAAGTTTTGTTGTTAAATTCTTGCCCTTTGACTTACAAAAGTTGCAACGATAGTTTATTGTAATTGTTGCTGTGAGAAAAAGGTTAAGGGTTTTAGTGAAATATTACTTTAACTATTTCATTATATGGTAAAAATAGCGAAGCACATCAATATAGAATCAATAGAAAACACTATTGTCGATTCGCACGCTGAAGGCGACGGAACTGCCAATCAGACGAATAAAAATATTGAGCAAACAGCTAGCGACGTAGAATCCCTCGCTGACGGTGACGAAATTGTAGCTCAGGCAAATCATCTTGTAGATCTGTTAACGAAATTGTTTAGAAAACAATAACTCTTAACACATAACTGTTAACACGTTTATGCCTTCATGGAAAAATGTTTGCGTTTGACTACGAAACTGATTTTACCCAGGCGTGGACCATTTCGCTCAAAACAAATCGACGGGTGCCAAAAATGAGATGAGATGGGGACTGGAACGAGCATGTGTAACGGATTCCCACCGAAACATCTGCAGCTTGGTCGGAATAACCTTGTGACATGTGGGCTCGCTCCCAAGTTTCCCGACTGAGCAAGATTGATGTTCCTCAGTATCAAACTAAGTGTTCTATCACCAAAAATGATGAAACGGCTACATTTTATATGTGATCAAGAACTTGCCTGCAATGAATTCCTTCATAAAAATGAAAATGTAGTGTGGCTAGGGCCTCCCGTCGGGTAGACCTTTCGCTGGGTGCAGGTCTTTCGAGTTGACACCACTTCGGCGACCTGCGCGTCTATGGGAATGAAATGATGAAGATTGGGACAACACAACACCCAGTCCCTGAGCGGAGTAAATCTCCGACCTATCCGGGAATTGAAGCCGGGCACTTAGGATTGGCATTTTGTCGCGCTGACCACTCAGCTACCGGGGGCGGACAACTCCTTCATAGGCTGTATAGGATAACAGCAATAGGTGGTGGCCGTCTTAAGTGGTAGCACTTTGAAATGATACGTGTGGGGATTCTGAGGAAGATGGACGATTCTAGAACGTTACACGTTATACAGCATGACAGTCAGTTACGAAAAAGGGTCCATGACAACAAATGGTAGTTGGGAAAGGTCCAACAGATCATTATGTGACACCTATAAAAGCAGAGTGTGTGATTTTTGAAGTACAAGGAAAAGTGTGAATCTGTAGAAGCTAAAAGATTTCTGGAAATGATAGTTACAAATCTGACATTTGCTCGTAATACTGAAGTGTCCAGTCATGAAATGCTTCAGGAAATTAAAGTAGAAGATAGAAGGGGAAAGGTGAATATGGATCCATACACATTTAAATACTTTATACAGAACAATATAGGTAATATGGAAAAGTGGTTGAAGCTAGTTATAAGTGCTTGGGAAAGTGCGAGTAATTCTAGAGCAATGTCTGTAGTAAATTTTTAACATATCAAAACACTCATGAAAAATTGTTAAAAAATCGGTAAAAGCATTTCTCATGAAAGGCAAGGTTTCGGGTTCTGGCCCAGTACACAGTTTTAATCTTTCAGGAAGTTTCAAAACAGTGTACACTTCACTGCAGAGACAAAGATTAAGTCTGGTACCGGTCTTTTACACTGTAAAAACGGTATTTGCTTTAAAAAAACTAGATATACGAATCAATTTCGAACATATTCTTGTATTGGTTTATTCCATCGCCATGTGGATTAAGGCGGTTGTAATGGCTCTGTAGTTGATGGCTCGTGGTTGCGGTAACACGCTTATCGGTCTATAGCTATAAGCTCCACGCCGCCGCATCCGGTAAGCCAGATAGGTTTCGCAAGAGCTTAGCGGTCTGGTCGCCGGGAACCGGCTGGTTCACCTGTGCTGATGCACCAGTCTTCCGCCTCTGGTAAACGAGCTGCGGGAACAACTCAGTGACCAGCTTGCCGGGACCTTGCCACCGTTCCAGTCAACAAGTTCAACCCCAATTCCGTCGACTCATTTCGGATATTTTCTATTTGGGTACTAGGAACCCTTGGTCATCGGTAGCTCTTTACTGAAGGCTTAATGTGTAACTTCACTTACGTCAGTTTCTACGAAAATACTTTCACAGCAATGAAATAGGCAATCACCAAAATCACTCCAAAAGAAATTCAAAATTTTTTTAAACATCCAACTTATTTTTCGTACCCATCACATTGATACGGTCTCGAGGGACACAATACAATTTTCTACGTAACCTCCGTCTCTTTCAACTTCCTCACGCCACCATAGAACTAAGGCCCGTGCACCTGCTCGTTACAAGTCAGGACCTGCACTTTCGAGTCACTATTTGGTAGTCTTCCCAAGGAAGTCGTCATATTCAAATCAACTTCCACGAAGGGATCCCTTCAGCTTACTGAAGAGGTGGTAATCACTCGGTGCCAGATCATGGATGTAGGGTGAGTGTTTCAGTGTTCAAAAATGTTCAAATGTGTGTGAAATCTTATGGGACTTAACAGCTAAGGTCATCAGTCCCTAAGCTTACACATTACTTAACCTAAATTATCCTGAGGACAAACACACACCCATGCCCGAGGGAGGACTCGAAGCCGGCCGGTGTGGCCGAACGGTTCTAGGCGCTTCAGTCTGGAACCGAGCGACCGCTACGGTCGCAGGTTCGAATCCTGCCTCGCGCATGGATGTGTGTGATGTCCTTAGGTTACTTAGGTTTAAGTAGTTCTAAGTTTTAGGGGACTGATGACCTCCGATGTTAAGTCCCATAGTGCTCAAAGCCATTTGAACCATTTGAATTTGAGGACTCGAAGCTCCACCGGTTTGAGTGTTCCAGCCCAAGTTTTGTGATCTAGGTGGTGGTTTTCTCATTGAGATTTAGCCAAAGATAAACATGCAACAGCAAAACATCGCATTTCTCGCGATGTCATCGAATAGGACACATCCGAGCATTGAGTTTTTTAAGTGTTGTCTCATACGCATCAGAACTGATAGTGGTTCTGCGTGGCATAGTGTCGACACCTGAATCACCACAGTTCATCAACTATCCTGTGAAGGTACAGTTTTCGATTCTTCTTATTCTTCAGTGAGTGTGATTCCATTCCATCTACTGCGGTTTCGTCTACTATTCAAAGTGGTGCAACCAGGTCTCGTCATTCGTCATAATCCTTGCAAGGAATTTATCATCAGAATTCTCATATTGTTCCAAAACTACTTTATACCTTCTGTTAGTTTGTGGGCATCCATCAATATTCTGGGAAATTACGACACCAAATCTTTTTCCACTTCAACTGTCTCAATATTTTGCACACACTCGCTTGTTCTACTCCCACTCAAACTGAGAGCTCGTTCAATGTTAAGGGTTTATCAGACAAAATAAGTTTGTTAACAGCTGCACGTTGTTGGAGTTTGTGCAGTGCCCGGCTTGCGGCTGCGCGGAAGGTCGAGAATATTGGCGTGCCCACTCTCACCAGATAATCTGCTTGCCCAGCGACTAACACTACTGCGATCAACAATGTCATCCCCATACACCCTCTTCAATCTGCTGTCTGGTTATCACAACACAGTAACTCGAAAAAACCGTTACAAACTTCTAGCGTGTCTTTGTACAGGAACGCATTCTTGGAAACGTACTGTTTTCCGTCTACGGCAGTTTCAGTTCAGATGCTTAACTCATCCACGTATGCTTGAGGAACTGAATCGGTACAGTTATTAGGTAAGAATTCGAAAGAAAACATAACGAAAAGTCCATTTGTCACTTAAGCACTCCAAAACAAAAAAGAACCCAACATTATGTACGAACAGTACTGAAGCATAACAGCGGTTCTATGTGGCGATCACCAATGTCGTTACAAATGTTGTACCTACGAGGCATGTTCTGGCACACACTCTCCACCCCACTTGGTATCTCTTCAATTTCTATTGCAGCAGCCAGAAGTCGTGCCAGCAGATCTTCCTCTGTGACTACGGGAGTCCCGTAAATTAAATTTTGGGTACGGCCCCATGTGTAGTAGCCCACAGGAGTTAAATTCGGTGTCTGAGGCGGCCAAGCGGTTGGACCACTTCGTCGCATCTCTCTTTCACAATATCATCTGTTGAGAGGTCTCCGAATCGCACGTGAGAAGTGAGTTGGTGTACCATCATGCTGAAGTCACATTTCCTGAGGACATTCAGTGGCACAATTTCCAAGAACCAGTCCAATACGTTCTGTTGGAAGATCTAGTATGCAGGACCAGTTAGCCTGAATGGAAGGAGGAATAGTCAAGTCACATGACCGTCCAGAATTGCTGGCCACTTGTTAGTACCGAACCGGCTCTGAAATCCTTCAACATGTGTGGCATTACGGTTTTCGTCTGCCCAGACGTTCCTGTTTCGCGAATTCAGAACACAGTCCCTAGTGAACTTACATTCATCTGTGAATAGAAGTCGACTTGGAAACAGGGGTGTCGAAGTTGCGGTGCAGGAACCATGTGCAGTAGGCAATGCATTGTTTAAACTCACCTGGGCCGGCTGCTGTGGCCGAGCGGTTCTAGGCAGTTCAGTCCGGAACCGCGTTGCTGCTGCGGTCGCAGGTTCGATTCTTGCCTCGGTCATGGATGTGTGTGATGTCCTTAGGTTAGTCAGGTTTAAGTAGTTCTAAGTCTAGGGGACTGATGATCTCAGATGTTAAGTCCCATAGTGTTCAGAGCCATTTGAACCATTTGAAACTCGCCTGGACCCGTAGCGTGTACCTTTGCAAGTGGTACAGATGTAATTGTTGCTCAGGCAGAACGTCACAGACGATACTGTAACTAACGCCCACTGCACAAGCAATTGTTCAAGTACTCGTTGAGGGTTCTCTTCAGTGTGATACAGTACATCTTCAAATTCGGGCGTGCGGAGTTGTCTTGGAACACAACAATCCTGCCTCCTCTCGGAGCCGCTGCGTAGCTTAGGCAAAATGTTTGTGCGATGACGCGCTATGTTGCGGGAAGCGTTCGTGATACAGCCGACCGGCAGCTTTTCCATTACCTCGAGCTTCGCCATACACAAGGAGCATGTCTGTGTATTTCGAAAACATCCACCGAACCATGTTTACTCCGTCATAGGCGCACAGACACTGAATGGGTCTCGCGGCAAGGCAGATGGTAAATGACGTCAGGAGACCGTCTGACGTAGAACACACAATCGTGTCTACCCTGTTACACACCAGAACAAGCAACTCTGAGCCTTCTCTCTTTCCCTTAGCAGACGTGGGCCTGTTACATATCTGAACTGAAATCGTCGTAGAAGAGAAACGGTACGTTTCTTGGACACGGGTTCCTATTCAAAATATTATGTATTCACTCCCCTCTACAAGTCCTAGAAGTCTGTAACGGGGTTTTCAACACCCTGTAAAAGGACAAGCTGCGTCAGACTCCAGCAACCAGACCGACTTCTGGAAACAAAGACGCAAAACAAAAAAATTATTTTAAAAGAAATGTGCATTTCTTTTGGAGCTCCCACCAACACAAAACACAGAGCAATGCAGAAAGCCTCAGATGGTAAAGTATCTTCTACTCTAATAGTGAAAGAGCTATTTGCTCATAGGCGATTTAGTATGGATGCAAAGGTACTGCGAGGTGGTTGCCGTCACTATGGGAACAGCTCAGCGGAGCGTCGTCTTCTAGATTTTCCTCCGTATTCAATGAAGACTCACACAAAGTGCGTAAGGGCCAACTCCTCATCTGTAAATCTATCAACGGTAAGCCCATCAACTTACAACTAACTCTGAGAAAACTCAGTGTAATTCGAGAACATCTTGTATAGGGTGACTCAGCTGACCTATCGATGTCGTTTTATCTGACATACAATTCTATATCTAGCCTTCAAAAATCACGCTCCAGATTTTCATATTCTCTCGTTCGCTACTAGCAAACCATTAATACTACAGAAAAAATGAACATGACCTTTTTGTAGGCATTTTAACGTGTTTAAATTTTTTATTGGGATTCTTTTCCGCTGGAGGCCACGGGTTTTGAGTTACTCAAGAAAAACGTGCGAATGTGGCCTTCAAATTCACCTCCACCTCCACACTCATCCTTCACAAGTATGTTGTACGTGGCATTCTCTCCTACCACTGGACAAAACTTTCCAGACTATTCCCGATATTCGACTTTTTTGGTTTCTATTTATTGGACCATTATACTACCAGCGTAGTTGGCTGTTTCCTTAACGTCAGTAATTTAAAGTGGCCCGTAAGGTTGAAAAGACTAGACTTGGTTCAAATGGTTCAAATGGCTCTGAGCACTATGGGACTTAACTTCTGAGGTCATCAGTCCCCTAGAACGTAGAACTATTTAAACCTAACTAACTTAAGGACATCACACACATCCATGCCTCACACACATCCATGCCCGAGACCAGATTCGAACCTGCGACCGTAGCGGTCGCGCGGTTCCAGACTGAAGCGCCTAGAACCGCTCCACCACACCGGCGGGCGACTGGAGTTCATTCGTTTGTTTGGAAAGGGAGGCCTACACACTGTCTGCCACCTTCTGACCGGTCGATGATGACAGAATCGAGACGCACGCTCTGCAGTCTTTCTCAAACGATTTTACAGAAACTATTCTGTAAAAAATTCATGTTTGCTTTATTTGTAGCTTCATGTGTCAGATTCATTATGATGTGCCCATCAATTCGTTAATGGTCACAGTTATTGTGGTATTATACGTGAAAGTAAGACACTGCTCGAAATTCGAAAAAGTTTGCAATGAAAAATAGGGGTCGTTATGATTTTGCATTTGGTGCCTATGTTGCAGTGTATGAAATTTAGCTATTCCACAAACTACAGACTTTTTCGATGAAAGTGTAATTTTTAAAGGTCATGAATAGCTGGTGAAATGAGAATTGTTATGGGTTTTGAAACAATATAAGTGAAGACATTAAATGTAAATGCATGTGTGGGCGCAGTGTGTCGCCACTTTATATTTACAAAAAAAAAATGTGAGTGTAGGCTTCAGTTTAGGGCGGCACTTCCCCTCCGGCGCTCGGCATTTCCCCTACAGCGCCTGCCGATAGCCTCCACCACTACCACTCCCCCCACATGTGCCCTGCCATCTGCACATCTACTGGCCACTGTTGAAACGTCCACTTAGAAAAATTATGAATTACTGTGCTGGTAAACTTCTACATTATTTCATACAAAGACAGCTGAGTAAAACTGAACATACTCAGACAGTTCTCTCTTTACTTATTCTGATCATCACTAAACTGACGCACAATATTTTTTTAGCGCAACGCTATCTGACGTTAAATAATCCCTACAAAACAGTGGCCCTGACGAACAATAACGTATACATTTCATGAATCACTTACAAAAATCTTCGTTACTTGAACTACCGCAATACAGCGAGCGCCAATACCGCCAGCTAAATAAAAGATTCTAACTACTGAAGGCACTAACTACTGAAAGGCACAGTTAGCAAATGAAAGATTTTGATAGAGAACAAACAATGTATTTACCTTAATAGCGTTCAAAAGTCATTATATATATATATATATATATATATATATATATATATATATATAATTTAGTGACACCCAATTAAACAAATTTCCTTTTTCTGACGGACACACGTCCAGATCGTCCGCTCAAAACTCTGGCATCTCCCTCCCCACATCCACCACTGCTGGCAGCTCACCTCCAACTGCGCAACGCTATGCGCTGTTCGCATCTCACTGCCCAACACTACAATGGAGAATATTCCCACAATGCCAACCAGCCATAGACTGTACACAGCACACTCAGTGATCTTCATACAGAGCGCTACGTGGCGTTACCAACATAAAAACCTAAACAGCCTACTTACACTGTATTCTGCGCTGACTGTGTCTGTGGAATTAACAAATTCATTTTCTTAGCTGCATTGCCTCAGCAGATTCACCTTTTCTCTGTAAGGAATAGCATGTTTGAGGTCGTGATATAAATGTCAGCTTTCTTACTAATAGCAGTGATAGCTTAAAAATTTTTTGTAGACGATAAACTGTAGAACAAAAGAAAATCTACACTAGCTGTAAAAATAAGTGTTAGTGATGTTCCTTAACTATAAATTGACGGCAGCATCAAACGTCAGAAGCATTGAAGAGAGCCTGCAACCTGAAGAAGTTTCCTATGAGAGAATTTCTTCGATTTTATGAGTTGGAAGGTAGCTTGATGGGAATGTGTCAACAAAAACGATCACTGTGTTATAATTCCTCTTGCGTGGCACTCTCTTCGTTCTCATAGTTTGGACAATAAATTTTACTCCTCTGTCAAGAAAATCGAATGAGCAACCATCTCAAATGATCAAGCAAATTAATTGAAAATAAGGTTACTGTTGCAAAATGGAAAACGTCTAATTTAAATGAATGTTAATAGGGTAGCCCAATTTAAGCATGAAACAAATGGGTACCACACCACTCACATACATACGTTAATGGGTGGAGGGGTCTTCTAGCTATGAATGGAAACCAATGGTCACTGTAACAAATAGATTTATCTACTTTGAACTGACATCTTAACAAGAATCACTAACAGTAGTACAAGGGAACACAACTCAAAGCATACCCTTGGCACTGGTGGGTACGGAGGATACAACACAGTTACGTTAATAACTCGCGGACGTCGCCAGTGGCGGCCTAAGTTGTTAATTAGATGCAGAAATATAAGTGCGAACACCATAGAGTTGCCAAAATGCGCACGGAGAGCAACAAGGCATATGTGTGACATTAAGATCGCGTACTCGGCTGCTGAAGGTAGCGAGTTAACTTCACGTCTGATCGACGTTGGCGGCTGCGACAGTGCCTCATCTTACCAAAGCATGCTGAGAGTTAATAAGGTAGATAGCGGCAGAAGCGATTGGAGAATGTGACTCACGCCCTCCCTTCATACTTACAGCGTAATTACAGGTGTCCTTCCAGTGGCAACAAAGCTATCTCATCAGACATCTCTCCTGTTCTAACCTCAAATTTTTATATTCTACAACAGCCTCAAAAGAAATATTTACTCTTCCGAACTCTAAAATGAAGTCATTACTGTACGAAATCCTAACAAGAAGTAAGTTTTCTAAGGATCATTTGGAACATAGCTGTCTTGCTGCCAGAAATTACAGTCATCGCCCAATGAGCGCAGAGATTCCAAGTTCCGACAAATGAAAAATACGTAACAGCGTTGGACAGTGTCCTACTCCTTTCTATCCCGTTATAATTCAGCCAATCCGTCAGAGGAGGCCAGCCAGATCCAGGAGACCTGTCTCACTCCATGACATGATTCTGAAACTGACGAATAAAAAACTCTGCACATTGGTATAACGCGAAAGTGCGGGCTTTCGCTAAAATGTGAGCGTGACCCAGTCAGAAGGCTGTATCTAAAAGTTTAAGCTAAACGTTACTCCGAAGCATCGTAACGAACATTCACATACCCTGAGGGGAGCCATACCTCCTAAAGATCTCTTATCTGGCTAAAAGGCTTCCGTGTTTGAAAATTCCTGTTTGCCGGACCGGGACTCGAACTCGGGACCAGAGTGAAAATTTCATTCTGGAAACATCCCCCAGGCTGTGAGAAAGCCCTGTCTCCGCAATATCCATGCTTCCAGGAGTGCTAGTTCTACAAGTTTCGCAGGAGAGCTTCTGTGAAGTTTGGAAGGTAGGAGACGAGGTACTGGCGGAAGTAAAGCTGTGAGGATGGGTCGTGAATCGCGCTTGGGTAGCTCAGTTGGTAGAACACTTGCCCGCAAGACAAAGGTCACAAATTCGAGCGTCGGTCCGGCATATAGTTTAATCTGCCAGGAAGTTTCATATCAGCGCACAATCCGCTGCAGAGAGAAAACTTCACCGGCCGCGGTGGTCTCGCGGTTCTAGGCGCGCAGTCCGGAACCGCGCGACTGATACGGTCGCAGGTTCGAATCCTGCCTCGGGCGTGGATGTGTGTGATGTCCTTAGGTTGGTTAGGTTTAAGTAGTTCTAAGTTCTAGGGGACTGATGACCACAGCTGTTAAGTCCCATAGTGCTCAGAGCCATTTGAACCATTTTTGAGAAAATTTCATTCTGGACTTCCAACAACAGACCAATGAGTGTTCCGTACTTCTCCTGTATACCGAGCTGGGGAAAAGAGAAAGCCAGCCCCGCTATCTGTGGCTCGGTGCCTGCCCAGAGTGAAACAGTCTTATAGCGGCAGATTTTTCTTAAAAGGGTCATTATTTCGCGCATTCAACATGTAAGCTTTCAGGTCTTCGAAACCTCCACCAACTACATAGGAAAGGCAAAAGGATAAACAGTGAAATGCGATCAGCCACTGGTAATGCTAATCCAGATCTGCAGCTACAGAACAGTAAAAATGAACGACTACTTGATCAACGAAATTTGGATATCATTCCCTGAACTGTATTAGTAGACAGTTTCAAAGAAAAATGGCCACGTTACATAGCGACATGCGTGGAGAGGTTTGGTTAGCAACAGATTTGTAAATGTGTTCTTAGGACTAATGGTTACGCCACCAGCTACGTAAGAAATGTCACGAGACATAGCGCACAGCGAAGTGACACATCTGCCAAACATCCCAAGAGTGACGGATATAATCTACTGTATATTGCGCAGATATGGCGTAAAGAACTAATAAAGAAGACCAGAGAGTGTCTCCGATAGGCAAAGGACAAAAGAGACCCTTCTGCAATGTCGGGGATATACCGCATACTGTATATGTGCAATAAATTCTGTGTTGGAATGTCTGGACGATCCATCAATACCAAGATCGACGCAAGTTGGAACAGGTGGAGAAATCGACCCCGGTGGAGCACGCGATGCGTGAAACCGGCCACGCAATAAAATTCGCTAACACGGAGGTTCTCTCTGTGGAAAAGAGCTAGGATTCCCGCTTGTTCAGAGAAGCTACAGATATTTGCAAAAATTACAATAGTTTCAACAAGAGGGAAGAAAGCCTTAAGTTAAACAGATCCCGAATTCCCGCACTGCAGCGAACTATCCTCTAAGGTAAAAATGGGAGAACCACAGCCGCGCGGAGTGGCCGCGCAGTTTGAGACGTCATGTCACGGACTGCGCGGTCCCTCCCGCCGGAGGTTCGAGTCCTCCCTCGGACATTGGTGTGTGCGTTGTTCTTAGTATAAGTTAGTTTAAGTAGTGTGTAAGTCTAGGGAACGATGACTTAAGCAGTTTGGTCCCTCAGGAATTCACACACATTTCAACATTTTTGAGAACCACAGCGGCAATAAAAAGGGAAACGCCCTGAGCCGTTGGCGCGACAGGTAAATAATAATCTCCGGCAGCGACCACGACTTCATTGCTGCACTACCAATGGAGAGCGAACCTTTGACAGTGCCATCCACTCGTACCGCCGAAACGTCAGGAAAATCGTTAAACAAAAGTAGTCAGAAGACCCTGAGATAGAAGCTAACAGGCAATATGTCAAAAACATTTTCTTCATTTACGTAAATAGTCAACATACACATATGCTGGCTGCTTACACAAATTGACTTTTTTGAAAATCTTAATCTGCAACAAGCATGTAACCCAAACACATATGGATACTCTCTGTACAGGTATTCATCTACAGATTACAAGGAGTTGTCAAGCGGAAAAAATTCAATCTGTTTTTAAAGTAGTAGCAGTAAAAGTTAAAAAGTATGGGACAGGTAATCGGCCGAGGCCCTATAGTAGGAACCATCCTGGTAATTTAGGGAAACTACGGAAAACCTAAACCAGGATGGTTGGATGAAGATTGGGGCCCCCACCCTCCCGAATACAAGTTCACTCTGTTTAAAACAGTGGTACCTCTATCGGTTTATGTCTAATGTACAATACTTTTCTACAAAGAAGTTGTTTAATAATGTAAATGCCTAGGGGAACACTGATCGCTCATTTCTCACTCCCAGTTATTGCACACACTACCCGCACTATGTTCCATAATGTAACACTACACGCAATATCAATGACGTCAAGACCACAGCGACGATGTTTGGTTTCCATTTTATGTACCGAAACTTCTCATTTCTTAGCCTGAAAAACAGAATGATGATCCCCATGTAATGAGTGGGTTGTTGAGCACAGAAAGAGGATAAGGTGTTAATATTACACATTGCGTAGCTTTACGAGTAACGGTTTCCAGAAAAGAAAAAAAGGAAGAATCATAGTTATTATTATTTACTTGTGCCATATTTCTTAGTAAATTCTACCCCAGTGTTATGCGAAATGATAGATGTTTTACTATCCTTACTATTATTTATTTGTGCCATATTTCTTACGGCTCCACTACCTTATCAGGTAGGACTGACAGAAGACATAGACAGAAGCTTCAGCGGAAAGCGGCGCGTTTCCTCCCGGGGTCGTTTAGTTGGTGAGAGAGCGTTACAGAGTTGCTCAGCGAAGTGTAGTGGCAGACGTTACAACAGCGGACGTAGTGCATCATGGGGAGGTTTACCATTGAAACTTCGGGAAGAGATAGACAACGTATTACCTCCTCCCGCACACATCTGACGAAATAACCACGACGAGAAAATTAGTGAAATTAGAGCCAGTACAGAGGCTTACTTATGATCATTCTTCCCACGTGCCATTCGCGAGTGGTACAAGGAAGGGGAGGGGGGGGGGGGAACAGTTAGTGGTACCATAAGAATCCTCCGCCAGACATCTGTCTTTAATCTCTTTGGACAATTTATTGTACAGTTTTATGCACTGGTAGAAAATGATCTAGTTCTAAGATAAATGGACAGAGCTGTTTGTGCAGTAATTAGCAACGTAATTTTTGATGTCCACAGCTGACTAGTAAATGTACTCACGTGGTATAATCAAAAGCCTTAGTATTTTGAACAGATCTTCAATGACCTCGACTACTATTTTTGATTATAGCTTATAAGGCTTTTTTCTCTAGTTTGAAAAATGTGTTAATGTTTTGTGCAATTGTTCCCCAATAAAGAATTCCACAGCTAAGATCTGAGTGCACATGTTAACAGTGTACAGTTAAAGACACTGGTTGTTTCACAGTGGTGACCGAACTCTGAGAGCACAACATGCCGATGATGTTCTGTTTGCAAGGATCTGCACCTGACGACCGGAAGAAAAAGCTTAATGTGTCATGATTTGAAGAAATGAGGTACTGAAGAAATCGGTTACTAGAGATGTCGAACTAAAAACTGCCAGACATTCCGTAAACCCTCCATTTAAACGTCTTAGTGGCTTTGCCAAATGATGTGACAAGTGGTTGACCCGGTGTCACTACTGGAGATTAACGTGAATGTTTGACAACCGGAATAAATTAATAATTGGTTGCTTTTACCGACCCCCCCCCCCCTCCCCCCTCCCCCGACTCAGGTGATACAGTTGCTGAACAGTTCAAAGAAAACTTCAGTCCCATTTCAAATAGGTACTTCACTCATACATTTATAGTTAGCGGTGACTTCAGTCTACACTCGATGTGTTAGCGAAAATACATATTTAAAGTCGGAGGTAGACATAATACGTCGTCCTAAATCGTTCTGAATGCGTTTTCAGAAAATTATTTCGAACAGTTAGTTCAAGAGCCCACTCGGAGTGTAAATGGTTGTGAAAACATACTTGACCTCTTAGCAACAAATAATCCCGAGCAAGTAGAGAGCAACGTGACGGATACAGAGATTAGTGACCACAGGTTGTTGTAGCGAGACTGAATACCGTAACATCCAATCACACTACAAGTAAACGCAAAGAACATACGTTTAAAAAGGCAGATAAAAATTCGCTTGAGGCCTTCCTAAGAGAGAGTCTCCACTCATTCCAATTTGAATATGTAAGCGCAGACCAGATGTGCTTTAAATTCAAGCAAATACTATCGACGGCTATTCGGAGACATATACCAAATAAATTAATAATAGGTGGTACACTAAACAGGTCAGAACACTGTTGCAGAAGCAACGGAGAAAACATGCCAAATTTAAACGAACGCAAAACCCTTAAGAATGGCGAAGTCTTACAGAAGCTCGAATTGCAGCGCGAACTTCAATGCAAGATGCTTTTAATACTTTCCGCAACGATACTCTGTCTCTAAATCTGACATCAAACCCAAAGAGATTCTGGACGTAAGTAAAGTACATCAGCGTAAAGACACAATCAATGTACGACAACAATAGTGATGTTACTGATGACAGTCCCACTAAAGCAGAGTTACTAAATACGGTTTTCCGAAATTTCTTCAGCAAAGAAACGAAGTAAATATACCAGAATTCGAACCAAGAACAACTACCAACATGAGCAACTTAGAAGTAGATATCCTCAGTGTAGCAAAGCAGTTTAAATCACTTAATAATGGTAAGCCCTTTGGTCCTGATTTATATGAGCCAGGTTTCTCTCAAGTATGCTGATACAATAGCCCCATATTTAGCAACCGTATACAACCGACAGCTCATTGAAAGATCCTCATCTAAAAACTGGAAAGTTACACAGTTCACAGAAATACCCAAGAAAGGAACTAGAAGTAATCCACTAAATTACAGACCCATATCGCTAACGTCGATTTGCTGTGGGGTTTTGGAACAAATAGGGTGTTCGAATGTTATAATTTAGTTCGAAGAAAAGAGTTATTGTCAATCAACCAACAGAGATTGAGAAAATATCGTTCTTGTGAAACACAGCTAGCTCTTTATTCTCACGAAGTAAGGAGGCTATTGACAAGAGACGTCAAACTGATTCCATACTTTTACACTTCCAGAAGGCTTTTGACACCGTACTTTACAAGCGACGGCTAATCAAATTGCGTGCCAGTGGACTATTGTCTCATGTGAGCGACTGGATTTCTTGATTTCCTGTCAGACAGGTCACATTTCATAATAACTCACGGAAAGTCGTCGAGTAAAACAGAAATAATATCTGGCGTTCTCGAAGGAAGTGTTATAGGCTCTCTCTGCTGTTCTGAACTACTTCAACGATTAGGAGACAATTTAGTAGTCTTGGATTGTTTCAGATGATGCTGTCATTTACTGCCTTATAAAGTCATCAGATGATCAAAACAAATTGCAAAACGATTTAGGCAAGATATCTGTATGGCAGTTGACTCTAAATAGCAAAAAGTGTGAAGTCATTCACATGAGTACCGAAATAGATCCGCTAAATTTCTCATATACGATAAATCACACAAATGTAAAGGCAGTAAAAATTCAACGAAATATTATGGATTACAGTTCGAATAACTTAAGGTGGAACGATGACATACATAATCTTGTGGGTAAAGCAAACCAAAGAGTGCGATTTATTGGCAGAATAATGAGAAGATGCAACAGGGCTACTACACTTGTACGTCCTCTTCTGGGGTATTGCGGTCCGGTGTGTAATTCGCACCAGACTGGATTGATGGAGGTCTTCGAAAAAGTTAATAGGACAGCTCGTCGTGTACTATCGCGAAATGAGGGAGAGGGCATCACAGACATGAGCTAGGGTGGCAATTATTAAAACAAAGCTGTTTTCCGACGCAGCAGGCTCTTCTCGTGAAATTTTAATCATCAACTTCCTATTCAGAGAGCGAAAATATTTTATTGGCGCCAACCTAAGTAGGAAGGAATGATCATCATGGTAAAATAAGAACGGTCAGAGCTCGCAAAGAAAGATTTAGATCCAGAATGAGAGTTTCAAATGGCTCTGAGCACTATGGGACTTAACACCTGAGGACATCAGTCCCCTACAACTTAGAACTACTTAAACCAAACTAACCTAAGGACATCACACACATCCATGCCCGTGTGAGATTTTCACTCTGGAGCGAACTGTGGGCTAATATGAAACTTCCTGGCAGATTAAAACTGTGTGCCGGACCGAGACTCGAACCCTGGACCTTTGCCTTTCGCGGGCAAGTGCTCTACCATCTTAGCTACCCAAGCACGACTCACGCCCCGTCCTCACAGCCTTAATTACACCAGTACCTCGTCTCCTACTTTCCAAACTTCACAGAAGCTCTCCTGTGAAACTTGAAGAACTAGCACTCCTGGAAGAAAGGATATTGCGGAGACATGGCTTAGCCACAGCCTTGGGGGATATTTCCAGAATGAGATATTCACTCTGCAGCGGAGTGTGCGCTGATATGAAATTTCCTGGCAGATTAAAACTGTGTGCCTGACCGAGACTCGAACTCGGGACCTTTGCCTTTCGCGGGCAAGTTCTCTACCACTTGAGCACTTGCCCCCGAATGGCAAAGTTCCCGAGTTCGAGTTTCGGTCCGGAACACAGTTTTAATGTGCCAGGAAGCTTCAAAGACTTAAATGTTCGTTTTTCCAGCGCGCTCTTCGAGAGTGGATCGGTAGAGAAATAGCTTGAAGGTGGTTCGACGAATCCTCTGCCAGGCACTTAATTGTGAACTGCAGAGTAATGACGTAGATGTAGCTGTAATGTAGATAAAGGAGCGTGGGGTTTAAGAGCCGTCTCACGATGAAGCATCTCGCTGGCTACGGCCGGTAACGGCCCGCGGCGCCTGTCTGCAGCTACGAACGTCACCGCCCCCAGTATGCAGTCACCTCACGCCTGTCCCGAATCGCTGCGCGCGCCCAGACGAAAGTGCTCCCAATCCCAGCTGGCGGGCCTCGCTTCCACCCGCCGCACCCAACACTCGCCACCCTCCACCCACGCGCGACGGGCGTGGTCCGCAGCTAACGGATCCTCCAGGGGGACCTACAAAACTCACACAGTACGTGATCTGCTGCCAAACGCCACCAGAAGCTATAAACCGACGACGGGATGGGCCGGATCCGTCATCGATCAGGCACCACATTATGGTGTTTGCAATCATCTACGAGGAATATCCCAATTATAGAATGGAATCGTCTAGATTTCCACAAAAAAAAAAAAAAGATCTAAGAGTTGTTTTCACTTAGAGGGTTACAGCAACAACCCATACTGTGGTTTTAGATAGTATATGCCAGATTCTTTAAGAAATGAAACGTTTCAGACGTACGACTACTATACAAAAAAAATGGTTCAAATGGCTCTGAGCACTATGCGACTTAACTTCTGAGGTCATCAGTCGTCTAGAACTTACAACTACTTAAAGCTAACTAACCTAAGGACATCACACACATCCATGCCCGAGGCAGGATTCGAACCTGCGACCGGAGCGGTCACTCGGCTCCAGACTGTAGTGCCTAGAACCGCACGGCCACTCCGGCGACTACTTTACAAATGGGTTAATATGTTAAATATTTGACGTTAAGTACGAAATCGAGAGAAAGTTTAAAAAGGATTTGAAATTATGTTTCAAGTTTGCTGAGGATCGCTAAATGTTCTTACTATCAAATACTGGACACGTGTAGTCTGGGTAATTTGCGCTCCATTTTTAGCTAAAGCTAGTTTTTCACACATCTCAATCTTTATGATGTCGTATCTCATGAACTATCTCTCGTACAACTATAGAATTTTGAAGGTACAATAAGTGTGTATAGTGTCTGCAAAATGTGTTACAAATAGAGTTAGCACTACAGAAGTAATAAATCAAAGCGTCGTACCTGATGCTGAAATTTATTGCGAGAACATTGACAATGTAGTAGGTGATGTACATCTTACCTTTCATCATTTTGCAGGGTGTCCGCGAGAAAAAGCTTGAAATTATGTGCAAAATTCATCGGAAGTCATGAAATGCTCTCTTTTTCAAATACTGGATGAATATGGTCTGGGTAATTTGTGCGCTGTGAATTAGTAATACTTATCTTATGTGTTAAACTTTAAACGTAAGACTATACCTTTTAATGAGCAGTACACACATCAAAAAAAGTTTTGCATCACCACGCTTCCCAGAACTCCTGAAGATAGACGTTGACTGTAGATATTGTATCACAGACACAGTCCCTTTGACTGTTCAGAGATGTCACTAAACCCACCCAAAGATGTAAACAACCCTTCATGAGCAGCGCCTGTTAGACGGAGTGGATCCGACAGCCGATCGGTTCCAGTCATTCCACCAGGAAGGAGGTACACGGCTCGTGTTGTCTGTAGTTCAACCAAGCCTAGGCGGTTAATACCACGATTCGACCGCGTCCGCATTGTTACTTTGTGCCACGAAGGGCTCTCAACAAGGGAAATGTCCAGGCGTAGCGGAGTGAATGAAAGCGAGTTGTTTGGACATGGAAGAGGTACATAGAGTCAGGAACTGTCGATGACATGCCTCGTTCAGGCTGCCCAAGGGCTACTACTGCAGTGGATGACCGCTACCTACGGATTATGGCTCGGAGGAACCCCGACAGCAACGCCACCATGTTGAATAATGCTCTTCGTGCAGCCACAAGACATCGTTTTACGACTCAAACTGTGCGCAATAGGCTGCATGATGCTCAACTTTACTCCCAACGTCCATGGCGAGGTCGATCTTTGCAGCCACGCCACCATGCAGCGCGGTACAGATGGACCCAACAACATGCTGTATGGGCCCCTCAGGATTGGCATCATGTTCTCTTCACCGATGAGTGTCGCATATGCCTTCAACTGTCGGAGACGTGTTTGGAGGCAACCCGCTCTGGCTGAACGCCTTAGACACACTATCCAGCGAGTGCAGCAAGGTGAAGGTTCCCTGCTGTTTTGGGGTGACATTAGTGCGGCCGACGTACGCCGCTGGTGGTCATGGAAGGCGCCGTAACGGCTGTACGATACGTGAATGCCATTCTCCAACCTATAGTGCAACCATATCGGCAGCATATTGGCGAGCCATTCGTCTTCATGGACGACAGTTCGCGCCCCCATCGTGCACATTTTGTGAATGACTTCCTTCAGGATAACGACATCCCTTGTGGCCGGCGTATTCTCCAGACATGAACCCAATCGAACATTCTTTGGATAGATTGAAAAGGGCTGTTCATGGACGACGTGACCCATCAACCACTCTGAGGGATCTACTCCGAATCGCCGTTGAGGATTGGGACAATCTCGACCAACAGTGCCTTGATGATCTTGTGGATAGTATGCCACGACGAATACAGGCATGCATCAACCCAAGAGAACGTGCTACTGGGTATTAGAGATACCGGTTTATACAGCAATGTGGACCACCACCTCTGAAGGTCACGCTGTATGGTGGTACAACATGCAATGTATGGCTTTCATGAGCAATAAAAAGGGCGGAAATGACGTTTATGTTGATCTCTATTCTAATTTCCTGTGCAGGTTCCGGAACTGTCGGAACCGAGGTAATGCAAAACTTTTTGTTGTGTGTATTACAGCAATTTACTTTTTTAAATTCGGTTCCCCTGAAAACTATTATATAGGCAATCTCAAAAGAAGATCGCAACAGCGGCGACGCGATCGTGGAATGGAAGCAATGAGGCCTAGCTAGGTAGGTTGTTGGAGGGAGTTCCCACCATATCTGCAAGCGCAAGTCACCTAATTCCCGTAAATTCCGAGGAAGAGGCGATGAGCTCTGACGCCACCTACAATCACGTCCCGCATGTGTTCGATCGGGTTTGGATTTGGCGGGTTGGGGGGGAGGGGTAGCACATCATTCGAAAGTCGCCACTGTGTTCCTCGAACTGCTCCATTACACTCCTGGCCATATAAATATATATAAAACACAATGCAAATCAGAAATGCCGGCCAGTGTGGCCGAGCAGTTCTAGGCGCTTCAGTCTGGAACCGCGCGACCACTACGATCGCAGGTTCGAATCCTGCTTCAGGCATGGATGTGTGTGATGTCCTTAGGTTAGTTAGGTTTAAGTAGTTCTAAGTTCTAGGGGACTGATCACCTCAGAAGTCCCATAGTGCTCAAAGCCATTTTAACCATTTGAAATCAGAAATCATAGTGGTCTTCAAATAACAAAATCTGTATAAAAAGTTTTAGGGAATTCTTACAAAACACCATTCTATTAAGATCTAAAATTGATTTATATGATCAATTTATGACGTCATTCAGTAAGTAATCAGTCCAAACATTCTTCATACATTGATAAAAATGGCTCCAAATTGTCAAACTTCTGTTTGAGATAACAAGGCTGTTTTGATACAGTTCTCCATGCTACTCCATTCTATGACAACCTCTTCATCTCCGAATAACTATACCAACAAAAATGGTTCTTATGGCTCTGAGCACTATGGGACTCAACTGCTGAGGTCATTAGTCCCCTAGAACTTAGAACTAGTTAAACCTAACTAACCTAAGGACATCACAAACATCCATGCCCGAGGCAGGATTCGAACCTGGTAGCGGTCTTGCGGTTCCAGACTGCAGCGCCTTTAACCGCACGGCCACTTCGGCCGGCCTATACCAACAAACGACCATTCAAACCTGCTTACTTATTTCATCCATTGGTCTCCCTCTACAGAGTTTTACTCCCTGTACTTCCTTCTGTTACCCAACTCATGATTCCTTGATGCCTTAGGATGTGTCCTATCAACTCATCCCTTTCTTCTAATCAAGTTGTGCCATAAATTTCTTTTCTCCCCAATTCGATTCAGTACCTCCTCATTATCTACGCGATCTCCCCATCTAATCTACAGCAAACATCTGTAGCATCACATTACAAAAGCCTCTGTATTCTTCTTGTCTGAAATTTTATCGTCCACGTTTCCTTTCCGTACAATCCTACACTCAGGACAAATACCTTCAGAAGAAATTCGTAACACTTCAGTTTGTGTTACATATTAACAAACTCCTCTTTTTCTTACTATATAATGTCTGCATTTAATATCGTCTCTACTTCGACCATTATCTATTATTTTACTACCGAAATAGTAAAACTCACCTACTACTTTTAGTTTCTCGTTTTCTAATCAAATTCACCAACAACGGCCTGGTTAAATTCGATTACAATACATCACACTCGTTTTACTTTTGTCGAAGTTGATCTTAAAACTTATTTTTAAGAGACTATCCTTTCCGTTCATTTGATCTCCCAAATCCTTTACCGTCTCAGACAGAATTACAATGTCATCAGTAAACGTTAAATTTTTGCTTCTACATTAACTTAAATTCCATTTCCAAATTTCTCCTTGGTTTCCCTTACTGCTTGCTCGGGGCACAGATCATTGGTGATGGGTTACACTCTTGTTTCACTCTCTTTTTAGTCCCTGCTTTCCCTTTATGTTCTTCGATTCTTATAACTGTAGTTTTCTTTCTGTAAAAGTTGTAAATAACCTTTCGCTCTCTATATTTTACCTCTGTTCTCTTAAGAATTTCGAAGAGCGTATTCAAGCCAACAATGCGGAGAGCTTTCTTTAAGAGTATAAATGCTATAAATGTAGGTTAGCCTTTCATAAGTCTAACATAAGTTTAGGGGCAGTATTGACTAAGGTGTTGTTACATTTCTCCGGAATCCAAAATGATCTTCCCCAGGGTCGAGGTTTACAGGTTTTTCCATTCTTTTGTAAATAATTCGAGTCAGTACTTTTCAACCATAACTTATTAAATTTATAGTTCGGTAATATCACATCTGTTACCTTACTATTTATTTTATTAACTGTATGATTTTACAAGTAAACAAAAGTACCTATAATCAGATGGAAATATCCAAATGTGATAACCAGTCAAGAGTGCTTTGAGTCACCTGACGTAAAGTCCTCAAGTCATCGTTAAATGCAAGAAGTGTGCATCCTTAACAATGTGGTCTATTCTTTGCTCGTCCACTCCGCAGTCACAGTCAGCAGATGGAGGGAAACCCCACTTCTTCGTGGTGTAACCACATCTTCCTTGGCCAGTCTTAATGCGGCTCAACCTCGACCACATTTGGCTTGGTGCTTCGAATCTCTTGACCTTGTCTGTTGGGTCTTGAACCATCTGAGCGTTGTTGGCTGCATGTTTGTTCCAGCGTTGTCTCCATTTGGAGGTAACGTCAAAAAAACCGTGAGATTTCAGGCGAGTTGTTGGTGGATCTTGTAGGGTATCATACAAGGGATAGTTCTTTTGAGAGGTCATCTTTTTGATCAAATTTAACTAAGCTGCTTTCCTCGTTAGATCTTCCGGAGCAGTATTAGCAAAGACAGGTGGATCTAACAGTACCAGTGATAACTCTCGTGGCTTCATTAAGCTGCACAGCAATCTTTATCGGTGGGCACTGACCTGTTACTACCCGCTTTCTTTATAATTAGAATTATTACATTCTTTTTGAAATCTGAGGGTATTTCTCGAGTATCATATACCCGTATCTTGCAAGCCAGGTGGTATAGTATAGACAGTACAAGATACACAGATAATATATGAAATTTTGTAAGAATCTGGTTCTACCACCTTGTATATAAATGACTGGGCATTTATGATTGATTCATGCTGTTTTTGCTGTATGCAGGTACTGGGTTGATGTTTATTAACCGAACCGACAGTGATAATAAAGATCGTACAGGGAGTTGCGTGTCATGTATTTCATAAAATAAGTAACAGCTGTTGGCAGTCACCTTACAAAATACATATGAAATAATAGAATGAATATAATACTGAAAATAAATAACAGTAAAAATAAAGTATAAAAAATTACTTCATTGTACAAATCTTTATAATAGACATTGAAACAGGAAATTATGAACCAAGGCCAGTATGTAGGAAAGGAAAACTATCATACTGTTTGTAGAGGAGGACACATGGCGTACCACTAAAATCCTCCCCCGCCCTCCTTCCCATCCCCAACTTCTCATCTCTCCTTTTACTGCTTCATTCCCGAATAGAGCGCATGAAGAACTAGTATAGGTAAGCGCAGTCTCTGTTCGAATTCCTGGGATTTTTCCTATCATAGTTGTTTCGCGAGATTATGGAAGGAAATGACGTGTCGAAAAATGGTTCAAATGGCTCTGAGCACTATGGGACTTAACATCTATGGTCATCAGTCCCCTAGAACTTAGAACTACTTAAACCTAACTAACCTAAGGACATCACACAACACCAGTCATCACGAGGCAGAGAAAATCGCTGACCCCGCCGGGAATCGAACCCGGGAAAATGACGTGTCGCTTGACTCCTTCTGAAAAATAAACTCTAGGCATTTCCTCACAGGAGCAAGTTACATTAATTCCATAGAAATCTTCCGTAGCTGTGCGATTAGAGTATCTGACTGCCATAATAATGCTCGGGCTTTATTCTGAGGACTGCCCGAGATTCGTCTTTGGTGGGTGAACTGAAATGGGGTCGACCCAGCCTCATGGTGGAATTTGAGCAACTGTTTGATTGTGAAGTAGCGGCTCCAACATCTGGAAAACTGACAACGGTCGGGAGAGCATTGGAATCAGTGCCTCTCCATAACGCATCCAAATAACGCCATATGTCTGAGGATGACAAGGCGGTCGGTCGGCATCACGTGGTCCTCTGGGCCTGATCGCGAAGTTACTCCTACGATTCTTCCCATTAATCTCAACCTGGTATCCTGCTTTTTTCCTATAGCTATTTTTATCTGGTCTTTTGTAGGGAGCACATTGTGCTTATGTGGTAGCGATCTAGATGCTTGTAAAACAATAAACTGGTAGCCAAGGTCGCGGAATTCATTTTATTCCATAATTTCCAGTTTCGGCGAAACTAAAGTCGCCATCATTGGATCTTAGGACACATACAGGTTACAACATCAAGGCACACATTGGTCATATTAATAGTTGCCTGTAACACGCAGGCCTTACAAAATTGTCGTAAGTAGCACACAGGCGTCCAAGAGAGATGAAATTATAAATATTAATGACTTAACAGTTTATTGTTTTTTATCTGGTCGTTCCACGTCATGTCGCTCCGGACGTGTACTCCTAAATATTTTACTGTAAATGCTGCTCCAAATGACTAATGCAGTCGTTCGCGAGGTATGATTAGGGAAAGCTAAGGGGATCTGAAGATGGGTGCCTCCTCTTCAGATGAGCATATGCCGTTTATCCCAAGGCGTTATGGCGAATTGCATTTGTATTAAGTTGTCAGTGGCTAATAACATTCTCGCTAGCCATGTAGGGAAAAACCTATCGTTCCTAAATATGGTAACGCACAGCATTGTTTTATGAATGAGAACGACCTGCAAGTTCTACATGACATTACAAGGAGAAACAAGAAACGTCAATTCATTCAGTGTACTATCGAGGGGAAAGGCCATCGTGTCCCGCGTATGGGTCTGGAGCATCGTACTGCATCTGCAGCAGCAATCTGAGCAGCAGCTGGCACCACAGAGGCAAAACGAACTCTTACAAATCGGTTACTTCAAGAACATCTCCAGCTCCATTAAAGCTTAAGTGTTCAGAAACAATGAATCGAATCTGCATAAATCAAGTTTTAATATGAACATTAAGATACAGCTTAAATGACGTTACATCTGGATAGCAGAAGATGTAAAATCGGAAAAAAATAAAATAAAATGACCATTTCAATAAAGTACTTCTTTGCAGTATTGGAAGAGTATTGGAACCTCTTAAATATTCATATGAGATTGTTGTATTGTTGCTTTAATTTGAAAGTTGCAGGCACAGTTACAGCATTCACTACTGATTTTCTTTTGCAGACATTCTGCACAGGTGCACTGAAGGAAAAAAATTGCAACACGAGAAACTAATTAATTAGAGTAATGAAATTTCTGGAATACATTTGTCTAGGTAACATATTTATGTGATTAATATTGCAAGATCACAGGTTAATGTGAGATTGAGATACGTCATTGCAAACGTGAAATGCTGCTACATTAATAACCGCAATAACCTCAAAAATATTGAATGCACTTAAGCAAAAGTACATGAATTGTGTTGTACAGCTGCCAGATGTCAGTTGGTAGGATGGAGTTACACGCCTGTTGCACAATGTCGGTCAATACAGGGACGATTAATGCTTCTTGTGGATGGTGCTGGAGTTGTCGCCCTAAGATGTCCCACATGTGCTCGATTGCAGACAAATCTAGTGTTCGAGCGGGCTAAGCCAACATGTCAACACTCTGTAGAGCATGCTGGGTTACAATGGCGTATGTGGACTAGCGTTTTCCTATTGGAAAGCACCCCCTGGAATGCTCTTCATGATTGCCAGTACAACAGGTCGAATCACCAAACTAGCGTACAAATTTGCAGTCAGGGTGCCTGGGATCACCATGTGAGTGCTCCTACTGTCATACGAAATCATAACCCAGACCATAACTCCAGGTGTAAGTCCAGCGTGTTTAGCTTGAAGATAGACGGACTGCAGGTCCTCAACTGGCCTCCTTCTAACCGACACACGACCATCCCTGGCGCCGAGGCAGAATCAGCTTACATCAGAAACACAACAAAAAATGGTTCAAATGGCTCTGAGTACTATGGGACTTAACATCTGAGGTCATCAGTCCCCTAGAGATCAACTTACACCTAACTAACCTAAGGACATCGCACACATCCATGCCCGAGGCAGGATTGGAACCTGCGACCATAGACTCAAGCGCCTAGAACCGCTCGGCTACACCAGCCGTCAGAAACACAACAGATCTCCACCCTGCCGTCCCATGATCTCTCTCTCGACACCACTGAAGTCACGAATGGCTGTGGTTTGGAGTCAGTGGATTGCTTGCTACAGGACATCTGGCTCAGAGGTGTCCTTGAAGTAATCGATTTGCAGCAGTTCGTCAGTGGATTGCTCGCTACACGACATCTGGCTCAGAGGTGTCCTTGAAGTAATCGATTTGTAGCAGTTCGTCAGTGGATTGCTCGCTACACGACATCTGGCTCAGAGGTGTCCTTGAAGTAATCGATTTGCAGCAGTTCGTCAGTGGATTGCTCGCTACACGACATCTGGCTCAGAGGTGTCCTTGAAGTAATCGATTTGTAGCAGTTCGTCAGTGGATTGCTCGCTACACGACATCTGGCTCAGAGGTGTCCTTGAAGTAATCGATTTGTAGCAGTTCGTCAGTGGATTGCTCGCTACACGACATCTGGCTCAGAGGTGTCCTTGAAGTAATCGATTTGTAGCAGTTCGTTGTGTCACGTGATGTCAACTGCTGCTCAAATTGCTGCTGCCGATGCAGTACGATGCGATAGAGACGTACGCTGAACACGACGGTCTTCTCTCGGTAGTGCCAAGTGGCTGTCCAGAACCCGGTCTTCTTGCGACCATACATTCTTGTGAGCGCCGCTGCGAGCAATGATGTGCAGTGGCTACAGTCCTACAAAGTCTTTCTACAGTATCACATAGGGAACGTCCATCTTCTCGTAGCCTTATTACAGGACCTCGTTCAGACTCAGTCAGGTGGTGATAATGGCATCTTTGTTGCTTTCAAGACGTTCCCAACTAGCATCAACTCAGCACATCCAGTCTCAAAGGTAACTAACGCTCATGACCGTTACAGCGTGCATTAAAAGCAAACCTGATTTGCATCCTCTTAATGGCGGTATTAGCGCTAATGTTATGCTACTGGTGCGAAATACGAGATGACATCATGTTCCACATGTAGAAACGAGCCTACCAACTTTCATTTACGTCGCAGAATTCCTTCTTGGTACTACAATTTTTTCCACCAATGTATATTCTCTGCAGAGCAATCGATCTGTGAGAGCAAGACTGTATTTCACGTGCTCAGTAGAATGCTATGAGGAAACACACTGACATCGCGGTTCCAACGGACCAATCAGAAGAGAACACAGCGCTTGGTCTACCGGGGAACGTTCAGTTTGAATGCACAAGATGATTCAGAGCTAGGCTTTGATGCTTGGCAGGAGCTGGTGAGGTAAGACTCTGTTATAGTTGAGTAAATTTTAATTAGAGTCTGTTGACCATTAACAGACCTCGTGCTATAAATGTGTGCCCATTTTCTGGTTAGTATCGCAGAACTTGTCGTAGAGCTATTTACAGTATTTCCAGCACTTAAGCGCACACGTAAGTACGCTGAGTCAGTACGTTCCATATAAAGTGACTTTTGAAGCACGGTACAGAATCAAGTTTAGATTAATTCATCTGAATGCTAAGTAATTTGAAGTCATCACTATTTTTGATTAGTTAACTTCTTCCATTATTTTCTGGCACTTAAGAGAATTGTTTTTGTTCAAATATTTCACATGTAATGATTCATTGTACCACGTGTTTCACGCACGTATTTTGTGTTCGTTATGGTGGCAATAATTATCCTTTAAACGCAATTACATATTTTCTTATTTAAAGATTCTGAAGTTCGTCCATGATCCCTTGCCACTACATTAAAATTCTAGTAACTGTAAGAGTGAACTGCACTTTGCAATGTCCATCAAGCTGTGACACTTAATGTTAATTCTGCCTTAATCAGAGACACCAATTTTCCCGAACTTTTACTCCAATCAACAGACAAATTTTAAGATTGTGGTGAGGGCAGAAGGTACGGTACGTCAGCGATTGGTGTTGCAGAAGTAGCTGTCAAGACATCACTTTATACATGACTTCATTGCTTTGTTTTTCGGAAGTTTGAGATTTCTAGATAACAAGGTTTGGCTAATAGATTAGGTCAGGCATTCCCACGGTACTGAAACTGGCTGCAAGTTCGATTATTTACACGTTATTAATGTTACTTCATGTGCTTATGACAACTCAGCACGATCATGTTGTCAAGTGTCTATTTACGCCCATTATTATTACCATGGATAGAATAAGTTACTCATGATCTTTTCTTGTCCTTTTCCATTAAAATCGAGTTGTCATAAAGGGTTATTATATAATTTCGTGGGCGTAAATCTTATATGGAAGAGTGAATTTTATTCAGGAAATATTTCAGGGTACATATTTGCATGTAATTAGAAAATGAAACGAAAACAGAATGCTTACGAATTCCAGAAAAAAATTAAGTTCATTTAGTGAGTTAAATGAAAGATGGTGAACATGAACAATAGCACTATTAATGTAGCTATGAAACGGATGGACTTAGGACAGTAGTAAACGAAGAGTGTAAGCACACAAAGAAATAAGCAGGGAAACAACAAATGATTTGAAAATCGTTTAGCAAACTGAATGCTCTGTCGACATGGACTATGAATGAGGAAATAATTCAAAATTTGGAGACTGCACAACGACCAATGAAAGTAAGCACGCAGAGAACAGGAGAAAAGGCAAGAAGGTAAATAGACAGACAATAGAAGAAACGGAATTTAATGATTTCATAGTGGGTGTTGTTAAATGAATGTGGCTCTTGCACACAGTCCAAACCAACTTAGACAAAATGAGCTGCAGAGATTCTCTGATTCCTGTTCATTCCTGGGGATAAAAGCGACCTAGTGACGACATAATGGAAAATAGGCAGAACACAAGAAGAAATTTTCTTGGAAGCAAAAACTGAAAGCATAGAATGTATAGAGGATTATGGAAAAGGCCTCTCTCCTGCAGCTGATGATTCCTAGCTCGACATTCTACGTATTATACTTCTGTAGGTTACAAGAAGATTAGTTACGTTGATGTTACAAGGCTGCAAGAAAACATACACGTGCGTGCGGTTTCACACACAATAAGTCTGTGCACAGTTGTTCGATTGCTTCAGTGCACCTGTTTTGTTACAGACTGCGCTCCATTCGAAGACTGAAATGATCCAGAATATCGCTGCAGTGTGGCCCAGTTCCGAGTGCAGCCCGAGAACCTAATTGGACGGAGACATTCCTTCAGCCACCACTCGCAACACAAACCAGTTCTGAACATTATTACCTGCTGCATAAAAAAAGAAACACAGGGGATTACCGGAGGGGCCCATTCTAGGAAGGCGTGCAGAAGTGTGTGACTCGTTTGTACGCCGGGGAGAGTTAATACTGGGTCCTCAGTGACCGCAGGGGCACCGTTAGGCAGCCAGGCTGCCAGACGGCAAGGCTGGCTGGCTGGCACCCGTCAGATGGGGTCGGCCGGCGCGGCGCGGTGAGGCCAGGCGAAAAGCCCGTTTTGACTCCATCCGCTAGGCCAGCCGAGGAAGTTCGCCGTTGCAACTACAGACGTGATGGAGGACTAACTCCTTCGCAGGGGTCGTCTTCTGCTTGGATTCAGTGCAGTTCGTCTGGCTATGCTGCTCTGTCATCATGAAAAAACATAAACAATGTTTCCATTGCTTGAGATCTTGTGACTTAGTCGTAAATGGGCCCTTTCTCGTATTTTCTACAATTATACAGGGTGTATTAAAACGAATCATCCGATTTGGCACATCTATATTTCTGTAACTAATAAATACACTATGGGCCATTAAAATTGCTACACCAAGAGGAAATGCAGATGGTAAACGGGTATTCATTAGACAAATATATTATACTGGAATTGACATGTGATTACATTTTCAAGCAATTTGGGTGCATAGATCCTGAGAAATCAGTACCCAGAACAACCACTTCTGGCCAGCTTGGATGGCGTGTACAGGTACAGCTGCCCATGCAGCTTCAACACGATACTACAGTTCATCAAGAGTAGTGACTGGCGTATTGTGAAGAGCCAGTTGCTCGGCTACCATTGACCGGACGTTTTCAATTGATGAGAGATCTGGAGAGTGTGCTGGCCAGGGCAGCAGTCGAACATTTTCTGTATCCAGAAAGTCCCGTACAGGACCTGCAACATGCAGTCGTGCATTATCCTGCTGAAATGTAGGGTTTCGCAGGGATCGAATGAAGGGTAGAACCACCGGTCGTAACACATCTGAAATGTAACGTCCACTGCTCAAAGTGCCGTCAATGCGAACAAGAGGAGACCGAGGCGTGTAACCAATGGCACCCCATACCATCACATCGGGTGATACGCCAGTATGGCGATGACGAATACACGCTTCCAATGTGTGCTCACCGCAATGTCGCCAAACACGGATGCGACCATCATGATGCTGCAAACAGAATCTGGATTCATCCGAAAAAATGACGTTTTGCCATTCGTGCACCCAGGTTCGCCGTTGAGTACACCATTGCAGGCGCTCCCGTCTATGATGCAGCGCCGAGGGTAACCGAAGCCATGGTCTCCGAGCTGATAGTCCATGCTGCTGGAAACGTCGTCGAACTGTTCGTGCAGATGGTTGTTGTCTTACAAACGTCCCCATCTGTTGACTCAGGGATCGAGACGTAGCTGCAAGATCCGTTACAGCCATGCGGATAAGATGCCTGTTATCTCGACTGCTAGTGATACGTGGCCGCTGGGATCAGCACGGCGTTCCGTATTACCCTCCTGAACCCACTGATTCCATATTCTGCTAACAGAATACACAATAGGCTACAATCCGACCTTTATCAAAGTCGGAAACGCGATGGTATGCATTTTTCCTCCTTACACGAGGCATCACAACAACGTTCCACCAGGCAACGCAGGTCAACTGCTGTTTGTGTATGAGAAATCGGTTGAAAATTTTCCTCGTGTCAGCACGTTGTAGGAGTCGCCACCGGCGCCAACCTTGTTCGAATGCTCTGAAAAGCTAATCATTTGCATATCACAGCATCTTCTTCCTGTCGGTTAAATTTCGCGTCTGTAGCACGTCATCTTCGTGGTGTAGCAATTTTAATGGCCAGTAGTGTACAGACACTCCATTTTGATTTTTGATGAAGGGGAAACTTAAAAAGTTTTTTTTTCGTACCTTTTGAATATGTCCCCCCCCCCCCCCCCCCTTGAGACGAACGGCTTATGTCAATGCGGTATTCACATTGTTCCCACACTACAGCGAGCATGTCTTGGGTTACAGCTTCCACAGCAGCTGTTATCCGATGTGCCAGTTCATTTATTGTTGTTGGTAACGGAGGCACATAAACAGAATATTTTATAAACCCCCCAGAAGAAATAATCACATACAGTCAGGTCCAGTGACCTTGGAGGCCAGTTAATGTAAAGCTGAATCATTTGGACCATTGCGACCAATCCATCGTTCAGTAATCCTTTGATTTAAAAATTCCTGCACTTCCAGATGCCAGTGTGGAGATGCCCCATTCTGTTAGTAAATGAAGTCGTTCGAATCAGTCAGCAAATATGGGAAAAGAAAGTTCACAAACATATCGAGGTATGTGCTTCCTGTAACAGTGTTCTCGGCAGAGAAAAGTGGACCTTACGCCTTTTCTCGTGAATCTGCACAAAACACATTAAATTTTGCAGAGTCCCTCTCATGTTATACAACTTCATGTGATTGTTCCGCAAACCATATTCTCACATTATGAAGGTTCACCTTCCCATTTAAACGGAATGTTGCCTCGTCACCAAACACTAAGCGCGAAAGAAAAATGTCATCCTCCATCTTGCTAAGGACGAAATTACAGAACTCTACACGTTGTTGTTTGTCACCTTCATGAAGAGCTTGCAGTAACTGAATTTTGTATGGTTTCATCTGTAAACGTCGACCCAACGCACGCCAGACGGACATCGGGAGCATGCTGAGCTGCCGAGCTGCACGGCGAACAGATTTCTGCGGACTCTCTGCTCCCTGAGAAACTATGACGGATGCGTTCGACGTCTGTGTCAGACACTCGGGGAGGGCCCAGCGATTTGCCTTTACACAAGCAACCTGTTTCTCGGAATTGTTCATGCCATCGTCTAATGCTCTGTGTTGTAAGAGGATCCACACCACACCTAGTACGACAATCACGCTGAACAGTTATCACAGACGTAAACTGCGCAAAACGTAGAACACAAAACGCTTTCTGTTGTCCCGACACCATTTTTACTAGAATTGACGTGGGCGCACACTGCTGCTACCTAGTGGAAACCAGGTAAAACTCGAGAGTTTGTTCTTTCCAACAGTACATTGTTCACGCACATATCTCAAGTAACATAATAGTTATGATTTTTTAAAAATCGGATGATTCTTTTTGATACACCCTGTACTTCCTAAAATTATTATGGAGATTCAGGCGTTACAATATTTTCTCGAGCAGTAGTTTATACAGCTGAAGAACTTCAAGTTGGAGGCTGTTCCTATAGCCGAAGAGAGATGGAGTAGTGCATAAAGGGCACTCAGAGCACAAGGAATCAAGTCACTTTAAGAAAGTTCTGAGAAAGCTAGATGTAAAATGTTTGCTGAATAATTATTTGCAGGCAAATGTTCACACCATTTTAATATGTCTGAATGATAGGAGGTATTATTCTATAATGTATCCTCATATTGAAAAAGGGTAAATTTAAGTATTACTCGATGCTACCTTGATCAGAAAAGTAAAAGTCTGGACTTGATTCTTTTGTGCACTTCATGAATTGTACTTGTATCTTTCTCTTTGTCCTAGTCTTCACCCTTTATTAACGAAACAGAAAATAAAATGAATCTCTTGAATACATGATTGTAATTTTATAATCCACATCTGATTACAACAAATACAAGAAGTTAGCAATTCAGATCCATAGAAGAATGTAACCATTTTCTTCTGCTTGGTCTTGCAAAGCTGTGGAAGCTCTTGCAGCAGTTTCACACGGAAGGTTCCTGAAAAAATTGTGATGCACAGGTGGTCAGTGGTTGGTATAAAGAGGGCCCTGCTGGATGTTGCAAAAGTTTGTCATAGGATGGTAGGGTTTCTTACTTAAGTGAAATTCGTCGAATTGTGCATCAGGATTCAGAGCCAACTTAAACATAAAGATAAAAGGAGAAGACTGTTTCATAATTTAACTACCTGTCAGTAACTTGATGTTACAGCCATCAACCACTGTTTCCTGTTCATTACTGAATTCTCTCAGTATCTGGAGGATAAGAAATGAGAGAATTTTATTTCATTGACCTCGGATCTGCAAGACGTTTCATTTGCTTGTCTAACGCTTTCCATCCAATCCCTTTACGCAAAGTTTTCCTGCTGGCTTTCTCCACTGAACCAAAATCGCTATCGTTAGGTAAGTAAAAATGTCCTGATACCAAGAGTTTGTGATCTATGGATGAGACTTCACGCTCAGATCTTGAAATAACTTCATGAGAGACAATGACACTTCGTTATTTCTGTTTTGACTGCTACAAGAGTATGAACTTACGATTATTTTATTATGGGTAGAAGTTATCCATCATTAAAGATTTTACTCCAGGTCTTAAGAAATATATGAAGGTAGCGCCTTTAGGATTTCCAGAACCGACTCTCTTCCGGAAGCTCATAATTGGAGCTGTCTAAACAAGTCCCCGACGGCACACATTTTTTCGGCTGCAGTCAATAAGTTTCCAGAACCAATGAAATATGTTTACTCGCTATTCTTCTTTACGTTGGTCGTGGCATTGTAACTTGCAGCAGGAAGCGTTAATAGCAAGGCCTCTAGCTGGAACTCTTACGCCCTTTCTTGTAGCAAACTTCAGGCCACAGTACCGCTGCAGTGTATAATGCTCCTTTTCCACTTCTCAGGATGTCGAGAGCATCAATATCCTCTGCTCGCTGCTCCAGCTTGATTGCAGACGTTATTGTCAGCTGCTGGAGAAGCACCACCTTCGTCAGCAGCTGTGTCCTCTTGAGCATTAAAAGAAAAGTGTGCGGCTATAACATACATTGACTGTGGAGCTACCACAAAATATTCTCATCAAACATTTATGCCCAACACCTCAGTTTGGTTACTGACTCGTAGGTTAATTCTCACTTATCAAATTTATAAAGCTATTATTAACTTACATGATTTAGAATCGGATGCTCCTATGCGTTGTCTTCCATTTCTTCGGATGAATCACCCTTAATAATACGCCCTCTTCAATCAGGGCTCACACAGCGACAAAACTATGCAAAAGGTGACAGAAGCTATCTTCCCATTGTGCTCTGAAGAAACGACTGCTTCCCTTCATGCTCAACAGTGTTGCCAATTCTAGAGCAGTTATTCACCGTATGTGGACATGAACTTTTAATGCTCTTGAAGCAGCTTCATAAATAGCACATAAAAGTGGAATAAGTCCAACATGACCAAAAATGGACTTGATTCCCTTGTTCTCTGAACTTCCCATATGTCACACCATATGATCGATATAAGTGATGTTGAAACACGTATGTAACATAGCAGCGATGGCGAGGCATTGTAGCATCTGTGACCAGAGAGTTTGCGCTTGACCGCGCGAGTGTTGCGAGCAGTACTCTGTTAGCAGTCGTTGCGAGTCTGTAGCTCTGTGTAGTCGTGCAGTGCAGTACGCTAATAGTCGTCATGCAGAGCGGTCGGTCAGTAGTAGCAGCCCAGTGCGGTTGTGTGATGTAGGCGGTCGGCAACACTGGTCAAGATGCTGAATGAGGTACACTGTTAATTAATATAATCATTAGACAATGTAAAACTTATTTATTGTAATCAATCTCTAACAAGTCCCCCAATAATAATTTTGATTTCAAAAGCATTTTTCAAAAATTTTATTTTTTATTGAGCTAAAGATTTCGTTGCACTTCCCTTTTCATTCCACTTCTTTTGAAGAAAAATTTCAGTAAATTCACAGAAAAAAGGAATATTATTATTTGCAATGCAGTTCCTCCAAGCCGTGCGCAGAAATAAGAGCAGAAATTTGACATCCAGTTATTCTGAGGTAAGACTTTAATTATGATTGTTTTACACAGGGCCAAAGACCGATATTTCGGTTTAATTGAATTTTCTTATCACTGAATGGACTTTAATTTTTCGTGAGGAATTTATATTTGAGTCAGATTGCGAATTTCACATTTTTGTTCCCATTGTCAGTACATTTCATTGTGCGCAGGTTACGCATAGCGCAATGTCCATTAGTATTCTTAAATAATATTGTCATTCTTATAAAATTACTGTGGGGAGGTTACACTCGGCTCCCATTTCTATTAAGTATGGTCTTTCATTCATGTAAAATTTTGTGGGGAGGTTACACTTGGCGACACCCAGTCCAGGATCGAATTTCGTTGAGAGTCTTTTGAGCAACAGTCAGATATCTGCTCTTATTTGCTTAGATATAATTAGGATTTGGCGCAACGCTTTTACTAATCTTGTGACTTTCCTTCTACAGGTCAACGGCAATTTGTTGCTTTGTTGTATTTGTGTGTTGCTTTTGCATTGTGTTTATTTGTTTTGTGAAAAATTTTGACTATTGCAAAAATGCCGCGAAAGACTGTGAATAGTGTATCGCGAAGTATTGTGAATGAAATTACCGACTTAAACAACGTGACCGATAGTAATTGTGATACGCAACGTAATGATGACAATCCTGCGTTCACTAACAATCAGTGCATTCCAACCACTAATGATGACTTTTGTCTTAATGATGAACAAACGAACTCAATTGTCTCGTCTGTTAATTTGACGACAATTGATGACGCGGGACGCTCTATAGTAATGAGCGCTGCCGAGCTTAACACACCCGATTTAGAAAATCCAAGTAATGTACAGACAAATTTGTCTAATGAAAATGAACAGGATACACAAAGTACGACGGATTTATTTAATTCCGAAATAGTGAGTGACAGTGTAGGTCCGACTGATAATCCTTTTTGTAAATTGCAGAATGACCAAATGGTCACACAAAGCGAAACAATTCCAGATCCACCATTAAACAGCACTGAGAATAGAAATGCTGACTTTGAGTCGAATCCAATTATGGCATTGTTGCTACAAATGACTAAGCAGTTTAATGAAAGATTTGATAACAATTCCAAACAACAGAGTGAACAGGCCAAACACTTAAATGAAAAACTTGACAATAATGACGAAAATCTCAAACAACTTAGTGAACAGGTCAGACAACAGAGTGAAGATTTTAAACAACTTAGGGAACAGAACAAACAAGATAATGAAAATCTCAAACAACACTTAAATGAAAAATTAGACGACAATTTCAAACAACTTAGCGAAGCAATTGATAAAAGTTTCGAACTCACAAACGAAAAACAAGACGATCTTAAAGAACAGAACAAACAAGTTAGTGAGCAGATTACAGCTGTTACCGTGCAATGTCGGGACAATAAAGTACATTTACGTGAGGATACTGAGGCTTGTGCTAAAAACAGTAATAAAGAAGTTGGCACTGTTGCACAGGAATTAAGTAGCACACGTGTAGGCACAACAGAATCACATAAAGACGAGATTATTGCAGTCACCGAACAATGTTCAGCAAACGTAACACAGATACACGAGATTAATGCAGTCACCGAACAATGCCCTAAAAACGCAGTACAGATTCGCGACGAAATTAATTTAGAGTCAGTGGAAGTTTCACACACTCCGAATACGGAAGATGACGAGAAATTTGCACGACACGACAACCAGATTGACGAAAGTATTACAGTAACAGAGTTGAAAACTATTTCAGTCACTAATACGTCACAGAATCCGCCACCTTGCGAACATTTGTCTGACTCACGCAGCGTGTATAATGTGAACAATTTACAGAGACTACGCGAATTAAAATCCGAAAAGCCACGCTACTTAAAATATGAAAAGCTATGCAACTGGAAATCCGGAATGACACAGACGAACAGATCCACACACAAACCCGAACGTGTTTTCAAATTCAATGACGAGAACGTAGATTACGAGCAATTTTTATCCGCCAGAAAATGTAAAGAAAGTAATAATGACAGCGTACAGGCACACGCTTTGCACTGTATACGACAATTTATCTTTGTACATTCACCGCTATTACCTGTAATGAAGAAACTAACTTTGAACCTGAGGCGACAATTAGCTATAGCATTTTCATCAGCATTGCCTGTAATGAGGAAATTTGAATTAACATGGATACAACTATTTGCTTTTGAATTTTTACCGCTATTGCGTGCAACGCGAAAGCTAAAATTTATTTGCAGTGCGTAAATGACCTCAGGGGATTCATTACGCTTTAATGAATATGTGCCGTAGCGAGCATAGGGCCCCGAGCTGTAGTAGTGCTGTTTCATCTTTAGTTTTCTGCACTGCTGCCTTCTCTTCTACTATCCTTTATATCTATCAAAACTGCTCTTTAACTATTGCTCTATCTAGGATTAAGAATATGTAATGAAAACTGGATATGACAAATCTTTTACCGAATGTGACAATTTTCAGTAGGCACTCCCGTAATGACAATTACCGCCGTAATTTTAATAACAGATAAAATCGTAATCATCAGTATGTATAAAATTAACAGCAAGCGCATTTTTGGTAACAATAGACCTTTACACCACAATAGCATGAAAGTCAGCCGCTTGGCGTACCTAACCAACAATGCAGTCTACAAGGTCAACCAGGCTTTAATGTTTCGCCGTGTGCGCATATAGCCCAAGATCCAACAAATAGTAACGCGCGGCAACAAGGAAACAATTACGTGCCTATCGTAATGCACCGTATAGGAATGACTATCACGACAGACGCAAAAATAATGAGCACAATTCTCGCCGTACATTTAATAACAGTCGATCTTATGAGCATCAACAACATCAGCAACAACAAATAATCATGAATGAAACAGACAATAGGTGTCATCCATAGCGTAACACGTCAGTACGAAATAACAGAACAGTTCATATAGTGGATATGCCACAACATTCTCCCGTAAATAATAATACGTACAATAGATTTTAACCAGATAGAGCACAGATTGCATATTACAGAAACGCAAACATTACTTTTGACACGCAGAATTTTGTTCACGAGAATGTTATTTGAAACATGCTTTGTTGAATGCTCCACTGTTATCGCATCCAGATCTTACTAGAAATTTTTCCATTGCCACTGACAGTTCCAACACCGCTTTAGGCGTACACATTTTCCAGGAAATTGAAGAAGATGGTTCAACAGTTATTAAAAACATCGCATTTGCAAGCCGCATTCTGTCACCTGCTGAACGAAATTATTCCGTTACAGAATTGGAAACATTATGTGTTGTATGGGCTTTTACGAGATTTAGGCACTTTCTTTATGGCAGACATACCACCGTTTACACAGACCACAGAGCGATACAATTTTTACTTTCGGCTAAACTCACTCACGACAGGTTAAGCAGATGGAAACTATATTTACAAGAATTTAATTTTACGATTGTCCACATTCCTGGCACACAAAATGTTATAGCAGACGCACTATCGCGTTCTCTCGGCAACAATCAGCAAGACGTAGCAACCAACTTCTGCAAAACAAATTTCAGCGTCATGTACATTCAGCAAGTTGCATTTGAAAACTTTATTTCATCGTCATTACAGGACATAGCACAAGAACAAAATAAAGACAACGTGTGGAAAGAAATTAAACACCTTTGGCTAGATATGAATAATGTAACGATTAGGAACCACTACACTGTACGCAATGACATTCTGTTTCGCCGCTCTCATCCTGACAGCAACAATTGGTTATTATGCATTTCTGACGAACTGGTCAACAAATTAATTTGGTACACTCATTTAAGCTACGCACATTACGGAGCACGAAAATGTTTTCTTATACTGAGACAGAACTGTTATTTTACTAACATGGAAAAACGTATACGACGAGTTTTAGCGTCTTGTAAAATTTGCCAGAAAGCTAAATCAGACACCACTTCACATATTCCTCCTTTATATCCCATTATACCTGTTAAATTAAGACATATGGCCGCAGTAGATATTTTTGGTCCGATTCCGAGAACTAACAGAGGTTTTTGCTACATCTTTGTCGCTGTTGAGCTCACTCAAAATTTGTTACTTTCACTCCATTACGCAAAGCTACTGCTAAAACTGTTTCGAAAGCATTTGTAAAACATTTTCTATCTCATGTAGGGCATGTAATGAAAGTAATTTCTGATAATGGATCACAATTTCGTAGTAGCGTATGGACACGCATGTTACGAGCCAGAAACATTTCTCCGATCTATATATCCAAGTACCACGCTTCTTCGAACCCCTGTGAAAGATTAATGAAGGAAATTGGTAAACTGTGTAGAATATACTGCCACAAAAGACATATTGATTGGGACACACACATATTCTCATTCCAAGATGTAATTAATTCCATTCCAAATGAATCCACTATGCTATCTCCGTCTGTTATACTGAAAAATGTTGAACCACCTAACAAAATTAAAGAATTAATAACATTTCCTACATCTCGTCGATTACGACACCACGAAATAATTGACATTGCGCTGAACAACATCAAACGTGCCGCAGAGCGCCGGAGAAGACAGCAAAAACAGGTTTGTACACGCCGAGACTTTCACGTTGGACAGAAGATATTAGTACGTACACACTATTTATCCAGCAAATTAAAAGGTAAGTGCCGTAAATTTGAACTTCTATACGCAGGTCCGTATCGGATTCGCAGCATCCCTCACCCCAATGTTGTACACGTCGAAACTTTGAGAACTAGAAAATCGAAAGGCAATCACCATATCTCAAACATTAAACCGTTTATTGAGTGAAACCACTGTATGATTCAACACACTATGATGTCATTTACTAATGCAATTAATTCACCTGACTAATTACTGATGATTATCGTATTTTTTCTTGGCAAGTGCCCGACAAGGTAAGGTTAGCAGGTCGCTTTTCTTGTCGTTACACATCAGACCGTGCACATTTTTCACTTTTTGTGTATATGATTGTACTCCAGTTTTGTTTGTATGTATTGTGAAATAGTTAAGATATAACACACACCAGTCGACTTTGACATTTTTTGCCTTATGACATCTCAACATTGTGACTGTTTTACATTTTTTTTTTTTTTTGCTGCTGCATTGTATTATTCTGTGTATATTTTGCATCTGAACACTGTCAATGTCTTTGACATATTACGTTTTCTGTCATGTTATGCTGTATGCTTAAGTATGTTACCATAAACCAGTCATTATTTAGTGGGTATATGATTTAAATGCAAGACATTAATCTCTGTTCATCAATTTCAGAAAGAAATGATGTATGTAAGAAATAAATCCAACAGAAATGGGAATTTCACCTACGGAATAAACGAAAGGAGATGCAATAACTTTATGAGGAAGAGTAAATGGATCAGGATTAACAAGCATTAACAAGACTATACTATACTCATCACAGAATAGCAGTCTTAACTAATTTTTCTTTCAGAATACAAGGTGATTGATGCAGGCTGTCAGACTGAACTACACATCTTAGTTTTAGTGATGAAATATGCTAGAGATAAGGAATAGTTATGTAATGAGTAATGAAGTGATTTTTTGCAGATGATAATGAATACTGATGAATAATGATGAAGGATATGGTATTATGAATAATGAAGTTTTTCTTTACAGATGATGATAATGGTGAAGTTATGATGATATGGATAATGAAGTTTTCTTTACAGATGAGGATAATGTTGAAGTTTTATATTTATGCTATGTAGTTATTTAAGTATTTGTTGCAGTTTGTTTTGACAGCAGGTGTTATATTGCATAGTAGGATGACGGAAAGTTTTGGAAAGGACAGCTATGGAACACATTTTTATACACATTTCACTACCTGTTAATTCGACGTTCACTACTTTTCAGCATAGTGTGCGTTTCTTCTTTCAGGTCAATAATCCATTTTGTATTTTTTTCCAGGAGAAGTTTTTCATGATACTTGCTAAACCTGTTACTTATTATACCTGTTCTAGTACTTGCATTTTTATTTTTTACCCATTTGTGTCTATCATTTATAAATGTGATCACATATACTGCCTTGTTACATAACCTTGGTACAGCTGACTCATGACGAATGACGTTACCTATCCTCATTTGCTGCAATAGGTCAAAAGCAAATAGTGTTATGCCTCAGCAATTAATTATCGATCCCAACGCAATGCATTGCTAACAAAAAAAAAAAAAAAAAAAAAAAGGTATTACCAGTCCCAAATAGTGACACCAGTTTGAGACAATTCTGAATAATACTGATTAGCTCTGAATAGTACGTCACTTGAGTAATGACTTCTTAATGAGACAAAAAAAAAGGTATATATTTAAGATAATGCTTTGTCACTAGCTAATTACTGCCACTGTTTATTGTAATGAGACTACTTATAATGCCTGTGATTATTAATGATTTGACAGTAATTAACTGATTTTAATAATGACTTTGTAATGATCTGAATACTACTGAATGAGGAACACTGTTTATTGTAATGAGTACTTGTAATGCCCATGATTATTAATGCTATGACTGTAATTAACGGATTTTTAATAATGACTTCGTAATAATCTGAATAATACTGAATGATGATTCTATTCAATACTTGCTGGCCACTGAGTGCCAATAATTAATGTCACTCCACGAATTGTTATTAATTATGCCATTGATTAGCTCTTGTTTCCAATGTTGATACTTTGTAACCAGGAAAAGAAGGATACTGATTCTATGTAAAACAATTAATGAACATTTTTCTGTAATACTGCATACTTAGTACAGAAATGTTCAATAACTGGGCTATGAATGCCGCAAACTACTAATGAAGACTGTAATTGTCAATATTATGTGACATAATGTCCTTATCCTCATAAGCTAACTACCCTGAATTATTGCAATGTCCATTTGTCCTGTTTATCCTAGTGATCATGGAGCACTATATTTGGTTTTGCACTAATTCTACGTTGGTGTGCCTTGTAAGAGCGTGGTGTTGACACGACATGCTGTCCACCACCGTGAGCGATGAAGACATTATTATGGTCCCACTGTTTGGTGTACCTAAGGTACTGCCAAAATGAAAACATGGAACATTACTACGACAGTTCAGTGTCTTGGCTACACTGATAAATTCTGATGGGAAAAGAACTTCAAGTTGTGTCACTTGGTGTTGTACTTCTGTGGAAAGATATGGACTTTCAGAACAGCTGTGTGCAATCTAAAGTGCTACAACCATGATGCAATCCTTCCCTTTCCTATCCTGATTCTTGTCACATAAAAAAAAAAAAAAAAAATTTTTTTTGGTAACATCATTTATGTTCATAGGTTATACATTTTTCGATTCGCTGAACTCCAATGCGAGTACACTTATGTCACTTGTCATCATGATATTTTTCTTACCAGTCTGTTTATTTGTTCTGAATATGCTAAAGAATTTTTTCAGTGCCTGTGCACTTTGTTATCTGTCAAATAATTTGTATATGCATTTTTTCTGATTTGCTACTATGTTTTGTACTCACATTTTGTCTTTGTCTGATATATTTTGTACTTAGTGCGTGTGCACAACGTTTAAATATTCTGTAAGTTGAAGAATTTTGTTAATTAAAGAAAAATTTTGCCGCGCTTGGCAAGTCCAAATGACTCACCATCGCTGCCAAATTTTTGCCCCCCCAGTGGAGGGTTATGAAACACGTATGTAACATAGCAGCGATGGCGAGGCATTGTAGCATCTGTGACCAGAGAGTTTGCGCTTGACCGCGAGAGTGTTGCGAGCAGTACTCTGTTAGCAGTCGTTGCGAGTCTGTAGCTCTGTGTAGTCGTGCAGTGCAGTACGCTAATAGTCGTCATGCAGAGCGGTCGGTCAGTAGTAGCAGCCCAGTGCGGTTGTGTGATGTAGGCGGTCGGCAACACTGGTCAAGATGCTGAATGAGGTACACTGTTAATTAATATAATCATTAGACAATGTAAAACTTATTTATTGTAATCAATCTCTAACAAGTCCCCCAATAATAATTTTGATTTCAAAAACATTTTTCAAAAATTTTATTTTTTATTGAGCTAAAGATTTCGTTGCACTTCCCTTTTCATTCCACTTCTTTTGAAGAAAAATTTCAGTAAATTCACAGAAAAAAGGAATATTATTATTTGCAATGCAGTTCCTCCAAGCCGTGCGCAGAAATAAGAGCAGAAATTTGACATCCAGTTATTCTGAGGTAAGACTTTAATTATGATTGTTTTACACAGGGCCAAAGACCGATATTTCGGTTTAATTGAATTTTCTTATCACTGAATGGACTTTAATTTTTCGTGAGGAATTTATATTTGAGTCAGATTGCGAATTTCACATTTTTGTTCCCATTGTCAGTACATTTCATTGTGCGCAGGTTACGCATAGCGCAATGTCCATTAGTATTCTTAAATAATATTGTCATTCTTATAAAATTACTGTGGGGAGGTTACACTCGGCTCCCATTTCTATTAAGTATGGTCTTTCATTCATGTAAAATTTTGTGGGGAGGTTACAATGTGAGGAACGATTTTCTCCGTCAGTATACAGGGTGAGTCACCTAACGTTACCGCTGGATATATTTCGTAAACCACATCAAATACTGACGAACCGATTCCACAGACCGAACGTGAGGAGAGGGGCTAGTGTAATTGTTTAATACAAACCATACAAAAATGCACGGAAATATGTTTTTTAAACAAACCTACGTTGTTTTTAAATGGAACCCCGTTAGTTTTGTTAGCACATCTGAACATATAAACAAATACGTAATCAGTGCCGTTTGTTGCATTGTAAAATGTTAATTACATCCGGAGATATTGTAACCTAAAGTTGACGCTTGAGTACCACTCCTCCGCTGTTCGATCGTGTGTATCGGAGAGCACTGCAACATACATCGCGTTTCTACAGAATGATCTGCCAACGTTGCTCGAAAATGTCCCACTGGAAACGCGTCGACGTATGTGGTATCAGCATGATGGTGCACCTACACATTCCGCAATTAACACTAGGCTGACCCTTGACAGGATGTTCGACGGGCGTTTCATAGGACGTGGAGGACGCATAAATTGGCCAGTCCGTTCTCCTGATCTTACACCTCTGGACTTCTTTCTGTGGGGTACGTTAAAGGAGAATGTGTACCGTGATGTGCCTACAACCCCAGAGGATATGGAATAACGTATTGTAGCAGCCTGCGGCGACATTACACCAGATGTACTGCGGCGTGTACGACATTCATTACGCCAGAGATTGCAACTGTTTGCAGCAACTGATGGCCACCACATTGAACATCTATTGGCCTGACATGTTGGGACACACTCTATTCCACTCCGTAATTGAAAACGGAAACCACGTGTGTACGTGTACCTCACCCCTCATGGTAAAGTACATGTGCGTCAGTGAAAAAGACCAATAAAAAGGTGTTAGCACGTGGACGTAATGTGCTGTTCCAGTCTTTTCTGTACCTAAGGTCCATCACCGTTCCCTTTGGATCCCTACGTAATTCGGTGCTCTCCGATACACACGATCGAACAGCGGAGGAGTGGTACTCAAGCGTCAACTTTAGTTTACAATATCTCCGGATGTAATTAACATTTTACAATGCAACAAACGGTACTGATTATGTGGTGTCACCGCCAGACACCACACTTGCTAGGTGGTAGCCTTTAAATCGGCCGCGGTCCGTTAGTATACGTCGGACCCGCGTGTCGCCACTATCAGAGATTGCAGACCGCCACACGGCAGGTCTAGAGAGTCTTCCTAGCACTCGCCCCAGTTGTACAGACGACTTTGCTAGCGATGGTTCACTGACAAAATACGCTCTCATTTGCCGAGACGATAGTTAGCATAGCCTTCAGCTACGTCATTTGCTACGACCTAGCAAGGCGCCATTACCAGTTACTATTGATGCTGTAAAATATGTACCGTCAAGAGCGATGTTCACCAATTATGGATTAAAGTTAAGTATTCCAGCAGCTACGTACGTTTTTTGTTAATCTCATTTCCTTGACCTGTTCCAGACCTCACGCCAGCCTGCGTGAGGTAAAACGCGTGCCTTTCGGCTTCCTCTCATAGTAGGTTGGCTGTCTTTCCAATCCACAACAGATTACGTATTTGTTTATATGTTCAGATGTGCTAACAAAATTAACGGGGTTCCATTTAAAAAAACGTAGGTTTGTGTTAAAAAACATACTTACATACTTCCGTGCATTTTTGTATGGTTTGTATTAAACAATTACACTAGCCCCTCTCCTCACGTTCGGTCTGTGGAATCAATTCGTCAGTATTTGATGTGGTTTACGAAATATATCTAGCGGTAACGTTAGGTGACTCACCCTGTATATGTGAGAGGATTTACAATTCACGGGATATTTTGGAATTACTTTAATAGGTAACCCGTCTTCAAAATGTAGCTGAGATATTGTAGTATCATTTACGAGGCTGTCAGGATGAAAGTTAGAAGGAGGAATTGTCAGATTTGGGTTTTAATTGCTACAAGGATCTTATATTTCTTTTGAATCTTTTCTAATTTGCATAAAGTGCATAAAGGGTTAGACGTCAGACTTTCTCCCAGAACCATTAAGCTCGACATCACTTGAGCGATAAAGTTTTAATTTTCATCGCAAAAAATAAATTATGAAATTGAATTTTTTGTTTATTTGAAGGTAGGCCTACATGGTAGCAGTCCTGGTGGAAAGTGAAATGAATTGACATCGGAACCAGCGCTACAAGGTGCTGGACTAGTCCTTTTCACAGATTGGTATGGGTTGTGCGAGGAAGCAACAGACAAAAGATTGAGAACTCTGTGCCGGCTTTGTTGTGCAAAGGCTCGCATCCACGTTGGCTACAGAACAGCATCGTGCGATTGACAGTTTCCCGTTTGAGCGCCGGCCCCTGTTGCCGAGCGGTTCTAGGCGCTTCAGTCCTGAACCGCGCTGCTGCTACGGTCGCAGGTTCGAATCCTGCTTCGGGCTTGGATGTGTGTGATGTCCTTAGGTTAGTCAGGTATAAGTAGTTCGAAGCCTAGGGGACTGATGACCTCAGATGATAAGTCCCTTAGTGTTTAGAGCCATTTGAACCATTTTCCCATTTGAACAACGAAACATTCATAACAAACCAAGGAGTATGGTTATTCCTAAAGTTACAAAATTACCTGTTGTGCTCGGCAATGTTAAATCTACAGTTTAAAAGAGTCGCAGACGATCATTGGTAGAAATAGATGAAAATTCTAGTAACAATAAACAATCTGTACTCCAGATTTAGGGAGGGGGGAAAGTGCTCCTGCCCCCTTTCCCCACTACTCCCCTTTCCACGCCTTGCGGACGCCTGTGGACAACAAGCAAGTGGAAATAAGACGATGATGACACCAACGTGTGAGTTTCAGAACTGGAAATTCTTTACTTCCAATTGAACATGAAGTTTTAACACTTTGGCCGCGCGGGATTAGCCGAGCGGTCTAAGGCGCTGCAATCATGGACTGTGCGGCTGGTCCCGGCGGAGGTTCACGTCCTCCCTCGGGCATGGGTGTGTGTGTTTGTCCTTAGGATAATTTAGGTTGAGTAGTGTGTAAGCTTAGCGACTGATGACCTTAGCAGTTAAGTCCCATAAGATTTCACACACATTGTCATTGTCATTGTCATTTTAACACTTTGATTTTATGTTGAAGTTTCTTGCTTGGTTTTACGTCTGTTCCTTATGTATGGCTATCATTGCTTGTAACAAGTGACAGTACGTGACAGCACGCGCGTCTCTAAGCGCAGATCTCGGTCATAATACGCGGACTGTACCCTCTGCTTGTGCCGCATGCGTAGCACCGAAAAACTGCGAGTGCTTTCTAGCTGCACAACTCAGCCTCAGTACTGATAGAGCGGCTTGGTGGGATATCCAAATCACTGACTGATTTAGGAGAAACATTACAAAAATTCGTAAATCCCCTTCCACATGCGAGCTATGAGTTCCGAGTAGTTTCTTCATACTTTTATGGGCGAATTTTGAGATCTAGCGGTCTAGCAAGTGGTTGGAGGAGGCCTCATAATACGTAAAGAAGTTATTCATTGGCAGGAAAAGGGGTTCAGTTAAAAGACGTATTTTGAGAGGTTTAATTAAAGCTAATAAACTGCATTTATTCCCGTGGCAACTTGAAATTTTTAGTCTTGACTCTTGATCCATTTAGTTTCGAACTTTTGCCTTGTTTTGGCTTTATGAGGTGAGCAGATGCTAATCAGTCAGAGACGGTGACCCCATTGTAGCGATTTACTTTGTTCAGTACACTGGTTGGATCTCAGAATCTTTCTGAATGCAGTTAGACTGCGATAGGATATTTAGCATTGGTATTGGACTTCTGAATATTGTAACCTTGTCTCGCGTTCTAAAGCGATGATACCGACCCTTGAGGAAAAGTTTTTCTTTATTCATTTCAGCATAGTGATCTTCATGCGCGATATTAGCTTGACTAAAGACAAGATGACGGACACATTTTTCGCATCTCATGTCACGTCAGCTTGTGAATTGATTGGTTGTGGCAAGATGGTGTAGTTATTGAATATTTTTCTTGCTATTAAGCGCAGTGTGGTTATAATCAAACAATCGCTACTTGAGCCAGTCTAGACGGAAAGCTATTTTCCGTACGAGTACCAAACTTTGTAGGAAGGAGTCCAAACTGTGCGCTGCAGGATTTACGTTGTAAATAGAATTAGTGTCAAGAGTGGGCGGTAGGCGACAGTGACGCAGGGTTGAAACACAAGCATCAGTGTGCATTACAGCTGCAGACAGTCAACAGTGGAACTTCGCGTCTGCGTCCGGCACACAGTTTTAATCTGTCACGAAGTTTCTTGTCAGCGCACACTCCGCTGCAGAGTGAAAATCTCGTTCTGGAGTCAACAGTGGTCTTGACAAGGTGAGAAAGTCTTGACTCGCAACGCTGTTTTATCACAACAGCGGGTATCGACACATTCAAGTGATAAGGAGAGGTCACTTTGCACGCCGAAGATCAAGAATACGATTCAGAACTTCGAATTAATTTACGATTCGGTAATTCCTGATGGGAGTACCTCACGGCCAATTGCACCACAAACTGTTGAAGAAGTTACTGTTGCCACAGCTGAGAGTGCTGGACATTGTGGGCGATTTTATATCAGCGTGCAAGCTGTGTCACGAGAACTGAACATTCCATGATCCACTGTTCGAAAATTACTGTGAAACATTGTGAAATGGTGTCGTGCATGCAGATGATAATCACATGTAGCAATATTTTTGCCTGGAACTTAAAGAAGTTATGTAATTAACAAATGTTGCCCTATCATATGAAAATTAAAAATGCATTTCCTTCAATAGCTTATTAGTTAGTTCCCGTCTTCCTGTCCCTACAAATGTTTCACGAAGTTTCGTTGTTCTACGATCACTTGTTTTTCATGGGAGCCCTCTCAAGTAGCTAATTATAACCACCCTGTATATTACAACAAAGATTCTTTTTCTCTTCCTTTTCATTCAAGATCGTGACGGGCGCTATACATTTAACTCTTAAAAAATAATGGCAATGTGAACTGAATTTTTTTATTCAATGCATTTTAATTCCGTCTCTGCAATTACAAGAAAATACATGTTTTTGTCACCAAACGCGTTTAGTTTTATTGTAATAAAGCAACACCAGTGGTCTATAATGAAATTTTATGCCTAAGTACGAACAGAAAAAAAATGGCTCTGAGCACTATGGGACTTAACATATGTAGTCATCAGTCCCCTAGAACTTAGAACTACTTAAACCTAACTAACCTAAGGACATCACACACATCCACGCCCGAGGCAGGATTCGAACCTGCGACCGTAGCGGTCACGCGGTCCCAGATTGAAGCGCCTAGATACGCACGGCCACACCGGCCTGCTTCGAACAGAAATCAGGCATAAATTACCATAAGCAAAATCAACATCTTTGGTAACGATATGTTTTTCGGTCTGGAAAGCAAACCGATTTGTAACTATCTTTCATTACAGACCACTGATGTTTTATTTCAATAAAACTAAACGCGTTTGGTGACAAAATCATGCATTTTCTTGTAGCTGCAAACAAGTAATTAAATACCTTTAATAATTATAAAGCAACTACAGACAATATGGCTACAAAAATGAATAACTGAAAGTTTTTTTACTAGGCTAACTGTGGCTTTGTACGTGTTCCCTTCATAAATACAGCACTGCAGAAGTTAGATTAAATTTTTGTCGGTACGCCTGATGATATCTGTATTTGGTAACTCAGGATAGGATCAGGTTTGTTGTGAAAGCGGTTGCGTATTTCTATTTCTTCCAAAAAAGTCGTCTGTTCTCTTTTTTCAGGAAAAATTAGTATTTCTGAGCTTTCTTGACTGCTGTTCTCTGTGTTGCTATAGTTGGGCCATGTGAGCAGCAAAAGTTTAACCTGAGTGCTTCCATGAGTTCTCTGTATCTAATGCTGAAATAAAGCATTCATCAACAGCTGTGAGTCGACCGAAGTGGCCGAGTGGTTCTAGGCGCTACAGTCTGGAACCGCGTGACCGCTACGGTCGCAGATTCACATCCTGCCTCGGGCATGGATGTGTGTGATGTCCTTAGGTTAGTTAGGTTTAAGTAGTTCTAAGTTCTAGGGGACTGATGACCTCAGAAGTTAAGTCCCATAGTGCTCAGAGCCATTTTTGAACAACTGTGACTGGATGCAGTTTTTCTGTCTGATATTTACGGAAACAGCCAAGATGTTCTGAACTCTTTACGGGCAAATTAATCTCACTACGTCTGTATTTGTGTTGTCCGCATGGCAACAGCTTGTTATGAGTCTGTGTATCATAGTTACATTACATCCATAGATCATGAATACGACATTTCCTAATGATGTGGAACATGTCAGCTTAACATGTTGCTAAAAGCTTATGTCCATCTACATTTACCTTTCCAATATCTGTGGCTATATGATGTTACCTCTAGATTTGTAGAAGTAGGTCAACATGGCGTAGTAAGTCGACACGCTGATCTCAGCTTACCTGAAACAAAAGGTAACAAAAATTAGATACAAAATCGATGTAAAGAACCAATGCTTTTATGTACACAATTCCATCTAATTGCCGATTATCATTAGCAAGACTCAGTGCATAATGCTCTGACCGAGTTTCGTAAACATTTCATCAGCATCTACACTGGTACGCCTCAAGTCAGCTCACGGTTTACGGAGGATGATACTTCAGGTACTACTATCATTTCTCCACTTCTGTTCCATTTGCAAAGTTGGTAAGCCAAAAAATGAGCTCGAAATACTCTCGATTTTTCCATCATAGATGTTTCTGTACAGGATAGACTAGCGTTGAGAGCTACATCAAACCAGTCTTTCGACTGAAGACCACAGCAGCATCATGTAAAAAATACCATTACCGAAGAGATGTCTATCCAGAACATGGTCTGTGTATTAACAGTGCTCTTGGTTCACATTCCTGCCGCTCACACAGCCCCCTGGTGTTCAACCGTATGGGTTCAAATGGTGTGAAATCTTATGGGACTTAACTGCTAAGGTCATCAGTCCCTAACCTTACACACTACTTAACCTAAATTATCCTAAGGACAAACACACACACCCATGCCCGAGGGAGGACTCGAACCTCCGCCGAGACCAGCCGCACAGTCCATGACTGCAGCGCCCTAGGCCGCTCGGCTGATCCCGCGCCAATCGTATAGGTCTTGTAGCTATTTCGCTACGGTACTATAGATCACAAAGGTCGGTGAGCGGGTGCCGAAACGTCCAGCTTCTGTCAACTGAGAACTGAAGTGAAATACAAAAATGGTTCAAATTGCTCTGAACACTATGGTACTTAACTGCTGAGGTCATCAGTCCCCTAGAACTTAGAACTACTTAAACCTAACCAACCTAAGGACATCACTCACATCCATGCCCGAGGCAGGATTCGAACCTGCGACCGTAGCGGTCACGCGGTTCCAGACAGTAGCGCCTAAAACCGCTCGGCCATTGCGACCGGTGCGAAGTGAAATACAAAAGTGAAAATAGCAAAAAAAGGTGGACGACATGTGTAATTTATTCAACCCTCCCCGCCCCCTCCCCCCGCCAGTACTTTGCTGCTCCCAAGTTTTGACTGACTGATTGATTTTAACAGGGAAGCTAAAACAGCTTAGGTCTGACACGCCACTGCCCGCACCGAAATAGGTTTATTGTGCGGTATCGCTCTCTGTATATCTAGTAAAGCCAACCAGTGCCCTTAAATATTGCAAGGAGTCCCTCTACCATTTTTTTGTTAGACACAATTTCTTCAGGTCTAGTTGTCCCGAAGATTCTGTATCTTTTACTCTCCAGTGCCATGCATTCGAAGATTAGGTGTGATGCAGCTTCTTCACCCTCATCACAGATCATACATTTAGGGTCCTCTTCCGTTATACCCTTCTGATTGGTATAACGTGCCAAAAAATTGTTCAAATGGCTCTGAGCACTATGGGACTTAATATCTGAGGCCATCAGTCCCCTAGAAGTTAGAACTACTTAAACCTAACTAACTTAAGGACATCACACACATCCATGCCCGAGGCAGGATTCGAACCAGCGACCGTAACGGCCACGCGGTTCCAGACTGAAACGCCTAGAACCGCTCGGCCGCACCTGTAGAACGTGCCATATAAATTTAAAAAAAATCAAGAATAAAAATTCTGTAGAAGGTTAATGATATTGCAGGACTTGTTAGTCGTGCCGATGTACGCTCTGTCATTGATCTTCGGCTGCATTGCTGAAGCATCCCGTGTCGTAAAATCACAGAAAGTATGCCTCAATTTATGTGTTAGTTATTTTGTTATTACAGTATTGCGAATGATATTCTAACACACACTAAACCATCGAAAGTCTTAAGTTTCTTTGATGGCCACAACATCTGTGATTACAGAATGTGTCTTCACGTTACAATTTCCTTCAGACACACGTGCTGACGAGGCGTCGAGCCCTCCGGCTATGACTGAACTTCCAACGTCCTATGCTATGGCTGCGCGAGTCAACTCCCGATCCAAAGCCCCAGTATTAATGCGGACAACCACGTGACCCAACAAGAAGCCCAGAGCCCAATGAATGACACAACAGAATCTAGATTACCTGAGCCTAAGGAAATCGTGACAGCTGTAACTGCTTCAGCACAACAGATACCGAAATATAATGAGAAACCGATCAATTTTTTCAATGACGAGACTGATGAAATGCAAGAAACATCTTTGATCGGTTCAAATGGCTCTGAGCAATATGGGACTTAACATCTGTGGTCATCAGTCCCCTATAACTTATAACTACTTAAACCTAACTAACCTAAGGACAGCACAAACATCCATGCCCGAGACAGGATTCGAACCTGCGACCGTAGCGGTCACGCGGTTCGAGACTGAAGCGCCTAGAACCGCACGGCCACACCGGCCGGCCAAACATCTTTGAATGAGCACCATTAAATCGAACCGATACCTGTCAAGAATACGACCTTCGATAAAAGCATGAGCGAAAATTTGACTGGGAACACCAACGTAATAGAGCTGAAAAATACTGAGTAAGACAGCCCCAGGCAGGAGCCGGTGAAACCTAAACACCAAATGCGTAAACAGAGTCCTGAAGGGATTCAGGAACTATAGTGAACGAAAGAAAAACATGACTTGGTAGAGGTTTGAAAAAGACATTCCAAATACGAATAGAGATGTACACACCAACACACAACCCCTCAGTTGAAGAGCCGATGGAAACAAGGAACCCCCATCAACCTCATGTGGGAATTCATGGTCCGATGACAGTGAGTGTGGTTAGTAGTACCACTGAATTATGCAAGTGTAAAAAATTACCACGCTCAGTGTAAACAGGTTTGTTTCCGACTAGAAGTTAGAATGTCTAAAGGACTTGGCTAATTTAGAAGGCTTGCCCAAAGAATTGTATGCTTGCTTTTGGAGTGTCACAGGAACAGAGTTAACTAAAATTTACAATGAATTATTAGGGCACGTGCAGTTCCCGTCTCAGTTTACAGAATGAATGATTGTCTTTATTCCCCCCCCCCCCCCCAAAAAAAAAAATGTTGCCTTACGCTGAAGGTTTTCTGACCACTAGCTTCGATCAACTCCGACTATACAGGATGGTCCATTGATAGTGACCGGGCGAAATATCTCACGAAATAAGCATCAAAGAAAAAACTACAAAAAACGAAAATCGTCTAGCCTGAAGGGGGTAACCAGATGGCGCTATGGCTGGCCGCTAGATGGCGCTGCCATAGGTCAAACGGATATCAACTGCGTTTTTTTAAATAGGAACCCCCGTTTTTTATTACATATTCGTGTCGTACGTAAAGAAATATGAATGTTTTAGTTGGACCACTTTTTTCGCTATGTGATAGATGGCGCTGTAATAGTCACAAACGTATAAGTACGTGGTATCACGTAACATTCCGCCAGTTAGGACGGTATTTGCTTCGTTATACATTACCCGTGTTAAAATGGACTGTTTAACAACTGCGGTACAGGTCGATATCGTGTTGATGTATCGCTATTGTGATCAAAATTCCCAACGGGCGTGTGCTATGTATGTTGCTCGGTATCCTGGACGACATCATCCAAGTGTCCGGACCGTTCGCCGGATAGTTACGTTATTTAAGGAAACAGGAAGTGTTCAGCCACATGTGAAACGTCAACCACGACCTGCAACAAATGATGATGCCCAAGTAGGTGTTTTAGCTGCTGTCGCGGCTAATCCGCACATCAGTAGCAGACAAATTGCACGAAAATCGGGAATCTCAAAAACGTCAGTATTGAGAATGCTACATCAACATCTATTGCACCCGTACCATACTTCTATGAACCAGGAATTGTATGCCGACGACACTGAACGTCGTGTACAGTTCTGCCACTGGGCACAAGAGAAATTACGGGTCGATGACAGATTTTTTGCACGCGTTCTATTTAGCGACGAAGCGTCATTCACGTAACCGGCATAATATGCACTATTGGGTAACGGAAAATCCACGATGGCTGCGACAAGTGGAACATCAGCGACCTTGGCGGGTTAATGTATGGTGCGGCATTATGGGAGGAAGGATAATTGGCCCCCATTTTATCTATGGCAATCTAAATGGTACAATGTATGCTGATTTCCTACGTAATGTTCTACCGATGTTACTACAAGATGTTTCACTGCATGACAGAATGGCGATGTACTTCCAACATGATGGATGTCCGGAACATAGCTCGCGTGCGATTGAAGCGGTATTGAATAGCATATTTCATTTCAGGTGGATTGGTCGTCGAAGCACCATACCATGGCCCGCACGTTCACCGGATCTGACGTCCCCGGATTTCTTTCTGGGGAAATTTGAATGATATTTGCTATCGTGATTCACCGACAACGCCTGACAACATGGGTCAGCGCATTGTCATTGCATGTGCGAACATTACGGAAGGCGAACTACTCGCTGTTGAGAAGAATGTCGTTACACGTATTGACAAATGCATTGAGGTTGACGGACACCATTTTGAGCATTTATTGCATTAATGTGGTATTTGCAGGTAATCACGCTGTAGCAGCATGCGTTCTCAGAAATAAGTTCATAAAGGTATATGTATCACATTGGAACAACAGAAATAAAATATTCAAACGTAACTACGTTCTGTATTTTAATTTAAAAAACCTACCTGTTACCAAGTGTTCGTCTAAAATTGTGAGCCATATGTTTGTGACTATTACAGCGCTATCTATCACAAAGCGGAAAAAGTGGTCCAACTAAAACATTGATATTTCTTTACGTACTACACGAATATGTAATAAAAAAAACGGGGGTTCCTATTTTAAAAAACGCAGTTGATATCCGTTTGACCTATGGCAGCGCCATCTAGCGGGCTAACCATAGCGCCATCTGGTTTCCCCCTTCAAGCTAGACGAGTTTCGTTCTTTGTAGTTTTTTCATTTGACGCTTATTTCGTGAGATATTTGGCCCGGTCACGATCAATGCACCACCCTGTATAATCTTCACTCGTCTCATAAACAGTAGACTTAAGTCGTTGTTTACGAACGTAATTGGCCCTTATGAAATGAGTGCTGTCCCAGGGAGATCTATAAAAAATTAATAGCGTGAATACAAGGAAACTATAAATTTTTCATGATTATGTAAATGCAACGTTGGTCTCATGTTTTGAGAGGCATTTGACCACATCAACCACCATTTTTTACTAACTCTGATGCAAAGAATGGGGTTCATTGATCATTTTATTCAGCTCATACTCAAATGTATAGTCGGATCTTCCTCTAGAATCAAAATTAATGGCCAAACTAGTTCATCCACCCCGATTAAACGATCTTTGCGACAGGGCTTCCCCTTTTCTACTGTATGCGATCATTGTAGAACAATTACCGTTACATCTGCATCACAGGATACGAGGTTTACAGATGTTAGGTACAGAACCCATGTCGTGAATATGCAGATGAGTACAGTGTAATAGTTAATACGAAATCCGAATAGCTTAAGGAATAACCCTTGCTTATGTCACTTATTCTGGCGCCTAGCTTAGTGGATACAGATCGAAGATTTTACCTGTGGGATCCCAAATTGAGAACACGCAAATAACATGGCTACAAAGGAGAGAGAAGGTGAACCACACAAGCATGATTTTAACTTCTAATCAGTGGGAGATTATAGTTGCCAACTCAGACCATAAACTCAACATATTCAGTACTCGTGATGGTATAGATTAACAGTTATCCAATAAGCTAAATATATCGCCTCACAGCAGTGTTACTCGTATCCAGTGTACAGTGCACAAGATTCTACCTGCAACGTATTGGTTCATCTGGAGCAGATATATGCTTGAAGTCATCGTGGCATCCACAGTACTAACCCACATTGCTGGTGGTTTGTGTGGTGTCACCGCCAGACACCACACTTGCTAGGTGGTAGCTTTTAAATCGGCCGCGGTCCGGTAGTATACGTCGGACCCGCGTGTCGCCACTGTCAGTGATCGCAGACCGAGCGCCACCACACGGCAGGTCTAGAGAGACGTACTGGCACTCGCCCCAGTTGTACAGCCGACGTTCTTAGCAATGGTTCACTGACAGCTACGCTCTCGTTTGCCGAGACGATAGTTAGCATAGCCTTCAGCTACAATTGCTACGACCTAGCAAGGCGCCGTAATCCTTTGCTATATATATTGTGGTTATAACATGTATCATCAAGAGCGATGTTCTACAATTGTGGATTAAAGTTAAATATTCCAGAAGCTACGTACTTTTCTTTATAGCATTCATTACGTATCCTGTTTCAGACCTCACGCCAGCCTGCGTGAGTTTAAGCGCGTGCCTTTCGGCTTCCTCTCATTGTGTCTAGGCTGTCTTGTCTAGACACAACAGTTTGGGCGTCAAAGAAGTCCAAAAACGACGCACTGCAATATATATGAAGAGTATCCGCAAAACACAGCACTCACCCCGTACGACTATCACAAAAATTTATTCACCGGCATAGCTCCCATGAGCAAGATCGCTCTAGTCGACATTGGCCGCATCAGCACTCAACTCGAATACGTCCGCACTTATTACGTGGAAATGAGCTATATTCAAATTAATCCACAACAACTTGACACCAGAAGGACCTATTGACAACTCACAAGACACCACAAGCCAAACCCTGTGGAAGAGAAATATCAAGCGGTCAACTGGAAAAACCTTTGAAAAACTTCACAAGATTGAACAGAAGTAGTGTCCACAATGCAATCATGTCCATAATGTTGACTCTCTGGCACACACCCTAATCAGTAGAGACCAATTCCATATAGGGAGCTGGACTAGAGAAAAGCTAGCAACGATTATTAGAACTACAGAAACCATTATAACAAAGAAGTACTTCAGCCAGACTGGCATTTCTTTCCGGAAACAAAGAACAATAACTACACTTGGATTATCGGCCAGTTAGTATACTTCGCAAATGCGACCAAAAAAGCGAGTACAGATGAGTGTAAACAATGTACACGTATAATGGAAGAGCACCATAATCTTAAAAAGAGTCTGAAATACAAAGCTTTGGTTGAAAACTTTTACCTCACAGTTTACCGTACAGAAGAGTTAATTTTTGGTTACCACATATCAGTTAAGAGGGTTGCTGAGAAGAATTAATATTGTACAGAAATTCATGTTTTGAAATATCATGTTGCCTCATGAGAACTCTAATTTCGGCAGGAGCCACAATACGGAAATATAACAAAAACGGCAAAAATAAAATCCAAGAAGTGCTTGATTTATTTTGTCTTAAAGATTTTAGATTCTTTGTTAATAAAATATTTTTTTAAAAATTTCAGTTTGAGGAGTGAAGAATTTAACCCATTATTTTACGGTTCCAGAGAAGGAAATTAAACGCTTTGGAGCTAGCCCGCCAAAGCAGAATATTGGTGAGCGTAAGGACGGGCTGATTGACTCCAGTCAGGTCCGGCAAAAATTTGTGCTTGACACAAACGGCTGACGTCAATCATAATTCGCAAAAAGCGAGTCCATTTCATATCAAGTACAATGTCAGAACCGTATCTGTTCATTCAGACATGCAACTTGTCTGAAGGACGTTTAAATGTGAAATCTTCGTACATCCATAGTTGAAGTGGAGGACAGGGGGACGTCAGCTGGTATAAATTTATATTAAAAATTAAGAAATTCCTCCAGCTGTATTTAAGGTGTCAATTTTATTTTGGCAATTAGTTTCAACGTTGTAACAACGTCATTTTCAGGCCAATACACTTGTTGACGTCAACTGCGTGCTACTGATACTAGAAGTCAGCGGTGAGATATGGACGTGCTTCGTGTCAAGCTGTTGATGACCTCCTGAGTGGCTGTTTTCAGCTTAGCAATGGTTTTGGGGTTATCGTCTTTAATATAACCGCACAAAAAGGAGTCCCGTGTGTTCAGATCCGTAGAATATGGCGGCCAATGGAGGCCCATACCAGTGGCCTCTGGGTCCCGCAGAGCCAGAATTCGGTCCCCAAAGTGCTCCTACAAGACGTCAAACACTGTCCTGCATCGATGAGGTCGGGCTGCGTCTTGCATGAACCACACTCGTCGAAATCAGGGCCACTTTGGATAATGAGGATGAAATCGTCTACCAAAACCTTCACATACCGTTGGGTAGTCACCACGCCATCAAGGAATATCCCACCGATTATTCGGTGACTGGATACTGCACACCATACAGTCACCCGTTGAGGGTGAAGAGACTTCTCGATCTCGAAACGCGGATTCTCAGTGCCCCAAATGGGTCAATTTTGCTTATTTACAAGACCATCCAAATGAAAATGGCCGACAACAACAAGGCGCTTGCGCATGTGCACAGTAATGTCCATAATGCACCGCGACTAACGGTGCAGTTTGAACGTCCCAACGCAAACTGTTCAGAAATAATGGCCATTTTATTTAATATAGTTCAGTAACTGTCACCCTGTACCTGCAAAATAAGTAAATAAATAAATAAAAACAAAAAAGACGCTAATTTACTGTTTCTTGGGGATGATGATAACTTTAAGACTACCCTTAAAAGAGACATTCGACAGTGGAGGTGCTGCTATGTCAGAGAATTGTCTGATTGGTAAAGATTGTCGGTTTCGTACTAAGTTACAATATTTTGCCCAAGTCTTCCGACTTATGCTGGAGAACCTAGAAGCCGAGGAAAGGTGCTTGGATAATATGACCGCGACTACAAATTTGACGGAGGATAAAGTTCTGCTCCACCGTGCCGCTTGGACAGGTGGGTTGGGCAGCCTGTCAGGGTTTACTGGGTCACCAGAGGCGCCGGAGATTGCTGTGGCGCCCAGCAGGAGAGCGCAGCAAGACAGCTGAGACCACAGGCTTAGGGAAACCCCACGCTGCCCGCCTGGCGAGCACGGCCGTGGCGCCGCTTACAGAGTCTTGGAAGGCGGGCCGTTTCCAGGCAGCGCAGCGATGCGATAAAGCGTGCCTACCGCTAGTCCGCAACTGCTGGCAGGCTGCAGCACCCTTTCTTTGTCAGTTTGACCTAGCAGCATCACAAGCTGCGACATCGTCGCCAAAAAACAGTGACCCGTATATGTAGTAAGTTTCCTTTAATTTACGTCTATGGTCACAAATTTTTTGTTAACAGGTTACCGGTTTCGGACTTTAATGACATCATCAGATCTGCAGCAAAAATGGGAAAAACATAAATTCACTCGCTAGCTATATACAGCTTAAGAACAATACATAGACCATAATGAAAAGTAGTACTGACAAAATTTACATTTGTGCGCTTTAAATATCTGTTTCACAAAAACCAAGTCCTAATGTACTGCAGCCATAGTGGCATCGTCAAATGTTAAATGCAGAATCAGCACTAGCATCGTCAAATACATATAAATAACATCACATGCACGAGTCATGTTGTCAGTAGTACTACCGTTTAGAACAAGCTACCGTACAGTAGCCACAAGACGTATGTGTTGTAAGTTCACCAGATGTCGCTAATGTCGGCATACACTAGTTTTTAATAATTAATTGAAACAGCGAAAATAAAGGGGGATACAAAAGTTGAAGTCTGTAATAAGCTTATAACGTATAAAAGGCATTACAGTAATAAAAAGCAATAAAAAGAAGAACACGACAAAAGTAATATTGTTAAAAAGAGGAAGAGTTAAAAAACAGTGGTTGACATGTGCTGTAGTGCCAATATTCTAGATAATGACATAAATATTAAACACTGTTGATAGTGCACCGGGTAATATTAAACAACCATAAAACAAATAGCTAAAGGAGCCACAAATCAAAGAAAACATAGTGCTGCACATAATCAGCGCCCTCTGTTAGCGCTAACGCCAGAATTCCGCACAGGCGGGACGTGGTTGGAGGAACGTGACCGGCACGGGGCCCCTCATACCCTGCGGTACTCCGTTGCAAGAAAAGAACGATAAAATTTCGTAACAGTGGAATATCTACATTATGTGATTAATGTAGCCTATGAAATGAATAGAAAAGTAACAAGAACATACTAGAGTCATGCGTGAAACGTATGAAAACGAAGTAAGTATGTCATGCACTCAATACTAGGTGAACTTATCAACACACTATATATAACAGAGGCGTGCAGTGATATAGCGTTATACATTGTCAAATAAGGCAAAGTAGGCATTGGGTATAAAGTCATTTTGCCAGTTAAGCACTTTAGTTGGTTCTCTATTTTTTACTTTATAAATTTCTAGATCCTCTAACAAATTAAGAGCATGGCCTTTTTCCACTCTGTGAAGAATACGCATACAACTCTCAATGCTCCCTATGGACTGACCGGTATCAGATAAATGCTGTCCCAAAGCCGTTTTGTTTCGTAGCTGTGAGTGTTCTTTAAACCTTAATTTAAAAGAGCGGCTTGTTTGACCGATATAATATTCGTCACAGTTACTGCAGTCAATCCTGTGTACTCCAGAGCCATCAAATTTATCATAGTTCCCTTTCAGTTTATGTTTTATTCGTAGTTTTGGGGTGTTATTAACCTGAAAGCCACATCTGACATCGGACTTTTTAAAACATTTATCTATTTGCAGGGACATTTTGCTGTTAAACTGCATAGGAATGGTTTCCATTCTATCTTTGCCGGTTCTCTTTCGTGTGTGGTTGTGTGTGTGCCTGCTGTTTCTTAAACGTTTCTTTAGCCTACTGTAGGGGCGCATGACGTCATTTATGGAAAAGCCGTTAGCTACCCTGATCTGCTTTAAAATGCTAAGTTCTTTACGTATTTCGTTTTCGTCCAAAGGCAGACAAAGGAGCCGGTGAACCATGGAAGTGAAGAAAGCTTTTTTGAATCGGGGAGGATGGCATGAAATGTCATTGATGATACTGTCTGTACAAGTTGGCTTCCTAAAAATCGAAAACTTATGTTTTTTATTAACTTTCTTAATAGTGAGATCCTCCTTTACCGATTTGTTTTATGGTTGTGTAATATTACCCGGAACACTATCAACGGTGTTTAATATTTGTCATTATCTAGAATATTGGCACTACAGCACATGTCAACCACTGTTTTTTAACTGTTCCTCTTTTTAACAATATTACTTTTGTCGTGTTCTTCTTTTTATTGCTTTTTTTAATACTGTAAAGCCTTTTATACGTTATAAGCTTATTACAGACTTCAACTTTTGTATCCCCCTTTCTTTTCGCTGTTTCAATTAATTATTGAAAACTACTGTATGCCGACATTAGCGACATCTGGTGAAATTACAACACAAACGTCTTGTGGCTACTGTACGGTAGCTTGTTCTAAACAGTAATACTACTAACAACATGACTCGTGCATGTGATGTTATTTATATGTATTTGACGATGCTGGTGCTGATTCCGCATTTAACATCTGACGATGCCACTATGGCTGCAGTACATTAGGACTTTGTTTTTATGAAACAGGTATGCCTCCTAAGATTTAAAGCGCACAAATGTAAATTTTGTCAGTACTACTTTTCATTATGGTTTATGTATTGTTCTTAAGCTGTATACAGCTAGCGAGTGTATTTATGTTTTTCCCATTTTTGCTGCAGATCTGATGATGGTCGTTAAAGACCGAAACCGGTAATCTGTTAACAAAAAGTTTGTGACCATAGACGTAAATTAAAGGAAACCTAGCAGGATGTTATCCGAGGTCTCTTCAAAACATAACTAACGATCTTTTTAAGGTTCCGTGCCTCAATCTGTAAAATCGATGTCCTTACAGGATCACTTTGTTGTCCATCTGTGTGTGTGTGTGTGTGTGTGTGTGTGTGTGTGTGTGTGTGTGTGTGTGTGTGTGTGTGTGTGTTAAGCCCCCTTTTTCTCTTAAACAGTCTGATGTATCAAATTCAAATTTATATCACATACTTAAGTATCCCTTGGCCAGTTGCGTAACAAATCTTGAAACTCGAAAACGCATTCCTTAAAACCTATACGCGACTTCCCGTTGACGTAGAATCATGAAATTTGAATAGACGCGCAGTTTAACACTGCAGGTAAATGAAGAAATCCGAATATTGTGAATCTGTAATGATAGCACACTAAGAGAACATTTTTTATCCATCTTTCTGTCTGTCTGTGTGTTAAGACCCCTTTTTCTCTAGAACAGGTTGGCGTATCAAGTTCAAATTTACGTGACATACTGAAGTCTATGCTCCCTTGGCGGTGTAAAACATTTGAGCATCTAAGTCAATTCAGTCAAAAGATTCGGCCACTTACGTCACATATTTTGAAACTCTAAAACCCACTCATCAAAACCCTGTGGGATACTTCCCGTTGACCTGAAATCATGGAATTCGGCAAGAAGCAAGGTATCACAGTACAAGGCACAGGAAAAAAATACGAAAGCTCTTAATTTGTAATTACATCATATAAAAATATCTTTTTGCCGTTAGAACATACATTGCCTTGATCATCCGTCAAAAGCTTAGTAGACGAACAGTACTGCATGCAAAAACAAAATGCAAGTTGCAGCCATGTTTTAGTAAGTAAATAATTTTTTTAAATCATCTGTATCTAAATATATAAACAGAAGTCCCCTCTTGGCTGTTTTTGTTTGTATGTGGAACTACTGTACAGATTTTGATATGTTGTTGGAATTCTGAGGGCCTGTCGAATTAAATCGGGTGATGCTGAGGGAATTAGATTAGAAAATCAGACGCTTAAAGCTGATGATGGTCGAAGTAGAGAGGATATAAAAGGCAATGGTAAGGAAAGCGTTTCTGAAGAAGAGAAATTTGTTAACATCGAGTGTAGATTTAAGTGTCAGGAAGTCGTTTCTGAAAGTATTTGTATGGAGTGTAGCCATGTATGGAAGTGAAACGTGGACGATATATAGTTTAGACAAGAAGAGAATAAAAGCTTTCAGAATGTGGTGTTACAGAAGAATGCTGAAGATTAGATGAGTAGATCACATAACTAATGAGGAGGTATTGAATAGAATTTGAGAGAAGAGAAATGTGTGGCACAACTTGACTAGAAGAAGGGATCGGTTGGTAGGACATATTCTGAGACATCAAGCGATCGCCAATTTAGTATTGGAGGGCAGCGTGGAGGGGAAAAATCGTAGAGGGAGACCAATAGATGAATACACTAAACAGATTCAGAAGGATGTAGGTTGCAGTAGGTGCTGGGAGATGAAGAAGCTTGCACAGGGTAGAATAGCATGGAGAGCTGCCTCAAACCAGTCTCTGGACTGAAGACCACAACAACAGGAACATATATTGCCATTGTCAACATTGAAAACAGGCAAAAAGTGTTGAGATTCTCGATTCCCAGGATGGATGATATACAATTATATACATATTTAAATTTGCACAGAACCCCCTGTGTGCGAGCCCTACTCGCATTTGGAAATTTTTTTTAATAATTAAAGTATTTTTAATTACGATAATGTTGGAAGCTGTATTTTTATTACATCTGTTCGTTCCTTGTATCCTAAAAATCACTCTCCTTCTCTATTCATACTTTTTACAGACAATAATATTTTTTTCAAAAAGCAGCGTTAACTCTCTTTTTCCAGTCGTACATTGTACGGTCTGGCAAAATCTTTCGAGCTACACGCATCTACATCTACACTGATGAGCCAAAACATTATGACCATTGCCCATCGCGACGTTAGATGCCACCTGGTGGCTTTGCGGGCATGTGACGCTATAAAAAAATGTGTGAGCGGAGCAGAGACGGACGGGGGATCATCTAGCCAGGATATGGGCTGCAAACGGGGAAATCCACTGAGATATGTGACGTTGACAGAGGGAAGACTATTTTTACACTGAGTCTGTGAAAAAAGCGACGCCGCTAGTCGAATGTTCACGTGCTACTATCTTGATCTACGGAAGGAGGTAGGACAGAAGTTGGACGTCCACGACTCTCAACAGAACGTGGGCTTCGAAGGCTTGTCTCTTCTGTAAGGTTGGATAGGTGATGATCTGTGGCACCTCTGCCGTAAGACCGCAGTGCTGGTGCGCACACAATTGTTTCGGAGCATGCCGTTCATCGTACATTGTTGAACATGGAGCTCTGCAGCAGACCACCCTTACGTGTTCATATGTTGACCCACCGGAATAGTCGGTTACGATTGCAGTGGGTACGGGGCCATCGGGATTCGACTATCGTTCAATGGAAAGGTTGTTCAATGGAAACGTGTAGGCTCTTCGGGTGAAGCACATTTTTGTTACACTAGGTCGATGGTCGTCTCCAAAAAAGGTCGTAATCGAGGTGAAAGACGGCTCGAAACGTTCAGCGCGCCACGGACGCAGACTGATGGGAACAATATTTTTCTGTGGGCGACATTTTCCTGCGTCTGCGTGGGAACTGTAGTAGTAACCTTTGAGCAGTATAATTGTTCGTTTCTCAGATCCGGAACCGTACTACAGTGGTTTGACGAGCTTTATACTGAACTCACGTTGATGTCTCGGTGACTAAATTTGCCTGATATAAATCCTATGCAGCCCATCTGGCTCGCTCTCGGGTGCCATCACTGCGTACGCAAATCATTTACGCGAATTACGTGACCTGTGCGTAGTCATCTAACGCCATATACCTCCGCAAACCTACCAACAAACTGTCGAATCCCTGATACAAAGAATCAGTTATGTATTTCGTTCCAAATACAAACAAGCTCTTAAGCAGTTGGCCGTAATGTTTTTGCTCATCAGCCACAGTAAGATATGTCGCGGAAGTGTATCAATATCACACCCACCTCCTTGGTCGAGATCACTAATGCAACCCTGTGCGATGGCGTTCGACTCAGAGGTAAACCGATTCAAATCCTACTGGTCGATGAAATTTGCGCACCTGGTACTTGGCCGGCAGGGGGTGGATGGATGGTGGCGTAAAGTTTATGATGACCAGTCTTTGTGGCAGTGTCCTGAATTAAATTCCAAACTTATCCGCATTGTCTCATGAAGTTGAGGCGTGTGACGCTATTAATAGTGACCCGTCCGTCGGATGGGAACGTTAAGCTTGGCGGGCCCCCATGCTGCTGTTCGAGAAGAGTAAGCTATGAGCCGGCACTGGATTTCACCCTCTCCCTTCTCTCGTCATCACACATAACAAACGTAACACCAGACTGTAAAGGCATTTATTACACTCACCCACAAACACACATACGACATGACTCTTGCATATCAGCAAGGAAAGGCGCAAATTTTCGCAGAGGAAGAACACCCTTTCCGACAGGAGACATATCCCATGGGATGTCACAATCAACAACGCCACGCAACATTTACATTTTTACCAGTACCGTTCCCTCGCCTGGGGAACGGCCTTGCCGCAGCGGATGCACCGGTTCCCGTCAGATCACCGAAGTTAAGCGCTGTCGGACGTGGCCGGCAGTGGGATGGGTGACCATCCGGGCCGCCATGCGCTGTTGCCATTTTTCGGGCTGCACTCAGCCTCGTGATGCCAATTGAGGAGCTATTCGACCGAATAGTAGCGGCTCCGGTCACAGAAAACCATTATAACGACCAGGAGAGCAGTGTGCTGACCATACGTCCCTCCTATCTGCATCCTCAGCTGAGGATGACACGGCGGTCAGATGGTCCCGATGGGCCACTTGTGGCCTGCAGACGGAGTGCTTGCTTGCTTGTGCTTGTTCCCTCGCCTCCTTCCTTCGTCATTATCCCTTTCTCTTCCATACGCAGATGGAAGGAACATCGTCGGTACCCCTCTACATGAAACCGAATTTCTGAAATTGAGAGTCGTGTCCACTACGACGGACAATAGGTCTCCTGACGCGTTTTGGTATGCGGCCTCTTGGTACCTTGTGAGACGAACTACAAGCATGTTGGAATAGCTGTGGGTCAACCAACATCTCGTTGTGTCCCACGCATACAGAAATCTGTCGAGCGAGATGGAGCAGTGCTAAGGCAGTGGACTCGCATTCGGAACGATAGCGGTTCTGCCATCCACATTTAGGTTTCCCATTATGTCTTTGGAACGTTAAAGACAAACGCCAACGTGATTCTTTCAAGACACGAATGATTTCATTCCCCATCCTTCCCTAAACCGAGTTTGTAATGGCCTTGTCATCGAGAGGACGTTCAGCCATTTCCTACTCAGATCTGGTGATAAAGCTGGCCAGATGAGCTGATCAGTAATGGGTGTGGGTATTACTAAAAACGTTAACATAGGCACTGCTGTGTCGGAAGAGTACATCTCACTGACGCTATGGGGAAGGCGCCCAAATTAGCTGGGTGATGAAATGGGTGTATACCTCAATGCTACCGAGCGAGGTGGCGCAGTGGTAGCACACTGGACTCGCATTCGGGAGGACGACGGTTCAATCCCGCGTCCGGCCATCCTGATTTAGGTTTTCCGTGATTTCCCTAAATCGCTCCAGGCAAATGCTGGGATGGTTCCTTTGAAAGGGCACGGCCGACTTCCTTCCCCATCCTTCCCTTATCCGATGAGACCGATGGCCTCGCTGTTTGGTCTCTTCCCCCAAACAACCCAACCTAACCTCAATGCTGAGTGTTAGTTCAAAAAACAGCAGAAACGAACAGTCACCGTAAATTCTTACTCACATAACATGATGTCTAGAGTCAATCATGCATTTTGATCCTGATACAGTCTGGTCGACATCGCATACACTAATCAACTTCACTAAAGCTATGACAGAATTGTCTGGAACCGCGCGACATTTACGGTCGCGGGTTCGAATCCTGCCTCGGGCATGGATGTGTATGATGTCCTTAGGTCAGTTAGGTTTACGTAGTTCTAAGTCTGGGGGACTGATGACCTCAGATCTTAAGTCACATAGTGCTTAGAGCCATTTGAACCATATGAACCACTCCTGCTCCTAACTTAACAGCCAGATTATAGTTCTCTTTAACATTAGAGGTGCAAAATTGATGCTAATATTTCGTACAGATGCCCCATGCCACCAGATTTGACTCCTTCTCTGAGGTGCGTTTCCGCTCTGTATATCGCCGCCGTCTGGTGCCAAGATGACAGACATGTGAATCTTCCTTGGACGAACAGCAACAACACTAATGTAGAGCTGACACGGCATGTCAAAAATGCCGGAGTTCTTTAGGACGAACCATCCAGCAACCTCCAGATTAATTTTTTTACTTTTATAGTCATATTTAACCCCCTATACCACTGCACCACAGATAATAATTACGTCTGCACTTCAGGCAAACTGATTTCAAATATATAAAAAGTTGTGTAAAAACGATAAAGATTACTTGTGTTAAATAAATTAGATTGCAGGTGACTCTTTCTCAGTTTCTTCAAATGCTGCTTAATTTGATGGCTACACAAATACGCACGAATTTCTTTCATTGATCTGTTGGATCGATTGTTAGGGAACAGGACTGGATAGAATTTTTTGCTTTAGAGGTGAAATTGGGTGAACGAAGAAAGTTTTATCTGGGAGATTTGTTTGGGAGAGGAAGCGGAGTACATTAAACCAAAATCTCTTGGAAAGGGAACGAGAGGAGCGAGGATAGGAGCAATATGAGCACGAAGAGGAATAAGAGAATTATGTTACGTTTGGAAGGAAAAACATATCTCTAACTGGATTTCGTGACCAGCTAGGGGGAGGTAATTAAAATGTAGATGGGATAAGATGTGAAGATTGTTTATGTGCATAGTTGGAGGAATGTGGTGTTTAAATGGGGCAAAGTATATGTATATTAAATCAAAAAAGAAACGATTGGGTTGTTAGTAACAAGCTTTTGGAAATTGTAAGAGGTCAGCAGAGTTCATTGTGGGAGAGAAAAGAGTACAAGGGTGAGGGAAAGATATTAATTTTTAATTAGTTGTAACTGAGTATCAGTTTTTATACTGCACTGTGTTTCGCACAATTAACATTGATTAAAATTGACAAACATCAGGAGTACGCTGCTGCCGATTAAAACTGCAACACTGTGAAGATGGCAGCATGGCGGCCAACCAAGAACGCAGTTTGTCGTTCCACGATATGTCATGTGAATAGGAAATCCATGAGCGCAGGAGGGCCATGCACAACGTCATGTAGGATTTCAACAATCTCAAGCGACTAGTGCTGAAGAGAACAAACGTATTGTTCTCTAAGCCATGCAGAAACTGTACAGCCAAGTCACTTACCTTGAATCAGGAAATGAGCCTGTGTGTAGAAAGAACCGCACCCATACGAAAGGTGACGTTTTACGCACGACTGACTGTTAGCACTGCAACCACTGCTGCGGTTTCTCTGGGGATGGCAAGAAAGAGACGCACCAACAGCAATGCGTCCTGTGGTGACACTGCTCACACAAGTGTCACCACATCGTATTCTCATCAGATTCCCGGTCCTGTGAGCAGCACCATGATGGGTTTATCCGTGTGTGAAGACTCTGAGGAGAACGATCATTGCCAGATTGCATTCATCAATGTCTGTCAGGCGCAGCACCTGGCATGATGGTATGGGCTGCTGTCAGCTATATGTAGTGGCACCACCGTTTAGGGTAGGAAAAGTTAGTTTTGTGCAATATTCTGAGCACAAGTTACAGCCAGGTGCGAGCCGGATTGCAGTGAGTTACACATACCAACAGTTGCCCAGTAGAATAGAGGCCACAGGGCTGTCAAATTTCTGAAAGAATATATGTAGCGGTTTTGCATGTCGCAAATCACAGGCAGAAGGGGCCCACAGGCCAACCTAGCGTGTTATGAGCACGTGACACGAAGTGGTGTGTATGGCAAAACAGAGGTGCACAGCCACGTATAAATAGGTGCGGGTTTTAACGAGGTTCATTCAAGTGTGGCAGTCCTCCTGGATGGCAGGGCATGTCACACCAGCAGCTACACGCGGCAGCAGATGGGGCGCCAGCGTTCCAGTCCACAGTGGGTCGCTGGTTCGACCCTCTGAGGCTGACACGGGGTCCGTAGTCAGCCAGCGGCGGGCCACTCCATGGCTTGCTACTGTGGGCAGGCGTCCTGACTTCCAACACATTCCGGAAGCATCCCGAGGCGAGGGCCACAGATTTGGACTCCGGACGTGGGCGCTTGTTGTCGCCGCGATCCTGGCCACGCTGGCGAGAAGCATGCAGCTGGCCACCTGCAGCTCACACCAAGCAGCACTGAGACAGCAGGGTCGCAGACCTCTGAGTCAGCTGCTGGCATCCTGATGACGACACAACTCCTCTGCCGTACAAGGCCAACTCACAGCAGTGGGTGCACGGATCATTGAGGCAGCCATTCCGTGCCAAGCCGTTTCACAGACAGCGAAGTGGTATCCTCAGAATTGTGGGACCCAGTGACACAGATCAAGAGGAACGGGGGCACTATAGTTGGAAACAATAAATCACTTGGAATGCTCAGATGAGTCTTAATATGGTGCCTTCTATCTCTTCCTGCTACATTTGGTGTTGCTGTTATATTCAGTGGTAGTAGTGCCACTACATATACAATATATGACCTCTGATTCACATAATCTTTAGTTTGGGCAGTAGTCGCTACATTTCATGTTAATGCCGATGATTGTGTCCTATCTTCGAGACCTTCTTCGCATATCTTTCAAAAAAGTAACTCATCACCCCACGATGTTTGTGTGATCACGATCTGTCTCAGGATCCCCCGTTTCGTTCGATTCTGTGGTGCTATTCAAATATAGTTGCATAGCCTCTGCGATGGTATTCGAGTTTCAGGAGGAAATCCAAGTGGGCTGAGGCGTGAACAGGAATTTGGATTGAGGTGTGCTAGGGTAGTCCATGAAATTATCCAGAGCCACTGCACCAGGGTGGCGTAGTGGTTAGAGCATCTGCTAGTGAGCAGGACATCTGGGTTCCAGTCCCAGCCTTGGCATAAATTTTCATTCATCACTTTAGTCTGCATATATACAACACAGGGTGACATTGTTGCCCTGGCATGTTCTGCAGTTCTGTCATTGATTGAAATCATGTGGTCATGGATTGCTGGGATGCTAGCGTGCATCTCACCTCCAGCCACTACGACTGATGTACTCTGGCAGAGAGATGTAGCATCATGGAATGACATATTCATATCTGTCATCCATGCTCAGTTCGATTCGATGCCCAGAGTTCTGTATACTACAGCTCTGTATACTGTCACACCCTAACCAACTCCATGTCTTCCTCTGCCATTGGTGTTTTCTGGGTCGGTATTGAGGGGCATGGGGTCTGCACACAGCCCTCCTGGTCATTATCAGCTTCCCAGATCTCGCAACCGCTAAGTACCTCATCAATTGACATGAGGAGGCTGAGTACACTCCGCTCCAGTTCTCCCACCAAGCAAAATGTCCTGGCAGACACGCTGGACACTTAACTACAAGGTCGAAAATTTCACACTCAAATCTACACAAATTTAATCACTTCCTCTTCCTCTCATAAGTATATAAGCACATTAAGTAAAATTTCATTATTTGCTACCCTTCTTGGACTTGCTGCACTGTTTGACAACTGCTTAGGAACAACTGCCAACTCCTAAGGAACACCCGACCAATGATTATTAAATAAAATGCAGGGGCAAGATCTCTCACCTGCAGCAAAGCCTGTGCACGAACGCTCAGTGTAGATTCGGCAGCTGATGCAGTACGGCGTTTGACGAACTTTGCTGTGGACCTGACTGGTGCGACATCCCGTGTCGTACGGCAAAATTCTGCATGAAGTCATTTGATTGTTTACGATCGTATATGAGCAGTTGGGTGGCTCGAACCCGGTCAAAGTGCCACTACTACGACTACAGAAATGGGTGCGTCCGAAAATACCATCTCGCCATTAAAAAAGGCCGCTGAAGATGGAAATGCTTTACGAAAGCAAGTCGGTGGTCATAGACGAACCACCATACCGCAAGAGGATGGGTACGTGGTCCTAGTGGCAAAAAGGAACAGACATTAGGCAGATCGCTTCAGACCTTGCAGGCGGCACAGGTACACGTGTCTCTACCAGAATTCGTGGCGATTAAATCAGGCTGGCTGTTTGATCGAAAGCCTGATAAATGCATCCCACTTCCACCACGCCATCGTCAAAAAAGAGCTCGTTGGTGTAAGGAGCATATTGGTTGGGGTCTTTCATTGTTATCAGGATCATGCTGGTTGTGGTAGCAACAGTGGTGCAGAGTGATGGTCTTTGACGAATCCCGCTTCACTGCAGCAAGTGATTCTGGCCATCCCATTAGTGTGGAGAGAGGGCGGGGAAGACGTTACACATCAAAGAATATTCATGAACGTCATCGGTATGGCCTAAGAGTTATGACGCGGGCAGAAACTAAGCACAATGGCCTGTGCTTGGGCGAGGTATCGTTACAGCACAGCAGTACTGCAGGGAGACTATTATGGGTCATGTCCGTCTAGCTAGGGATGCGTAGGTCCCGACTTTCTTTTTACGGTCGACAGTACCCGCCCACACAGAACCTCTGAGTTGCCGGACTCACTAAAAAGAGAAGACATTGAACGTACTGAATGACCTGCATCCTCAACGGACCTAGGCCCTATAACACATGCCTGGGATTCTCTTTGCAGATGTGTTTCCCAACAAACACCCTCTCCCCGAACAGTGCAAGAACTGAAAACCGCCTTGAGAGAGGGGTGGGAGAATATCCCCCAAGGATACCTCAACAGTTTGGTGGCCAGCATGACTGACAGGTGCAAAATATGCGTTAGTATCAGAGGAGGGCACATTACATACTGAGATTCCGAACATCAGCCTTTGTTTGAGGTGTGGCTTGTGTCGAACTTGAACGTTATATATATATGTCTGTTGTCTTGCTTTCCCATGTGGTGAAACCTCTAACATTTTAGTTACAAATATACCACTCCATCTCTATTATGGATGTACTGTGCTTCATGACGTCCAGTTATCTTTTGATGCTTTTTTTCTCAGCTTTACAACAATGATTGTACCATCTGCAGACAGGACTAATTCAGTCTCCTGATTCAGTTAGAATGGCATATCATTAACATGAAACAAGAATAGTAGAGGGGCAATGATCGTAACTTCTGTGACTTCCATTGTATTTTTTTCCCCATGTAAATGATATGGCGTCCTTCTTTGCTTTACTTGAACAGCCTAGGCTCAATTTCTGCATTACGCTTTTAAATAGGGATTAAACCAGGCATGAGACGAACTACATATTCCACAGAAACTTAATTTCTTGTGGAATATTGCGACTGATACCATCAGACGTATTTGGTAAGAAACTCACGCGCGCGCGCACACACACACACACACACACATTCACAAAGGGTGAAGAACGGGACAGAGAGGGGAGGGAGATAGAGAGAGACATTGGAAATTTGTGGTAAGGTCTTATGGGACCAAACTGCTGAGGTCATCGGTACCTAAGCTCACGCACAATTTAGGCTAACTTAAACTAACACTGAGGACAACACATACACCCATGCCTGAGGGAGGACTCTAACCTCCGATGGAGACAGAGAGAGAGAGAGAGAGAGAGAGAGAGAGAGAGAGAAAGGTGCAACTGCTCCACGATACTTTTCTTCGCAATTTAAACACACAACATGTAATAGCTGTGTTATGTTTTAGACGTTACGACGTCTGATTTCGTTATTGCTTTACAAGTAGGCACACTACACCAACATGATGCACTGTTGAGGTAGTTAAATTACAGTTGGTTTGCCTATATCGGCTAATTATATGATGCATTTCTAGGTTTTACCTGAAACACTAGCACTGTCTTTTTTTATACCTTTTATTACAATAAATTTGCTGGTGCTGGATCCTCAGTTGATATCTATATACACTGAGAATCCAGCACCAGCAAATATATTTTAATTTATTGTATCAGGATCTACCTCTTTCTTACGGACATTATCTCTCATTAGATAGCTGCGATTCATTATATCTAGTGCAAATGTTGACAAAGCGCCATATAATGCCCTACGAACTTTGAACTGTCTTATCCAGCCGTTTATAAAGAGGGCTATAGTTTAACCATCGTGAAACCTTGAACTTTTTAAACTCTTTAAAAAGGAGCGATAGGTGAAAGATAAAAGTTGTAGACTAGCTGAGGACTGAATTCTAGATATTTGGATTTGTAAGTCGGCGCTTAAGCAGCGTACTCTGCCGCCGAAGGATTCCATATACGCCTTAGGTTATCGTATCGTTTCCTACGAAATTACACGGTCGATTCAGTAGTATATCCATGTTTACTTGCGCAAATGATTGCCTCTGTGACTTTTCTTTGCGTTCTAAATAAAAGAACCATCCAGTACTTAAAAAATAAAACAGTAAAATCATTTCGACACCAGGTAAACGTCTAGTGAAATTCTGGATGTCCTCTGGTGTATGCCGTACGCTACTCATAGAGGCAAAACTTAACGATTCGCCATACATACCGTCGCAATAAAAGTGATAGTAATTCCATGCTATTCTGAAATTTCCACAGTTCTATAAAACAGCCAATATATATATATTAGGAGTCATTATTTAATTTTGAGAAGGATGGTATTTCAAACTGGCTGTTCTATGTATATATTTTTGTTTTTCACTAGAATTTTACTTGGTGTCGAAATGATTTTACTGTTTTATTTTTTAAGTAATGGATGGTTCTTTTATTTAGAACGCAAAGAAACGTCACAGAGACAATCATCTGAGAAAGTAAACATGGATATACTACTGAATCGACCGCGTAATTTCGTAGGAAACGATACGATAACCTAAGGCGTATATGGAATCTTTCGGCGGCAGAGTACGCAGCTTAAACACGACTTACAAATCCAAATGTCTGGAATTCAGTCCTCAGCTAGTCTACAACTTTTATCTTTCACCTATCGCTCCTTTTTAAAGAGTTTAAAAAGTTCAAGGTTTCACGATGGTTAAACTATAGCCCTCTTTAAGAACGGCTGGATAAAACAGTTCAAAGTTCGTAGGGAATTATATGGCGCTTTTGTCAACATTTGCACTAGACATAATGAATTACAGCACTCTAATGAGAGACAATGTCCATAACAAAGCGATGGATCCTGACACACTTAGATTACGAAAATAGTGATGAACATCTGGAGTACGTCAAATTATTTAAATTGGCTAATATGAAGAAGCGGTACGATAAGGAACAAACATGAAAAATCAGCATGAAAGAAGCGCACTGAAGACTTGGATTTGTTGGAAAAGTTTTGGGAAAATGCAATCTATACATATTATAGCCGGCCGCAGTGGCCGAGCGGTTCTAGGCGCCTCAATCTGGCACCACGTGACCGCTATGGTCGCAGGTTCGAATTCTGCCTCGGGCATGGATGTGTGTGATGTCCTTAGGTAAGTTAGGTTTAGGTAGATCTAAGTTCTAGGGGACTGATGAGGTCAGATGTTAAGTCCCATAGTGCTCAGAGCCATTTGAACCATTTGAACATATTATAAATTAAACTCGCCTGCTGAGTTTTTCTGTATGTGAAAGCTAATCTCAGTAACTACCGTAAATTTTGAAACGATTTTCACTAATTGGTCGACTGATTCAAGAAGAAGAGTTATGTATATAATTTATAATTGTAGTCATGATGAATGTGTAATATACAGGTTATTAGGAGTATAAGAGCAGATAATTTTATTGATGATGGTTGACAGTGTACTGAACAGCATTATAACAGTATTTACTTCATTTGGAGACAAATAATCGGAGCTATTAGGAGTATTATGTTTTTTAGGTTGGTTAGTACCTCCATGTATACTTGGCAAGAACAACCCATTAATGCTTATTTTCACCGAGGCAGCAGCTCAGTAGCTGTAGTGTGATGCATGGATGCAAAACGGTTAGTCTCTACAGACAGGCGTGGTCCATTTGTGCAGTTATGACATCAGGTAGTAAATTATGAGACGTGTTTGTGGGAATACTGTTAGAAACAGGGGAAAAACAACTAACTCACTGAAGTGGGCACATTTTAAGGTACCAATGAACCGCACTTACATTCCTTACACCCTGTATGTGCATTATCCATTCCATATTTAACTGGCGTTCAGAGTATCATCTCGTGGCAATAATGAGAGATACGAGCTGTTCATGTACACGGGAGGTGGTATCTGGTAGTGAAAACAGTGAAGTAAACAGCTGCCGCAGCTCCAGAGAGCAATGAAGCTTCACCAGAATCTATACGCGTCATAATATAAACTGAACCACCGCGGTTTTCTGCCTTTCTATGAAGCCTAATCTTAGGACCTGCTGTTAGGATTTTGACGCGGTTTTAACTAATAAATACACTGATTCACGAGGAATGTTTGGTGTATACGAGGTGCGACAATAAAGACTTCAAAGTAGTTCCCTTCTGATGGCACACACTTTGTCCAGCGCTTCTGCCATTGATGGTAACATTTGTGGAACTCATCATCTGTAATAACCTCCAAGACCCTCGTCACAGCTTTTTGGACATCTTGTGTTGTTTGAAAATGGTGTCCCTTGACCGCCGTTTTGACTCTTGGAAATAGAGAAATGTTGCACGGAGTGATATCTGGTGAATAAGGTGGCTGTGGTAGTACTGAAATTTGTTTTGAGGTTAAAAATTGCTGTACTGACAGAGCAGTATGGGATGGTGCATTATTGTGATGCAGATTCCAATTATCAGCAATGTTGGCACGGACACGAAGAGCTCTTTTATGAAGTCTTTCCAAGATTTCTTTGTAGTAATATTGGTTAACTGTTTGTCCAGGAGGCACCCACACTTAATGAACAATTCCATTGGAATCAAAGAAGCACACAAACATGCATGGTCGTCCACTGTTGTCTTCATCTTCAACATTCGTTTTGTCTTCACTAAACATTTTATGCCAACGAAAAACTTGAGCTCTTGACTTAACCTCCGCTCCAAAAGCCTCCTGAAGCTTACTGTAAGTTGTCGTCGAGTTTTCACCCAGTTTAACGCAAAAAAAAATGGCATATCATTGCACAATATTATGCGGTTCCATTTCCGTGATGAGAGACTCAAACACGTGTTAACTTATTACAGCACAACTCACGACTGAGCAGTTGCATCGATGTGCCGCTTGAACTAGAAGCAGTTTATATACCAAGGTCAAAGATATTGCGCCTAAGCAAGCCTGCAGGGTTGCCACATCTTGCAAAGAAAATCAGTCTTATTGTCGCACCTCGTAATTCATTACCGCTAAGCCACACATGTAGAGCGGCCGTAAACAGCGATACCATTACGTAGCTGGAGCGGGTCGCTAGTATTTCTATAAAAGAAATCGTGTACAGTGAGTTAGTGCGACTAATTCTACAGTGTCGCTTCGGCGTTTAGAGTTCTTATCGTGTCGGCATGACGGCAGACACTGAAGGAATTTAAAGACATTGCTAGAATCTTAACAGGTCGGTATGGCGTACACGAAAGTGTACAGGTCTGTTTGGGGAATTTAATTGGCAATCACTGAAAGAAAAGCGACGTTGTTCTGGCGAGCCTCTGAACGGTAAATCAGAGGACCGATATTCAAGAAACAGAGTGACGATTCTTCAACCACTGCGAATTTGACGTGAGAATAAGATCGGAGAGATAAGAGCGTTTCACAGCTATATATACATTTTTCCGTCTCTTAACACGTGAATGAGTTAGGACAGCGACTCAGTAGTTTTGGTACAGAGTAAACTCCGCCACGCACTGTACAAGTACTTGTGGAATTTGCAGAGTGTCCCAGGAGTCATGGTCAATATCCAGAGATATGACAGGAAGGATCATTCGAAGCTAAAAGTCTAGTAAACAATGACTAAAATGCATACCTTAAGAGCTACGAGCACTTCTTCGTCTTCGATACCGTGAAACAGATCTCTTCTTTGCTTTCCATTGTGAGGTGTCTAGCTTACATCAGATTCTCAGTGATAGTGATATGAGCTTTATTTTCAATCGAAATATCATAGTTCTTATTTGTACACTGGATAGTTTTGAAAGAGATATCTTCAGTAGTCGATGTGTTTGTCAAATGGGTTCTAAGTATAGGCAATGTGTTTCTGGTTGTCAGTAGCATTGTCGTTGCCAGTATCATTCTGTGAGAAGTAAGTGAGGGAGTTTGGTCTTGGTCATGCTACTGAGCGGTCTGGAAACAACTAGTAGAGCAAAGAGATAAAATTCAGAGGATGTTGCTTTTTTGAAATATGATTTGATGAAGATTTTCTTGAGAATTGTGAAGATATACAGTTAATTTGTCGCTGCATTGCTTGTCTGACAGTAATTTATGATGTGTTTAAAAAAGGCAAAGTTTTTATCGAGATTTTCTTTACTGGTTCGAGTCAGTTTATTTGTCGAGACGTGATTAAGTAAAGCTGTCTGCTCATATAGCTTGCACTCAGACTTCCAAGGAGAGGCCCCAGCAGTGGGATCGGCTTCGTGAAACTAAATATATGGTCATGTAAGTTAATGTCCCAGGTATCACACTCTGCGGCCATTCAACCTGGTAGGCCCTTGTTTGCGAGTTATTGACGAAAAACATTTCGGAATTTTGCGTGCCGCTCAGAAGCATTAAAACAATAATATCACACTGACTGGTTGTGTGGTATAATGGATAGGTTAAGCCGTTGGCGAACAGAAGATCGTGGGCTTGAATCACTTCAGGTAGTTTAATTTTTTTATTCTTAAATTTTTATCGAAATTCTTTGATCATTATTTTGGTTCAGTTAATTGGTTTAAAAGTTAAATTTTCTGTTCTGTTGTTACATCACTTTAATCATTGTATCAACTTCTTCATTTGCTCTCATTTTTTTCCATTTGAAATCTTTGTTCAGGTTATTTTTATTAATTTTATGTATTTATTTGTACTGAATTTCTTTTGTTTTATCATCAAATTTTTTCGTCCATGTCATAGCATTCATTATTTCTATTTCTCATTTTTCTTGAATTTCGTTTCACTTATAATACCTTCTTTCATTTAAATCCTCATTTGTGTTATTTTGTCCATAGTGCAATAGGAATTTAGGCTATGTTTTAAATATTTGTACGACGATTACATCCAAAACAAAACGCACATCTTGTAACGAAAAATACATTTTTGACACTATTGCAGAGTCAATATAAATAGAATATTTCGCCTTTTCTTTTTTAATACATAGGTTGGCACTTTCCAATATTTAAATATTGTAATAGATAAACATAAATGAGTTCACATTCACAAAAATTCCTGGTGGAAAAAGAATGATATAAAGAAAAAATGAGAACAAATGAAAACATTCATACAATGGTTAAAATGTGACAGAGGAATAGAAATAAAAAAATTAAATTTGAACAAATTAACTGAATAAAAGTAATGATCAAAGTGATTTTGATAAAGATTTAAAAATGAAGAAATTTAAGACACCTAGCGGGATTTAAACCCACTACCTTCATCATGTGAAGACCTGACCCTAGCCATTACACCACACAACCAGTCTACAAAATTGTTCACTTTTAACGCTATTGAGCGTCACATAAAATTCTGATTTTTTTCGTCGATTACTCGCAAATGAGGGCCCACCAGGCTGAATGGCTGTAGCGTGTGAGACCTGGGATCTTGGGCTGCATCACGACATACATGGTTTCAGAAAATCCATCCCACCGCCGGGGACTTCTCCTTGTTGAGATTTACAATCTGTGTTTCTGGTTGTCAGTAGCATTGTCGTTGCCAGTATCATTCTGTGAGAAGTAAGTGAGGGAGTTTGGTCTTGGTCATGCTACTGAGCGGTCTGGAAACAACTAGTAGAGCAAAGAGATAAAATTCAGAGGATGTTGCTTTTTTGAAATATGATTTGATGAAGATTTTCTTGAGAATTGTGAAGATATACAGGTAATTTGTCGCTGCATTGCTTGTCTGATAGTAATTTATGATGTTCTATTAAATAATTTTAAGGCAATCATACATTTCATAAGAAGATCGCTGTAATTGTCAAGGAATGAGTTTCATTATTCACAATATAGTTTTGAATGCTAGTCTTTTCTACATCATTTAGTAAATACAATATCTTCCACCGTCTCCTTACGATAGTTTTGTTTTATAATTGTGTGTTTCCGCATTGCGCTTCGCGGAACACGATGGTTAAAACTCAAGCTTAATGCGCTTACCATAGGTGCACGTCATTGGACTGCACTACACAAGGCTTTCTTTTCTTCGGCGGGTTTGCTGCTACGCTGTATTTGCATTTGTACGACCGAGTACGGCCGAGCAGTATCAGGTTTCCGTTTCCACAAGATAAGTCGTGAAAAACTGTTAGGGCCACTTTAAAATTACAGCCTGGACACAGTTTAAAGATTCACAGTTAAACTTTATATTAGAAAATTATTACCAGGTTCAGTTCAGTAAAGTTAAGTTCAGTTTTCATTTCAGGTTGTCAGACAGACTTGTTCTTATAGTACAGTGTCACAGTAGCGCGCGTATCGTTTAATATTTCTGATTTTATTTAGTACGTTTACGTACATTAATTTCCAGGGGATTTAAACAGAAGCATATTGGAGAGTTATTCTTTCAAAATTCGTTTTGTAATTCTACGCAGAACTTTTATACTGTCAGTTTTCTTGAGTTGAAACTGTAAGTCACTTACTGTGACGTCACGCATTGTAACTGTGTTCACTGCTCTGCGCAGTACAGTATTTCACGAGACAGCTCATCGTAAAAAGTTTTACGATTTATAATTATTCTTGGTAAAAGTTAATTGCAGTACGGTTTCACAGTTTCAGACTGACTTGGCAACTCTTGTTAGCACTCACACCACTTGCATTGTTCAGGATTACAGCCAAGGCATACACGAAAGTTAAAGAATAGGAAACCATTTCGGTTCAGCTCATAACAATAATAAACACAAACTACACCCTGTTTTGAAAGGTGGTAGTATGAACCAAAATAAGAAAAAAGGTCTAGTAAATTGGGCTCTAAAACTCACACCTTTAGAGATACCAACACTTGTTTAGTACAGGAGATGTGTTTCACAGTAGGAAAGATGAACGAGTGTTCATAGCTCTTATGTTTTGCTCCTTAGAGCCCATGACTTTTTTGCTTCAAATGATCTATCCTGGCATATTCGTGAATACTGATCATCCCTCCTGGGACACACTGTAGCTTGCTTGATTTTCTATGTAACTGTTCATTACTTTGATTTCTCTGTTCTGAGAACAATATTTACGTGCAACATGCAACAGTTCATTTTATTACGTGATGAAAATTTTACAATGCACGAGCCGTTTCACAAATACTAGGTAATAGGTCTTTAATTACTCAATAAATGAAACGAAATGAAACAGTTTAGAGGTTACATGTAGAATATCTCGCAACCACCACTGACTGTATCGTGCCGGCCGGAGTGGCCGAGAGATTCTAGGCGCTACAGTCTAGAACCGCGCGACTGCTACGATCGCAGGTTCGAATCCTGCCTCGGGCATGGATGTGTGTGATGTCCTTAGGTTAGTTAGGTTGTATGGGACTGATGACCTCAGAATTTAAGTCCCATAGTGCTCAGTGCCATTTGAGCCATTGGACTGTATCGTATAGTGAGAAACAACATACTTTCCACGTAATCTATTGGACATTACATTGTCAGTATCTTACATAATCGCTTAATTTTTGTTGTGTATTTCAAAATCTTTATGTATTTCAAATCACCACCTGAAAAGAAACAGCATCACAAAAACGTGCGCTTGTAACTTGAAACCTAGTACATGCAAAATAAAAATTTGTGGAATGTGTGCAGGAAGTGCGTTTCCTTGTGTAAAAAATTGAAATATTTGACCAAAAGACTCACTGAAGTCAGTTAAAAATTTTCCTAATGTTAAGGTGTTCCTCCGTGAAACAAAATTGTAGTAATACTCACACAGTCCAAAGTTCCAGAAGCATTTTTTGACAGGGACAACTGGCGTGATGACTGGACTCGTTGGAAGAACAAAACTAGATAGGGAAAGAAAGGCAGACTTCCTTGTTGCCTCGTGTCTCTTTTGAAACCGCAGTGGCCATCCCAGTTCTGGTAAACGCAAATACCGCAGGCAGCTTACCGCTAAATGAAAGAGCAGAGAGTGGCGTCCAGAATAAGAACGAATGCGGCTGGTAGCCACAAATGGTGGGTATCCCCAGGAGGAATAGCGGCCACAGGGTCTGAGAATTTCTGCCGAGACCCCGCCCCGGACAGACCTCGTTGGCAATTCGCAGCGACCGCGACGTTTAGCACGGGAGAAGTCGCTGCACGCTGCCCAGTAGGCCACACTAATGCGGGACACAACTCATCGCGATGGCGAGCCACCTGCTGGCGAAATACGCTTCCGGCTGACACTGTATCCAGGTCTTGATCTCTTATCTAACAAGCCCACATGAATTTGGCTCCAGCCGCTTGTCCTGTATTCTGCACTTCGTAACCAATGCTGTCCTTTATCATCATAGCATCCATACCAAGTCCAATCATATCATTTATGAAACGTCCCCTTTGATGAAACGTCCCCTTTGAAAATTAAGAGAGACTGTGCTGGTAAACTTCTACGTTATTTGATTTTCAAACACCTGGACAAAACTGAACGTACTCAGACATTTCTCTCTTTATTTATTCTGATCGTCACTAAATTGACACACAATATTTTTAGCGCAACGTAATCTGACTTTCAATAATCCCTACAAAAGATGGCCTTGCCTAACAATATCCTATACCTTTCATGAATCACTTACCTCACAAAAATCTTCGTTACTCGAACTACTGCAATATAGCGAACGCCAATTCTGCCAGCTACGTAAAAGATTCTAACTACTGAAGGCACTAACTACTGATGGGCGTAGTTAGCAAATGAAAGATTTTGATAGAGAACAAACAATGTATTTGAATGGTCGGCTCCATGTGGTTCTCAAGTCGTGCAGTGACCGTAAACCATAAAATAACCAAATATGCAGCAACCAGTCGCAAAATAATGTTTTATTTATTCAGTTCTGCAAATCGATTTCAACTGATTAACAGCCATCATCTGTGCTTTCAACCAATATGTGCCCTGAGTAGTAATACTGTCTCAAGCGGAGGTCAAACATAAACTACCTCCTGATATATATATATTGGTTCTAATGAAACCCCATGTCATTTCAAGCATGTGTGTCAATTTGTACCTCTCTATATACATTATTCCGTAATTTATTCAGTTTTCAAATTCACCCGGTATATATATATATATATATATATATATATATATATATATATATATATATATATATATATATAAATAAATTACGGAATAATGTATATAGAGAGGTACAAATTGACACACATGCTTGAAATGACATGGGGTTTCATTAGAACCAAAAAAATACAAACGTTCAAAAAACGTCCGACTGATGGCGCTTCATCTGATCAGAATAGCAATAATTAGCATAACAAAGTAAGACAAAGCAAAGATGATGTTCTTTACAGGAAATGCTCAATATGTCCACCCTCATTCCTCAACAATAGCTGTAGTAGAGGAATAATGTTGTGAATAGCACTGTAAAGCATATCCGGAGTTATGGTGAGGCATTGGCGTCGGATGTTGTCTTTCAGCATCCCTAGAGATGTCGGTCGATCACGATACACTTGCGACTTCAGGTAACCCCAAAGCCAATAATCGCGCGGACTGAGGTCTGGGGACCTGGTAGGCCAAGCATGACGAAAGTGGCGGCTGAGAACACGATCATCACCAAACGATGTGCGCAAGAGATCTTTCACGCGTCTAGCAATATGGGGTGTTTTTTTGTTGTTGTAATAAAACACCGTGTCATTCCAAGAATGTGTGTCAATTTTTACCTCTCTTTCTACACATTTCCGTGGTTTATTAAGTTTTAAAATTTATACTGACTTTTTGATCACCCGGTATATAGAAGGTGTTACAAAAAGGTACGGCCAAACTTTCAGGAAACATTCCTCACACACAAAGAAAGAAAATATGTTATGTGGACATATGTCCGGAAACGCTTACTTTCCATGTTAGAGCTCATTTTATTACTTCTCTTCAGATCACATTAATCATGGAATGGAAACACACAGCAACAGAACGTACCAGTGTGACTTCAAACAGTTTGTTACAGGAAATGTTCAAAATGTCCTCCGTTAGCGAGGATACATGCATCCACCCTCCGTCGCATGGAATCCCTGATGCGCTGATGCAGCCCTGGAGAATGACGTATTGTATCACAGCCATCCACAATACGAGCACGAAGAGTCTCTACATTTGGTACCGGGGTTGCGTAGACAAGAGCTTTCAAATGCCCCCATAAATGAAAGTCAAGAGGGTTGAGGTCAGGAGAGCGTGGAGGCCATGGAATTGGTCCGCCTCTACCAATCCATCGGTCACCGAATGTGTTGTTGAGAAGCGTACGACCACTTCGACTGAAATGTGCAGGAGCTCCATCGCGCATGAACCACATGTTGTGTCGTACTTGTAAAGGCACATGTTCTAGCAGCACAGGTAGAGTATCCCGTATGAAATCATGATAACGTGCTCCATTGAGCGTAGGTGGAAGAACATGGGGCCCAATCAAGACATCACCAACAATGTCTGCCAAAACGTTCACAGAAAATCTGTGTTGATGACGTGATTGCACAATTCAACATTACTTTCCTTCAATTGGGCCAACTGGCAGTGAATCGAGGAAGTACAGTACATACTGACGAAACTAAAATGAGCTCTAACACGGAAATTAAGCGTTTCCGGACACATGTCCACATAACATCTTTTCTTTATTTGTGTGTGAGGATGTTTCCTAAAAGTTTGGCCGTACCTTTTTGTAGCACCTTGTATATATTTTGTGACATCCAATTAAACAAACTTCCTTTTTCTGATGGAAACACATCCAGATCGTCCGCTCAAACTCTGTCATCTTTCTCCCCATTGCTGGCGGCTCACCCCCAACTGCCCAACGATTACGAGCTGTTAACATCCAATTGCCCAACACTACACTAGCGAATATTCCAATCCCGTCAATGAATCCAAGCAGCCACAGACTGCACACAGCGCAGTCAGCGATTTTCATACAGAGCACTACGTGGCATTACCATCATAAAAATCTAAACAGGCTACTTAGACATTATCTGAAACGACTAAAGTGCAACGGACGTCCAAACAAAGATGCAAACCCTACATTTTGCTCCGGACTTGATCTCTATTTCAGAAGGCGATTAAATGAGTGCAGTCCAGATTTAAAATTGGAGAGGTGTCTGATATTCTTCCTAATTAGCCACCGCATATATTTTAACATGTATCACTGTGTATGGCTCTTTCTCGTTTTTGCTTACATGACACAGAGGGAGTCTGCTCGCCTTAGTATAAAAAAAAAAAAAGAAAAGAAAACACTATCTGCCGTCTTGTATTACCGTGCAACAGTCTCTCGACCTGTCACTGTGCTGTTATCCACTGACTAGTTTAATATCCAGTGATGGACATTGAAACTGTAGCACCGGGAAGGAAACGAAGTTACGTGTTGTAGGTATACTGCACAGGGGGACGAGCACATGGTTAAATTTGTAGGTGATTTAGGAGTCCAGAGGATGCAAAATTCAGTACACAGAGCTGCTCCCTCAGGCAGATGGTTCTAGCTCGGCTGAGCATCAAGTCGAACTGAGGTTACATGGCAGATACGAGGACTTTATTTATGCTGCTCTTCGTCGGAATTTCTTCTTCCATGGTACATCACCTCACATCCATACCAATGTCAAAACAGAATTTCCAAACAGAAGTAGACACCGGAATGAGATTTTCACTCTGCAGCGGAGTGTGCGCTGATATGAAACTTCCTGGCAGATTTAAACTGTGTACAGAAAGGCAAAGGTCCCAAGTTCGAGTCTCTGTCATAGATACAGTTTTAATCCGCCAGGAAGATTCAGAAGTAGACACCATTAAATATATTGCATATAACAATGGCTATAACCCTGAATTAGTTGACAAAATCCTGCACAAGAAACAAAGAAGGAAAATCTTGCCTTACATTTATGCCCTCTCTGCAATAACAACTACATCAAAAACCAACTGGTGTACTATACCATATCTAGGTAAGCTATCAGACAAACTAGCCAAAACATTGAAAGCCCAAAACTATAAAACATCATTTTACGTAAGAGCTACTACAGCTAATCTCCTATTCAACAGCAAGGACAAAACAGATAAACTAAGCATCAGTGGAGTCTAAAAGTAACCTGCACTGACTGCAATAAACTGAACATTGGTCAAATGGGCCAGGCCAACCAACAAGGCTGACTGAACATGAACGCAGCTGGAGATTAAATAAATCTAACTCCACCTTTGCTGAACATGTGCTCAAAGAAGGACACAAATATCTAAAACACACAGGAGTGCTACATATAGGCAACAAATGCAAAGACTCAGCCTACTAGAAACACTTGAAATTAACAAACACTTAGCCCTAAATCCCCCATCTGGTTCTAAATGACCAATTGCAACTGTGCACATCACCACTCTTAAGCTTTACACAACAAAGTAAACCTGCTACTAACCACAGACTGCCCCAATAGTAAACAATTTCACACCCCAATATAATGTAACAGCCCATATGTGTCTATATTCCTAACTGTAACTCAACTGTAACAATGTAATATTTGGTATATATTAATGCACATACCAAAAAATTGTAAATTTGTAGTAATGTGTATTCTAAATAATTCTAATTGTTGTCATACATGGTACTGACAAACCATAAATGTGATTTTTTATGTTAAATAACAGTTTTACTGAACAAAAAGTCAAAAGACCCGTTTGACAATTCCAAAGACAACAGCACAACTAAAGATCGTATGTAAGTGCGTTGTATCTTAATCCAGAATGTTTGGTTCGTAAGAACACAAGCTCCTTGTAAACAATAGCCAGTAGTTATCTGAAGATGGTCTAATAAGCCGAAAGCTAGTTCATACAAATAAAAGTCAGTAGAATAAAACGCGGCCTAAGTGTTATTCAACCCTCAAAGTTTTTGTTTCGTCTGCAAAAATTATTCCTGTTGCAAATTTCTCCCCGTTTTCCTTCACAACTGAATAACATCGTGAATAGGATAGACTCCTTTCTCCTTTCATAACGACTGCTTCCCTACATATCTTCCGACTCTTATTACTGCAACTGATTTCTGTACAAATTGTAAATAACCTTTCGCCCCTGTATTTTATACCAGTTTCCTTCAGAATTTCAAAGAGAGTACTGCAGTCAACACTGTCGAAAGGTTTTTCTACATCTACAAATACGATAGGTGTAAGTTTGTCTTTGTTTAAACTATCTTCTAAAATAGTTTGAAGAAACGCAACCCTATGTCCGTCGCATTTGTAGATTCAGTATTGCCTCGCATGGTCGACTTCACATGGGCTTCTACCAATTCTGCTCCAAACAAAATAAAATTGCCTTTCCCGCGAGGGTTTCACTTGCCCGCTAATGTAACTAAAATCCATTCTTCTTAAACAGTTCACAGATAAACACTTACACTGAAATGAATTGTCGTGTGGCTAGGGCCTCCCGTCGGTAGACCGGTCTCCTGGTGAAAGTCTTTTGAGTTGACGCCACTTCGGTGACTTGCGCGTCGATGGGGATGAAATGATGATAATGAAGACAACACAACACCCAGTCCCTAAGCGGAGAAAATCTCCGACCCAACCAGGAATCGAACCGGGCCCCGTTTGCATGGCATTCCGTCACGCTGACCACTCAGCTATCGAGGCAGACAACATTTACACTTAATGACACTAGTCATGATTGCTCAGTCAAGAAGGGTTATCTATTGAATCTTCATTCTCACTGTCTTCTGCTGATGTAGAGGTTCGTCCCCATTCTGTAACGTAAAATATTCACTTTCTATTTGATCTGGTCTGCTGAATTCATCGTTTTATATTATTTTCTATGTTAAGTATTATATTATCGTTTTTCTTAAGAAATTTGCAAAGCTCTGCTTATGGTGTTTTGCCCCCTGTAGCTTTTGATACTGCCGGTATGGCCGTGCGGTTCTAGGTGCTTCAGTCTGGAACCGCGTGACCGCTACGGTCGCGTGTTCGAATCCTGCCTCGGGCATGGATGTATTTGATCTCCTTAGGTTAGTTAGGTTTAAGTAGTTCTACGCACTAGGGGACTGATGACCACGGATGTTAAGTCCCATAGTACTCAGGGCTATTTGAGCTTTTGATGCTGTATCTTGAGATACACGAGGAAGTCTGCTTTACTTTGTCCTAGTCGTTTAGGATATAGTAAACCGTGTGTCCCTGTAAACCGTGTGTCCCTGTTACCAGCTTACCGAATTCCGTTTGGTCTAAGGGTGTGACACAGTATGTGGAGTAAGGAAATCTGCTGATGTTAAATTCATGGGGGTGTCCGAGTAGTGGTAGTCAACATATGCCGTATGATGCACCATATCTCCCGGACCAGGTCACAAACGGACATATGGTCTTCAGGGTTCCGTGGGTTACATGTGTTGCACATGTGAGAATCAGCTGAATTGATGGACATAGTTTGGCAGTCTTCCTTATTTTTCTGTTCACAGCGTTATACCACGATGCTCTCACGGGAGACAGCAAGTTTCTTGTGTGAATATTAACCCATACCGTACGCTAGTTGTGATCCTTACACTTTTCTTCAATATTGTTCCTTGGTTTGGTTTCAGTTCTATTCTGTTATAATCGCGCGTGGCGTTGCACTGATATTCCACGTCCCATATTAATTAATCCAGACTTTCCCATTTAAATTTGGCGCCAGATGCAGTCTCATATTTCTGTATGATTTGAAGTGAAGTCTCTATTTCTGTGTGTTCATGACAAGAAATCCTACGTCATCTGCGTATGCGCGACACACAATATTTTGTCCATTGATTGTCAAACCGTATAGTTGTTTTGTTAACGTAGTAAGCAGTGGTTGGAAGGCAATGGCAAACAGTGCGGTCGGGTAACCATGTCTGACAGAGATTTCAATGTTAACAGCGCCACCGAAGCGACCATTAATTAAAATTCTTGACCTACTATCGCTGAAAATATTTTGTATGCTGCCGGTGAACTTGTGCGGAAATCCCATTTGCTGCATTTTGTGAAAAAGGGCTGATGGCTCACCCTATCGAATGCTTTTTTCGAAGTCTAACGTACGATAGCCCATTTGATCCTGTAATTCTCCGCTACGGATATTATGTCTCTATAGTCCATTAGCGCATGGCAGATTGACCTGTCTCTAGCAACACTTGTTTGATATTGTCCAGTCATGGTAGTCTTCAGCCTTTGCCTTAGTACAAGGGAGAATATTTTACAATCGCTATTGAGCAGCGGAATGGGTCTCAAGTTCGCGAGGGTGTTACCGCACGCGTGGTTAGGCAATAAGACTACAATCCTAAGTCACAATTCTGGTGGAATGATGATACTTCGTTCATTAATTCATTGCATACTGTAAGTATTTTAGACTTTCCTGCCAGTAAGTTTGGTATAGTCCTGCCGGCAACCCGTCACAACCATGAGATTTATTTTTCGGGCGTTGCACTACAGTATCTTCTAACTCCTCTTCGGTCACTTTTGTTATCAGCTGATTTTCGTCCTCAGCGAGCACTGTCTCATCAATCATTTTATTTGCCGTAAGAGTGGCATAGTGCTGCCGAATAGCGTTCCTAATTGTACGTCGTTTGGCGGTGGTCATTCCAGCGTTGGTTTTTATTGCTGTCAAAAAATTTTACTGCCCCGTTTACTTTCACGTACCAGATAATACATAGCTGCTTCTTCTGCCGGTGCTGTTTTTGGAATTCTTGCTCAAATTTTAAAATCTTCTCATTGTTTCCGATTTAGACATAAAATTTTCACCTGGATTGTTTTGATTCTTGTAAAATTTCTCATCACAATCGCGTCAAGTTTGTACATTCCCGGAGACACTGAAAATAAAGTTCAATCGTTCTCTTGTATCACAGACGTTTCTCACGAGAGTATTGTATCAATGCGTTTCTGAGTTTAGGTTCTGCGTACTGTAGCCTCCACTCTATCGCTAAATTGGAGGTATTGTATTTGATTTCGCATGCGTTCCACGGTGACAAAAACACTTCTCAGCCTTTTGGATCTTGCAAGTGTGCTACGTTGAATTTCCATACGCCCCGACTCCGGTACGTTTCCTGTTTTGCCACGTTTATAGTACAGATATGAGCCACGTGATCCGAGAAGCTAGTAGGCCATATTTCATTGTGCAATACTTGGGTTCATTAAATTCCTAGGTACATAAATTCGATCTAGTCGACTAGCTGAATGACTGGCTACGTGTGTAAAACAACTCATCGCGTCGTGAGTGAACGTCCATGTGTCAATTAAACGTAGTTCTTGAGTGATTTTTTCTACTTCAGTGCAGTTATTATATTTCAGAGTGTCATATGCGGGATGAAACACGCAATTAAAATCACTAGCGAAAATGATTTCATCGCAATTTGTTCCGAAAAGGTCATGTCGAAAAAAATCCGATCGGCGTTGCCCTCTACCAGATCTAGAAGGAGCGTAGATATTAATTAACCTTGTGTCGTGAAAATCCCTCAGATGTCCACAAGTCGTTTCACGTGTTTTATAATGATTCCTTCTTTCAAGAGGATTGAAGTCGCAAGTTCTGCACCATTTCTCGGGTTTGTGAAAACATTACATCCCGCCGTTCGTTCTAAAACGATGCAGCATAGCAGGGTCGATGTCAGTGGTGTAAAGTAAATCTTGGAGGTTTTCAAATTCAAGTCACTGTGGATCTTATTGATATTTAAGTTGCTATTTTATAAACATGTAAAGTGATCATACATATTTGGAACGAAAATGACGAAATTTAGCATTCTTCATGCAACTGGAATTTTGAGGCGCAGTCTGTTTTCAAAGGTCACGGACTTAAGGCAACGTCGTCACTATTTCTATCATCTTGTTTCGAAGGTTGCTTTCTGCCCTGTCTGGAGTCCTGAGGTATCCACCATCTCTTTGTCAGTGTCGTTTTGTTCAGTATCATCTACCCAGTCTGTTACTGAAGCATTGTCTACTGGAACTCGAGCAGAAATATTTTTATCCTGCGAATCATCCAGTTTTTTCCGAGTCATAATGGGTTTCTTGTTATTTTTTGTGGAAGATCCTGATGTGCTGTCCACAGTTCTCTTTTCATCTCCCGAACACGGAGACGAGTCACCACCTTCTGTAGTTCCCTCCTTTAGTTCCTTCCCTATTAATTGCGCCTTTCCCCTCAAGGTTGGTGCTGTCTCCTCAGCTCCTTGGTGGGCCATCCTTCGTTTTTTGTGTCTCTTTGGGGAAGTGCCAGCTGTTTGGACGGTGTCATTTATTGACACCGGGTCACTGTCTTGTTCAGATACGGTTGCCACATTCATGTGAACATCGGTACCCAATGTATTTTTGCGGACTCTGTTCCACAAATTCATTGCTGATGTGATCTGCATTTTGCATTCCGGAAATCGCCACTTCTAACGTGACCTGAGTCTCTGAAGGTTTCTCATTATCTTGGGGACGTGGATTGGGAGTAGTGTCGTGAGTGCGGTCCATCGGCTCCTCGCCGAAGGCTACCGAGACATACGATGTCGGCAAATGTGTTGTGCGCCCTTTCTATGTGGTAGTTGAGCTACACGCCGCTGTATGCACTCCGATCGGACGTGGCACGTAGATTTACAACGTGCACATGTCCTTGGTTGGCCATCGTAAATCGCTATCGCTCGGTAGTCGCAAATAGTTAAATGAGATTGTATGTGGCTTTGCAAGTCAACTTTCAACTGCCTAATCCCACTCAGCACCGGAAATCTATGAACATTAGACCATCGTTCAGCAAAGCTGCACAGAAATTTTCCGTGTAGTGCAATTGCAACGTTTATTTGTTCGGCTAGTACATCAAAGGGGAATTCGAAAACCCGAATAGTTCGAATACTGAATCATGCATTGCCTCTACTAAAGTTTTTTGTCTTACTTTGAAACGGGATTTCAAAGAAAGCTTAAAACTACTACCGCATTTATTGATTTATCAGCTACCTGCGATACTATCTGGCGAGAAGGCATGATCTATAAATTACTTCGTGTGAGCCGATGCAAACCAACAGCTCGTCTGCTAAACGACATGCTGAATGACAGAACATTTCAGGTTATCATGGAGTCCGACGTAAGCTAAAGAATGCCTGCCACAAGGATCGGTACTTGCAGCTCTCCTATTCATCCTATATATCGCAGACATGCCAGAGAACAGATCTAAAAATCACGGCTATGCTCATGACTGGGTACTTACCACAAGATGTAGCTCATTTGAAGAATCAGAGGAGGTCCTTAAAGCCGACCTGGAGACGTTGGGATGGTACAACTTAAATTGGAAAGAACACAAAGAAAATGTTGTGTGGTAGGCTAACCAAAGACTGCGCTTTATTGGCAGGGCACTTAGAAAATGTAATCGATCTACTAAAGATACTACCTACGCTACGCTTGTCCGTCCTCTTCTAGGATACTGCTGCGCGGTGTGGGATTCTTACCAGATAGGATTGACGGAGTACATCGAAAAAGTTCAAAGAATGGCAGCACATTTTGATCAAAATGGTTAAAATGGCTCTAAGCACTATGGGACTTAACATCTGAGGTCATCAGTCCCCTAGACTTAGAACTAATTAAACCTAACTAACCTAAGGACATCACATACATCCATGCCCGAGGCAGGATTCGAACCTGCGACCGTAACAGCAGCGCGGTTCCGGACCGAAGCGCCTAGAACCGCTCCGCCACGGCGCCCGGTATTATGGCGAAATAGGGCAGACAGTGTCACTGAAATGATACAAGATTTGGGATGGACATCATTAAAACAATAACGTTTCTCTTTGTGGCAGAATCGTCTCACGAAATTCCAATCACCAACCTTCTCATCAGAGTTCGAAAATATTTTGTTGACGCCGACTTACATAGAAACGATTATCATAATAAAAGAAGAGAACTCAAACCTCGCATGCAAAGATACAGGGTTTCGTTTTTTCCGCGAGCTATACGACATTGGAACTATAGAGAATTGTGAAGGTGGTTCGATAAACCTGCTGCCAGGTACTTAAATGTGATTTGCAGAGTATCCACGCAGATGTAGATGTAGATGTACTTCCGAAAATGGGACCTACAACGAAACGCCAGCAAAAAAGAGATTACAAGCTTTCATCTGAAGCTGCCAAAAGGGAGCTTAGAATAATGTTTGAGAACACATGGCTTACTGACAATAAAACACGAAAATATCTAAGTGTGCACTCGATAGAACTCTCACATTTAAAGAGCATATAACAAAATCAGCAGAGAAATTAAAATCGAGGAACAAAATTATACGAAAACTCTGTGGAACAACATGGAGAGCTTCAACCTTCCTACACTCATCAGCTCTGAGCCTCGTCTTCTCAACTGCTGAATGCTGTGCGCCAGTGTGGCTTAACACTCTTCACACTCACAAAATCGAGGCTCAGCTCAGTAACACAATGAGAATGATCGCAAGAGTAATCAAATCCGCCCCTACGGAATGGCTCCCAGTACTGAGCCAAATACGACCACCAAATCTGCGTCGTATAAATGCACTCACGAGAGTGTATAACATCTTTAGCAACAATAACCTACCAATACATGAGGATGTTGAATCCGCCACCCTTAGCCACTTTCGACGCAGAAAGCCCCCTATCAATACGGCATTTACAGTCACAGAGGAAAAATTCAGTTCGACTAAAGTCTAGCATCAACAATGAACCACAAAGCAGAGTAACGAAATGCCATGTATTACCCAAAACCCTCCGTCTTTTGAGTTACCACCCAGTTAACTCTGAACATAATACGGACCCAGCATGATAGATGTGTCTATTTCCTGCATAAATGTGGCAAGAAATAGACGACCTTCTGCGAATGCGATGAAATTCAAACTATAGTACACATCGTAGAAGAATGCCCTCCGGACAGCTTATAATAAAGGGAAACCTGAAGACTTCCTGATGGCGACTCCAGAAGCATTAGCCTATATAAATGTGTTAGATGTTCGTTTATAATTATTTCAATTTTAACTAATTGTATTGTCATTTATGTGTTACTGGCATACTCTAAATAAATAACCTCCCCTACCTTCCCATCTCTATGTTTAAAATTTCAGTATTCCCCCACCAGATTCTACGATTTTTCACAAAACTCAGCATCTCTTAACTTGACACGCTAGCTACTATCGACAGAGGTATTCCGATAACCTCTTCAGGTCCAATTTTGACGACTTCTTCAACGAAGTCTTCGACTTCGAAGGACGCTGGTCGTGCAAAATTTTTGTCGAATGTTAATTTCAATGTGACTTTCCTCAGTATCTAAATCATTCTACACAAGCCAGAAGTCCCGCTAAATACCACTGCAAGTGGCCACAGCGCGAAGTACGGACGACAACCGCTCGCCGATCGCCACTGCAGACAGACTGTTGTACACTGAGCCAGCAGCTTCTATGACGATATCACCCGGTAAAAGCACATAACATATCTCGAAAATACATCGAAAACTATGGTCGTCGTTTTTTAAGAAACGGTCGAATATCTACAGATAAGCCGGGACACGTGTCTGCTTAGCGAAAGTTCCTGAGAAATCGGGGTGATGACACAAATGGTTCAAATGGCTCTGAGCACTATGGGACTTAACATCTGAGGTCATCAGTCCCGTAGACCTTAGAACTACTTGAACCTGACTAACCTAAGGACATCACACGCATCCATGCCCGAGGCAGGATTCAAACCTGCGACCGTAGCGGTCGCGCGGTTCCAGTCTGAAGTGCCTAGAACCGCCCGGCCACAGCGGCCGCCTGGGGTAATAACACTTGCTGTATTCTCCTCGTGAATCGTTTTCATCTCAGGCTCTTGCGTATTTAATCTCACCAATAAGTTTTTGGAATAAATTTCACTTTGAACATTCTTTATTGTTGTAGTTCCTACAACTACATAACATCACTAAGAAGCACATTTCAGAAAGCTTTTTGTGTGATATATTTCGAAACAAGGCACAACCAACAGTCTCAATTATATTGTTTAGAGCAATAACGCAATTTCTTTCGCTTATTGTTTTTGCTGTATACGTTGCATCTCTTTGCGGGTCCGCGTTGTTTTACTAACGATTCCGCGGTCTTCGGGAAAAGCCTTATCCGGAGCCGCAATGGGTTTCTTCGTCTGACTGGCGAACTCTGGACGCTTCTTTTTCTTGGTGGCATGTGAGATTAAATTCCGTAATTGAAGTATACTTTCTGGTATGAACCTTGCAAATAACCTGGGAATTTACCGAGCACATGGTTCAAATGGCTCTGAGCACTATGGGACTTAACTTCTGAGGTCATCAGTCCCCTATAACTTAGAACTACTTAAACCTAACTAACCTAAGGTCATCACACACATCCATGCCCGAGGCAGGATTCGAACCTGCGAGCGTAGCGGTCGCGCGGTTCCAGACTGAAGCGCCTAGATTACCGAGCTCTGAGGAAAGAGGAAACAATTTTTTGTACCACTGCAGCGTTCTGTGAACACATTCCGTTGCGATAAGTAGCATACCGTCTTTGTCCATTGCACCCATAGACTCGTTGTAATTCCATACACACATTTTGATTTAAATTTTAACGGTCCATTTTCACAGCTGATTTGACTTTAGCTGTAGGGAATGTCGTCTCCATATATGTATCTCTTTAATCATGACATTTCAAAGCCATGATAGAGTCTCTTTACCTAAATTCCAACTCACCTCTATGAAGTCTGGCTCCAAGTTATGGCGTACCTATCCTGTTTAATCGAAGTGCACCTACTGCATTTGTTTTTCTTTCGTGCGAGCAGAGGAAGAGATATGGACCTGGGTACCAACTCTCCACATAAACCGTCTCTCTCATAGCGCTCATTTAGTCATACATCCGACATTATCACTCCTGCCACGCTAAGCACCTGTAGCGTAAATATATTCTAAGAAAAAAAGCATGGCGCACTACGAAGGAATTATCCGAATGGGACGGAAATCGGAAGGTGTAATGTACATGTACGAAGAAACAATTGACTACAATTTCGGAAAAACTGGATGATTTATTCAAGAGAAAGAGCTACAGATGTTGAGCGGACTGTTAACACGTTGGTCCATCTATGGCCCTATACAACCAGTTATCTGACCGACTGATAGAATAGCTGGATGTCCCCTGACGGATATCGTACCAAATTCTGTCCAATTGGCGCATTAGTTCGTCGAAATCCCTAGCTGGTTGGAGGGCCCGGTCCATAAAGTTGAAAACGTCATCAATTGGGAGAGAGCCCCGGCGACCTTGCAGGTCCTCGTAGGGTTTGGTAAGCACGAAGAACTCTCGGTATTCGTGATCGGACATTATCTTGCTGAAATGTAAGCTCATGATGGCTTGGCATCAAGGGCAGCAAATCGGGACGTAAACATCGTCGACGTATCGTTGTGCTGTAGGGATGAGGCCGATGACAACCAAGATGTCCTACTATGAAAAGAAACGGCACCCTAGGGCATCACTCCAGCTTGTCGGGCAATCTGGCGGGCAATAGTAAGGTTGGTATCCCACCGCCGTCCGTGGTGTCTACAAACGCGTCTTCCCCTGGAATCTAACTCGAGTACAATTCTCTTCAGTGATGACTCCCCCTTGTACACTACTGTGAACAAATTTATTGTACTGGAACTGACATGTGATTACATTTTCACGCAATTTGGGTGTATAGATCCTGAGAAATCAGTACCCAGAACAACCACCTCTGGCCGTAATAACGGCCTTCATACACCTGGCCATTGAGTCAAAAGACCGTGGATGGCGTGTACAGGTACAGCTCCCCATGCAGCTTCAACACGATACCACAATTCATCAAGAGTAGTGACTGGCGTATTGTGACGAGCCAGTTGCTCGGCCACCATTGACCAGACGTTTTCAGTTGGTGAGAGATCTGGAGAATGTGCTAGCCAGGGCAGCAGTCGAACATTCTTTGTATCCAGAAAGGCCCGTACAGGATCTGCAACATGCGGTCGTACATTATCCTGCTGAAATGCAGGGTTAGTAAGGGATCGAATGACGGGTAGAGCCACGGGTCGTAACACATCTGAAATGTAACGTCCACTGTTCAAAGTGCCTTCAATGCGAACAAGTGGTGACAGAGAAGTGTAACCAATGGCACCCCATACCATCACGCCGGGTGATACGCCAGTATGGTGATGACGAATAAACGCTTCCAATGTGCGTTCACCGCGATATCGCCAAACACGGATGCGACCATCATGATGCTGTAAACAGAACCTGCATTCATCCGAAAAAATGACGTTTGGCCATTCGTGCACCCAGGTTCGTCGTTGAGTACACCATCGCAGGCGTTCCTGTCTGTGATTCTGAGTCAAGGGTAAGCGCAGCCATGGTCTCCGAGCTGATAGTCCATGCTGCCGCAAACGTCGTCGAACTGTTCGTGCAGATGGTTGTTGTCTTGCAAACGTCCCCATCTGTTGACTCAGGGCTCGAGACGTGGCTGCACGATCGGTTACAGCCATGCGAATAAGATGCCTGTCATCTCGACTGCTAGTGATACGAGGCCGTTGGGACCCGGCAGGGCATTCCGTATTACCCTCCTAAACCCACAGATTCCATATTCTGCTAACAGTCATTGGATCTCGACCAACGCGAGCAGCAATGTCGCGACACGATAAACCGCAATCGCGATAGGCTACAATGCGACTTTTATCAAAGTCGGAAAAGTAATGGTACGCATTTCTCCTCCTTACACGAGGCATCACAATAACGTTTCACCAGGAAACGCCGGTCAACTGCTGTTTGTGTATGAGAAATAGGTTGGAAACTTTCCTCATGTCAGCACGTTGTAGGTGTCGCCACAGAAGCCAACCTTGTGTGAATGCTCTGAAAAGCTAATCATTTGCGTTTACAGCATCTTCTTCCTGTAGGTTAAATTTCGCGTTTGTTGCACGTCATCTTCGTGGCGTAGCAATTTTAATGGCCAGTAGTGTAATTAAGCCCCGACGACGAGTTCTTTATTTAGAACGTTTGAAGCGTTATGGACAGGGTCTTCCAGTTACTCAGGATTTTGACTATTTAGACATAATTTGGCATGATATCCCTCAGGAGGACATCCAGCAACTCTGTCTACCAATGCCAAGTCAAATAACTGCTTACATAAGGGCCCAATGTGGACCAACGCGTTACTGACTCGCTTAATGTGTGAAACGCTTTCTCTTGAATGAACTATCCACTTTTTCTGAAACTGTGACCATTTTTTTCTGTACATGTAGAACACGTCTGCCGATTTCCGTCCTAATCGGATAACCCCTTCTTGATGCGTTAAAAAAAATTAAAAAAATAACAAATGGGAAAAATTGGAAATTTGTGTAAGGTCTTATGGGACCAAACTGCTGAGGCCATCGGTCCCTAGGCTTACACATTACTTCATCTAACTTAAACTAACTTACGCTAAGGACAACACACACACCCATGCCCGAGGGAGGACTCGAACCTCCGACGGGAGAAACAGCGCGGACCGTGAGATGGCGCCTCAAACCACTCGGCTGCCCCTCGCGGCCAAAAAATGGGAGCATGACGACTGCACGATTATACTGGGTCGTCAGAAATTGTCTGAAAAGCTTGTAACGGTGTTGCGGGTACGCTGTGCTGAGAACCGTTAAGAAAAAATTCGATACGTTGCGCCTTTTCTGAATTAATTAGCGTTGAAGTTAGCCAATCAGGCCGCTGCGCGTGCAGATCCAAGCTGCCCGCCACATTCACTTTATGTCTGTTGTTCTCATAGCCAGATGATAGCGCACGAGACTGCTCAGCCTTTGCGTTGGTTCGATCCTTGGCACAGCCCCATGTCCAATTTTTGTATCACTCCCTTGTTCGCTTTTAGGAGACCAAACGAGGAACATGTCTGGATAGCGTAACGTCAATGCCAATCAACTCGAAAACGGCACAACGGATCGAATTTTTTCTTAGCAGTTAGTTCTTAGAACAACCTAGCCCTCAATGCCCTTACAAGTTTTCATATCGTTTCTGACCACCCTGTACACTAAGTATATTATTAGGGAGCAAATATATTGGCATCGAAGAGTAAGAATCCCACGATGCTGAAGAAGCGTCTAGAAAGGTATTCGGTTATCGACTAAACATAATAGCCTAACTGCACATTTCGAGAGAATAAATCCGTTTTAGCCCTTAGCTGTAAAAGATTATTCCACAAGACAGTACTGAGTGAAAGTATGTAAAATATGCTAGCAATACTGTCTGAGTTCAGCCAGAACGAGAGAAGTTTATAAGTGCGAAGGTGGGAGAACTGAGCTTTCTGGGTAGCCTACCCAACTTATTATTTATCTCATGCCCAGTAACTTCAAAAAAAGGGTCTCATCCATTGTGTGCTCATTTATTTCTACTTCTAGTACCTGTAAGTGATTTCTGTTTGTTTGGAATTACATAATGTCAGTCTTTGTAAGATTAAGAATTAAACTATTTCCAGTGAATTATTGATAGCGTTATCCCATTATTCTGCTGACTGTGTCTGATATGGATATGTTTGGGCTGTTGGTCATTATGGCTTCCCAACACAATTTTTTAAGCCCTGAATGATTTGGGCAAGTCATTTATGCAGATCAACAACAGGAGCAGGCCAACCACCGGCCGTGAAGATGTTCGGATCAGGCATGGTTGAGAAGGAAATCGGCGTTGTCCTTTTCACAAAACTCACCCCAACATTTAAAACAAGTAATTTAGGAGATGCATGGAAAACCTAAATCTGGATGACCGAACGTGGATTTGAACCCCTTCTACTAAAATACGGGTCCAATGTTTCACCCAATGCTCCACCGCAAGCAGTGTCGAAGTACGATACAGCCAATTTCTGGATAATATACTACTGGCCATTAAAATTGCTACACCAAGAAGAAATGCAGATGATAAACGGGTATTCATTGGACAAATATGTTATACTAGAACTGACATGTGATTACATTTTCACGCAATTTGGGTGCATAGATCCTGAGAAATCAGTACCCAGAACAACCACTTCTGGCCAGCTTGGATGGCGTGTACAGGTACAGCTGCCCATGCAGCTTCAACACGATACTACAGTTCATCAAAACTAGTGACTGGCGTATTGTGACGAGCCAGTTGGTCGGCGACAGTTGACCAGACGTTTTCAATTGGTGAGAGATCTGGAGAATGTGCTGGCCAGAGCAGCAGTCGAACATTTTCTGTATCCAGAAAGGCCCGTACAGGACCTGCAACATGCGGTCGTGCATTATCCTGATGAAATGTAGGGTTTCGCAGGGATCGAATGAAGGGTAGAGCCACGGATCGTAACACACCTGAAATGTAACGTCCACTGTTCAAAGTGCAGTCAATGCGAACCAAGAGGTGACAGAGACGTGTAACCAGTGGCACCACATACCATCACTCCGGGTGATACGTCAGTATGGCGATGACGAATACACGCTTCCAATGTGCGTTCACCGCGATGTCGCCAAACACGGATGCGGCCATCATGATGTTCAGTCCTCTAGGACTTAGAACTACTTAAACCTAAGTAACCTAAGAACATCACACAATCCATACCTGAGGCAGGATTCGAACCTGCGACCGCAGCGGTCACGCGGTTTCAGACTGTAGCGCCTAGAACCGCTCGCCCACTTAGGCCGGCCATTTGCATACCACAGCATCTTCTTCCTGTCGGTTAAATTTCGCGTCTGTAGCACGTCATCTTCGTGGTGCAGCAATTTTAATGGCCAGTAGTGTATGTGCACTCTGGATGAAGATATCGAATCGGTAACAGCGGTTCGTTTACAGCAAAATTGTGCGCACCGTGGGGAAGCTCCAGTGTAGCTATAAGATACCATGTCTCTTTCCTCTAAATGCTAATCCGACTTTGTACAAGGCAGTTATTTCAGGTGGGGACATTACCGTCTTATGAGAAACGCACGTTGCTATTATGGCGAAATTGACTGCGGAGTGGCAAATTAATGATAATTTGCGTCGTGTCTTGCTACATTAAACCGTCCTGATAGCCGTCGGGGATGGGTAGTATCTAGTATTTGCCGTCCCAGTAGATTGCTGAAGTTTCTTTAACTATCGGCTCGTGTCACTTCTGTCCAAATATCTTTACATTACAGAGGGCAGTGGTTTTATACCTCAGGTTATTAAATAGAGCCTTATGGAAGGTGCGCTTTTGAGGAAATGAGGAACAGGTTGCCTGCCCACGTATGCTGAGTGTCCATCCATATAAATACAATTTTGTCGGCCGCTGTGGCATAGCGGTTCTAGGCGCTTCAGTGCGGAACCACGCGGCTGCTACGGTCGCAGGTTCGAATCCTGCCTCGGGCATGGATGTGTGTGATGTCCTTAGGTTAGTTAGGTTTAAGTAGTTCTAAGTTCTAGGGGACTGATGACCACAAATGTTAAGTCCCATAGTACTCAGAGCCATTTAAACCATTTTTGATCAGTTGTTCTACGATTTCTTTACATATTGTCGACTTGCTTGCTAGTGGCTCTTACACAGAAGAGGTTAAATTCTCGCCTCCAGAGAGATTAGAATCGAAAACTAATCTAGTCTCCCGTTTGAAGAGCGAAAACTCTACTTCGAAGCAAGCATACAACGGCAAGAAACGGCACTCCTTGTTGTCCCAATGATGGCTAAAAGGAGAGTAAGTAATGTAAATGGGGACGTAAGCTGCAGTTTCTCTTGGAATGAGTTTCCTGGACTCAAAACCAAAAATTTTCTTCGTCTGTGTCATCCCTTCACTCAGAATAATTTATATTTATTTAATCTTAATGACAACAAAGTATCGAGTGAATTTACAAGGATAATTCTGAACCAAACCAGGAAGTAAATCAACGGTTACGTAGTCGACCAACGTGCTGTGCAATGTTGCCAATTCTCAATTAGACTAGAGACAGACAGACCACATTCGCTCAGGCGATGTGAATCTTGAGCTGGCTGCACTGTATGAGCTTACCCTTCGAAGACGCGGTGTCGCCTGTTACCACTGCACTGACTGAGAGCAGAAATATCTAGTATAGGCCAATGAGTTTTATTCGCATGTCCGTAACTATGACTGGGCCTAGAGCGTAATCACGGCTAATATCCAGATGCACCACCGAGCGAGGTGGCGCTGTGGTTAGCACACTGGACTCCCATTCGGGAGGACGACGGTTCAATCCCGCGTCCGTGCATCCTGATTTGGGTTCTCCGTGATTTCCCTAAATCGATCCAGGCAAATGCTGGGATGGTTCGTTTGAAAGGGCACGGCCGATTTCCTTCCCCGTCCTTCCCTAATCCGATGAGAAAGGTCGTGAAAGCCTTCATTGTACGGTTGTTGCTGAAACAAACGGTTTTCAGATACACCGGTTATTTTCGTCTATAGTTAAACCTGACAGTTAAAACCGCTCAAAAATAACCGGTTTCTGAAATAACCGCTTTTCGAATCATCCCATGTAGGCTTTCACGGCCGGCGTCTTCATCAGTAAACACTTCCGGGATAAGTTGCCGTGGTCGATCTGTAGAACTTCTTCTCCCTGACGTTTCGTTCTCAACTACGGAGAATATCTTCCGAGGTGAGTCGACGACTGGCTGCCAGGAGTTGGGGCCGCCGCTTATATGGAGATCGTAGAGGGCGCCACCGCACGTCGCGTGGCGTCGATGTGTAGCTATCTCTGGCTATCGTCTGTTCTCTCGATTGCAGGCAATCGATTGTCACGTGATTGATGCAACGTCGACCGCCATATCTAGTCCAATTTTAATCCTTCTTTTTTACGATTAAAATTGTATTGATGTTTGTGGATTTCAATTGCCTCTCTATACATATGTGTATAATAATGCGACGTCCTCGCTAGCACGCTTGTCTCACCAAATTTTATTTCGTGATCTCCATCCTTAAAAACATGTTCCGCTACTGCCGATTTGTCGATATGTCCCAAGCGACAGTTTCTTTTGTGCTCCGTCAACCGTGTATTGATGCTTCTTTTTGTAGTTCCTATGTAAACGCTGCCACAACTACACGGAATTTTATATACCCCTGGGGTGGCTAGGGGGTGACGAGCATCTTTTGTCGATATTAGGTATTCACTAATTTTCTTAGTAGGTCTGAAAATAGTCTCCACCTGAATCTTGGCTAGTACTTTCCCAATGCGATCCGTGATGTTATGGATGAACGGAAGACATACTTTTCCAGCTGATGGTTGTTGCTGTCTCCTATTTTTAGGCATTTTTCTACCTGGTTGAAGTGCTCGGTTAATCTCGTTTTTCGTATAACCATTTTTCGCAAAAGCCATACATAAATGAATTATTTCGTCTTGTAAGTAGCCTGGTTCACAAATATTATTGGCCCCATCCACTAGTGTTTTTATGACCCCCCCTCTTTTGCCTAGGGTGGTGGTTTGAGTTCTTATGGAGGTAGCGATCAGTATGTGTACCTTTCCTGTAGACCTTATGGCCTAAGGTCACATCCGCCCGTTTGATAACTGATACATCCAAAAAGTTAAGTTGTCCATTCTTCTCTTTCTCCATAGTAAATTTGATCTTTAGGTTGATGCTATTTAAGTGCACCAGGAAATCATTCACGTCTTCTTCCTCATGATTCCATATTACAAAGGTATCATCCACATACCGATACCACTTCGAGGGGCTTTTTTTGGCCGACTGCAGTGCTTGATGTTCAAAATATTCCATGAATAAATTCGCAATTGTGGGGCTTAGGGGGCTTCCCATGGCTACCATATCCATCTGTTCATAAAATTCATCATTGTACTGAAAATAGGTGGGGGATCGATAGAGTTGGAACAAGGCGACTATATCAGTAGGGAACATATCGGCTATATGAGAGAGAGCTTCATCAACTGGAACCATAGTGAACAAAGACACTATATCAAAACTGACAAGGATGTCATTAGGACCGACAGTAATTTCCCTCAATTTCTCAATGAAGTGTAGAGAGTTTTTAATATGACTCTCAGTTTTGCCTATGTAAGGTTGTTACAAAGAGGCAAGGTGTCTGGCTATTTCTTGGTTAGGAGCTCCAATTGCGCTGACTATCGGTCTCAAAGGAACATCAGGCTTATGTATCTTTGGTAATCCATATAATCTCGGAGGATAAGCATCCGTTTTACAAAGATACTTTTTAACTTCTGTAGGAATGGAAGACAGTTTTATCAGACGATTGGTGGCATTCAGCACATTCGTTGTGGGATCCTTTTTCAACTTCTTGTATGTGCTGGGTTCCAGGAGATCACTGATCTTCTTGTGATAATCCTCAGTATTCATTAAAACAGTAACATTTCCCTTGTCAGCGGCACCTATAATAACATTCTTGTCTGCATTGATCTCCCGCAATGCCTTCCTTTCCCCTTGAGACAGATTGCTGCTGGGTGGCTTAGCTTTGCGTAATATCCTGGAGGTTTCCATTCTAATTTCATCAGCAGAGTACGATGGTAACTGACGAATTCCTGCCTCTATATTAGCAATAATGTCCTCCATAGGAACCTTGGATGGAGTGATTGCAAAATTCCCTCTTTTAGACAGAACAGAAAGTTCTTCCTTAGACAATTCTTTTTCCGATAAATTAATAACCGTTTGGGAATTGTTTGGAATCGGTGTTACCTGTCGACCCTCTTGTAGACGATCAAACTTCTCCTTCTGCCTATTGGAAGACACTTCTGCACTAATCTCCATAGATCTAAATGTTAAACTGTCCACTTTGTTCCAATGACAAAACTGCATAGTATTGCTAATAAGTAAATGAAGATTTAGCAGTTGACTATCACATACCGCCAATCCTCGTCGTGTCTGATGTATCCACTCACGTAGTAACGCCACTTCCACACGAGAATAAATACGGTTAGCTTGTGCCGAATGACACATTCTTCTCACTTTTAAACATTTGGGAACTATACCGGTATCACGACAGCGTAGCAGAAAAGTGAGTGACCAAAGTTGTTGACCTTTCTTCTTGCGTAGGTTCTCCAGTTTTCGTACCCTAGTTGACATTTCCTCCCCGTAGGGGCGTCGAATCATCCCATGTAGGTTTTCACGGCCGGCGTCTTCATCAGTAAACACTTCCGGGCTAAGTTGCCGTGGTCGATCTGTAGAACTTCTTCTCCCTGACGTTTCGTTCTCAACTACGGAGAACATCTTCCGAGGTGAGTCGACGACTGGCTGCCAGGAGCTGGGGCCGCCGCTTATATGGAGATCGTAGAGGGCGCCACCGCACGTCGAGTAGCGTCGATGTGTAGCTATCTCTGGCTATCGTCTGTTCTCTCGATTGCAGGCAATCGATTGTCACGTGATTGATACAACGTCGACCGCCATATCTTGTCCAATTTTAATCCTTCTTTTTTACGATTAAAATTGTATTGATGTTTGTGGATTTCAATTGCCTCTCTATCCATACGTGTATAATAATGCGACGTCCTCGCTAGCACGCTTGTCTCACCAAATTTTATTTCGTGATCTCCATCCTTAAAAACATGTTCCGCTACTGCCGATTTGTCGATATGTCCCAAGCGACAGTTTCTTTTGTGCTCCGTCAACCGTGTATTGATGCTTCTTTTTGTAGTTCCTATGTAAACGCTGCCACAACTACACGGAATTTTGTATACCCCTGGGGTGGCTAGGGGGTGACGAGCATCTTTTGTTGATCTTAGGCATTCACTAATTTTCTTAGTAGGTCTGAAAATAGTCTCCACCTGAAACTTGGCTAGTACTTTCCCAATGCGATCTGTGATGTTATGGATGAACGGAAGAAATACTTTTCCAGCTGATGGTTGTTGTTGTCTCCTATTTTTAGGCATTTTTCTACCTGGGTGAAGTGCTCGGTTAATCTTGTTTTTCGTATAACCATTTTTCGCAAAAGCCATTCATAAATGATTTAGTTCTTCTTGTAAGTAGCCTGTAAGTTGTCTTGCATAGGCAAAACTGAGAGTCATATTAAAAACTCTCTACACTTCATTGAGAAATTGAGGGAAATTACTGTCGGTCCTAATGACATCCTTGTCAGTTTTGATATAGTGTCTTTGTTCACTATGGTTCCAGTTGATGAAGCTCTCTCTCATATAGCCGATATGTTCCCTACTGATATAGTCGCCTTGTTCCAACACTGTCGATCCTCGACCTATTTTCAGTACAATGATGAATTTTATGAACAGATGGATAGGGTAGCCATGGGAAGCCCCCTAAGCCCCACAATTGCGAATTTATTCATGGAATATTTTGAACATCAAGCACTGCAGTCGGCCAAAAAAAGCCCCTCGAAGTGGTATCGGTATGTGGATGGTACCTTTGTAATATGGAATCATGAGGAAGAAGACTTGAATGATTTCCTGGTGCACTTAAATAGCATCAACCCAAAGATCAAATTTAATATGGAGAAAGAGAAGAATGGACAACTTAACTTTTTGGATGTATTAGTTATCAAACGGGCGGATGTGACCTTAGGCCATAAGGTCTACAGGAAAGGTACACATACTGATCGCTACCTCCATAAGAACTCAAACCACCACCCTAGGCAAAAGAGGGGGGTCATAAAAACACTAATGGATAGGGCCAATAATATTTGTGAACCAGGCTACTTACAAGAAGAACTAAATCATTTATGTATGGCTTTTGCGAAAAATGGTTATACGAAAAACGAGATTAACCGAGCACTTCATCCAAGTAGAAAAATGCCTAAAAATAGGAGACAGCAACAACCATCAGCTGGAAAAGTATTTCTTCCGTTCATCCATAACATCACGGATCGCATTGGGAAAGCACTAGCCAAGTTTCAGGTGGAGACTATTTTCCGACCTAATAAGAAAATTAGTGAATGCCTAAGATCAACAAAAGATGCTCGTCACCCCCTAGCCACCCCAGGGGTATACAAAATTCCGTGTAGTTGTGGCAGCGTTTACATAGGAACTACAAAAAGAAGCATCAATACACGGTTGACGGAGCACAAAAGAAACTGTCGCTTGGGACATATCGACAAATCGGCAGTAGCGGAACATGTTTTTAAGGATGGAGATCACGAAATAAAATTTGGTGAGACAAGCGTGCTAGCGAGGACGTCGCATTATTATACACATATGTATAGAGAGGCAATTGAAATCCACAAACATCAATACAATTTTAATCGTAAAAAAGAAGGATTAAAATTGGACTAGATATGGCGGTCGACGTTGCATCAATCACGTGACAATCGATTGCCTGCAATCGAGAGAACAGACGATAGCCAGAGATAGCTACACATCGACGCTACGCGACGTGCGGTGGCGCCCTCTACGATCTCCATATAAGCGGCGGCCCCATCTCCTGGCAGCCAGTCGTCGACACACCTCGGAAGATGTTCTCCGTAGTTGAGAACGAAACGTCTGGGAGAAGAAGTTCTACAAATCGACCACGGCAACTTAGCCCGGAAGTGTTTACTGATGAACCGATTTTCGGTTTTTTATTGCTATTCCTTCCAGTAATAAACAGACCTCGAACAGTTATTGAAATTTCTAAAGGAGGTGAATGTGTAGGAGATCACGATTGATATTGGTTTGAGTCTGCGGCAGAGATCGTTCTCATTGTCTCCAGCAAAATTTGAGAATTTGAAGGAGATGGGCGCGTGGCAGCGAGACTGAAAGGTCGCAAGTTGATGATTTCCCTGCATCGTCACTTTTGAATGGCGTCAAGCAACCAAAAAATTAAGGGTTCAGCTTCTATCCCAAATGTATAGCATGTCAATAAAATACAGGTATATCAATTAAATATACCTTCTCTTCCAATGAATATTATGGATGTTTGCTTTTTGTATTGTATGGTGTCACAAGTCTGTTGTGCTTCCTCTCGTTTTTAATCTTTTAAGGCCAATGGAACATTGTACTTCGCTGCCAACGCACTTCGTAAAATAATTCCAAAATACGGAAAGTACCACTCTGCTATACAGCTGATATCCGAGGGCGACAGCAAGAAACTACCACATAGACCAGGTGGGGGCAGGTCTTGCACGTTGTACATACGCGCTTACTGTCTAATAGGTACGTATGCTCTCTGCAATACTGTGCAAATTCTTATGCTAGGTGTCTGTCGCTAATTTCTAACTGTAGGCGTTGTTATAACAATAGTGCTGATCACATTTCCCAATTTCTATAACAAACCAATATTTCAAAGGAATGAATGATTTACATATACACATTACTCGGTATAACAAAAAATTCTAAAAACCAAAAAGTTTAGTATTTCTGCTATGGCAAGATGATATGCCAGTTTTTTTACCTGATTATTGGTAAAAAAATGAATAACCCTGTTACAGCTGAGACCAAACAAACACCGAAAAATACCCAGACCTAAAAAAACGGCATCGGTTTTAACTAATCGGTTTTTCGCATCCCTACCAAGCGGCCGGGCTCCCTACAGGTGGGTCTCCCCACCTAGCTACTCAACGGATTACATTGCACCCCCGTGAGGGTAATTACCTTCAGTTTGGAAACCACTGTTCTAAAAGACAGCTGCCGTTGTAGCAATCAGTCAGGGGTAAGCTTGGCCACATCTTATGTTCTGTCCAGTTTTCTCATACCAGCCTCCTAGCTCAGTTGTTGTTACTATGATCAGCTGCAGACGATAATGTAACACTGATTCGTTTTCGTTGTTTGTATCTTTACTCTATTCGGCGCGTTTATTTCATGCGACTGAATGTCTGAAATTATGGGCAAAAGCGCACAGGAAATTAAAGAGGTTATTACCATCTCGCTAAGCAAACCAAATACTGCTCGTTGACAGGGAGCTTGAGAGTGTATCCAGAACTGAAGGAACAGAAATTGTTGCCGCAGCCATATGGTGCACAGTAGCCAAAGCAAACTGCTAACTGCATGCTCGACTGTCAATCACTTTGTTGTTATGAGCGAGGTGTATATTCATATGTTTTCTGTCATGAATGGTTTCTCATAACTTTACTTCTAGCGCTCGGTGCGGGGATTAGCAAAGTGTGTTGACACTCTGTCTAGTGTGAACACCACCGTTTTATTCCGTTGTCCTCCAGTCACCCACTTTACATGGGGCTCCCAAAACCGGATTCGTAAATTAATTTCGCAATACCGCTTTTGCGTGGTCATGTGAGCACTTCAAAATTGATTCTCGAAATCCGCTTCCGGTTGCCCGTTTTGTAATTCCCCAATCGATTTTCGCACCCCCTTGTAAACACAACCGATTTTGAAACGTTCTTGGGCTGTTAGGTTTTGTCTTGTTATTAAGAATTTCCGGATCATATGGACAAAGTGGTTTTTTGTACAGTGAAGGATAAGTAGAAATATTAGACTGAAGCTGTTTACACCTCTTCTAATTGAAGAGAAATAGCGATTGTGTTGACTGAATCACAAACTGTATCAGCTGTTTTCCAGGCGTCATATTTAACTGGGCTAGTAAATCGGATTCAGACCTTAACATGTAAAGACGACAACGAAAAACGGTTTCCGAAATTCGGTTTTCGTTGCATGTACATGCAGTAAGTGTGAATCGAGCTGCATCGTCCACAATGCACCAGATCGACTCGTTATGTAGTACGTAAATCAGCAGAGAGAAGGCACGATGGCCGATAAGCGCACCCACTGCAGTTGGCGCCGTTTGTCCCGTAGCAACGCAACAGTTTAATCCGCCGGTGGGCCTAACCGCCGTTTCGGTCAGCGCGGATGTCGTAACGCGGTCAGCATCGCGGGAATTCAGTCAGTGGGTCCGCCTGGGCCGCCGCGCGTGGCGGAAGCGCGAACTAACTGGACCACGGCGAGCGCAAGGCCAAGGTCAGCGGCCGCACTCCAGAGATGCTAGCCGTGTGGCAACAGCCGCGTCGCCGGGCAACAGGTTTTTATTCTCCTGACCGTTACGCGTCGCTGGCTGGGAATTCTCGTGCGCAGACCGCAATGCCAAACGATATACAAGCTTGCGAAATTACTTTCCACCTCGTCCGCAGAAAATCAAACCGTCCATCCTGGCTTAGGGGTATCCCGGCAGGAAAGGAACCGTCGCTGACCCTCATTGGCGCTGAGAAAACAGAAACGTGCACAGCCACCTCGCTCTTCCGCGTACGGGATGGCGGACTTTTTGTCCAACGGTAAGCATTTGCAAATTTACAGTCATTTGCGGCGCTCGTTTTTGCACCGCGTACAGTAAGTCGCGGCTGGAGGTCCAGCGGATATAAGGTTCTATGGTTTGCAGGAAGCGCTTAAAAGACCATCCTCAGTAAATATCTGGTACCGGTACGCCGAAAGTACGGCTCAAATTCGGCATCCTATCGTGAAGTCTTTTTTAAATACAACAATGATACAATGTATAATAATAAGTATACATGGCGGAAATATCCCTGCACAGAAACCGACAATCTAAAAATTTCCCTTGGCCGCGATCAATTTCATAGGACATCTACATTCCACATTGCGCACTCCTGAAAAAGATAGATGGGAATTGGCAGATACCGTTTACGTATCAACATATTTCTGAAAACTACCAGCACCCATGACAAGTAAATCAAAAGAGACCCATATTTTAGGTCCCGCGTGATTCAAGAGAAACGTTTACAAACTGACATGCCACATCGGGCATGCAATAGAGATCAGTAATCACGTATGAACCGGGGGTCGCAAACGGTCACGAGAGGGCGTTGCTGTACAAATACCGGCGAAGCGCACAGAGACCTTCACCATTCACACCGTGGAAGCGTTGGAAGTAACATGACCGTCTGTCTACACATACCGCGAAATGGCTAAGGTGCATTTGATTTATGGCGCGGCCAACTTCAGTGGACGAGAAGCCGTTCGAAATATTCCGATGGATAGGTGCCGTCTCACACACAGCCTGCATCGCCGATTGAGTTCGTTCCATGTGCACAAGCGGGATGCTGGTCACCAATGACCAACACGGACAGCTGCTGTGGAAGAAAGCGTTCTCGAAAGGGGGCAGCGTACGCCGTCAACACGATGAGTTCCGCGCCACTGATATTCCCGAATCTTCCGTCTTGCGCATTGTATAAGACTAAGGTCTGCGTCCATTTCATTTCCAACGCGTCCAGGCATTGCAACCGGGGAACTACAACAAGAGCAAGGGACTTGCGGCGTTGTTTCTGCAGGAATCCGGTGCAGACCGAAGCTTCACAGCGAATGTCCTTTTCACCGGTGAGGCCCCTTTCTCACTCGAGGATGTGAGCCTGCATACGTGGACGGGTGTCAATATACACTACTGGCCATTAAAATTGTTACACCACGACGATGACGTGCTACAGACGCGAAATTTAGCCGACAGGAAGAAGATGCTGTGCACGCAAATGATTAGCTTTTCAGAGCATTCACACAAGGTTGGCACCGGTGGCGACACATACAGCGTGCTGACATGAGGAAAGTTTCCAACCGATTTCTCATACACAAACAGCAGTTGACCGGCGTTGCCTGGTGAAACGTTGTTGTTATGCCTCATGTAAGGAGGACAAGTGCGTACCATCACGTTTCCGACTTTGATAAAGGTCAGACTGTAGCCTATCGCGATTGCGGTTTATCGTATCGCGACATTGCTGTTCGCGTTGGTCGAGATAGAATGACTGTTAGCATAATATGGAATCTGTGAGTTTAGGAGGGTTATACGGAACGCCGTTCTGGATCCCAACGGCCTCGTATCACTAGCAGTCGAGATGACGGGCATCTTATCCGCTTGGCTGTAACGGATCGTTCAGCCACGTCTCGATCCCTGAGTCAACAGATGGGGACCTTTGCAAGACAACCACCATCTGCACGAACAGTTCGACGACGTTTGCGGCAGCATGGACTATCAGCTCGGAGACCCTTGACGCTGCATCACAGACGGGAGCGCCTGCGATGGTGTACTCAACGACGAACCTGGGTGCACGAATGGCAAAACGTCATTTTTTCAGAGAAATCCAGGTTCTGTTTACAGCATCATGATGGTCGCATCCGTGTTTGGCGACATCGCGGTGAACGCACATTGGAAGCGTGTATTCGTCATCGCCATACTGGCGTATCACCCGGGGTGAGGGTAAGGGGTGCCATTGGTTACACGTCTCGGTCACCTCTTGTTCGCACTGACGGCACTTTGAACAGTAGAGGTTACATTTCAGGTGTTTTACGACCCGTGGCTCTACCCTTCATTCGATCCCTGCGGAACCCTACATTTCAGCAGGATAATGCACTACCGCATGTTGCAGGTCCTGTACGGACCTTTCTGGATACAGAAAATGTTCGACTGCTGCCCTGGCCAGCACATTCTCCAGATCTCTCACCAACTGAAAACGTCTGGTCAATGGTGGCCGAGCAACTGGCTCGTCACAGTACGCCAGTCACTACTCTTGATGAACTGTGGTATCGTGTTGAAGCTGCAGGGGCAGCTGTACCTGTACACGCCATCCAAGCTCTGTTTGACTCAATGCCCAGGTGTATCAAGGCCGTTATTACGACCAGAGGTGGTTGTTCTGGGTACTGATTTCTCAGGATCTATATACCCAAATTGCGTGAAAATGTAATCACATGTCGTATCTAGTATAATATATTTGTCCAATGAATACCCGTTTATCATCTGCATTTCTTCTTGGTGTAGCGGTTGGTAAGGCGGGTACCAGGTTGAGATTCATTGGGAGAGTGCTTAGAAAATGTAGTCCATCAACAAAGGAGGTGTCTTACATAACACTCGTTCGACCTATACTTGAGTATTGCTCATGAGTGTGGGATCCGTACCAGATCGGTCTGACGGAGGAGGTAGAGAAGTTCCAAAGAAGAGCGGCGCGTTTCGTCACAGGGTTATTTGGTAACCGTGATAGCGTTACGGAGATGTTTAATAAACTCAAGTGGCAGACTCTGCAAGAGAGGCGCTCTGCATCGCGGTGTAGCTTGCTCGCCAGGTTTCGAGAGGGTGCGTTTCTGGATGAGGTATCGAAGATATTGCTTCCCCCTACTTATACCTCCCGAGGAGATCACGAATGTAAAATTAGAGAGATTAGAGCGCGCACGGAGGCTTTCAGACAGTCGTTCTTCCCGCGAACCATACGCGACTGGAACAGGAAAGGGAGGTAATGACAGTGGCACGTAAAGTGCCCTCCGCCACACACCGTTGGGTGGCTTGCGGAGTATCAATGTAGATGTAGATGTAGATGTAGCAATTTTAATGGCCAGTAGTGTAGATGCTATACGTACTCGTGCCTCACTACGCAACTTTACTCTTAACGTGTGTGCTAGCATCCTCTGAAACGGTTCAATTGGGCAGTACATTCTCCCGGACCGCCTTGATGGCCGCACGTAACCCGTATTGCAGCGAGAGGTTTTGCCGGACATACTGAATGATGTTCCCATATCTATTCGTTGCCGCATTGGACTTCAGCAAGACGGAGCCCCCGCACATTCCAGCGGACAAGTGAGGGCACATCTGCAGGTAACCTTTCCCGGACGTTAGATTGGCCAAAGTGGGCCAGTCTGTGGCCACCACGCTCACCAAACCTATCCTCGATCGATTTTTTCCTGTGTGGTACCTGAGAGGCCTTGCGTATGAAACACCTGTTACATCGCCAGAGGACCTAGTAGGCAGGACTGTTGTGGCAGCAGGATGTCTTTGAGATACACCAGTTATCTTTGGGAAGGTGCGTCGTTCAACGCAGCATCGATGTCAGGCGTGTCTCGATGTATGTGAACGAAACTTTGATCATCCCCTGTAGTGGGAGTCCATTTGTAGCATGTGACTAAATAACTGTAACGCCTTTTAATAGCTTCAAATGGTTTAAATGGCTCTGAGCACCATGGGACTTACAGCCGAGGTCATCAGTCCCGTAGAACTCAGAACTACTTAAACCTAACTAACCTAAGGACATCACACAGATCCATGCCCGAGGCAGGATTCGAACCTGCGACCGTAGCAGTCGCGCGGTTCCAGACTGAAGCGCCTAGAACCGCTCGGTCACACCGGCCGGCTAATAGCTTCAGATGGCCTTTGCGACACCGGGCTTCTATGTGATTACTGATACTTGTGTGCACGATGTGCCATGTAACTTTGTAAACTTTTTTTAATCACTCTGCGGATTTTGCTTATGTTCTCTCCTCTTTAAGGTTCTATGTGCAAAGCAGAATGTTCGCCTCACGAATAGTACCTATACACTGCGTTCTGATTCGAGACTTTTTTTACTTTATTGCGGTTCGAAGTAGGGGAGAGTACTACACCCTTCTTATAATTTCGCCTATAGCCAGCCCTGTAATAGAAGTTTAATAGATTTTCTTACTCCTTTTTTAAATGATCCCATACACTATTTGTGTGGTGCAGTCTTTTTCTTAAATTATTTTAGTAAGGTTTTTCCAAATCTGGAGAAATGGTCCAAGGTATAGTATGATCGAGTACCTAAGAACAAATATTCGATTGAAATTTAAAAGTGTTGCAACCCGAGAAAAACTTGTAGTATTGTATTCAGTAATCTGTTACATTATGATTATGCCATCCGCTAATAATCAGTAAATGAAATCAACTTATGGAAAAGTGTCATCAGAAACCAGTTACAGGTTAAATACATTCTGAAACGGAAGCTGTTGGAAACGAACACACATTTCCTTTTGAAAGCGGGCAATACTGTCAAGACATTAAAAAAATAGTTCATTTGCAAATATCACTTGTTTCATGGTAAAAGACCTTCTTCTGTCTCAAGGTGCAAGATAGTACACGATGGACGAAGTATGGCTTTACCAGCTTATTCTTTGCAATATATGCATAGAGGCAGCCAAAACAAATAGTGCTCGTCATATCTTTAATGCGACGTCCAGTGTCGGCGGAAAGCGTCGTTTTGTTTTCCGTTACGAACGGAATGATTTTTAAAGCGGAATTTTACGTGCCCGTTCGACAGAGGGACCCCAAATTAGTCTAGTGCGACATTCCTTTTGTCAGTATGTATTAACAGGGACAGTAAAACACGAAGAATAATGAGTATTCCAGAAGCGAGAGCGCAGCTCTGGTCCGCACTCACTGCCACTGCCATGCAGAAGCGCTCCTCACTCGCTGCTGGAATACTCATTATTTTTCGTGTTTTACTGTCCCTGTTAATACATACTGACAAAAGGAATGTCGCACTAGACTGATTTGTGCTGCGCTGTTGAACGGGCACGTAAAATTCCGCTTTAAAAATCATTCCGTTTGTAACAGAAAACAAAACGACGCTTTCCAGAGACGCTGAGTGTCGTGTGAAAGACGCGAAGAACAGGATTTGTTTGGTCTGGCGCCCGCTACAAGGTTCAAAAACGAAATTGCAAATATGTTCCGAAACAACAGAGAAAATGTGGTCGACTAGCCGTAGGAGAGACACCTCGTATACTTAGTTTTAAAGATAAGCAAAATTTCACTCACCAAAAAAGTCTGTAACTGAAGAATTATCAGTCTGTTCAAAGTAGCTTCAATATATTATACAGCACTTAAATATGTAGACCTCGTAATATTTACAAATACTGCAAAAAACAAAACTTTATGTCTCACAATAACAAGAGCTGAAGAAAATGCTGGGATCTGCTTATGCGCATTTGCTCATCTAATTCCAAAATCGGTCACTAGACTGAAGTAATGACCAAGAAACATTATATGTTCCTTGATACAATATTCTCAAATGCAACACATTCCCCCACATACCGGGCACTTAGCAGTTCATTACATAATCGATACATGTGATCTACATCTACATCTACATGACTACTCTGCAATTCACATTTAAGTGCTTGGCAGAGGGTTCGTCGAACCACAATCATACCATCTCTCTATCATTCCACTCCCGAACAGCGCGCGGGGAAAACGAACACCTAAACCTTTCTGTTCGAGCTCTGATTTCTCTTATATTATTTTGATGATCATTCCTACCTATGTAGGTTGGGCTCAACAAAATATTTTCGCATTCGGAAGAGAAAGTTGGTGACTGAAATTTCGTAAGTAGATCTCGCCGCGACAAAAAACGTCTTTGCTTTAATGACTTCCATCCCAATTCGCGTATCGTATCTGCCGCACTCTCTCCCCTACTACGTGATAATACAAAATGAGCTGCCCTTTTTTGCACCCTTTCGATGTCCTCCGTCAGTCCCACCTGGTAAGGATCCCACACCGCACAGCAATATTCTAACAGAGGACGAACGAGTGTAGTGTAAGCTGTCTCTTTAGTGGACTTGTTGCATCTTCTAAGTGTCCTGCCTATGAAATGCAACCTTTGGTTCGCCTTCCCCACAATATTATCTATGTGGTCTTTCCAACTGAAGTTGTTCGTAATTTTAACACCCAGGTACTTAGTTGAATTGACAACCTTGAGAATTGTACTATTTATCGAGTAATCGAATTCCAACGGATTTCTTTTGGAACTCATGTGAATCACCTCACACTTTTCGTTATTTAGCGTCAACTGCCACCTGCCACACCTTACAGCAATCTTTTCTAAATCGCTTTGCAACTGATACTGGTCTTCGGATGACCTTACTAGTCGGTAAATTACAGCATCATCTGCGAACAACCTAAGAGAACTGCTCAGATTGTCACCCAGGTCATTTACGTATATAGATCAAGAACAGCAGAGGTCCCAGGACGCTTCCCTGGGGAACACCTGATATCACTTCAGTTTTATTCGATGATTTGCCGTCTATTACTACGAACTGCGACCTTCCTGACAGGAAATCACTAATCCAGTCGCACAACTGAGACGATACCCCATAGGCCCGCAGCTTGATTAGAAGTCGCTTGTGAGGAACGGTGTCAAAAGCTTTCCGGAAATCTAGAAATACGGAATCAACTTGAGATCCCCTGTCGATATCAGCCATTACTTCGTGCGAATAAAGAGCTAGCTGCGTTGCACAAGAACGATGTTTTCTGAAACCATGCTGATTACGTATCAATAGATCGTTCCCTTCGAGGTGATTCATAATGTTTGAATACAGTATATGCTCCAAAACCCTACTGCAAACCGACGTCAATGATATAGGTCTGTAGTTAGATGGATTACTCCTACTACCCTTCTTAAACACTGGTGCGACCTGCGCAATTTTCCAATCTGTAGGTACAGATCTATCGGTGAGCGAGCGGTTGTATATGGGTGCTAAGTAGGGAGCTATTGTATCAGCGTAATATGAAAGGAACCTAATCGGTATACAATCTGGACCTGAAGACTTGCCCGTATCAAGCGAATTGAGTTGCTTCGCAACCCATAAGGTATCTATATCTAAGAAACTCTTGCTAGCAGCTGTTCGTGTTTCAAATTCTGGAATATTCCATTCATCTTCCCTGGTGAAGAAATTTCGGAAAACTGCGTTCAATAACTCCGCTTTAGCGGCACAGTCGCCGATAACAGTACCATCGGCACCGCGCAGTGAAGGTATTGACTGCGTCTTGCCGCTTGTGTACTTTACATACGACCAGAATTTCTTCGGATTTTCTACCAAATTTCGAGACAATGTTTCGTTGTGGAACCTATTAAAGGCATCTCGCATTGAAGTCCGTGCCAAATTTCGCGCGTCTGTAAATTTTAGCCAATCTTCGGGATTTCGCGTTCTTCTGAACTTCGCATGCTTTTTCCGCTGCCTCTGCAACAGCGTTCGGACCTGTTCTGTATACCATGGGGGATCAGTTCCATCTCTTACCAATTTATCAGGTATGAATCTCTCAATTGTCGTTGCTACTATATCTTTGAATTTGAGCCACATCTCGTCCACATTTGCATAGTCAGTTCGGAAGGAATGGAGATTGTCTCTTAGGAAGGCTTCTAGTGACACTTTATCCGCTTTTTTAAATAAAATTATTTTGAGTTTGTTTCTGGTGGATTTGGAAGAAACGGTATTGAGCCTAGCTACAACGACCTTGTGATCACTAATCCCTGTATCAGTCATGATGCTTTCTATCAGCTCTGGATTGTTTGTGGCTAAGAGGTCAAATGTGTTTTCGCAACCATTTACAATTCGCGTGGGTTCGTGGACTAACTGCTCGAAATAATTTTCGGAGAAAGCATTTAGGACAATTTCGGAAGATGTTTTCTGCCTACCACCGGTTTTGAACAAGTATTTTTGCCAACATATCGAGGGAAGGTTGAAGTCCCCACCAACTATAACCGTATAGTGGGGTATTTATTTGTTACGAGACTCAAATTTTCTCTGAACTGTTCCGCAACTATATCATCGGAGTCTGGGGGTCGGTAGAAGGTGCCAATTATTAACTTAGTTCGGCTGTTAAGTATAACCTCCACCCATACCAATTTGCACGGAGTATCTACTTCGACTTCACTACAAGATAAACCACTACTGACTGACACAAACACTCCACCACCAATTCTGCCTAATCTATCTTTCCTGAACACCGTCTGAGACTTCGTAAAAATTTCTGCAGAACTTATTTCAGGCTTTAGCCAGCTTTCTATACCTATAACGATTTCAGCTTCTATGCTTTCTATTAGCGCTTGAAGCTCAGGGACTTTCCCAGCACAACTACAACAATTTACAACTACAATTCCGACTGTTCCTTAATTCAAGCACGTCCTGTATTTATAATACGCCCGAAATTTATGAATTAAACAATGCAAGTACCCAAAAACACGCAAAGAAATTAAGAATTAAACTATGTAACAAATAAGTAAGCTAGGGGTATAGGACTTGCTGCTGCAGCTGCTTATCCAACGGCGGCAGGGAGCACACTGGCTAACGAATTGACTTGAGACTAATTTACCCAAGTACATAGGGCGCACGTAGTACCTGATAAATGACCAACGACATAGAGAGCAAAAGTTTTCCTCTCCCCACCCTCTCCCAGATTCGAAAAAAATTATGATTTCTGCCAGTCGAACTCCTCTCCTGCCCCATCGCACAGAGAGCTATGTCAGTTCAGTATCAGTTTCAGGAAATGGAGACCATTTAATAAATATAAGAGGATCAGTCATAAAGTTTTAATTTTCAAGCTGTGAACGTGAAATCTAGTTCTGGTGACAGTTATCCTCCATACATTAACCCTTCAATGCTGCATGTGCCCCAGAAATTTCAAAACTGTTTGACCGATACCAGCTATTCTCCTTGCAACGCCAGATGGCTTCCAGTAGCACTGTACGTCTAATTACCGATTTTTTTTCCTCGCGCCTAAATCTGCTAAAAATTTAAACGTATCTAAATGTTATCTGCCTGACAGCAAAACAATATGTACGCATGGTTTCGTTTTGAAACTCAAATGGCAGCCGTGTTTGCAGAGCACATTAGGCGATTTTGTGGTCCTCCTGATATACACTATGTGATCAAAGGTATTCGGACATCTGGATGAAAATGACTTACAAGTTCGTGGCGCCTTCCATCGATAATGCTGGAATTCTGTATGGTGTTGGTCCACCCTTAGCCTTGATGACAGCTTCCACTCTTGCATGCATACGTTCAATCAGGTGTTGGAAGGTTTCTTGGGGAATGGCAGCCCATTCTTCACGGAGTGCTGCACTGAGGAGAGGTATCGATGTCGGTCGAGGAGGCCTGGCATGTAGTCAGCGTTCCAAAACATCCCAAAGGTGTTCTATAGGAGTCAGGTTAGGACTCTGCGCCCGTCCATTACAGAGATGTTACTGTCGTGTAAACACTCCGCTACAGGCCGTGCGTTATGATCAGGTACTCTATCGTGTTGAAAGATGCAATCACCATCACCGAAATGTTCAACAGTGCGAAGCAAGAAGGTGCTTAAATCATCAGTGTAGGCCTGTGCTGTGATAGTGCCACGCAAAACAAGAAGGGGTGCAAGCCCCCTCCATGAAAAACATGACGACACCACAAAACCACCGCCTCGGAATTTTACTGTTGGCACTACACACGGTGGCAGATGACGTTCACAGGGCATTCGCCATACCCACACCTTGCCATCGGATCGCCACATTGTGTACCGTGATTCGTCACTCTACATAACGTTTTTCCACTGTTCAATCGTCCAGTGTCTACGCTCCTTACACCAAGCGAGGTGTCGTTTGGCATTCACCGGCGTGATGTGTGGCTTATAAGCAGCCGCTCGACCATGAAATCCAAGTTTTCTCACCTCCCGCCTAACTGTCATAGTACTTGCAGTGGATCCTGATGCAGTTTCGAATTCCTGTGTGATGGTCTGGATAGATGTCTGCCTATTACACATTACGACCCTCTTCATCTGTCGGTCTACAGACGAGGTCGGCCTGTGCGCTTTTGTGCTGTACGTGTCCCTTCACGTTTCCACTTCACTATCACATCGGAAAACAGTGGACCTAGGGATGTTCAGCAGCGTGGAAATATCGCGTGCAGGCGTATGACACAAGTGACACCCAATTACCTGACCACGCTCGAAGTCCGTGTGTTCTGCGGAGCGCCCTTTTCTGCTCTGTCACGATGTCTAATGACTACTGATGTCGCTGACATGAAGTTCCTGGCAGTAGGTGGCAGCACAATGCACCTAATATGAAAAACGTATGGTTTTGGGGATGTCCGGATACTTTTGATCACATAGTGTACGAAGAACTGTTGCTTTTAAATCCAGACTCGTCCCAGTTCCATCGGGACATCATCAACGGATACCTTTATTCACTTCTGTAAAATACAAACATGCCATAAGTAAAAATTATTGTCATTTGTCTATTGTAGTTTTACCTTTTTTTCTACATTGTTGGGTTCTATAGAATAATAAAGTAGTAAGCACAACAGACATAAGGTGTTGTAAGCCTAATTTCATTCTAATAACTGAACAAAGTTCCAGAGTCTGATGGAATACCTATGAGTTTACATACCTGCGGAATTGCAGCTGAGTTAGCCCCTGTTTTAACCACAGTATACCGAAGACCCTTCGAATAAAAACTTGTGCTGAGTAGTAGGGGGAAAGCACACGCCATAAACGTGTACAACAAGGGCAGCAGACGTGATCCGCGAAACTACTGCCCAAGAATCTTGATATCCACTTGTCGTAGACTCTTAGAACACATTCTCAGCTGAAATGTAACGAGATATCTCGAATAGAATGACCTCCTCCGTGTCATCCAGCATGAATTCTGAACATACCGGTCATGTGAGACCCCTCACACGTCCGTCACCGACATCCTGAAAGCCATGAGTCAAGGCAGTCAGAGAGATGCAGTGTTTCTTGAATTCCGAAAGACATTTGACTCAGTACTACATCTACGTTTAATATCGAAAGTACATGGAGTATCTATCGAAATTTGTGGTTGGATTGAGGATTTTTTGATGGGGAGTACGCAACAAGTTTTGTCGTCGACAGATGCAGAAGTAACTTCGGCTGTGCCCCAGGGAAGTATGTTGGGAGCTCTGCTGTTCATGTTGTGTATTAATAACCTGAGACTTTTCGCAGATAATGCAGTTACCTATAATGAAGCACTCTCTGAAAGGAAAAAGGTACACGTGTTCATTTAGTTCTTGATAACATTTCAAAGTTGTGCAGATCAGCAACTCGCTTATTCAAAAACGTTAAGAAATGTAATGATGTGCATTTGTGACTCCAATTTCAACAAGTCACAGTTGTAATCTGTCAACTCATATAAATACCTGGGTGTAATAATCTGTTGGGATATGAAAGTACCTTCTTTCTCCAGCTCTTTCAAAGCAAACCACTGGTGCTGTGAACTATGTTAACATTTTTTCTATTATTTATGTATCATCATAAAGACGTTTTAATTTCAGATTCCGTAATTCGTTGTTTTTAAATCTAGCAAATGCGTAAGAAACTTGTAAATGGCAGAAAAATTTAATATTGTTACAGTAGCATTAAAGTTTCTTTTAACTAAGTCTAACATCGCCTTGCTGCTCTGTATTCAAAATGGCCCTAAGCACTATGGGACTTAATATCTGAGGTCATCAGTCCCCTAGAACTTAGAACTACTTAAACCTAACTAACCTAAGGACATCACACACATCCATGCCCGAGGCAGGATTCGAAACTGCGACCGTAGCAGCAGCGAGGTTGCGGACTGAAGCGCCTAGAAGCGCTCGGCCACAGCAGCTTGCTGTTCTGTATTCCTAAAAGCTGTTGGGGAAAACTTCCCTCATATACAAAAGTGTTATTTTGAAGTAACAAATGCCAGTATCAGACTTATGTTCTTGGCAATGTTTCAACAGGCTTGCAAAGCGAATCCAAGTTTAGCTGATTTGAATTAAACATAACGTCTACAACGAAATAAAAGTTTTGGACTGATTGTTTGTTAGTTCTAGATAGTGAACGCACTTCAACGACAAATGCTTTATCTTTTCTTAATAAGGAACCGAAACTTTTCAAAACCTTTCCTCCTTGTAATCAACGCACCTTGTTCCTTTTCGTTCAAAAAGCACCAAACCTATTTTTTACGCCGATCATAATTTTCACCCTGTCCGGTGAAAGTGAAACAATTTTATCGAGTAGAGTATGACGTTTTCAGTGCACTGGATTACAGCATCTGTTATATCCTCCTCAAGACTTTGACCTTTTTCTGGTTATAATCCCAAAAATTCTTTGTTAGAAATTGAAGATGAGATATATCGTACAAAAAATGACGCGGTATATCTTTTATGTCACAAGACTCGCCAAATGCTACTAGTAAAGATGAAACAAATTTAAGACCTTTGACTCGCTGAGAGGTCACATTTTAAGACTTTTGATTGTTTTAGCTTTCACTGCTTTAACAGACAATAGTAACTGTTTCATTTGTTTGAAGAGTCACACTCAGCGGGTCGAAGAGAGGCATGTGGCTCGCGACCTGCAGTTTGCCGATCACTGCCCTAGGCTGTGACCAAGACACTTCTCCATAATATCCTTGTTACAAACCTCTAGCCACGAAAGGTATAGAAGTGAGCTTCAGTGGAGTTTCAGAGGCAGCAGAGAGATATTGGCAGAAATAGAGTTGTGAGAGTCAATCGAGAAACGTGCTTGGAAAACTCATTGGGTAAGAGCCCTGGTCGCGAAAAGTTTCGTTCCGGGTTCGAGTCCCGACCCAGCACACGGGTTTAAAGTGCACGATGTTTCATTTAGCATGTCACTAAGCACTAAGTGCGTCATGCGAGACAACGAACATGGGACATAATGACAGTGTTAACTCAGCCTACCTGCCACACAGTGTCTGAATGCTGTCCTTACACCAGCCGGTCACACCACACGAGAAGTCTTTACTGCCGCGTGGCGTACCGCCCACACAAGTGTGTGTACCGTTACTCGTCTACTTTTGTCGTGACAGCTTCCCGTTTTGTTTTCGTCACGTATCGAGCGCCGATTTCGTTGCTCGCTGTTTGGTATCCTGCTAATTATGAGAGGATGCGCTGCACGCTATCCTATCAGATATTTCCCGGTGCCATCACAGAAGTTTAAGACTAATCAAAAGCTATGCCACTTCGTAAAAAAAGTGAGGAAAATGTCGTATGACGATAGCTGTATTCATGTGGATGACTTCGCACTTTTCGTTATTTAGAGTCAATTGCCACTTTTTGCACAATATGGATATCTTGTATAAATCGTTATGAAAATTCGTTTTGATCATCTGATTACTTTATAAGACGGTAAACGACAGCATCATCTGTAACCAATCTAAGAGGGCTACACAGATTGTCTCCTAAATCGTTTATGTAGATCAGGAACAGCAGAGGGCCTATTACACTTCCTTTTGGAACGCCAGACAATACTTCTATTTTACTCGATGACTGTCCATAAATTTCTGCGAACCGTGACCTTTCGACATACTCAATAGGAACACAATTTGCTTAGAAGTCACTTATGAGGAACGGTGTCAAAAGCCTTCTGGAAATCTAAAAATACGGGATCAGCTTGACATCTCCTGTCGACAGCACTCATTACTTCGATGCCTTCACCAAGAATCGCCTTGACGAGCACTTGTTTGTTTGTACAGAATACAGAGAGTAAGAAGTTTTTTTTAATTTGCAAGAAATCTTCTAGGCCATCAGCGGACAGAGAGGGAGCGACAGAGTGAGAGATCATTAATATATTTTTCGGAATGATTCAAGCAAATCCAGCCGCAGATGAAGTATAAAAGATGATACTTGTTGTTTTAGGTCGCTAACCAGCGAAGTCATCAGCGCCTTTGCTTGGAATAAATACAGATGAGTGTGGTAAAAACAATGAAACACAATAATAAAATGTAAATCCAAGTGGTATTCACGCACAAATAGTGAGAACACAATCTTCACCGTGTGACAGTGAGAAAGGTCAGCTATAAGAAGCAGACAGTACACTGCAGATAACCAGATAAAATCGAGGATAAAATACCAAAGAGACACAGTTAAAGGGGGACAGACGACTGTGGCTGGGTGGCTACTTAGAAATACTGGGAGACGGAGCTACTCAGCGACACGTTAAAACATCACACCCAGATTTATGAAAAGAAGTCGAGACATCACACAGAACCTGTGTGAGACGCAGATTTGCCCTCAAGTTGTCATATAAAGCACTCAGTAAAAAGGTGTCGCATCGACAGCTGTATTCCACATCTGTAATACACTGGTGGGTTCTCGCGACGTAAGAGAAAGCCATTTGTCAATACGGGCAGTGGCCCACTCTAAGCTTTGTATGGGTGATACCAGCTTGAATGTGGATGCCAGATTTATAGATCTGTAAGGTCTTTGTACCTCAAAATGCTGGACGCGGTTCACCACGAGTGTATTAGGCTGTCAACAGGGGCCTGTCGCACGAGTCCAGTTGCCAGCCTGCCTGCAGAGGCAGGTGAACCTCCACGTCTCCTCCGCGTTACGCCAAGAATACAGGACTCTTGGCTGTTCCAAAATCGCCAGCATCCATGTCCCGACAGCACTGGAAAGTTTGGTCCGAAACTGTTGGCGGGCAACGAGCCCTTTGGTACCCGTGCGAGAAAAAGAGTTGAGATTCTGAAAGTGCAGGGCGAGGGCCCAAATCCAGGGGAGGAGTGAGGGATCCCACTGGCTACGGAACAGGTTGCTTTTCGAACTAAATGCATACCGGAAGGATTGTTCGACAGATTATATTTTTAAACTTAAATTTTACCTGATTTTAAGTCGCCACTGGGATTTTATTGGTATTTACACACGTGAATCTAAGCGATGGTATTTCACAGGATGCTCCGGTGTGTCCCCCGACATTGTCGTAAGAATGGAGCTCCCAGAACAGCTTTCAGTTTGTTATGCGGAATTGTTTGTTATCCTGAGGGTGAAGGAAACACATATGTGGCAAAGAAATTCCTCATCTGCTCAGAATCCCAAAGTATCCTTACTGTTGGTCAGATGTACCTAGCAGACACGATGGTATAAGAAGCACAGGACGCTCACCTTTCCTTGAAAAGGCAAGAAAAGGAAATAATTTTCTGCGGGGTTCCAGGGATCACAGGAATCCTGGAAAACGAACTCGCTGATGCGGCTGCCGAGGAGGCTTGCTCCCTTCCATCTGCTCGCTGTTCAGTCCCCGTTCGCCCCTGGTAGCTGAGTGGTCATACCTAACGGCCCGGGTTCGATTCCCAGTTGGGGCGGAGATTTTCTCCGCTCAGGGACTGGGTGTTGTGTTGTCCTAATCATCATCATTTCATCCCCATCGACACGCAAGTCACCGAAGTGGCGTCAAATCGAAAGACTTGCACCAGGCGAACGGTCTACTCGACGGGAGGCCCTAGCTACATGGCATTTCCATTGTTCAGTCCCCCAGCAGGCTGTTACCACGTAGATAACCTGGAAGACTGTGTGTTGGTGGGAGGCTCAGTGCGACCGTGACTTACCGCCTTCCGGCCACGACGAGCTGAAGAAAAAATATAAGGGTGCAGGCATTGAAATTTTGGGACGTTAGTGTAATAAGATAGGCAGTCGAGATTAAGGGCTTGGACATTAACGGAAGTGAAATGAAATGATCGTATGGCATTATTGTCCGAGAAATCCCAACTGGAGTTGTTCACCCGCCCAGAGCAAGACTTTTTGACGGTACTTCGGCGACTTACGGGTCAATGGTGATGAAACCAATTTAATTAACACGGATAGAGGTTCCAGTTTAAGTAAAGCATGGAATTAGAAGCTCAGTTTGTTTAAATCGGGTTGGAAACCAAGTCAATGGTCTCCTCCTCCACCAATAAATAAGTGCCTGATAAGGCTTTTTTAAAATATATGTCAACTAAAAGAAATGCGCTAAATTTCTGTTGCAGGATAACTCACACAAATCTAAAGACTGTAAATTCAGCTAAATACTTCAGGATTATCATTATGAATAACTCAAAGTAGATAGATCACATAGAAATGTTGTGGGTAAAGCAAACCAAAGATTTTGGTTTATTGTCAGAGCACTTAGAAGGTGCAACAGATCTACTAGAGCGACTGCTTGTCTGCCTTCTTCTGGAGAACTGCAGTGCGGGATAAGATCAGCATCAGACACGATTGAAGGGACACGTCCAAAAAGTTCAAAGAAGGACAGTTTGTTTTGTATTATCGCAAAATAAGGGAGAGAGTGCCACGGATATGATACAAGAATTGGGATGCCAATTTCGATCACCAACTTTTTTCTCAGAATGTGAAAATATTTTGTTGGCGCCCATCTACACAGGGAAGAATGATCATCACAATAAAGTAAGAGAAATCAGAGCTCGCAAGGAAAGATTGAAGTGTTCGTTTTTCCCGCGCTCTGTTAAAGAGTGGAACGGTAGAGAAATAGTGTGAAAGTTGTTCAATGAACCCTCTGCCAGGTAGTTAATTCTGAATATTAGAGTAATCAAGTAGAATTTTATTTCATCAGGCTACCTTCCATTAGAAAGCTGTTGCACTCAGGGACTGTTATATTGACTCGTAAATTATAGATTGCAGCGATCAGTCGTCCTTTTTAAATTTTATTGTGCAGATCTATATATCGGTTAGAAGCTAGCCATTCTCAATGCTAAGAGTACAAGAAGTACATACATGATGTCGTAAAAAGTTACAAGTAACGGTTTAACTCATATGTTTTGTATATTACATACCACTATTATTTTCGCTCAACGCATGTAATGCCTGTTTGTCGGGCTTCATCCACAGTTCATTGAATACTACTGTTTGCGGAAGGCAGGCTGTATGGAGAACACATCGGTTGGTTACATGGCGTCATCTATGTGAACAACGTATATAAACTTCAAGGGAAGTAAACCGCTTAAAATTTGCATGAGCATTACATAAAATGAAACATAAGTAAAATTCTTACATTACAATGAAATGAACACCCTTAGCTGCTTACAGGCGTTGACATACGTCAACGGGGACAGATGAAAATGTGTGCCCTGACCGGGACTCGAATCCGGGATCTCCTGCTTACATGGCAGACGCTCTATCCATCTGAGACACCAACGACACAGAGGATAGCGCGACTGCAGGGTTTTATCTTTGGCACGCCTCCCGCGCACCCCATATTCTCAACGTATTGTCCCGCACTACATTCGTAGTGCCCCCGCCCATTATACTCATTACTCGCGGCGCGTTGCCGATTCCCGTAAGAGTTCGGGCATTGTTTGTGCATTCGCACAGAAGGGGAAGATGGTCAAGTGGCCGGTGAGCCTTAACTATATATATACTAAGATGGTATCTGTTCTTTCGGACATGTCCGAAAGAACAGATACGATCTTAGTATATAAATTCTTACATTGTCGTCCGATAGCACCCACTATATCTATAGTGGAATAGCCAAATCGCACCATCCATGCATCAGACGGACACTTGGCGCCCTCTATCAACTATTTAGTAAATATGATGAAAAATATACTTATTATGTTTTAATAAAGGGAGATATAATATAAAGATAAATATATTTAAGCCATGTCAACTAATAGGTGTATACAGCACGTGTCTTCTTGTGTTTTATAAATTTTTAAAAACTTTAAAAATGTTTTACCCACCTGACATAATTTAAACGTTTTAATAATAATAACGGACTCACAAGGAGTGAATATTGAAATTTTATTACTTGCTGGAAAATATGAAATAAGTCGGAACTGTAAAAAACGAAAAAACTACTTCTTTAAAACGTTGGCTCTGTGTGATATGAGCACAGTATATACGGTTCGATAACATAGTTTATCATAGAGAAACCGGGAAGAAGGATGTATGTCATGCTCTTGAAATATATTTCTTACATTGGAATATTAACAGCGCTACATGCCATACGACTAATAGGTCGGAAACACATGCGATCTAACATTATAGCCCGTTTTAAGTGAAGAACGTTGTAGCCTTAGGAATGCGTGTGTTTCTGTTCTTTCTTACCAATACCTTCCAGGTACTGATCCTGTAGTCTGGAATAATACTTTAAAATTGATAGCTTGGTTGATTTACGTAAAAATGCTTCTAACTCAATCTGTCTGGAGCTTCATCGCGCATAAAGAATCTCCCGTTTCTTGTTCTTCTTAACCGTCTGTTATTACATCACAACACTTTCAAATCTGTTACTATACATCGATAAGGAATGCTAACCTCCTCGACATGCGCGCATCTCGAGAAATCTTGTGCACTTGGATGGGCGATGACTCGGTAAGCTCCATTCATTCACGAGACGAGGAATGTAGCAGTCTACTTCTGGTCGGCTGCATATTAAATCGGTAACGGTGCTGCAGGGCGGGTTAGTCAATGACAGTATGAGGGGGGAGGGGTCTTTCAGTCTCTAATTTTACCCTAAGACTGTGAGAATGCTCTGTGACTCCCATCAGCATAGAGATAGATCATAAACGTAAATTAAGCACTATGCTCGAGGTGTTAGATATATGTAGAGCGCTGTCTAACACACTTTGATGATGTATGTGTTCGAGAATTAACACTGAATCGATGTACTGCACAGTCATCCATCCACATTCGCAATGATACTTGCAAAGTGAAGAAACATGCTGTCACATCATTGGTCAGTGTTGAAATTACTGTAGACTTGCTAAAATTGTTCACACTATCAACTGTGATGCTTATTATTTCAGTACATCGGCGGTGTCTTTTCCATCCCATCCATCCACTGGCACACTGTTGGTTGCCACATAATGACTGACTGACAACGCTTGTTTGAGCTGGAGAAAGAGTTTTGTGGAGGGGCGCACCTTCTGAGGATGGCTAGCACAGAAACAGTGATCGCGTACATGACTGCAATATGAGGAATCAGTCGAAATGGAACGCAAAGCAATCAGCTATTCCGTCACTATGATATATGAGATTAAATGTAGAGTTCATGAATCGCCTTCGTACTGTAGTTTGCAAACCCCCCCACAACGCCGCAAAACTCTTCCAATTTCCTTGTGTTGTAACTGACTTTCATTTAAAATCATCCAGTGTGTGTGGTGTGTTATCGTAACAGCAGTAACAACATGATTTACACCATGCGACGTCTAGTTTTGTGCATGAGGTCGTGGATCAGACCATGTTAATGCCAGTTTAGAACCTGACACAGACATCTAGGGCTCTGAGCACTATGGGACTTAACATCTGTGGTCATCAGTCCCCTAGAACTTAGAACTACTTAAACCTAACTAACCTAAGGACATCACACACATCCATGCCCGAGGCAGGATTCGAACCTGCGACCGTAGACAGACCTCGAAGTCGTGGCGAAACAACAAAATGTTTGGCAGTGTACAAAGCGTGTTAGAGCAGAAAAAGAACAATGTTTCATACAAAATGACAGGTTCACAGGATGCGTCGCTTGCGACTTACAGTACAGTCCGCGGGATACGATCATCCTCCTACTTTAAACTGGTCTGTGCAGTTGATCAATACCTGTATATTTAATAGGATCGTCACATGTGCTCAATGCATGCATGCATGCGTATTTGTTTTCGATATATGGGAGGAGAGAGATGCAGTAAAAATCTTATAAAGTTCTCTATCGGGTGAAGTTAATGGTGCTTTCATAGTTTGTAATTTTTCTCCATTAGATAGTACAGAATAACGAAGATAGCCTGTTGGGAAGATAGAGGTGAATGGACGCGGATCTGTTGTACTTGTATGTAGTTTGGGGACACACCACAGTGCAGTAACAAAAATCCTTGTCCTTGTCTCAGTTCCCGTTTCCATTGAATGGCTAAAACACTGTCCTGTCGCAGTAACACAGCTTAGCCTGTTTCTACATGTGTTGTGGAAGGTGGTAGATATATTGCCCTCCGACTCCTACTCAGTTCCGACTTAAACTGGAACAATAACATGCATAAAGCTGAAGAAATAGCAGCAAGATGCATGGGGGCTACCTAAAACGAGGTTGGAATTTTACTGTAGCAGATAGGTTCGAGAAAGGTGACGCGTTTCGAGATATGAGAGTGCAGGAAATATGATTACTAGTGGCTGTAATCAATAAAGGACTTGTCCGTAGGATCCAACGCAGGTATGTGCTTGAATTGGAGGACTTGATTCCAAACCCCAGACAGCATTTCTAGCGGATAGCTTAGCACTAGAGATCTGAAAAGCTAGTGTACATTTCTTACGACTCCAATCAGCATGCCATCCACTGTTTCTGATCCCTCTCAATCAAGCATCACCTATAGCCCAATTGATATATCACCGAACCTCTGACATGGCATCGAGGCAGAATGTGTTACAAATACTGGAGAAATGTCTAGCGGCGGTGGCGTCAGGGACTTGCAAATACCGGTTTCATACCACGTTCCTTAGCTGAACCACTCTATAAACTGGGTAATTTTATTACGAGGTTGCACTGTCGGCGACGTGTAAGCGCACTGCTGGTCTGATACTATATACTCCAGCGATCACCGTCTATATTCAGTGTTACGGTATTTGTCTGGACTAAATAACAACCTCATTCAGAGGTAATGTCGTACCTCGATTTGTAAGGCGGGTATAGCTTTTAACTTGGATACTTGTATGCACCTGTAGAACCAAGACCGCTTGTGATGGTAATATGGTTGTGTTTTTTAACATCTCACTGTCTGTAAAACGATTACGTCTCTCTTTCTAGGACATAGTGGTACCACTCGCAAGAAAACTTGTAAGACATGTCCACCCATCGTTGATTTTCAGTCAGTATTATTTCGTATGGCCAGCAATCAGTTATTGGCGAAGTATTATACTTTGTAGTAGGGGATGTGTGATAGGTTCGCCTTGAGCTTCAGGCTTATAAAGTATGTGTTTGTGTTCAGACATGTGCAAAGGAAGGTATGGATTTGACGTGGAATACTGTGATGGTGAAGGGAGGCGTATGTCAAATCATAAGAATGGTAGAGATATTTCTATTTCCAGAGCCACGGCAGTCATCAGGGTGTATTTCCGATACTTTGCTCATTGCCGAATGTCATTCAACTGAAACGGCAATACTAACATTTTATAGTAAGTATAGCGATCAAATACATATGTGACCGATTTTGCAGGATGATTCTGTCTATGTGTGGTCTGTGGTGGGCATGATTCACGTTTCCCATTACAGCAGGAGCCGCCCGAATGGAAAGGCCTGTTGGAATTCAGGAATGTAGCTGAGTCAACTGTGTCGTTCTCTAGACGGCCGAATAGCGAACTAATAGTATGTGTTGGACAGCTTTCGTGATCGCATGGAAATTTGAGAAGATTCAATATGAACGTGTGTTTGCACTACACCGTTATTAACTCCCATGTAAATTGTTCGGTTGACTGCTTCTGCACATTTCGCGCCTTTATTTATTTGAGGGAACATCGATTGTAGTGTGTGCATCTAGCAGGTAAAAGACAGGTGGAAGACAGGTTTTCTGGTTCTCTAGATATGAGAAACACCTCAGCTGACGTTGTAAATTATAGGGATGACTTGGAATCTGTTACATCACCGACATCAGTATTCGCGAGTTTGCGCTACTTTTTTTCGAGTTTCCGCATAAAAGTCTTCGAGTGTCTGGCGGCCGATAGCTATACAAATGAAGTAAAAGCAGCTGCACAATATAGCAATGCAAGTGTTCAACTGGACCTGCTGTAGTGTACAAACAGGATGGGCAATACGGCTGTAACAGTAGGTCCCCTCATCGGAACCCCTAAGCGTGTCCCCGCATTTTCCTTGTTGTTCTATCGATAGTGACATTGATTACAGTAGACCAACCCACGTTGGTGATATCTTTCCAAGCATTACGTCTGCAGGTGCGGTATTCATTATCACATAGTGCCGGACGCCTGTCCTTCATAACACTTGTTTGAGAGGAATCCTGGCAGGATGCAGCACCTTCCAGAAGCGCTGATTCGAAGACTTTGTCAGATAATTTCCTAGGACTGACGAGAATCGAGACATATAGCCGGTGTGAGTGTAGGTATACCATAACTTTTTCAGGTGCTGTACAGATATAAAAGATAACTGCACTTTGTGTAAAATGTGTATATATTGCAGTGTAATGTGACTGTGGCTTATGTTGTGGCATCACCAGAGAAAATGAGTGTGTGTCCTATCGTGAGGGATGTATAGATTCAGCGCATTGATAACCGCGAGGGGATGAGGGAGATTTTTAGGTGGAAAATTATGAGCGCTATAGATACTGAGATTCGTTCCAGAACCACAGCCGTCAAGAGGAGACATTACCTGTGCATCGATTGGTGTCAGACTGCAGCAGCAATCGTAATATTTAATTGCAGTTAGACTGGTAAATATGTTCCTGGTTCCCAATATTCTTGTGAGTCTTGTATGTATTTAATGATCTGTAGACAACTTTTGCGGGACTTAACTGCCGGTGCAATATGGCAGAGTGTACAAAATAGTTTTTGCCGCTGAAAGTCTCGTCTGCAGAAAAAAAGGGCGGACAGTGTTCCCACACCACCAGCAGCAGCAGTTTGACAGGTAAATTCAGTGACAGATGGGCTGTCCCATTAGGATTGCTAGGATGAATGCACTGTGTGCTATTCTGGGAGGCAATGCATCTCTCTCGGCATTGGATCCACACCGCAGCTATGCGTCATTGCACCAACAACGGTGCCTAGGTGAACATGTATTTCGACAGGTATTTGTCAGTTGTCAAGCATGAAAGAGATGCCACCGTCTCATCCTTGTGGGGCCCGAACTGACACCTACATGTGGTTTGGCAGCTGACGGCTGCAACACCACTTCGCAGGGACTGCCGGTGCATCCCGACTCCTGGGGATGTGTGTGGAGTCAGCGGCATTGGCATCGGGTATCTGGTGGTGTGATGTGTTTTTTATTAGCGATCTTTTTTTTGTAAACTATATTCCATCGATTTTACCAACCAATAGGATGCTGCGAATTAAAAAAAGCCACCCCATACATCTTAAGAATATCGATTTAATTGATTTGTATAAATTTTTTCGATCAACATGGTGTTAGCGGCACAATAGTTAAGGGGAGGGTGTGCGTGAGTGGGTGACATTGAACAGAAGAGCAGGTTAAGTGCAGAACACTAGGTTCATTTGCATAATTTTTATGTAAAACGCAGTGGGTGACAAAGAAGAATGAGCCAGAAATGACGTCCAAAAGCACACGAAATTCGAAATGTTTACCAGAAAATGGTGGGAGGACATAACTAATAACTTAATTTGGTATCAAACGCCGTACTATGGCTTAAGGAAATGAGAGTGACATGGAAAACCACTTAACATAACACTAGGTTAAGTGCCGACAAAGGGCCAAACATTAGGTTAAGACACCCAGAGTTCCGTGCCGAACATTAGGTTATGCAACAAGTTTGCTCTATGTAATTACTTCTTACAAGACCTATATGTTTCCAAAGAGCAGAGAATGATGAGCAAGAGAAATCCAATCCCCACAAAATGAATTTTTTATAAATAAACAATATAGCCTTCAATTTCCTGTTATGAGATCCTTCCTCTCCACCATTTCCTATATATTCCATACACTGCCTTGGATCCTCTAAATTTTTGAAATAAACAATATTCCACACATTGTCTAAATTGTTTAAACAATATTCCATACACAGCAATCGATTTCTCTCCAAATGACCGATCAACTGAGTCTTTTTCCTGCCAATTTCCAGGAGGGAGGGTAGGAGGAAGAGGAGGTTTACCAGAGGGGGAGGTTAATTAATTGATCAATTTAATTAAGTAGTCAATCAAATTGATAAGAATGAGAGGAGCCTATTCCAATAACTCAGACCTGAAAGTGCACCTGTAGCAGTGAGGGGGGAGGGGGTTGGGGGAGGAGGTGCAGGGGAACAATAGGTTAAGTGCCTGTCAGTCGAAAGTAAGGATCCTTTTAGCAGAACAATAGGTTAAGTCCCTGTCAATCAAAGGAGAACAATGGGTTTTCCTCTGAGTGCATACCTGCCCCTGATATAGGCACAACAAACTTTGTCTCACTACTGATGTGCTCTGATAAATCACACTATACACTGTCTCGCACCGATGAAAGGGTTTGCTCTTGGTGAATGCCTTAGAACGTTGCTTCCACCAAGTGTAGTGCCAACAGTGAAGTACAGTGGAGGTGACGTCACTGTTTGGGGATCATTTCCGTGTTTAGGGTGTGATCTCCTAATTGTACTTAATAAATTACTAAATGCAGGACATAAACACATTTTATAGCAGTGGGCACGGCGTTCAGTAGAGGCACAGTTCGGAGACAGTAATTGTAGTAGCATGACAATGCACCCTGTCACAAAGCAGACACTGTGAAGCAATAGATTGTGGACAATAACATTCCTGGAATGAACTGGCCTGCCCAGAGTCCCGACCTCGACTCGATGTAACACCTTTGGGAAGAACTAAAACGTAGACTTCACTCCAGACCCCAGTGTCCAACATCAGTAAGTTCTCTGGTGTCGGCTGTTGAGGTAGAATGGGTTGCCATTCGTCCACAGACATTCAGGCACCTCATTAAGAGTGTTCCCAGCACAGTCCAAACCGTCATGAAGTCTAAGGCTGGTCACACGCCATATTGACGTCCACTAACAGGTGTCCCGGTACAATTGACCAGACAGTGTATACCCTGAATTCAAAAAGTCAGAGAAGATCTAGAACCAGTCTAGATAAATTACTCGGAAGTTTCACTCAAAAACTTATACAGACGTATAGCTAGTGAAGTCGGAGATCGAAACTGCAAAGAAAACAGAAACAAAGTGAGCTAAGGACAGAAAGAATTTATGGGGAAAAATTATAGCCACATGGAATCTCAGAAAACGGAATGATCAAGCTTTGATCCAGTAGTGTCCAGTCACGCATAATAGTTATAGAACGCTTTTACGAATTTTTCTCGTTTTTTTTGGGGGGGGGGGGGGGGGTATCATGAGCACAAGAGCCCATCTCCCTTTAACCTGCGCCTGGATAAGTGTCAGAGAAAGAGTACATTGAGTTAATAGTGTTTGCGCCTCAGCCAGATAAGTAACAATTTAAATACATGATTATTATTTAGTTAATTAAAAATATTCTTTATTTATTTATTATTATACATAAAAGTTATTTATGTGTGCTTTTATTTTAGTTATTGGTTTTAGTTGGTTTAGTTAAGTTCCTTATTTCCTTTTATCTTTGCTCTCCAGAAAACTTCGAAAATATTTCGTTTTAAATACCACAGGAGAGCAAGAGACGTATTCCGCAGCAGCGATCTCACGGAAATTCCTCGTCATTATCCGCTCCACTTGAAATCTGTAAAACCTTTACTCGCTACGCAGATCGTTTGGCACAACTGTAAGCTGTATTGTTTGATTAGTGTGGACGATAGGTCCAACAATTTAGCAAGTGAAAGTTTATTAATTCGGAGATAATCCCTCGGCGATTTATGACCGCGGAAAATGCAGGTTCGCTCTATAGTTCCAAACTTCACCTCCGAGCGATGTACGTCTCGCAATATCTGCACTGTGATAATAATTTCGGTATGGAGATATACACACCTTAAATACTTTATGTTAGTTATTGGATTTTATTTTGTGCAAAAAACGATTTGGACATTTGCTATGTATCGTAATGGTGTCTCACAACAATACAATCTCTCTCCTCCTCTCACACGTCCGATTTCTCCGTTTCCTTTACAAAGAGTCCCTAAAACAAAATCTTTGGTTCGATAAGACACCGAGATGCGTTCGTAGCACGGAGCGTCCGATTCTAGCAGTCGGTATATGCTGGTCACTACAATATCAATTCGTCGCACTTAAATTACAGTTTTGCATACAATGGTGCACCACTCAGCGCTCAACAAAGCACTTAGCAAGATTTCAATTCTCCAGAAAATCGTGAGTGTAGTGATCTGGCACAAGCATATTCCTAAAACGTGGCGGACAGCCCCTATGATGGAGTTGTAGCGGGCTAATAGCACTCGCCAACGCACGCATTATGCGGTGACCCCGGGCCCAAGAGGCGGAGCTGGGAGCCGAGGCTGTGATTTTCGGGCTCCTAAACAGCAGAGCAACCCGCGTGGTCGGCCGATCGTGCGTACCGAGCCGGCGGCCGTGAAGGCAGCGACCTTGCGCAGCTTTCTCCCGGCAGACGAGCAGAGTACGGCAAGCGAAAGTCCTCACGACCCCACTGCCACTTGCGCCGGCAGCACGACTGCGTCAATCAACCTCTGACTCCTAGGCGTGGCGCCTCAGCTCAGGCGATGACGAGAGCTAAGCTAATGGCTGAGTCCTATCCCTTATGCAATGGGTACTAGGAAAGTTTGGCAATACGACGCAACAGTTAAGTCGCAGGAGACTGAGTGTTGCTGTGTTCTGAGAATATTTCATATTTGCATTGTAGCGCTGTGCCAAGTCTGTGGGCACAGTCGTTCAGTAGCAGGGTTAGTTTGAAGTGCTTGCCATGGCATCGTGGTTACGAAGTGAGACTCGGGCAGTTTTGCTGTACAACTTCGCGAGTAGTTTAAACATAGACCAGTGCTTTGAAGAAATGGCTCTTACACTCGGTGATGTATATCCACATCGTACAACTATAGTCAGGTGGTACAAGGAATTCCGAAGAGGAAATTTCACTCTGAAGGTTGCTGACAGGACGGCTAGGCCACGATAATTAGTTAAGGAGGAAAACATTGATGCTGCGAGGAAAATGCTTGACGAAGACAGGACAGTGACCTATAAGAAGACAAAGGATACCTTAGGGCTGAATTCATCAGCAGTTCGTTCCATTCTGCCTGGTCATTTGTGTTGTGGACTGGCAAGACAGCCAATCCACAGTGACGGGTAGCCGAAAGGCACGCGTTTAAGCTCACGCCGGCTGGCGTGAGGTCTGGAACAGTTAAAGGAGTTATACTAACAAGAAAAGTACGTAGCTGCTGGAATACTTAACTTTAATCCATAATTGGTGAACATCGGTCTGACGGTACATGCATCACAAGATAAATAGCAAATGATAATGGCGCCTTGCTAGGTCGTAGCAAATGACGTAGCTGAAGGCTATGCTAACTATCGTCTCGGCAAATGAGAGCGTAATTTGTCAGTGAACCATCGCTAGCAAAGTCGGCTGTACAACTGGGGCGAGTGCTAGGACGTCTCTCTAGACCTGCCGTGTGGCGGCGCTCGGTCTGCAATCACTGACAGTGGCGACACGCGGGTCCGACGTATACTAGCGGACCGCGGCCGATTTAAAGGCTACCACCTAGCAAGTGTGGTGTCTGGCGGTGACACCACAATTTGCAAGTAAAGAAACTTTTTTTATCTCTGGGTGCCGCATAGACTGATGACACGACGTGTGGCTTGGTGCTGGGAGATGTTAAAGGTTTCTAATGGACAATCTCAGTATGTGAATAACATCATGCCAGGTGTTGAGAGTTGGCTGTAGTATTATGACGTGCCGACTAAGACTCAAAACAAAGTTTGGGTTTTTGGAGATGACGACATACCCGTAGCTGTCAGAAAACCCCTATCAGTAAAGAAGAAAATCATAGCTGTTTGTTTTTTTTTTTTTTTTTCAAATCGAGTGGAATTGTGGAGCGTTTTGTTTTGGACACACAGAAGACAGTAGCATCTAAAAAGTACACTGAGCAGTGCCTGCCCCAAGTCATCCAATATTTGAAAAACCTGCGACTGAAGTCAAGAATGGACACTTGGTTGCTCCACCACGCCAACGCTCCAGCTCACCGTACTAAAGCATGCGCGGGGTACAGGACTGAAACTTCTTGATTACCCTTCTTTAAGTCCAGACCTGGCTCCTTGTGACTTTGCACTGTTCCCGCACGTGAAAATGAAGCTGAAAGGAGTGCAGTTTTCAAGGGATGAGGACAATCTGAGGGTTTGGCACAACGAGATTTCCTTACTCCCTACAGAAACTTGGGGTACTAATTTATGGATTGGTTTCGGAGGATCGAGAGGTGTATTCAATGTGAGAGAAATTACTTCGAAAAAATTGAATAAACAAAGCTATAGTGCAAAACTTTCCTTGTACCTTTTCTCGTACATACTGTTATTGCTTTCTTATCTTTTGTTTTGGATTGGCGTAGAGCCTTTAAGCCGCAAACCATGTAAATAAAACATAACATAAACTAACATATCGCTTAAGACATAAAGGTTAGCAGAAATATTGCTTAAAACATACAGAGTAAAAGTATCGCTTAAAACTTGAAGATCGGATAAAATGTCGCTTAAAACGCAAAGCACATTGTTGCTCATTGAAACTGTGGCCTCCCTGAAATCGGTTTGCTGTAGAGTATTTGAACATATTCTCAGTTCGACTATAACAAATTTTCTTGAGACCTGAAGCTTCTGATCACAAACCAGCACGATTTTAGGAAGAATCGCTCATTTGAAACTTGGCTTGCCGTTTTCTCACGTGATATACAGGGCTATTACAAATGATTGAAGCGATTTCATAAATTCACTGTAGCTCCATTCATTGACATATGGTCACGACACACTACAGATACGTAGAAAAACTCATAAAGTTTTGTTCGACTGAAGCCGCACTTTAGGTTTCTGCCGCCAGAGGCCTCGAGAGCGCAGTGAGACAAAATGGCGACAGAAGCCGAGAAAGCGTATGTCGTGCTTGAAATCCACTCATATCAGTCAGTCATAACAGTGGAACGACACTTTAGGACTAAGTTCAACAAAGATCCACCAACTGCTAACTCCATTTGGCGACGGTATGCGCAGTTTAATGCTTCTGGATGCCTCTGTAAGGGGAAATCAACGGGTCGGCCTGCAGTGAGCGAAGAAACGGTTGAACGCGTGCGGGCAAGTTTCACGCGTAGCCCGCGGAAGTCGACGAATAAAGCAAGCAGGGAGCTAAACGTACCACAGCCGATGGTTTGGAAAATCTTACGAAAAAGGCTAAAGCAGAAGCCTTACCGTTTACAATTGCTACAAGCCCTGACACCCGATGACAAAGTCAAACGCTTTGAATTTTCGGCGTGGTTGCAACAGCTCATGGAAGAGGATGCGTTCAGTGCGAAACTTGTTTTCAGTGATGAAGCAACATTTTTTCTTAATGGTGAAGTGAACAAACACAATGTGCCAGAACTGCGAGCTCGCATCAACGATGCTTTCGAACTCATTGATGGGGACATGCTGCGCCGAGTGTGGGAGGAACTTGATTATCAGCTAGATGTCTTCCGAATCACTAAAGGGGCACATATCGAACATTTGTGAATGCCTAAAAAAACTTTTTGAGTTTTTGTATGTGTGTGCAAAGCATTGTGAAAATATCTCAAATAATAAAGTTATTGTAGAGCTGTGAAATCGCTTAAATCATTTGTAATAACCCTGTACTACGAATTATGAATGAAGGGCAATAGGGAGATACCATATTCATAGATTTCCAGAACGCGTTTTAACGGTACGCCACTGCAGATTGTTAACGAAGGTACGGGCATGCGGAATAAGTTCCCAGATACGTGAGTGGCTCGAAGACTTCTTGAATCCTCGACGGCAAGTGTTCATCAGAGACGAGGGTATCGTCAGGAGTGTCCCAGGGAAGTGTGATAGGACCGCTGTTGTTCTCTGTGTAATAAATGACCTGACGGAAAGCCAGCACGTTGTAAGAAAACATGACTACATTATATCTAGAAAGTACTCAGATTGATCGGCACCAACAAGTGTCGGTGCGGAAATTTTTCAAAATACGAGTAGCACATCTCGTAAACGGCTGGCACTAGAATCCTACAACAGACTCCACTGACATTCTAATTTATCTTACTTTTAGTTTGTTAAGGTCAATAGGAACCGTTCTTTTAAAAAATGTATGTTTGCATAGAAAATACACTTTGTAAGTATTATTACAATCTGTTTATTGGCTAACAGTACGAACCCCTTACTACTAATGCATTCTCTGATAACCTCACACCAACAGCGCCTTTCATTTCCGCAATATTTGTAGTCCAAGATCTAGATGATTCACCCTGTAAATGAGGTAGACGCAATTGAATAGTGGTTACTTTTTATGGCTGGTATGAGAAGGTGAAACGTTTACCAACAGCTGTTGGAATTAGACACCTGTAGGATCGTCGCCAATCATGACTGCGATTTATCGTTCCGCGATAATGCTGCTCGCCTTGGCCGGCATCATACAAATGTCGTTCGAATATGAAAAAGATCAGAGGAGCATTACTCAACGCCACCAATATTGTCAACGGCCACACGCGACTAGCACCCAAAAGAACAGACATGTTATTCACTCGGCCGCGTAAGACGACACAGCCACGTCACGTGCCTTGAATAAGGAAATGGCGTAACTTGTGACAAATCAAGTATCCATATGGACAATGTAACGACGTCCAGAACACCACTCCCTATCATTACAGTGCTACATCGAAAACTGCACTAGACACAAGGGTACTGTCACATTATCTTTTCACATGAGTCCCGGGTATGTTTACACCACAATTGAAGACATATTCATGTGTCGTGGCTTCGAAAAAATTGGTTCAAAGGCTCAAAGCACTATGGGACTTAGCCGGCCGGTGTGGCAGAGCGGTTCTAGGCGCTTCAGTCTGGAAACGCGCGACCGCAAAGGTCGCAGGTTCGGATTCTGCCTCGGGCATGGATGTGTGTGATGTCCATAGGTTAGGTAGGTTTAAGTAATTCTAAGTTCTAGGGGATTGATGACCTCAGATGTTAAGTCCCATAGTGCTCAGAACCATTTGAATCATTTGAACCACTATGGGACTTAACATCTGAGGTTATCAGTCCCCTAGACTTAGAAATACTTAAATATAAGTAACCTAAGTACATCACACACATCCATGCCCAAGGTATGATTCGAACCTGCGACCGTAGCAGCAGCGCGGTTCCGGACTGAAGCGTCGAGAACCGCTCGGCCACAGCGGCCGGCGGTGGTTTCGAGAAGAATAAATATTCCGAGTCTGTGGCCCTAACATTTCTGACGTGTTAAGGCCAGCCAGAGGCTGTGCCCTGTCTTCGAGGTCTCCGTTACATTTCGACAAGATAATGCAAGGCCACATGATTGAGGTACTGTTCTGACACACCCCGATACAGCGGGCGTTAGACTGTTGTCGCGGTCATCACAATCTCCAACCCCCTCACCCAAACACTTGGCCATAGGTTGTTTAGAGACTGCCACTGCTCTGTCACTACGATTCGCCGAAAATGTCACAGAGTTGTAGCAGCATAGAATGATGTCCACGTATCTGTTTTGCAAGCGCAGTTGGACTCGATGTACAGCCGGGTTACAGCCGTTGCTCCTACCGGAGGTGATAGATCTGGGCCGGCCAGAGCGGCCGAGCGGTTCTGGGCGCTACAGTCTGGAACCGCGCGACCACTACGGTCGCAGGTTCGAATCCTGCCTCGGGCATGGATGTGTGTGATGTCCTTAGGTTAGTTAGGTTTAAGTAGTTCTAAGTTCTGTGGGACTGATGACCACAGCAGTTAAGTCCCATAGTGCTCAGAGCCATTTGAACCATTTGATAGCTCTGTCCACTGAATCTCCCACCCTGTATGTAGGCAAGGTCCGCCTCTGTGGCATACTGACTTTGGAGGTACGTATGCTAAAACTGGAAAAATACGGAGAAGATTAGCATGGATCCTGCGCAAGAATGACACGCAAAATCATGAAATAAAAAAGTAGCTGCAATAAAAGCGTGTATGACTGCTACTGACTGTTATGCCGAGGACGCAGGTTCGATTTATGGTACTGCCAGGAATTTTTGCTTGAAGGGAGAAGTGAAAGTATCTGCTGTCAGCTTCATGATGTCATTTGAGGAGTTACCTGAGTGACAAATAGCGGCTGTAAGGTCAGGGAGACTGACAACGGGCTGGGAAGGTATGTGCCGACCCCAAGTTTAATCACGTATTACTCTTACCACACTATATGTGCACAATAGGTAAAATTTCGTCTCCTATTATTCTTCTACATCCAAATCTATATCTACATACTGCAGTTACTGCCCGCCATCCATGTGGAGCACGTATTGTCTCGCTGCGGACTTCTAGTACTCAGCCACACACAATTGATTTCATCAAAGTGTACGGGCCTGAAGATGGCGTTGACGCAACGTCGAAACTAGCAGCCAAATAAATATGAAGTCTTAAGTTCTTCTGGAGGACTTTCATTTTTAATAAAAATTATACCAGTTGATATCCCACCATCATCCAGTTTAAATATGGATGTACGAAGAAATTTAACTATAGTTCCATTCAACGTCACCGTGGAAGGTGACACACCTCCACTTGCCAACATCTCGCCCATTATCTTGACACCTCCGCGATGGGGGGGTCAGAACAGCGACCCCCAGCGTTGAAATCAGGCAGCTTGTATATGGATGGCTAAGGAAAATATTTCCGACTCACCAGTACTCAGAATCGACACGAAACGACCTCCGGATGTGTCGTAAATGGCGCGAATGAAATCACCCCTTCTCTTGAGGCGTTCATTTTCACATATTTCGCGGTCTAAAACGACAATTTTCAATTATATATGCAACGGCTTTCTTGACAACATTTGACGTCTCTGACGCCTTCCAAACGATTGAATGTTTCTCTAAGTACATTACGGGGCTGCGACCCCAGTGAACGTGTCGTCACCCATATGGAGTGTAGCCTGACCGTAATTTATGCTTTGGTATACAGGGTGGAAAACCATTCGACGAAATCTGAACGTGACCCGAAGCGGAACAGTGTGTTATGCTTTTTCAACGACCCTTTTATGCACCTTCCTGTGGTGTTTTCACGGAGGGGGAGGGGAGTGCGACATTGACACACGCGTGAATAGAACGGCAAATGGTTCCTCTAAAAACCCCAGTTCGGCAACACCCTCGGTCCCACCTTTGTTCAACACTGAAAACGTCTCTGTACAGAGTCACCCATCTACTGATCCACACCGGTCAGCAGGGTAGGCAACCCTCTCGACACCCCTCAGATTTTGCGTTTGTCCAGCAGGCGCTAGATTCGAGAAAGGTGTAACGACTTTCACCGTTGCACTGGGCACAGCTGTGGTGAAATTTGGCGCTAATGTGACACCATGAAACCACATTACAGCTCACATGAACGTCTCAGCTCTGGCCGTTTTTTGAACATGTCGACACGCTGCTGTTTGATGCGTGACAGAGTACGAGAATGATGTCCCAGGGCACGGTGCTTTTGCACCATTATGAAGGAATGTTGTAGACACGTTCGTCCCAAATTCTGAACTTCCGTTTCGCAAAGGTGAAAAATGACGGGGTTTCAAAAAATAAGTGACATTTTAATTTTGTTTTGCAGTGTACTTTCAGTACTGTATCAAATGCTGAACTACCGACGTGTAAAAAGATTTGATGATTTTTCGATCCACCTCAGTTCATTCAATAAGTTTTCATGAGCTAATCCTTGACATTCCTTATACTAAATATTCTCCCACACTCTGTTTCTTCCTTGCTTGCCACAAATAAGAACAATTCAAATTGTTCAAATGGCTCTGAGCACTATGGGACTTAACATCTGTGGTCATCAGTCCCCTAGAAATTAGAACTACTTAAACCTAACTAACCTAAGGACAGCACACACATCCATGCCCGAGGCAGGATTCGAACCTGCGATCGTAGCAGTCTCGCGGTTCCGGACTGAGCGCCTAGAACCGCTAGACCACCGCGGCCGGCTAAGAACAATTATCCATGTGTTGATCTTCTAGTATTACGAACCTGAGGAAATGTTGTAGCACATGACTGCACAGTTTTGTCGAGCAGTTAGGGGGTCTTCAACAATACTGCAAAATATTGTTGTGCAATAATACTCACCAACTAGGGGCCGTCTTAGAGTGAGCACTCCGCATAATCTTTTGCTCCAGGAGTGGTGGTTTTGCGGGGTGTTCTGTGAAGGAAGTCGTCAATACAGTAACCAGTATGCTTGTATTTTATTCAGCAAAAGACAGTCCTTAATTGTATCGAAATCGTTTTTGCCAATTTGTGCCATATATTTTTTTAACGATTTGATTCAGCATTACCTCTTTAGTTACTCGATGCATATATTTAATCATTAGCATTGTTCAATAGTACCACATTTCAAAAGCTTCTGTTCTCTATATATGTACGAAGATGGTATCTGTTCTTTCGGACATGTCCGAAAGAACAGATACCATCGATGACCATGCAGATCATTAGAATGAAACTACTGTGAAATGACAACCCTTAGCTGCTTACGGGCCTTGACATACGTCAACGGGGACAGATGAAAATATGTGCCCCGACCAGGACTCAAATCGGGGATCTCGTGCTTATATGGCAGACGCTCTGTCCAGCTGAGCCACCGAGGACACAGAGGAGAGTGCGACTGTAGGGATTTATCTTTGCCACGCCTCCCGCGAGATCCACATTCTCAACGTATTGTGCCGCACTACATTCGTAGTGCCCCCGCCCATTATACTCATTACTCGCGGCGCGTTGCTGATTGCCGTAAGAGTTCGGGCACTGTTTGTGCATCCGCACAGAAGAAGTTGGTCAAATGGCTGGTGAGCCTCAACTATATATATATATATATATATATATATATATATATATATATATATATATATATATATATATATATATATATAAGAAGATAGTATCTGTTCTTTCGGACATGTTCGAGTCCCGGTCGGGGCACACATTTTCATCTGTCCCCGTTGACGTATGTGAACGCCTGTAAGCAGCTAAAGGTTGTCATTTCATAGTAACTTCTATTCTCTTCTTGTCTGAGCTGCTTATCTTCCACATTTCACTTACGTACAAGGGTATCGTGTTTGCTGTGGCGTCAAGAAATAAAATATGAATGAAACCACCGAAAAAAGAAATACGTTGCACAACTAAAATGGTTTGCTTGATGGGGCATATTGTGTGCAATGAAGGAATATCAATTTGGCGAGTGAGGGAAGCGTGGGGGCAAAAATGGTGGAGAAAGGCCTAGCTATGAGTGCGCTGGGCAGGTTCAAATGGATGTTGGTTACAGCAGTTATGCAGAGGTTGAGAGGCTTACGCAAGGTGTGGAGAATGCATCAAACTAGCCTTCGGACAGAAGATAACAACAAAAACACCACCTTAGGGAGCAATTCACACTACAGGCACAAAAACCAGCGTAGCGAATACTCCCAGCACCTGTTGCCGCAATTTTTTGAAACATAATTTTCCGGTGCCAGTCCCGTATTCCCTCATTGTGTGTACGCACACACGTTACCTACTTACAGCTGACTAATGGAAAAGACACAGCGTGATTGGCTGGAGCGCGGTTATTCACGCACGGCAGCGGCGTTAGCTCGAACAATGCCCAGTCTTGGGCCGCGCTGTAAGACGCTACCCAAACCGTGCGGTCGCGCTGGCCGGTGGCAGGCCGAGGCGTGTGGAACGGCGTCGCGGTGTGGCCTGCTCCGTAGACTCGTAGAGGGTGTGGCGAGCCTGCGCGTGTCTGGCGCCGGACGCGGCCACTGGGGCACCGACTGCCGGGGTCACCTGCCCAGCCGGCGCTCCGCAGCGTTGCGCAAACCCGCACGGAACCCGCCGCCGCTCTCGCTGTTCCCGAATCCGGCAACACTCGCTTCCTGTTTTTGTAGATACCCAGAGAGAGAGAGAGAGAGAGAGAGAATATTCACAGAGAGGAGGAGGTACGTCAATTAGCGTTCCCTGCGATGCCATGCTATACTGCTGACCGACACGTTTGTCTGGTCATTTTGCGGTTGTTTCGAAAGCGAGAGAGTTCGGGTGTGATCTTGTAAGATAAGCAACTGCTGAATTTCTAGTCTAAATGATACTATGAATATTTCTCACGCCAAACGAGTACTCTTCAAAAATGTCTGTTATGGTCTTTCAAATTTGTTTAACGCACCAGCTCAGAAAGAACTTTTGCGTGTTTTACCTTGTGTATAGTGTACTGAACCGGGGACCTAGAAACGACGGAGAGGCTTCGTCCCGTTGTAGCCCGCAGTGGTCCACAACCTCACGCCACAAGAGTCACCCAACCCACCGCCGCCCCACACCGAACTTAGGGTTATTGTGCGGTTATGACCCCCACTGTACCCTTCCACTCTCCAGAAACGTCTCATACCAGACAACTGTAACCCCAAATGTTTGCGTGGTAGAGGGCTTGCACAGAAAAATTTAAGTGCTCGTTTTTCCCGCGTGCCGTTCGAGAGTGGAACGGTAGCGAGACAGCTTGAAGGTGGTTCATTGAACCCTCTGCCAGGCACTTTTTTGTGAATGGCAGAGTAATCACGTAGATGTAGATGTAGATTCTGCACGCAAATGTTCAGACAGTGTTTGCGCAACAATCGCCGACATAGTGTAACTGAGGCGGAATAACGGCAACCAGCCCGCATTCGCTGAGGCAGATGGAAAACTGCCTTAAACACCATCCACAGGCTGGCCGGCACACCGGACCTCGACACTAATCCACCGGGCGTATTCGTGCCGAGGATCGGCACGCCTTCCCGCTCGGGAAGCAGCGCGTTAGACATTAAATGTATTCGCAATTGCATTCAGTCTGGGTCGGGCGGCTGCATAGGCTATTGCGCTGAACGGAGTCAAGGAGATGCCATGTTACAGAAATAGAAGAACACGTGCTGCGTCTACCACTTACAAATCTGTGGACAATATTAAGATTAACGCTAAGCCATGTGGATCACAATATGTTCTATTCGTTCCAACTGTGTTTGTAGGTGCTCTTTTAAATTTTAGTAGAGAGAATAGTGATACTCAGGCCAATGGATGGTTTACTGTTGCGGTGCTTCATGCCGTACACATTAAATTAATTGCAGATCTGGACATTGCAAGCACTAGAGATGTTATTGCCTGTCGTACCTTTCATGTCCTGTATAACAAGGACATAGGCAAATCATCTTATACATTTAGTATGCCTACTGTTTTGAGAACACGTAACAAAACGCAAATTAATCATGATGAAACTGTTTCTTTTTGTGTAAAGGAGCTGGATGTTGCTCACGGATACTTAAATGGTTGGCGACCGCTCGCGATAAGCGGGAGATCCGGAATCGAGTCCCGGTCCGGCACGAATTTTCACTGTCGTCAATAAATTCTACAGCTGATGATGGCTGCCTTATTCGCAACTGCGAATGCATTTCATGTATTAGATAACGGCTGTAGTCGCCGCAGTGCGTGTTCCTTTGCATCGCAATCAGAATAACACAGCCACTGCAATATCGTACTTACGTGAGTACGCGAATCAGTCTATCATAATTATTATTACATTTTATCATTATTCATTTGTGGGATGAGATGATTTATTATTGTAGCACTGCTGTTCAAGTGCAGCTTTGTTATTTTTATTGTCCTGTGATAAAAAATTTGTAACATTTAAAAACATTTGCCTAAGTTTTGGCCATTGTTATTGTGTGGGGTAAACATTAGTAATTATTTGAACCGCTGCTGTTCAGGTGCAGCTTTGTCATTATTATTGTTCTGGGATAAAATTTGTTTAACTGTTTAAAATCTAATGTTGTGAATAAGATTTGTCGTTTAAGGTTGTGGGATGGGATCACTATTTACGTGAGGATAGCCTTCGGCTATTTAAAAGGGCTTACTGTCACTTGTTTGATAGCTGTGGTCGAAATTTCATTCTCTTGGAGATTGAAATAAATATTCTTTGCTCTTAAAAGCTGCTTTCTAATCAACTGGAAAGTTTGTTAATTGTAATGTGATTTAAAATAAAGTCAGTGTGTGTAATTATGAATGCTGCTGTCCTTGTATGTTTTCCTCGTCCAGCTTCCACTCCGCAGCCACTTGCGCTGCACCTTGCGTCGTTTTAAGCCAAAGAGACGCATCAGTGAATTCATTATTTTAACCCAGACTTCCATCGGAAAACTAACAACTGAGGAAGAAATGGGTTATTGTGAAGAGATGAGAAAATTAGCTTCCGACAGGACCCATTCGCATTTGTACTTAACATTTTGAAGTCAAATTTGTGTATGAAGCAAATGATAAAAGGAGACTCTATAACAATGCTGTGCCTATAATTTAGAATTTCCAAGCCATCTTGTGCGAGGTCAATTTTTGTCGAATAACAAATGTGAAACAGTGACACGGAAAGGCGCCACTCAATCCAGCTTTCATATAATTTTGTGGTTTTATCAAGTTCGGTTTTACAAAAGCGAAATCACAGTCGTAAACAGGCAGTTATATGCAAGAACAATTATTTGCGTACTTCTTGAAATTCGCCACATTGGCGGAAACAGCTGCTCGGTTTATTTACCTGTTCTTGGCAAATTTTGGATGGCCTGTCTCGGCTTCCTTGTCCTGTATAAATGTCATCTCTCTCTCTAACATATATCTTGGCGCAGATACATCGGGCTTCCAGGATTTATCAAAAATGGCTCTGAGCACTATGGGACTTAACTTCTGAGGTCATCAGTCCCCTAGAACTTAGAACTACTTAAACCTAACTAACCTAAGGACATCACACATATCCATGCCCGAGGCAGGATTCGAACCTGCGACCGTAGTGGTCCCGCGGTTCCAGACTGTAGCGCCTAGAACCACTCGGCTACCCCGGCCGGCCAGGATTTATCCAGGAGACATTTCAAGAGAGACACCGATGACCATTGTCTGATGCCGTTGCTAGTACGTGACGACGTAAAGAACGTATATAAGCAAAGCAGGGACGAATCGTTCACGAGACCACAGGCACCGCGAATGCAGATACAAAACGACACAGGCGACGTCGACAAAGGGCAGATCATTACACAACGCTGTCTGTCGACGAGAACATCGTTAATGGGGAATCCGGTCGGCTGTTTCCGTGCAACAGCCGTGAGCATCTATGGAAAGTGACCGAAGGGCGGGTAAGGAGGATTAGTAAGGTGTTGGCTGACTACGCCTCATCACAGAAAGGGAAGGTCCGAGGCTTGCCACCCCTATAAAACAGGTAGAAGAATAAAATGCTGACGCAGGCACAGATATTTGGATAACTCTCCATGTCGCGTGTCAGAAGGATACAATGGAGTGACAGTGGTTTGGGGAAATCGACTGACGTAAGCGACTTTGAAAAAGGGCAGGCGCCTGTGAAAGAGCATCTCGAAAACGGGGAATCTGGTCGGCTGTTCGAGTGCTTCCTTCGTGAGCATCTATGAAAACTGGCTGAAGGATGGTGAAACCACGAGTAGGTGACAAGTTGCTGAACGTCCGCTCCTCATCACACAACGTGGAGGCCAGAGACTTGACGCAGGCACAATTGTTTGTGTGACTGTGCTACTAGGCTAATGAAACGCCTGGTTAAATCCGCAGGACGGAACAGGTTGTTGGAATTGTGGAAAGGGCCCAAAAATGAGCGGCTGTCAGTAACACTCGAACACATATAACTTTATTTAGTTGCCCAAACATTACTATCTACTGAATATGTTACACAATCTTATGGCTTAAGGGCACAACCTTTTTAATTTTTAAAAAACAACTACAATAAATTTTCAAAAGACAGAAAGCGCAAGGTTGTGTCCTTAAATAATATTTCAAACGAGGTTGAAGGCCCAAACAATCTAAGACTTAACAAGTAAGGAATTTTAATTTTAGGACGGCTGAAAGCCATGATTGAAAACACAACTACAACGAATTTTCAAAAGGCAGGAGGACCAAAACTTTATCCAAAAACATATTTTAAATGAGGCTGAAGGCCCAAACAATGCATGACTTGAAAGTAAGGAACTTTCAATTTTAAAACGGCCGAAAGTCCATTATTGAAAACTCAACTAAAAGCATACAAATTCAAACCATCGGCTATGAGCCATTAAAATAATCAAACACCAATAAGAAGAGGCAGTACAGCCAGCGGCGCTGAGAAGTTTCCTGGGGTCGGTCTGCACTTGAAATATTAACGTTCGCTTAAGGGAGACAGGTAGTCGGCCCGACTATATCCGGTCCGTCGGTAACCCAACCAAGAGACAGTCAACGGACCCACCGACAAGACGACTTGCTTTCCACCCGACCAGGACACAAGGAACTCCAAAACCAAAACGTAATAGGCGTAGGCGCCCACAACCAAGTACGTATAAGCTGTCAAAACTACACACACGTGTTGGACAGCGACAACACGGTGCGGAAAGTACACTTCTTGAGTTTTACATTAGCGGCCAGGGCAGGTAACCTGAACGCTAACGGCCACAGGCAGAAAATTCCGCTCGCGCACTTGGACTTCAAATAACCAAAATACAGTTAAACTCCACCGGATGGTGGCCAAGCTTTCGCCGACTCGAACACTCGCTGTTGCTCACGGGAATACCCCCAACAGCCAACCATGAAAACCAACGGCACTATGTGAACAGACTGGCTTCGGTAATTAAATCACCACTCAACTTTGATGTCCTGGGTCGGTGAGCCACGAACCTCGTAGCAATCGGAACAGCTTCCACACACTCCGACACTGCGTAGAGACCGCCAGCGGGCCCGGCCCACTGCAGCGCGCGGAGATTTATAGCGATAAGAAGTGCAATAGTATCGAAGGAAATTGATGGAGATCCGAAATGTGAAATGATTTGGGTGAAGGTCACGGTTAAAGCAGGCTCAGACATGGTAATTGGATGTCTCTATAGGTCTCCTGGCTCAGCAGCTGTTGTGGCTGAGCACCTGAAGGATAATTTGGAAAATATTTCGAGTAGATTTCCCCACCATGTTATAGTTCTGGGTGGAGATTTTAATTTGCCGGATATAGACTGGGAGACTCAGACGTTCATAACGGGTGGCAGGGACAAAGAATCCAGTGAAATTTTTTAAAGTGCTTTATCTGAAAACTACCTTGAGCAGTTAAACAGAGAACCGACTCGTGGCGATAACATATTAGACCTTCTGGTGACAAACAGACCCGAACTATTTGAAAAAGTTAACGCAGAACAGGGAATCAGCGATCATAAAGCGGTTACGGCATCGATGATTTCAGCCGTAAATAGGAATATTAAAAAGGGTAGGAAAATTTTTCTGTTTAGAAAAAGTGACAAAAAGCAGATTTCAGAGTACCTGTTGGCTCAACACAAAAGTTTTGTCTTAAGTACAGATAGTGTTGAGGATCAGTGGACAAAGTTCAAAACCGTCGTACATAATGCGTTAGATGAGTACGTGCCAAGCAAGATCGTAAGAGATGGAAAAGAGCCACCGTGGTACAACAACCGAGTTAGAAAACTGCTGCGGAAGCAAAGGGAACTTCACAGCAAACATAAACATAGCCAAAGCCTTGCAGACAAACAAAAATTACGCGAAACGAAATGTAGTGTGAGGAAGGCTATGCGAGAGGCGTTCAATGAATTCGAAAGTAAAGTTCTATGTACTGACTTGGCAGAAAATCCTAAGAAATTTTGGTCTTATGTCAAAGCGGTAGGTGAATCAAAACAAAATGTCCAGACACTCTGTGACCAAAATGGTACTGAAACAGAGGATGACAGACTAAAGGCCGAAATACTAAATGTCTTTTTCCAAAGTTGTTTCACAGAGGAAGATTGCACTGTAGTTCCTTCTCTAGATTGTCGCACAGATGACAAAATGGTAGATATCGAAATAGACGAAAGAGGGATAGAGAAACAATCAAAATCGCTCAAAAGAGGAAAGGCCTCTGGACCTGATGGGATACCAGTTCAATTTTTCACAGAGCACGCGAAGGAACTTGCCTCCCTTCTTGCAGCGGTGTACCGTAGGTCTCTAGAAGAGCGTAGCGTTCCAAAGGATTGGAAAAGGGCACAGGTCATCCCCGTTTTCAAGAAGGGACGTCGAGCAGATGTGCAGAACTATAGACCTATATCTCTAACGTCGATCAGTTGTAGAATTTTGGAACACGTATTGTGATCGAGTATAATGACTTTTCTGGAGACTAGAAATCTACTCTGTAGGAATCAGCATGGGTTTCGAAAAAGACGGTCATGTGAAACCCAGCTCGCGCTATTCGTCCACGAGACTCAGAGGGCCATAGACACGGGTTCACAGGTAGATGACGTGTTTCTTGACTTCCGCAAGGCGTTCGATACAGTTCCCCACAGTCGTTTAATGAACAAAGTAAGAGCATATGGACTATGAGACCAATTGTGTGATTGGATTGAGGAGTTCCTAGATAACAGGACGCAGCATGTCATTCTCAATGGAGAGAAGTCTTCCGAAGTAAGAGTGATTTCAGGTGTACCGCAGGGGAGTGTCATAGGACCGTTGCTATTCACAATATACATAAATGACCTTGTGGATGACATCGGAAGTTCACTGAGGCTTTTTGCAGATGATGCTGTGGTGTATCGAGAGGTTGTAACAATGGAAAATTGTACTGAAATGCAGGAGGATCTGCAGCGAATTGACGCATGGTGCAGGGAATGGCAATTGAATCTCAATGTAGACAAGAGTAATGTGCTGCGAATACACAGAAAGATAGAGCCTTTATCATTTAGCTACAAAATAGCAGGTCAGCAACTGGAAGCAGTTAATACCATAAATTATCTGGGAGTACGCATTAGGAGTGATTTAAAATGGAATGATCATATAATGTTGATCGTCGGTAAAGCAGATGCCAGACTGAGATTCATTGGAAGAATCCTAAGGAAATGCAATCCGAAAACAAAGGAAGTAGGTTACAGTACGCTTGTTCGCCCACTGCTTGAATACTGCTCAGCAGTGTGGGATCCGTACCAGATAGGGTTGATAGAAGATATAGAGAAGATCCAACGGAGAGCAGCGCGCTTCGTTACAGGATCATTTAGTAATCGCGAAAGCGTTACGGAGATGATAGATAAACTCCAGTGGAAGACTCTGCAGGAGAGACGCTCAGTAGCTCGGTACGGGCTTTTGTCAAAGTTTCGAGAACATACCTTCACCGAAGAGTCAAGCAGTATATTGCTCCCTCCTACGTATATCTCGCGAAGAGACCATGAGGATAAAATCAGAGAGATTAGAGCTCACACAGAGGCATACCGACAATCCTTCTTTCCACGAACAATACGAGACTGGAATAGAAGGGAGAACCGGTAGAGGTACTCAAGGTACCCTCCGCCACACACCGTCAGGTGGCTTGCGGAGTATGGATGTAGATGTAGATTTCCTGGCTGATCCACACCAACCGACCGACTGCCACACATCAGCACGGAGACAGCACTAAAATAACTGATCAGTCGACATCACAAGTTACATACAGTTTCACGCACACTTGCACGAAGGACTAGACAATACTAACGGCAGCGACTATGCAATAACACGGACGAATCACGAGTCGGCACATGCAGGCAACCCATAAGCGATCACCGCCCAACATACACGTCGTACGACAGGGCGACCGACCGACGACCAACCAGGGTGGTCCGCACTCAAGTGATACGTATCGGCAACCGTCGGGCGAGTCATGGTTGTCCGGACCTCACTGCAGCCGCGCCCCAACTGAATTTCTGCCGTGTCCTACGTCAAACACTGTCAGGTCCGAACTGCACTGCTAGCGCCTCCCAACTCCCTGGCAGATCCGAACTAACTCCGAACACACGACAACCGGGAGGTAATAGCAGTCAGCAAAGATAAAACGCTAAGGCTTATATCGAGAAGCGCCGCTGCTGCCGCTCACGGGCAGGCAAGCCAGCAGCTCAGTGACACCAGTAACTGAAAATAACATAACGAGGTGGTAGTACGGTAAAAACAGGGTGTCAAATGAGATATGGCACGAACACGAGCCACGCAAGGCTCAGCTACCATCCTGGGACAGTACTTTGAGGATCATGAGAGTTAACTCGCATTGATCGTCTGATCTTTACCAAATTTCGAAAGTGCTTGATCTGTGTGTAGAGATCTGGTTCCATATATGTCCGAAAACCTATGAAAGATCGGTCTATTCCGTAACATGCAGCGTCCAAAAGTGAACCAACACGCTATTAAGCAGCTGGCCGTACTATTGTGGCTAATCAGTCTATGTCACGATATTTACCGACATATGTACACTCCTGGAAATTGAAATAAGAACACCGTGAATTCATTGTCCCAGGAAGATACATCACATGATCACACTGACAGAACCACAGGCACATAGACACAGGCAACAGAGCACGCACAATGTCGGCACTAGTACAGTGTATATCCACCTTTCACAGCAATGCAGGCTGCTATTCTCCCATGGAGACGATCGTAGAGATGCTGGATGTAGTCCTGCGGAATGGCTTGCCATGCCATTTCCACCTGGCGCCTCAGTTGGACCAGCGTTCGTGCTGGACGTGCAGACCGCGTGAGACGACGCTTCATCCAGTCCCAAACATGCTCAATGGGGGACAGATCCGGAGATCTTGCTGGCCAGGGTAGTTGACTTACACCTTCTAGAGCACGTTGGGTGGCGCGGGATACATGTGGACGTGCATTGTCCTGTTGGAACAGCAAGTTCCCTTGCCGGTCTAGGAATGGTAGAACGATGGGTTCGATGACGGTTTGGATGTACCGTGCACTATTCAGTGTCCCCTCGACGATCACCAGTGGTGTACGGCCAGTGTAGGAGATCGCTCCCCACACCATGATGCCGGGTGTTGGCCCTGTGTGCCTCGGTCGTATGCAGTCCTGATTGTGGCGCTCACCTGCACGGCGCCAAACACGCATACGACCATCATTGGCACCAAGGCAGAAGCGACTCTCATCGCTGAAGGCGACACGTCTACATTCGTCCCTCCATTCACGCCTGTCGCGACACCACTGGAGGCGGGCTGCACGATGTTGGGGCGTGAGCGGAAGACGGCCTAACGGTGTGCGGGACCGTAGCCCAGCTTCATGGAGACGGTTGCGAATGGTCCTCGCCGATACCCCAGGAGCAACAGTGTCCCTAATTTGCTGGGAAGTGGCGGTGCGGTCCCCTACGGCACTGCGTAGGATCCTACGGTCTTGGCGTGCATCCGTGCGTCGCTGCGGTCCGGTCCCAGGTCGACGGGCACGTGCACCTTCCGCCGACCACTGGCGACAACATCGATGTACTGTGGAGACCTCACGCCCCACGTGTTGAGCAATTCGGCGGTACGTCCACCCGGCCTCCCGCATGCCCACTATACGCCCTCGCTCAAAGTCCGTCAACTGCACATACGGTTCACGTCCACGCTGTCGCGGCATGCTACCAGTGTTAAAGACTGCGATGGAGCTCCGTATGCCACGGCAAACTGGCTGACACTGACGGCGGCGGTGCACAAATGCTGCGCAGCTAGCGCCATTCGACGGCCAACACCGCGGTTCCTGGTGTGTCCGCTGTGCCGTGCGTGTGATCATTGCTTGTACAGCCCTCTCGCAGTGTCCGGAGCAAGTATGGTGGGTCTGACACACCGGTGTCAATGTGTTCTTTTTTCCATTTCCAGGAGTGTATTTCCAAATGTAACCTCCTTTCAATCCACATTGCACAACAAAATTAAAGGATAGCTTTATCGAAACCCTGTAATTGTCTCCCATTGCAACGCTTGAGTTTGAAATTTGGGTCAAAGGTGCCTACGAACTTCCTCTGTAATGGCGCAAAAGCGTGGCGCCCGGCGATACTTTAAACAACGAGGTGCCCACACGTGCGAAGGAAAGGCCACAGCTCAGAAGGTCATGTGAACTGTAAGGTGGGTTAATGATGTTAAATACGCACCAAATTTCGCCACAATTCTGCCCAACGCCAGCGTTTAAGTTCACAAGATGGGAAGGTCGTCACACCCTCTCTTAACCTCATTTCACTTCTTACGATGCGGTCGCACTGGAGGCCAGAACGGCAACATCCAGGGATTAAATTACACCCGGTTTTGGGTACGGGTGGATGAAGAAAACATTTAAGAAACACTGCCGTTCGAAATCGGTACGAAAAGGCCTCAAGCGATGGCATAAAGGACGTCAGTGGGACTTCGGCTTCCCTTGGCGCGTTGACTCCTACACATTTCGCGGTCGATAGACAGTTCGCAGTGCGATGGACAACAGGATGACGTTCGTGACAAATATGGCCACTGCTGCCACCCCAAGGGCGTTCCAACCCTACAATAAAGGAGAGCACTTGATCTCACCCCAGTGGAGTGTAGCGTGACAGAAATTTTTGCTGTGCCACATTGGCTGGAACCAGTAGGAACCGTCCAAAACCATTCGAAGAAATCTGAACGCGATCAGAAGCAGTAAACCGTTTTTATGCTTCCTCATCCCTCCTTTTACACGTCCTCCTGTGGCGGGATGACGGGAGAGTTCGACACTGACTGATCCGTGAACAGAAAGGCAAAGCGTCTCTCTACGGTCACCCTCAGTGCCACACACACTTCTGTCTTGAGCACGTTAAAAATGTACGTGTCAGAAACTTCGACGCCAAGTCAGCCTGGCGGTTGTCCGCCCCCAGTAGCTGAATGGTGAGCGTGACGGATTGTCAATCCTCTGGGCCCGGGTTCGATTCCCGGCTGAGTCGGGGAATTTTCTCCGCCCGGGGACTGGGTGTTGTGCTTTCCTCATCATCATCATCCCATCATCCTCATCGACTGCAGGTCGCCGAAGTGGCCTCAAATAGAAAGACCAGCACCCGGCGATCGGTCTGCCCGACGGGGGGCCCTAGCCATACGATTAAATAAATAAAGCCAGGCGGTTGATCTGGCGCCTGAGAGTTATGCAACCCTGTGGAGCAACATTCAGGCGCTAGAGACTCAACAGTATCGGAAGTTACTGGGTGGTCTTAGAGGGACGCTTTGTCATTTTATTCAATCTTGTATCAACGCTGAATCCTCCCGTCATCACGCCACAAAAGGGCGCGGAAAAGGACGAATGAAAATGGAAGAAAAACACATTTATGCTTTGGATCACGTCCAAATGTCGTCGAATGGTTTTGAGCGGTTCCTAGGGGTTCCACCCATCATGGCACAGCCAAAAATTACTGTCACACAACACTTCAAATGGGTGAGATCACGTTAAGCGGCGGTGCAGCCCCACAATCCCCATAGAGTAGGGTTGAAACTCCCACGATGTTGCACCATTCGCCACATTTGTCAAGAACTTCGTCCTGTTGCTCACTATACTGCGAACTGTCCTTTTCCGACCATGAAATGTGTGGGAATCAGAGCACCAAAGGAAGGGGTCGCTTCAATGACGCCCCTTATTCCACCCCCTGAAGCCTTTTCGTGTAGATTTCGAGCGGTGGTGTTTCTGAAATGTTTTTCTCGGCCATCCGTACGAAAACTTCGAGATTACAACGCTGGATGTCGCAGCCGGACCGCCGCGCTGGGTAACCGTGCGGTCTAAGGCATCTTGTCACGGTCCGCGCGGCACCCCCCGTCGGAGGTTCGAGTCCTCCCTCGCGCATGCGTGTGTGTGTTGTTCTTAGCATGAGTTGGTTTAAGTAGTGTGTAAGTCTAGAGACCGATGACCTCAGCAGTTTGGTCCCATAGTCCTTACCATAAATTTCCATTTTCTTCCTGGCCTTCCTCATAGAGGAAAAAAGAGGGAAGTGAGGGTAAGAGAGGGTGTGCACTTTCCCGTCGAGTGACACATCCACGGTGGCTTTGACCAGAATTGTGGTGAGCTTTGGTGCCAATTTGACATCATTAACTTACATTACAGGTCGCATGAACTTCTGAGCTGTGTCCTTTGCTTCGCAAGTGTAGACACCTTAGCATTAGAAACGTCGCCGAGCCGGAGGCTCAAGTCGCAGGGCGCCTTGCTTTTAAACCATTACAGACTCGGTTGTAGGAACCTTAGAGCCAATTTCAAACATATATATCATAATGGAAGGCAATTACAAGCTTTCGAAAAACTGGTCCTTTAATTTTGTTATGCAGTGCATTTCGTACAGTTAACTTGTAAATAGTGTAAGGTGGCTATAATTTCGCACCTTACAAGCACCCATCCACATACTTTGCCGTGATCTACAAACACAATTAGGTATCATGTGATAGGTTGTACATCGTATCAGGGTGTTACAAAATGGTACGGCCAAACTTTCAGGATACATTCCTCACACACAAATAAAGAAAAGATGTTATGTGGACATGTGTCCAGAAACGCTTAATTTCCATGTTACTGCTCATTTTAGTTTCGTCAGTATGTACTGTACTTCCTCGATTCACCGCCAGTTGGCCCAATTGAAGGAAGGTAATGTTGACTTCGGTGCTTGTGTTGACATGCGACTCATTGCTCTACAGTACTAGCATCAAGCACATCAGTACGTAGCATCAACAGGTTAGTGTTCATCACGAACGTGGTTTTGCAGTCAGTGCAATGTTTACAAATGCGGAGTTGGCAGATGCCCATTTGATGTATGGATTAGCACGGGGCAATAGCCTTTGCGCGGTACGTTTGTATCGAGACAGATTTCCAGAACGAAGGCGTCCCGACAGGAAGACGTTCGAAACAATTGATCGGCGTCTTAGGGAGCACGGAACATTCCAGCCTATGACTCGCGACTGGGGAAAACCTAGAACGACGAGGACACCTGCAATGGACGAGGCAATTATTCGTGCAGTTGACGATAACCCTAATGTCAGCGTCAGAGAAGTTGCTGCTGTACAAGGTAACGTTGACCACGTCACTATATGGAGAGTGCTACGGGAGAACCAGTTGTTTCCGTACCATGTACAGCGTGTGCAGGAACTATCAGCAGCTGATTGGCCTCCACGGGTACACTTCTGCGAATGGTTCATCCAATAATGTGTCAATTCACATTTCAGTGCAAATGTTCTCTTTACGGATGAGGCTTCATTCCAACGTGATCAGATTGTAAATTTTCACAATCAATATGTGTGGGCTGACGAGAATCCGCACGCAATTGTGCAATCACGTCATCAACACAGATTTTCTGTGAACGTTTGGGCAGGTATTGTTGGTGATGTCTTGATTGGGCCCCATGTTCTTCCACCTACACTCAATGGAGCACGTTATCATGATTTCATACGGGATACTCTACCTGTGCTGCTAGAACATGTGCCTTTACAAGTACGACACAACATGTGGTTCATGCACGATGGAGCTCCTGCACATTTCAGTCGAAGTGTTCGTACGCTTCTCAACAACAGATTCGGTGACCGATGGATTGGTAGAGGCGGACCAATTCCATGGTCTCCACGCTCTCCTGACCTCAACCCTCTTGACTTTCATTTGTGGGGGCATTTGAAAGCTCTTGTCTACGCAACCCCGGTTCCAAATGTAGAGACTCTTCGTGCTCGTATTGTGGACGGCTGTCATACAATACGCCATTCTCCAGGGCTGCATCAGCGCATCAGGGATTCCATGCGACGGAGGGTGGGTGCATGTATCCTCACTAACGGAGGACATTTTGAACATTTCCTGTAACAAAGTGTTTGAAGTCACGCTGGTACGTTCTGTTGCTGTGTGTTTTCATTCCATGATTAAGGTGATTTGAAGAGAAGCAATAAAATGAGCTCTAACATGGAAAGTAAGCGTTTCCGGACACATGTCCACGTAACATATTTTCTTTCTTTGTGTGTGAGGAATGTTTCCTGAAAGTTTGGCCGTACCTTTTTGTAGCACCCTGTATATGAATAGATGAAGGAGACTGACATTGTCACGTACACCTTGTAAATAAATGTTAACACTTATTGCATGAAAGGTGACGGAGTGTCTTTATTATCATACTAGTAGAGGTTGGAACGACAGCGGAAATGAAACGGCCGACAGAACTCAAGCCCTGAGTGGAAGGCCCACAAAGGTGAGTAGGTCCTGCTTAAACACAGGGAGTAGCTAGGCGGACGTCGTGACACCTGAGCGCTGGGGCACAATAGAGTCGCGACCGGCCAGTGTTGTAGCCGGATGGGAACGATTATTCTTCGGAAACTACGAAAATCTTGAACGCAGCTGAGAGGAACGAGGAATCATCACCTCGGAAACCACGCAGGCTGGGTTATTTCCAAGGATTTTTACTCAGGAGCTTACCATTGTACGAGTATACGTTTTTCCTCGCTGGACGACACAATACTAAAATATGGTTGGTCGGCGTTCGGGAGAACCTTTAGAGAGGGAGAATATTCCGTGGTTTCGGAAATATGATTCGTTTTTGGAATTGCGAGGATGGGGAGCCGAGCCTTGTTGGGAGGACAGCAATGGAGAGAAAGTCTTCCGTTGTGAGTGCCCGTGTGTGACGGTAGCTCGATATCAGCTTTGTTGGTACAGACGGACTTGCTGTCTTTGCTCTCAGGAGAGTTTATAGTTAGAACAGTTAGGTACCGTACTGTTGCGAATCTATACGATTCTTGACTTCACCTCCGGGTTGGAAGTCTTCATTGAGTATGCAGCGTTCAGTAATTGAGAGCACTTCGTCTGCCTATATTTACGTTGAGACGTTATCTGAACTTCGTCCTTGTGGCTGGGAGTTCGCGTTTCTCGACTGTAGAACACAGAGAGGAGAAGACAGTATTAGAGTATATTAGTCAGAGGACTGCCTTCTGCCGTCCTAGTGTTTGAAAGAGTTTATTTGTGGCTGGAGTTCTTCCATCGTCGCAGACGAGTACGAGAACCATCACTTCGACGAACCGGACGTAGTACATACGGTGATATCGCAAATTGCTTCGGCTTATTAGGGCTATACAGCTAAACAGCTGTGATCACATTAGTTTATTTCCACTGAGGTTCCACACCACCGTAGATAATCTTTGAAAGTAGTGTCTTCAAGTGTTTGGTACGTAAATGATGTCAGTCATTTCGCTTTATTGATATTAGACCGCGCAGTCATTAAAAGGGGCAGAGTTGGGCAACTGATCAGTAATTTTAGTTAGGAAATGTAAACTTTGTAATATAAAGGTTTTTTTAAATCTACAATAAATATATAAGCAGCAACAACGTTTATCATTTAGTAGGATTAGTTGCCTTCATCGTTCATTTATGTTTAGATTGTAATTTATAGAATTAAGAGATCCTAAGGTCTGCTTCAGAGGGTAGTCAGACAGGGCCAAACCTAGCGTTTATTTCTTTCTGTTGCGCACATTCATTTTACACCTGCCTGGAGTAGTATCTTGGAATAGTACTGAACTACACTTCAGTCGAATTATTTTTTATTTTATGTACCGAGGTCTTCAGATAACTGTATGTTACAATGGTCTTAAATCGGTTACATTTCTATGTATTTCTTTATATGCCATATGAAAATGTAATTGAAACCTGCTGTGATACAATAGAAAATGTACATCTGAGATGAAACTTCACATGCTATTTTTAATTAAATGAGACTTTCGAGTGGAAAAGCTGCAAGTATGTTCAAAAATGGTTCAAATGGCTCTGAGCACTATGGGACTCAACATCTTAGGTCATAAGTCCCCTAGAGCTTAGAACTACTTAAACCTAACTAACCTAAGGACATCACACACACCCATGCCCGAGGCAGGATTCGAACCTGCGACCGTAGCAGTCCCGCGGTTCCGGACTGCAGCGCCAGAACCGCTAGACCACCGCGGCCGGCTGCAAGTATGTAAGTATTGGTGTGGTGCAGGATCTGACTTGAAGAGACTTCAAACAGAGTCACGTTATGGTACCCAAATTTCAAAACGTAGAAGGAGACAACTTACATAAAGCAGAAATTTCATTTAGTTTCCATCATAAACAGTACCTCTGGAACACACTGACAGCTACGGCGAAACACTCAGCAAGCTCTTGTGCTGTAGGTGCTTGCGGTGCCTTTCACTTACAATCCACTTTTCTCTTTCGAGAAGCGAAAGAGCTCCAGTTCTGCAAGAAAACTTTTAGAGAAACGCAACTAGCTAGAGCCCGTTGCATAAGAGAAGGTGGCCAAAAACACTGCTGTGAAACTAGGGCAGAACTGTGGCGCCGTTGTTCTTGCGAAGCACTGCTTATTTCCGCTCCGTTGCCACTCTGAGCTCGTCGTGCTGTTCACTCGGCAGTGACTCAACAACGTTTTACATCAGCAGCTGCCTTTGGAAGTGAATTTCCTTAATATCCTCAGTCGTGGTGTAGAAAATTCTTCACCAAGCTGCTTTACGGTGCTGACTCGAAAGGATTCCGGAAACTACAGAGAGTATGAGTACTGGGCGTACACAACTATCAGTAGGATATAGATGCCTTTGTTGGAATAGCTTCATTCGTTCGTCTTGTTTACACTTAAATGCCTTTTATTTAGTTTCGCAGCTACCTTTGTCAGAGGTAATTTTGCAGTGTTCGCTTGCTTTCGTTATCAGGCCATCTCGCAGCCTCTGCTCGAAGCGCAGCGAGGAATTTCATCTTCACCGACCATCTCCGTGTTCTGGGCGAGAGCTTCACTTAACCTGTTAAACACTTTCTCTGTCTTTCGTAACTCAGTTACCAAAACGGACATGATGATGCAGGAAAAATGGAATTCTGAAGTGCAGTCTAACAAAAGTATTTTTTCTACGTAATCACGCAATTCTGCATTTATAACCACTTCGGTAGGAAATTTATACCCTCCAATATACTGCGGAGCGTCCCACCCGTAGGATCTTCTGTTCACCAATCAATTTGTTCAGAACGCAACTGAACGATGGCGTTACAAGAGACTGCTTCTTGACTGAGGTATACTTTTGACGTGGAGACGAGACGAATTGTCGAAAATAGCTGTCGTGTTTGGAAGTGGTCGTGACCATAAAGTGAAGAAAGTAACCTGATACTGTAGTGTCTAAACGTCGACTGTCTTACGTGTGTACAAGGGATAGTGTACCATTCGCAGCCATATAACATGGCATGTAACAGACAGGGCCGGCCGTGGTGGCCGAACGGTTGTAGGCGCTTCAGTCCGGAACTACGCGGCTGCTACGGTCTAAGGTTCGAATCCTGCCTCGGGCATGGATGTGTGTGATGTCCTTAGGTTAGTTAGGTTAACTTAGTTCTAAGTCTAGGGGACTGATGACCTCAGACGTTAGGTCCCATAGTGCTTAGAGCCATTTGAACCATTTGAACCGACCGGGATCATAGAGAAGCGTCACCTCTTGTCAATGACAATCGGTTTCAAAACTGACAGGAATTGCTGTTGTCAGTGGATTCAGGTCCGTCTCGAACAGTTTCGGAGCAAACACTGCAAAGGGAACAGTATCCAGTGGAGTAGGATAAACCGTAGTTGACTACTGCCCACTGCAACACGTAAATCTGCACGTCTACAGTAGGTCAAACAACACAGAAACGACTGCAGCTAACTGGAGGAGTGTTCTATGGTCACTCGAGTACTGATGTTGCCCACTCTCCCTGACGACCAAACGAGGTGTTTAGCCCGCAGTGTGGAGAGGGTGCAGTTCAAGTTGGGGATGGTTATTTATTGCTTTGAGCCCGTTTTTCATAAATGATTCAAATGGCTCTGAGCACTATGGGACTCAACTTCTGAGGTCATCAGTCCCCTAGAGCTTAGAACTACTTAAACCTAACTAACCTAAGGACATCACACACATCTATGCCCGAGGCAGGATTCGAACCTGCGACCGTAGCGGTCGCGCGGTTCCAGACTGTAGCGCCTAGAACCGCTCGGCCACCCCGGCCGGCCTGTTTTTCATAAAACGCAGTGTGTAGAGTGTGCGTTTCCAGCTGGAGATGGTTCTTCGTTGTTTTGAGCGTGTTTCTCGCAACTCACAATACGTTCTTTTCTTTTTTTGAGCGTGTTAATCGTAACCCGCAGTGTGTGAAGAGTTTGGATCAAGTTGGAGATGGTTCCTTATGTTTTTGTAACCCACAGTACGTGGAGGGTGCAGATCAAGCTTGAGATGGTTCTCTGTTGTTTAGAGCGTGTTTCTCGTAACCCGCTGGGTGTGGAGGTTGCATTTCAAGCTGTAGATGGTTCTTTGTTGTTTTGAGCGTGTTTCTGTAAACCACAGTGTGTGTAGTCTGCAGTTCAAGCTGGAGATGGTTCTTTGTTGTTTTGAGCGTGTTTCTCGTAACCTGCAGTGTGGGGAAGGTGCATTTCAAGCTGGAGACGATTCTTTGTTTTTTCGTAACCCTCAAAGTTTTGAGGGAGTAGTTTACGGTATAGACGATTCTTTGTTGTTTTGAGCAGGTTTCGTGTGGTTACTTGAGCCTATTCATTCATATTACTGTGAACATCAATCAGGATGTTTATTTCAATATGCTTTATGACCAAACAACTTATGCGGACTCTCCTGACTTCCTAGGTGCTAACAATTCCCTGTGGCTCAACAGCCTCATCCAAGTCTTTCAATTAGACGCCAATTTGGCAGCTTACATGTTCCTAACGTACCCTACTAATCCTATTCAGAAAGGGGAGCTACGGTTCAATGTGGAATCTGAATCAAAAACCGTTGCATGTGATACTTTGCATCGTTAAGAGCTTAAGTTTATATTTAGGGCAGACTTAAATATTATGTGGTCTGATTCGTAGTCAATCCCGAGACCTTTTGGTTTAGACAGGTATGAGCTTTATCATTAGAAAAATATGACAACAACTGTTTTCACAGGCCAGTATGCATAACTTTCTGGTTTGATTAACATTCATTTTAATACTAGTTGTCATATTAAAATTGTTATTTCTTTTTACGTGTGAATCCCTGGTCTGCTGTAACAGTGGTCCTGATGGCCCTAATGAGATCAGGTCAAACAAATGAATAAATAAAATAAACATTCAGACAGCCTATAGCACTTCGTCTGGGCCGCTAAATCACCCAGTCTTAATGACATACAAAATGATCTCCGAAACTTGGTAGCTCTACGTTATCATCGTCATCGTTATCATCTTCGTCTTCGTCGTCGTCAACGATTAGGCCCTTCGGCCTGTTGTACCTTACAACCGTTCACGCCATCTCTTTAATGAACGTTTCATAATCGATAAAAATGTAATAACTTGGTGTCTGAATTCTCTTCTTTCCTCATTTAGTTGTGCCAAAGGCTGAACCCATGTTGTACGTCTAACATACGTGCTTATACTGTTGGTATTATTCTTTTATTGAAAATTTTAACATACAATTTGTAATAGGAATTACCAGATATATTTCTCAGCAGTCTGCACATTGTAATTTAAAATATTTTTTTTGTAAATACGGCACATGAAAGCTTCATTTCCATCCACCTGGCACATATCTCCTCAGCCAGCAAGCTTTCGAAAAAATTAAAAGTCTGTGCTTTAGTTTTATCAGGCTGCACATTTAATCAATTCCATATTTATACTGCCTGCCTCCATAGCTGATTGGCATGCTGAGGACTCGAGTTCGATTCCCAGTACTGTCATGGATTTCTGCTAGGCGGGAGGACTAATGCGGAGTGTACTCAGCCTCGTCAGGTCAGCTGAGGAGGTACTCCACTGATTAGTAGCAGTTCCAAAGTCAAGAAACCCGACATCTACGATAGCGGTGTGCTGACCGCATGCCCCTGTGTATCACATCTGATGACGCCATTGGCGTAAGATGACACAGAGGTCGGCCGGGGCCAATTGACCATTCTAGGGCCAGAACACGGAACGTTATCTTCACACTATGTTTAGACACTGCTGGAAAACAGTTAGTACACCCATTTAAAGGTTTCCAATTTACTCAAGATCTATTGTTACAACAGTGCATATGGAGTACATGAAAAGATTACATTTATAGATCAAAAGTACAAGCGGTTCTGAAGTACCAGGTATCGACGCATGCTGAATCACTCATACTAGTACGCCACGTATCCTCCACGGGCGGCAAAGCAGGCATTGACTCCGGCATCCGGTCGATCCTACAGATTGTGAACACTGCCCTGGGACACTTTCAAGTTATACCACGCCTCCTCCACCTAATCAGGTACTTCTGTAGGAGTTGTTGGTTGACGAGTTGCAAGAGTCACTTCTCGTCCATCATATCCTAAACGTGCTCAACCGGCGACAGGTCCGGAGATTATGTTGGCCAGGAAATTTCTGCATATGTAGCAGAGCACATTGAGTTTCACGGGCAGTGTGTTGGAACAAAACATCACCTTCCTGTTGCAAGAACGGATAAAGGACGAGTCTGACAACATTCAGTGCGTACTGGGCGCTGGTTGGTGTCCCTTCCAGGAACACCACAGGTGAACGAGATTTGTAGCTTATCGTATATCAGACCATAAGGCGTGGTGTGACGTCAGTGTGTCTTGGATGAATACACTTTACAAGACCGAACGTAACAGGTCCACGTGCGTGCAGACGAGCGTCGCTTGCGCGACTGCAGAATCTGCTTTCATCGCTGAAGACCACGGCGCGTCATTCCACATTACGTGGATCCTCTGATGGCAGCTGTAGAGCCTTGTTCGTTGATGCTGTGACGTGAATGGAAGAGGGGCTAGAGGTGTGCATGCTCGTAGTCCCACAGCTAATTACCGGTTAGCAAAATTCGTGTTGACACGTCTGGGTTCACGAGCCCTCTTATCTGTGCTGTGGTAGGTACACGATCTGCCACTGCTGTCCTTACAATACGACGATCTGGAAGGAGGGGGGGGGGGGGGACGAGAATGATCACGTGACCACCGATTCACCAATGCCAGCATCGTTGCACAACTGACGCAGCAAGTCCAACTTACGCGGCATTTCTCCGAAAGGAGTATCCCACCACTCGGGGGTCACAAGTTGACTCATTTCAAACTTTCCCAGTTGGCTGTAGGAAGCACGAGTGCGTCTCTTTGGCATGGTTGCCTGCTTGCACTGAGCCTCCTGGCAGTGAGCATTTCGTATTAAGGGGTTGACACAGATGGCGCTCTGGTAGCTATGCTTCTGCACTCTCTGTTGGCGGACGACAGTGAAACTATTATTAGTACATCTACTATCCCCGGGTGGCATATGCCGTCATCGGATCAAAATCGACGTCTTCCAGGCACTTAAATGTGATTTGCAGAGTATCCAAGTAGATGTAGATGTCTTTCCACGAGCACAAATTTTTCTTCCTGGAAGTATATTACCAGAGTCCAGCGACTTTTTCTTTATTTTGTTTTTTGGATCACATTTTTCATCTCTTTCGTTGTTATCGTATCTACAGAGTCGTTGATACTGGAATCTAAATCATGAACAAGTGCCTTCGTCAGGGTACGGCAGAACTAAAGGAACTACTATACATATTTTTTCACCGAACGGAGGCGGTGTTACACGGATATATCGTCTCCATGCGTATAGCTGTGGGGTGTGAGATCCGCATCAGGTGGGACTGACGGATGACATGGAAAAAGTACAAAGAAGGGCAGCTCGTTTTGTATTATGGCCAAATAGGGGAGATAGGATCACAGACATGATACGTGAATTGGAGTGGCAATCATTAAAACAAAGGTGAAACTTCCTGGCAGATTAAAATGGTGTGCCGGACCGAGACCCGAACTCGGGACCTTTGCCTTTCGCGGGCAAGTGCTCTACCAACTGAGCTACCCAAGCACGACTCACGCCCCGTCCACACAGCTTTAATTCCGCCAGTACCTCGTCTCCTACCTTCCAAACTTGACAGTAGCTCTCCTGCGAACCTTGCAGAACTAGCACTCCTGGAAGAAAGGATATTGCGGAGACATGGCTTAGCCACAGCCTGGGGGATGTTTCTAGAATGAAATTTTCACTCTACTACCGTTTTAATCTGCCAGGAAGTTTCATATCAGCGCACACTAAGCTGTAGAGTAAAAATTTCATTCTAGAAACATCCCCCAGGCTGTGGGTAAGCCATGTTTCCGCAGTATCCTTTCTTCCAGGAGTGCTAGTTCTGCAAGGTTCATAGGAGAGCTTCTGTGAAGTTTGGAAGAGACGAGGTACTGGCTGAATTAAAGCTGTGAGGACGGGGCGTGAGTCGTGCTTGGGTAGCTCAGTTGGTAGAGCACTTGCCCGCGAAAGGCAAAGGTCCCGAGTTCGGGTCTCTGTCCGGCACACCGTTTTAATCTACCAGGAAGTTTCATCTCGGCGCACACTCCGCTGTAGAGTGAAAATTTCATTCTATTAAAACAAAGGTGTTTTTCGTTGCGACGGGATCTTCTCAAGACAGTCCGCAGCTTGTGGTCGTGCGGTAGCGTTCTCGCTTCCCACGCCCGGGTTCCCGGGTTCGATTCCCGGCGGGGTCAGGGATTCTCTCTGCCTCGTGATGACTGGGTGTTGTGTGCTGTCCTTAGGTTAGTTAGGTTTAAGTAGTTCTAAGTTCTATGGGACTGATGACCTCAGAAGTTAAGTCCCATAGTGCTCAGAGCCATTTGAACCATTACTCTTATTAACCGAGCGAGGTGGCGCAGTGGTTAGCACACTGGACTCGCATTCGGGAGGACGACGGTTCAATCCCGTCTCCGGCCATCCTGATTTAGGTTTTCCGTGATTTCCCTAAATCGCTTCAGGCAAATGCCGGGATGGTTCCTTTGAAAGGGCACGGCCGATTTCCTTCCCCATCCTTCCCTCACCCGAGCTTGCGCTCCGTCTCTAATGACCTCGTGGTCGACGGGACGTTAAACACTAATCTCCTCCTCCTCCTCCTTCTCAAGAAATTTCAATCACCAGTCTTCTCCTTCGATTGCGAAAACATTCTGTTGGCACCCACCTACATAGGGAGAAATGATCATCACGATAAAATAAGAGAAATCAGGACTCGCACAGAAAAATTTAAGTGCTCGTTTTTCCCGCGTGCCGTCTGAGAGTGGAACGGTCGAGAGACAGCTTGAAGGTGGTTTATTGAACCCTCTGCCAGGCACTTTATCGTGAATAGCAGAGTAATCACGTAGATGTTTATTTTTTTGTGGTATGCTTACGTACGCCATAGACCAATAAGACACCGAAAGATATAGCGTGCTCGTAACGTCCCCTCGCCACGTGTTGGGGAGGAGGAATTTGTGTCGAAACACGGCCAGCAGGATCAGGTCAGTCTGTTTACGGAGAAGCTGTCCGTGCAGCACAGACGGCGGGAGGCGACAGGAAGCGGCCTCGCGATGTAACGGGATCTGCCACAGCCTGCCGCCGCCGACAGGTTCCGAAGCCAGGCCCTGCAGGCCGCCTGTGACGTCACGACACGCACGAGCGCCTGCCCATTATGCAACACTTCGCGCTCGCCGACCTGGTGACACGGTGCGTAACCGCCCACCACAAGGGTCCAGGAGCACGCCACTAGCTACTTCGGTAATCGAAATGCGATTTGTCAACAACCACAGGTGGTTAGTACCAATCTGTTGTTGGCCCACTGAGCCCGCAGCTGTTGGCAGATTAAGGTCAGCTGTGAAGGCTGCACCTGTACTGCAAAAAACTCGTTGTAACGTACTGCTTTCGAACATACAGGGACGAGATATTAGTAAGAGTTAACTGGCCGACGTACACTGAAGCTCCAAAGAAAGTGGTATAAGCATGCTTATTCGAATACGGAGATATGCAAACAGGCAGAATACGACGCTGCTGTCGGCAATGGCCGACCAGGATGGCCGAGCGGTTCTAGGCGCTACAGTCTGGAATCGCGCGACCGCTATGGTCGCAGTTTCGAATCCTGCCTCGGGCATGGATGTGTGTGATGTCCTTAGGTTAGTTAGGTTTAAGTAGTTCTAAGTTCCAGGGGACTGATGACCTTAGCAGTTAAGTCCCATAGTGTTCAGAGCCATTTGAACCATTTTTTTGTCGGCAACGCCTACATAATGTAAGACAACAAGTGTCTGCCGCAGTTGTTAGACCGCTTACTGCTGCTATAATTGCAGGTTTTCAAGATTAAACTGAGTTTGAACGTGGTGTTACAGTCAGCGCTCGAGCAATGGGAAACAGCATCTCCGAGGTAGCGATGAAGTGGGGACTTTCCCGTAAGACCATTTCACGTGTGTACCGTGAATATCAGGAATTCGGTAACTCACCAACATCGCTGGGGCTGGAAAAAGATCCTACAAGAACGGGACCAACGACGACTGAAGAGAATCGCTCAATGTGACAGAAGTGCAATCCTTCCGCAAATTGCTGCAGATTCAATGTTGGGCCATCGACAAGAGTCAGCGCGCGAACTATTCAACGAGACATCATCGTTATGGGCTTTCGGAACCGATGGCCCCCTCGTGTACCCTCGATGACTTCACGACACAAAGCTCTACGCCTCGCCTGGGCCCGTCAACAACGACACTGGACTGTTGATAACTGGGAACATGCTGCCTGGTCGGACGAGTCTCGTTTCAAACTGTATTGAGCGCATGGACGTGTACGGTTATGGAGACAACCACATGAATCCATGGACCCTGCATGTCAGCAGTGGACCATTCAAGCTGGTGGACGCTCTGTACCGGTGTGGGGCGTGTGCAGTTGGAGTGATACGGGACCCCTGATACGTCTGGATACGACTCTGACAGATGACGCGTGCGTAAGCTTCCTGTCTGATCACCTGCATCCATTCATGTCCATTGTACATTCCGACGGACTTGGACAGTTCCAGCAAGACACTGCGACACGCCACGTGTCCAGAATTGCTAGAGTGGCTCCAGGAACACTCTTCTGAGTTTAAACACTTCCGCTGGCCACCAAACTCCCCAGACATGAACATTATTGAGCAAATTTGAGATGCCTTGCAACGTACTGTTCAGAAGGGATTTTCATCCCCTCGTACTCTTACGGATTTACGGGTAGCCCTGCAGGATTCATGGTATCAATGCCCTCCAGCAATAATTCAGACGTAGTCGAGTCCACGCCACGTCGTATTGCGGCTCTTGTGCGTGCTCGCGGGGGTCCTACACGATATTAGGCAAATGTACCAGCTTCTTTGGCTCTTCAGTTTGGAAAGTTTGTTGGCATGCATTAAAGGGAACGAGGAAAAGAACGACGACTATGGTTTAACCTCCCATCGAGAGCGAGGTCATTAGAGACGAAGCACAAGCTCAGAATGTTTGTGTTGTGCATAACTTCGTACACAATGGTCAGGAGCGGTGGGCTGCAGAGGAGTCCTGCAACTGTTGTCGTAGGAAAGCTGGACGAGAGCAGAAATGATTAGTGAACAAGTAAAACAGCAGACAGAAGTTTTGCATAAATTCTATTTCTGCAAACGTATGAAAACTCAATACAAAGAGCGTAGCAAGGAACAGAGTCCAGCTATTACAACAACAACAATGATGGAGACGGAGCCGCTACTAGGTGGCATCTGTGTAGTTTCCTACAGCGATGCGGTTCCAAGCGCGAGTAACCTGAGCGGCTGCCATTGGTCCTCCTACATTGCCAGGGCAGAGCGCGCTCGTGGTACGGATCTGCTGGAGGTGTGGCTATCTGCGCGCGCGTGATTGGTTGCGCTGCTTCCGCTGGTTCCGCTGTCGGCGCCAGACGGAAACTTGCGATTCCGATGCTATGACGCACGGTGGTGCAAGGAAATCGGCTGTGCTCTTTCAAACGAATCATCCGTGCATTTGCCTGGAACGATTTACAGAAATCACGGAAAATCTGCCGGACGCTGTTGCCGAGCGGTTCTGGGCGCTTCAGTCCGGAACCGCGTTGCTGCTACTGTCGCAGGTTCGAACCCTGCCTCGGGCATGGGTGTGTGTAATGTCCTTAGGTTAGTTAGGTTTAAGTAGTTCTAAGTCTAGGGGACTGATGACCTCAGATATTAAGTCCCATAGTGCTTAGAGCCATTTGAACCATTTTTGAACGGAAAATCTAAATCTGGTTGGGTGATCACGGTTCTGAACTGTCGTCCTCCTGAATGAGAGACTATTGTGCTGACCACTGCGCCAATGCGCTCTGTTTAAGGGGAACGAGACAGACGACTGTAAGTGGAACTACGTGTGGTATATGTTCGTGAAGTTTGTTTACGTTTGTTTGGCGTGACGAGTCAGATCATCGCAGCAGGACTCGGCTGATGTGTGTGTGTGTGTGGTTTGAGGTTTTCGGGCGCTAAACAGCGTGGTCATCAGCGCCCAAACGCATAGAAACAGGAACACATGCAGTGAAAGGACGAAGACGGACAGCGAACAAGGAGAACGGCTAAAAGACACAGACCTGACGCAGTTCCAAATCCTCACATACAGAGGCAAAACAGGAGGAGAAGAAACGCACTAAAGAAGGAAAGGAAACACAAGGAAAAGAGAACAGAAATCGAAGTGAAACAAGTAGGTAATCGTGACTGGCGGACCTCTTACCTAAACCCTGGGTGAGCCAGTCACCCAGCAGCACATTAAAATCCTCTCCCTAAAATCCGAGGCAACAAATTGGACAGGACACAAAACCGTAAGACCTTAACCACAGTCGTTGCGTCGTCTTGCAAAATAGAGGGCAAATCCGGTGGCAAGGAAACCACCGCCCTCTGGTCAGAGAATAAAGGACAGTCAAGTAAAATGTGGCGGACAGTAATCTGGAAGCCACAAGCACTGCAGATTGGGGGGTCCTCCCGCCGAAGTAAAAAACCGTGCGTTAAGGGACTGTGCCCGATGCGGAGGCGAGTGAGGAGAACCTCATCCCGCCTGCACGACTGGTAGGACGTACGCCATGGTCGCGTGGTGGCCTTGACCAAACGCAGCTTATTTTCACCGACTGCCAGCCACTCCTCTTCCCATTGACGCATAACACGAAAACGCAAAAGGGAGGTAACAGCATGTAGGGGGACGGCACATTCAACAACTTGAGGGAGGGAACATGCATCTTTGGCAGCCACATCCGCCAGTTCGTTTCCCCTAATACCCACGTGCCCCGGCACCCAGCAGAAGGAAACCTCCTTCCCCTGCCGTTGCAGGTGGAGTAGGGCATCATGGATGTTCTGGACGACCGTATCCACTGGGTACAAGTGTTGCATGGTCTGAAGGGCACTCAGGGAGTCAGGACAGATGAGAAACTTAAGACTGGGAACACATCTCATCTGCTCCAATGCCCGCAAGGTCGCAAACAATTCGGCATCAAAGATGGTAAACGCTGCAGGAAGCCGTAACTTGACGACTCGATCAGGGAAAACAACAGCACAACCAACAGAGTCCCCCTGTTTAGAGCCATCCGTAAATACTGGTACATGGTCGGCATGCTGGTTTAAAATATCGTAAAATAAGGAGGTAAAAACAAACGCAGGAGTGCAGCTCCTCCGGTACTCTGACAAGTCTAAAAGGACGCTGGGCCTCTGGAGCAACCAGGGAGGCAGGCGGGTAAAACCCTGGAGTTGGGGTGCCACACGCTCCACACCAAGGGACTCAAGCAAATGCTTGGCACGAATCCCAAATGGTCTCGTTGCCCTTGAACGACTGGAAAAGAGACGTTCCATAGGCGGTCGGGCAACAGTAGGGTATGCAGGGGAGGTAGGACAGGCAAGGAATTGACACACCCGTCGCACCATGAGGAGTTTCCGCCGGATGGCAAGCGGCGGTTCCCCTGCCTCAGCACACAGGCTGGGGATGGGACTGGTACGGAAGGCACCAGTAGCCAGCCTGATACCCTCATGGTGTACTGCGTCAAGAATCTTCAGATACGAAGGCCTCGCTGACCCATACACGGTGCATCCATAGTGAAGACGCGACCGGACGAAAGCCCTATAAAACTGCAGCAGACACGCACGATCTGCTCCCCAGGACCGATGGCTCAGACACTTCAAAATATTCAGCGCCTTCAGGGCCCGCACCTTGAGGTGAACACACACACATTTGTCTGCAGAAAAGGTAAAACCCGTCTTCGCAGTCCATGCCTCTAATCGCTTTATCGTAAGCTGCAGCTGCCGACTAGCAGTGACAAGACTGGAGGAAGAACAGAAAACAGCAAAATCGTCCACAAACAAGGAGCACTGGGCAGGACTCCGGATAGTGGACGTGATACTGTTAATGGCGACGGCAAAGAGGGTGACACTTAAAACGCTTCCCTGAGGAACACCATTCTCCTGCACGTACAAATCAGATAGCACATTACCAACCCGATATCGAAAGAGACGGCGGGAAAGAAAGGACCGAATGAAGATAGGGAGATGGCCACGAAAGCCCCACTGATGGAGTTGATTGAGGATAGGGCGGCGCCAAGTAGTGTCATACGCCTTATTAATGTCAAAGAATACACCTAGACAATGCTGGTTACGTAGGAAGGCCTGCTGGATGGCCGCCTCAAGCAGGGTCAAGTTGTCTATAGTTGAACGACATCTTCGAAAGCCACACTGAGAGTGGCTAAGGAGCTGCCTGGTCTCGAGCTGCCAATCCAGGCGACGGTTGACCATGCGTTCCAATGTCTTCCCGACACAGCTCGTCAAAGCAATACTCCGATAACTACTGGGATGCATTCGGTCCTTTCCCGGTTTGAGGAGGGGAACCAAAATCGCCTCCCTCCACGAGTCAGGGAACGTGCCGGATGACCATATCATATTAAAACAATTCAGGAGTACTTCCTTGGATGGCAGCAACAAGTGCTGCAGCATGCTGTACAGGATTTGATCATCACCTGGCGCAGTATCATGAGCCACAGACAGCGCCGAATCCAGTTCTCACATTGTGAAGGGGCAGTTGTAGGGTTCAGAATTTGGAGACCGGAAGTCCAAGTGATCCCTCTCGATGGCAGTGCGGTAGCGGCAGAAATCTGGATCACAGTTAATAGTGGCAGTAGATTCGGCAAAATACATGGCCAGTGTCTGGGCAATGTCTCTCGGCGCCGTGAGTAGACAATCCTTATGCTGCAATGCCGTGACAGGTAGTTGGCTGCGTTTCCCGGAAATCCTCCTGATGGCTTCCCATACTTTTGTAGAACTAGTGGAGCGGGAGATGGAGTTCAGGAACGATTGCCATGACCGTCGTTTGCTCTCTTTAATCACTCGCCGCGCCTTGGCCCTTGCCACCCGAAAGGCCGCAAGATTGTCAGCTGAGGGACGGCACTTGAAGCGGCGCAGAGCTGCACGGTGGGCTCGGATGGCTGAGCGGCACTCAGTGGTCCACCAAGGGACAGGGCGCCTCTTGGGATGACTTGAGGACCGTGGGATCGACAATTCAGCAGCATGGGAGATCACGGCTGTAACATGGTCTACCCATTCGTGGACGCTGGCACGGTGTTCCAAAACAGCTAAATCGCTGAAAAGAGTCCACTCAGCTCTGCAGAGGTGCCACCTGGGCGGCACTGGTAATGCCACAGTCTCATCCAGGAGGTGAATCCAAAGGGGGAAGTGGTCACTAGAATGGAGGTCAGCGGCAACCTCCCACAGAGCAGATTTCGCGAGTGCTGGAGAGCAAAAGGAAAGGTCAATAGCTGACGACGACCCAGAAGCAGTACAGAAATGAGTGGGAGCACCAGAGTTGAGGATGCACAGTTCTTCGGATGCCATGAGGCTTTCCAGAATGCGACCCCTGGGGCAAGTAGTCGTAGAGCCCCATAAGACATTATGAGCATTGAAGTCCCCCAGAAGGAGAAATGGCCGGGGGAGTGGGGTAATAAGGTCTGTGAGAGCCTCAGAGTCTATTGTATCCTGAGGCGGTAAGTAAACGGAACAAATTGTGAGCCTCCTCCTACAAGAAGGTCAACTGCAACTGCTTGCAAGTCCGTAACGAGAGGGAGCTCAGATGAGTGGTGCATGTCATGGACAAAAACTGCAACACCACCCTTTGCCCTTTCCCCCATCAGATCATCTTTTCGATACACGGTATAGCCCCGTAATGAAGGAGCATCAGTGGCCTGGAAATGTGTCTCTTGGAGACATAAGCACAAGGGGCGCTATCGTACAAGGAGTTGTAATTCGGTCACATGCTTCCTGAACCCATTCAGGTTCCACTGTAATATGGGAGCCAGTGATCAGGGTGGCTGACTTTTCACCCTGCCGCTGTGCTTTGGAGGAGAGCCCATACTGGCTGGAGATTTATTCCTGGGGCGAGAAGATCGCCCCCGGTCGACATCAATGTCCATCAGCTCCGATGGCGACCCAAGGGAGATGTCAGACAGTACGATGGCATCGTCATCGGACTGACCCTGACTAGTCTCCTCAGGTGGCAAAACCTTCACCTTCGGCGTCTTCGTCTTGGGGGGCTTAGAATGCAGAACCTTGTCAACAGTTGGAGCTTTACTCGCCTGGGCAGAAGGTGCCATATGGGGAGGTGCAGGAAGTACCCCAATGTCAGCAACCACGGCCTTGTCCGACGTTGTGGGGAGAGCTGCAGGTTGCAAAACAACCGCAGCAGCACAAGTGCACTGGCAAATGCAGGTATTAGTGCTGACACTAGCAACCTCCGTTTGTGTAGCAACAGTGGCCAACTGTACCGGTTTCTGCAGAGTGGAAGCGAAAGATGTAAACACAGGAGGCTGCATGGCCTTAAAGAACTTCTTGGCCTCACCATAGGGGATGCGCTTAGATGTTTTGATCTGCTGTATCTTCCGTTCCTCGAGATAGATGGGGCAGACCCGGCTCCAGACAGGGTGACTCCCAGAGCAATTCACGCATTTCACAGGCAATGAACAATCGGCTCCTTCATGGGCAGGCTGACCACATTTACCACAAGTGGCTATCCCATTGTACCCCAACGTAGTATGCCCAAAGCGCTGACATTTAAAACAGCGCATTGGGTTGGGGAAATATGGCCGTACTGGCAAACGTAAGCAACCCGCTTTAACATGCTCTGGGAGTCTCGGGCAATTGAACGTGAGAATAAACGAGTCGGATTTGACTAGGTCCCCATCGACTCGTTTCATAATATGCTGCACGTCGACAATACCTTTACCGAGCGAGGTGGCGCAGTGGTTAGCACACTGGACTCGCATTCGGGAGGACGACGGTTCAATCCCGTCTCCAGCCATCCTGATTTAGGTTTTCCGTGATTTCCCTAAATCGTTTCAGGCAAATGCCGGGATGGTTCCTTTGAAAGGGCACGGCCGATTTCCTTCCCAATCCTTCCCTAACCCGAGCTTGCGCTCCGTCTCTAATGACCTCGTTGTCGACGGGACGTTAAACACTAACCACCACCACCACAATACCTTTGTCAGCCCACTCAGATTTCAACCCGTCCTTGGGGATATCCACCAAGTCCCTACATGTCACAACACCCTTACTATAGCTCAAAGTGGAGTGGAGCTCGGTCTCGATAGCGTACTCTCCGAGACAGGTTGCTTTCCTAAGAGAAGTGACTTGACGGGAACTAGAAGTTTCAACTAACAGAGTCCCATTGCGCAGACGCTTCACAGATTTCAGTGTTCCTGCAATTCCCTCAAGACCCTTATGGATGTAAAAGGGAGAAACTCTCTCAAAGCTACCTTCCTTCCGTTTGACAATCAAAAACACATTCTGGATATCAGCATGTGCTCTGTTACGACAGTCTGATAAATCTCTAGTAACACCAGGCGCTGGAGGACTCCCAGCACGAAGTCGCTTTTTCGATTGGGTGTGTTTTCCTACCAGTGGCCCACCCAATCCACTGGTAGGGGGAAACGTAGAGGTCGAAGGGTCCATTGTGGTCTCACGAGCAGCTAGGGAACTAAAGGTCCGCTCAAACAGAGCCCCGCGTGCCTGAGTAAGCCTTATACAACTGGGGTGCGGCAGGTGCCCCAGAGGTTGCCCGCTTGCGACTGTTCCACCCCAACAGCCATGCATCTTATAGGCGCGCAGCACACCGTAAGATTGAGGGGTTTTTATAGAGGTTTACCTTCCTCGCAATCCAGGCGGTCAAGCCAAGATTACCATTCCCCGCAGCACACAACATTCCACCGCTGAGCCATGCGGTGGTCGCTGAAGCATGTCCGGGGTTTACGGTGACAGGAGACTGGCGGCGCTAACCATTCCCCAGCTCAGGACCCCGGGGTCGCCAAGCCCGTACTCAGCAAATGAATGCTGAGCCCCTGGGGGGGACTCGGCTGATATATGGCCCGTCGGCAAGATATAAGTCAGATCTACTCCCATGTATAGGGCTTAGCATTTTTCAGCGCCAGCATCATATCACAGTTGAATGGCGTGGAACCATTCATTAGAATCAACTGTCTGATGGAGCTCTGCTTCAGTATATGGAAGTGTTTACTTTGTAACAGCATTTCCAGCTTCTGTAGGTAACAGACAGGGAGGGATTTCAATATATCTCTGTTACATTCAGTCATCCACTAACACTACAAATTAAGGCTCCAGACTATTTTCCAGTTTACACAGAGTTTTATCACAAAATCATTTGCGACCTTCGCTTCCGCAATAGCCAACCAAGTAAAAAAACTAAAGTCGTATAGCATTGTCGGCTAGGGGGACCCGAAGGACAAGTTCAGCCCCCTAACTGCAAAGGTCTTTCTGTTCTTCGCGCAAATGGCATCTTTCCTTCGAGAAGCTTGGGAGTTGTGTTTATCTAGTAAGAGTAGGTGACTGTAATGGGTGTGTGTGTGTGTAGTTTTCTGTCTCATTTGTGCTGAATGATGATGATGATGATGAGAGAACGTAGAGGGTGAAACTATATGAAAAAACGTAAATTAGTTACAAACTGGCCGGCCGGTGTGGCCGTGCGGTTCTAGGCGCTTCAGTCTGGAACCGCGTGACCGCTACGGTCGCAGGTTCGAATCCTGCCTCGGGCATGGATGTGTGTGATGTCCTTAGGTTAGTTAGGTTTAAGTAGTTATAAGTTCTAGGGGACTGATGACCACAGATGTTAAGTCCCATAGTGCTCAGAGTTATTTGAACCAAGTTACAAACTACGGGGTGCACACACTTTATTAAACATGTTAACGTCACTATAGATATTTGGATTTAGGTTATGACATGTTCGATATGCCTGACATCATTGGCGATGATGTGGCGCAGACGAGTAGCGAAATTCTGCATGATCCGCTGAAGTGACGGAACACTGATGCTGTCGATGGCCTCCTAAATGGCTGTTTTCAGCTCAGCAATGGTTTTGGGGCTATTGCTGTACACCTTATCTTTAATATAGCACACCAATAGAAGTCGCATGTGTTCAGATCCAGAGAATATGGCGGCCAATCGAGACCGCGTGCCAGTGGCCTCTGGCTACCTCAGAGCCAGAATGCGGTCCCTAAATTTCTCCTCGAGGACATCACTGTCGATGGGTTCTAGCTCCGTCTTCCATGTACCACGTCTTGTCGGAATCAAGGTCCCTTTGGATAATGGAGATGAAACCATCTTCCAAAACCTTCACGTACCGTTCGGTAGTCTCTATGCCATCAAGGAATATCGCACCGATTATTCTGTGACTGTACGTTGCATTGCACACCACACATTCACCCGCTGAGAGACTTCTCTATCTCACCCCCAAATGCGCCAATTTTGCTTATTGACGAACCCATCCAAATGAAAGTAGACTTCGTCGATAAACGAAAGGCGCGTGCGCTTACTAATTCCCAGCATGCCGCACGGCCAACCCTGCAGTTTGAACGTCCTAACGCAAACCGTTCAGAATTTATGACGTTTTTATTGAATACAGTTCAGTAATTGTCACCCTGTAGCCTTCACCTCCAGAATAGCACCAAAGGCACCTCCGAGCTTGACGTCTCCATCCGATGGACGGATCACAGTCAAGAGGTCACATACCTTCTCTTCATGAGGCACTGCGACGTGTTTCGGAATTTAATACAGGACATTGGCGCAAAGTTTGGCGATTAGGAACTTTACAGAAAAGCTTGTGGCTTGCCCAGGCAGTTACCCATCCAAGTACTGCCCGCACGCAACCTTGCTTAACTTTGGTGATATGACGAGAACCGGTGATTTCAATGAGGCAAGGTCGCTGGCAGCTGACCAATTTTATGTATTACGCATTTTAACAGGACTTATTCTGTTTTCAAGTAGATGTATGTATCTTTTGTAACCACAAAAAACTGCATTCTGTGTCTTTTCATGTAAATGGCGCTCATCAGGAGAATTTTGACGCCGCCGAATAGTGAGGTGTCGAGTACATGGTCACCATCTGCTAATGCGGCGAAGGCCATCTCTCCTTGGAGAAGCGCTCGTGTGTAGTCCTGGGAAGTTCCGTTCGTTATTGTAACTGAAGAACTATTACTTTTATTATGGAAGTTGCACATTCTATTGTTTCCCACTGTGTACAATGATGCATTTAAGCGAGAGGACAAAGAAACGGGCCTAGTATGTAGTCTCTGACTGACTGCCCAGTTGACGGATAATCTGTGTTGATGGCTCTTCACAGCTGTAGCTTTGGGGATTTCATCGGCTGAACATGACGACCACGACTATTTAACAATCCGTGTTTGATGAACCGGGCTTCATCCGTAAAAAAGTACATACGCAGGAATGTGAGGAGCGACTGCGAGGCACTGCGAGAACCATTAGCAGAACATGATACGAGGCCTGAAGTGAGCAGGAGTCAAAGCATGCACTTCGTTTGGATGGTGGGGGTGTAGCTGCATTTCCCGTAATACTCGGAACACAGGACTTTGCGAAACATTCATTACGCGTACAATGCTTGGAGTGCAAATTGTAGGCCCCTCATCTACTCGAGCAAGCACTGCACCTTGTTAAGTCGGAAGTCCGTGTATTACGTCGTCCTCCTTCTTGGTCCCTGTACTGTGGTACCAATGCCCTGTTTCGCTTAGTAGTTGCAACAGTCTTGGAAACATGACGTGAGCGGGGTGTCTTCTGCACGAGTATTTCATCCTGAACAACTTTTCTGATTCCCCGCTGTTTCCATTTGGTTGCTCGTACACGAAAATCGTATCTACAAGTTCCGTAACCGGATACAACTTCACTCGATTAAGACTGTTAGACATTAGTACTTCACGTTGTAAACACAGACTGCAGTCTACTACAGTGTTACGCCATGACTGCTCATGTCAGTGCGCAATTCACTATCTGCATTGGATTAGTTTTCATCCCAACCTCTACACCTACGTGCTCACCGGGCCTGCCTACCCTACAGGTCTAGCAACAAAATTACCGTAGTGCTGCATGCACTCCACTGCATCATAACGGAGTCATCCTGTATGTTGATCGCCAGATTTCAAAAAGAAAGTGGTGTTTTGAAGAGTCTGAATAGGAAAAAAATTTAAATGAGTAAACTTCTGAAGTGCTTTACATGTATACAGTTTGTACCAATCGCAGTAAGATATTTTATCTAGCTATCTGCAGAGCAAGTTGAAGAATTTTAATCACAGTCGTCATCCCTGATTTTCTGCTACTAGATGTGCTTTCGTTTCCACTGATTTCGGTAGGTTAGTTGTGCCATATTCTGCGAGAGAGTTCTATAGTTACAGCCGAGAAGCATTATGATAATCAGATACTGTAAATTATTAGAAGACGTCCAGTGGCGCAAGTTTTGGTATTAACAGACTCGATGTCTGTAACAAAAACATTACAAGCCAAGAATTGGTCCAGGAAAGAGAACCACTTCATTATTATAATAATACAAGAACTTATACAATGTAGAAACCGCACTCAGACAATAGATGTAACCTGGGTTCAAATACATAATTAAATAATCGATAATAAGAAGATAAATACCATCTGGCAAAGGACGCAGTTTCTAATGGGTTATGACTCGATATTAAGCTTCCGCATCAGACCCGCCAGGTTAGCCGAGAGTGCTGATGTGCCGCTTCCTGGACTCGGGTAGGCGCGCCGGCCTCGGATGGAATCCGCACGGCGGCTTAACGGCGGAGGCCGGTATGCCGGCCAGCCTGGATGTGGTTTTTAGGCGGTTTTCCACATCCCACTAGGTGAATACCGGGCTGGTCCCCACGTCCCGCCTCAGTTACACGGCCCGCAGACATCTGAACACATTCGCACTGTTCCATGGATTACACTAGTCACGGACATTTCGGCTCCACTAATTCCATCTGGGGGGGAGGGGGGGGGGAGTACGGGGTGGCGGCAGGAAGGGCATCTGGCCACCCCTTAAATTAACCTTGCCAAATACGATTAACCATGTCGACCCTGTGTCAATGCGGGAAAAGGGCACAAGCACAAGAATTAAGCTTCCGTATCAAGAACTTTATAGCTGAAACTTCCTGGAAGATTAAAACTGTGTGCCGGACCGAGACTCGAACTCGGGACCTTTGCCTTTCGCGGGCAAGTGCTCTACCAACTGAGCTACCCAAGCACGACTCACGCCCCATCCTCACAGCTTTACTTCTGCCAGTACCTCTTCTCCTACCTTCCAAACTTTACAGAAGCTCTCCTGCTCCATTCTGGAACTTTATAACTGTTTGCATAGAGTAGCAAGAACAATGGAACACGTCTACACACGTTCGGGGAAAAGCCTAAGCGGAAGTCTACTTATACATCGCGATTTGTCAAGACGAGCCATCACTACGATTGCACGATGATAGTTCTTGGACATGAGTGTTCTACGTCTAACTTGTGTAGAATGAACATCAACTTAAGTGTGATCTGGCAAATAACAATGAGTTTGTGGGAGATCTAAATAAGCTGTTGTTTCTGGCAGGAAGTACACGGTCCAGTCACCTTAGTGTGACCACAGCGTGCAATAAGTACTCAAAGATTGCAGGTGGATGCACTAGCAGTGGAAGATATATAGAGCCTGTCGGGGGACGCTGAAAACAGAGCAGCCGTTGTCGGAAGGCAGAAAAGGAGCGATGTTTCTGACGTCCAAGAGGGCATGATCATCAGTTTTAGTGCCAAAGATGGAAGCAGTTACGAAACGGCTAAGTCTGGAGCTGTTCGACGAGCCACCATGGGTAAAGTATACCGTGTATGGCAAAATAACGCTGTCGAAAACCGGCTCCGAGGCAACTGTGTTGCACCTTGAGCCATAGACGACAGGGGCGAACGACGGCTCCGGAGATGTGTACGGACGAATAGACGAGCAATTGTTGAGCAACTGACCGCCCAAATGAATCAAAGGGATACCCAATAGTGTCTCATCGACGAACATTTAGTGAACGTTGCTGAATTTGAGCCTCCGCACCAGGCAGCTGGTTCATGCACCAATGCTGACTGCTGTTCATCGGCAACGAACGCTGGCATTTGCACACCTATACTGCAACTAGACGTCCACTGAGTGACGTTTTCAGATGAATCACGTTCTGTGCTCCATCGCCGTGAAACGTGTAATAGCAAACACCCGGAAACAATCTTAGGAAGGGTGCAGAACGGAGGAGGGAACGTTATGATTTGAGGAATGTTTTCGTGGCGTTCCCTGGGTGATCTCGTTATACTGCAAGACACACTGGATCAACACAAGTGTGCACAGATCTTTGGGGCCCTTGTCCACCTCTATATGCAATTTGTTTTTCCTCGCCACGATAGTACACTACTGGCTATTAAAATTGCTACACCAAGAAGAAATGCAGATGATAAACGGGTATTCATTGGACAAATATATTATACTAGAACTGACATGTGATTACATTGTCACGCAATTTGGGTGCATAATTCCTGAGAAATCAGTACCCAGAACAACCATCTTTGGCCGTAATAACGGCCTTGATACGCCTGGGCATTGGGTCAAACAGAGCCTGGATGGCGTGTACAGATACAGCTGCCCACGCAGTTTCAACACGATACCACAGTTCATCAAGAGTAGTGACTGGCGTATTGTGACGAGCCAGTTGCTCGGCCACCATTGACCAGACTTTTCAATTGGTGAGAGATCTGGAGAATGTGCTTGCCGGGTTAGCAGTCGAACATTTTCTGTATACAGAAAGGCCGGTACAGGACCTGCAACATGCGGTCGTGCATTATCCTGCTGAAATGTAGGGTTTCGCAGGGATCGAATGAAGGGTAGAGCCACGGGTCGTAACACATCTAAAATGTAGTGTCCACTGTTCAAAGTGCCGTCAATGCGAACAAGAGGTGGCCGAGACATGTAACCAATGGCACCGCATACCATCACGCCGGGTGATACGCCAGTATGGTGATGACGAATACACGCTTCCAATGTGCGTTCACCGCCATGTCACCAAACATGGATGCGACCATCATGATGCTATAAACAGAACCTGGATTCATCCGAAAAAATGATGTTTTGCCATTCGTGCACCCAGCTTCGTCGTTGAATACATCATCGCAGGTGCTCCTGTCTGTGATGCAGTGTCAAGGGTAACCGCAGCCATGGTCTCCGAGCTGATAGTCCATGCTGCTACGAACGTCGTCGAACTGTTCGTGCAGATGGTTGTTGTCTTGCAAACGTCCCCATCTGTTGACTCAAGGATCGAGACGTGGCTGCACGATCCGTTACAGCCATGCGGATAAGGTGTCTATTATATCGACTGCTAGTCATATGAGGCCGTTGGAACCAGCAAGGCGTTCCGTATTACCCTCCTGATCAACCGATTCCATATTCTGCTAACAGTCATTGGATCTCGACCAACGCGAGCAGCAATGTCGCGATACGATAAACCGCAATCGCGATAGGCTACGAGTACAATGCGACCTCTATCAAAGTAGGAAACGTGATGGTACGCATTTCTCCTCCTTACACGAGGCATCACAACAACGTTTCACCAGGCAACGCAGGTCAACTACTGTTTGTGTATGAGAAATCGGTTGGAAACTTTCCACATGTCAGCACGTTGTAGGTGTCGCCACCGGCGCCAACCTTGTGTGAATGCTCTAAAAAGCTAATCATTTGCATATCACAGCATGTTCTTCCTATGGGTTAAATTTCGTGTCTGTAGCACGTCATCTTCGTGGTGTAGCAATTTTAATGGCCAGTTGTGCATCTTCCAGCAGAACAATGCAACGTGTCCCACAACTCGCATCGTACGTGCGACTGTGTGGTTTGAAGAGCACCAGGATGAGTCTGCCACTCTCACCTGGCGTCAAAACTCCTCGGATTTAAATCCAATCAGGAATCTGTGGGACCATCTCTATCGGGCTGCCTGCTCCATGGACCCTCAACAGAGAAATCTAGTTCAGTTGGCCACGGCATCTGAGTCGGCATGGCTCTACATCCCTGCCAGCACCTTCCAGAACCTCGCTCTCTTCCTGCTCATCTCACCGTGGTCCGCGCTGCAGAAGGTTTTTATTGAGGCTTTGGACATGTGGACTGGATAGTGTATAAAGCTGCAAGAAAAAAATAGAGTAGTTTATTACGTGTCCTCTGTTAGATCACTTTTCAACAAGAACACCACGGAAGTTCTTACAGCAGACACTGAATTCACATCGCAAAGGAACTTTATTATCTGAATTTGAGTATAACTTAATTTACAACTGTAATATCGTGGGAGATGATATTCGCCAAATACACTGATGAACCAACACATTATGACTATGTACTTAAAGTATTGGTCCACTTTCAGAACGGAATACAGCAGCGATTCTGTGTGTGACATGGTTTCTAGTAGTCCTACGTAAGTCTCCTGGGTTATGTGGCCCAGGCCATGCAATTCCCGTGGTTTGTGGGCTTGGAGCTGGCGTCCGATAGCGTCCAAAATGTGTTCCAGTGGGATAGATCAGGCGAATTAGATGGCCAAGACATCACCATGAGATCACTGCTATACAAAGTTGAGTCAAATGAAAACCTTAAATATTTTTTTAAATATTATTTATTGTGCAGAAGTGGTACAAAGCTGTATCACTTTTCAAAGTAATCTCCCCCAGCGCTTACAAAGTGTATAAATTCCTTTAGAAAAAAATTCTTTTGGTAGTCCTCGCAATCACTCATTCACCGCGTGGTGTACCTCTTCGTCAGAACGGAACTTCTTTCCTCCCATTGCGTCTTTGAATGGTCCAAACATATGGAAATCACATGGGGCAAGGTCTGGTAAGTATGGTGGATGAGCAAGACACTCAAAATGCAGGTCTGTTATTGTTGCAACTCTTGTACGGGCAGTGTAGGGCCTTGCATTGTCATGTTGCAAAAGGTCACCTGCTGACAGCAATCCACGTCGCTTTGATTTGATTGCAGGCCGCAGATGATTTTTTAGACGATCTGTGTATGATGCACAGGTGACAGTGGTCCCTGTAGGCATGTAATGCTCCAAAATGACTCCTTTTTCGTTCAAAAGAGAGTCAACATAACCTTCCCTGCTGATGGTTCTGTTCGAAACTTCTTTCGTTTCGGTGATGAGGAATGGCGCCATTCCTTGCTCGCTCCCTTTCTTTTCCGGTTGGTGTAAGTGAACCCAGGTTTCGTCCCCAGTTACGATTCTTGCAAGGAAGCCATCACCTTCTCGTTCAAAGCGCCGAAGAAGTTCTTCACAAGCATCAACACGTCGTTCTCTCATTTCAGGAGTCAGCTGCCGTGGCACCCATCTTGCAGATATTTGGTCAAACTGGAGCACATCATGCACAATGTGGTGTGCTGACCCATGACTTATCTGTAAACATGTTGCAATGTCATTCCGTGTTACTCGGCGGTTTTCCTTCACTATGGCTTCACCTGTTGCAATGTTCTGTGGAGTCACAACTCGTTGTGCCTGACCTGGACGAGGAGCATCTTCCACTGGAGTCACACCATTTGCGAACTTCCTACTCCATTCGTAGACTTGCTGCCGTGACAAACATCCATCTCTGCACTGAACCTTCATTCGTCTATGAATTTCAATAGGTTTCACTTCTTCACTACGCAAAAACCGAATAACAGAACGCTGTTCTTCCCTTGTGCAAGTCGCAAGTGGGGCGGCCATGTTTTTGCTGATACTGCGACGGTATGTGTGCATCTGCACTATGCTGCCACCTACAGGCCTTTCTGCACGCTGTTTGTAGCACGCTTACCAACTTACAGGATAACAGCGCGAAATTTCGATTTGTTATTACAAATTTAAGGTTCTCATTTGACTCACCCTCGTAGTTCTCACTGCAGTATCATTCTGGCCTAGTGACACGAAGAGTTGTTCTACTAGAAGTTACCATCACTCCCGGGGAGGAGATGTAGCATGAAGGGATTCAGGTGGTCCGCAATACAGTTCACGTCGTAGACCATAGCTATCCTGGCGCCTTCGATTGCCGGCATAGGTCCCGTGGAAGTCCAGGTGAGTGTCGCTCAAAGCACAATAATGCCCCTACCGGCCTGCATCCGTAGTGCGTTGCATGATTCGAGGACCCGTTCGCTTTTATGACGGCATACCCAGACACGACGGTCGATCTGGTGTAACAGGAAACGCCTTTATCCGAGCAGGCAGAACATTTCCGTTGACAGACGTTCCACTCTCCCGTTGAAAGTTGGACGTCTATGATTCTGACGTGTGCATGCACGAACTCTGAGTCTGAGATATTACTACTGCGAGTAGCAGCGAGCGAGTAGTTGTCGAGGGGAGTCGGAAGTGGTCGGACCCAGGGTGCTATGGAGAGAAGCCTCGCGATCTGAGTGGACGCAGCCTGTCGTGATCGTGCTAGTAGCGCCAGAGGGGACTTTGGAATGAATTGAGGATTTCTTGGTAATTTGCCTTTTGACTGGATGTAGGGTTGTTGGTTCCTTGTCACTGGAGGGATTTTGTCAGATTTACGTATGCATACACTAAGTGTAACGTTCGTATCCGATGGCTCTCAATCTTGCAGCATAACCGAGTCCATCAACATGAGGAAGCAAATATGAGGTAGCCAAGGAGGTGGAAACGTGGGTTCTGCTATGCCAAAACTGCTTGGTAGCTACAACAGGAAAACACAATTAATTAGCACGAGTACAAAATAAGAAAGTATTTAACTTTGCTGTAGTCCATGATCAGTTGGTTGACAGTTATAGAAGACGCGACTAGACTAAGCGTCTGTAGAATGACATAATTCACAAGTCACAAATCTTGCAGTGACGAATTAATCTCTCGTAATCTTGAATGTCGCATCCGGTGAATTTGAAGAATAACTTGGAACGGAGCTACAAAGACTTGATGGCAGCAATGACTGAGCTGCAGACGATGACTAACATCGGCGCTGGCTGACTACTGAGCGCGGCTACGAACTCTAGACTGGCACAACTGCACTACACTCCTGCTACACGTGAAGTGGCCTGGCGACGACTCTTTGGCTAGCACAGACGTTCTTCTGTTCCGTTTATCCAGAGAATCGCATCCGGTGGATCGATCTCTCACGCTGCGATGTGGTCGTATGACTGAGGACATCACAGTATCTTTGTTGTGGCCAGAAGCGTGTTTATTGAGTGTAGACATTGTGGAATAATTAAAAGTCTGTGTAAAGTTTGACAGGATTTAAATCATCAATTTTCTGAATATAGTAAATTAAAAGTTTTTATTGGTTTCTTTCATTTTTTTATCGTTTAAGCTTAGTTGACCAAACCGCTCCTGTTCAATCATTTTCTACGTATAAAAGTATGGCAGCAATTATTGCAATTAGTACATGCGTTGCACTCTGCATGGATCGCAGTACTGCTTTTTGAAATATTTTAGAATGTTGCTGAACACGCAGTTGCAGTGGCAAGACGAGGTAAGTTGTCTGTTGGGTACAGGAGCATTGTAGAACAGTTGTTAGGAGACGCTCTGCTACCTTAACACTCGCAGTCAGATGATTGAGATTTGATTTTTTTGTAATCCGTGAGAGTAGTAAACAATTTTGTGTTCAAATTTCTGTTTTTATTTGTTCTCTGCTTCTGTTTATTCCCAATCAGAGTTCTATTATTTTTAGAGATGCAACGTCACACATTTCCGTAGAGCTTTTAAAATAATTACCCAAAAGAGTTTCACCGTGCTCACTGAAATCGTAACTGATGCTGATGGGTCACGTTTAGTGAACACAGGAACCGTTGGAATCGTCTGCTGCGCAGCCCAGTTCTCATCTATACCTGGGTCTGTAGGAGCAGTGTACTCTGTCGACAGATCTGCCACAGATTGCCGCCTACCATTTTTTATTGAGCGGACAGGTTTCCGACCTCCACGTAATTTTTTTTTTATTTTATTTTATGATGATGCGTGGACGCCCAACGCCATGTCTGCTCGTGGATTCACTCAACCACTTTGTATAGACGCTCACGGTAGTAACGTGCTAACAGCGAACCAGCTTTGCCGTTACCGAGATGTTCGTTTCCGCCATAGGTCCCATCCTTCAGAGCCATAGCAGTCTGCCCTTTGAGAAAGCCGCTTATATTAGTGGGTTTCCCCATCTGTGGCCTGTATCGTCGCAAGAATGATTCCTCACTTCTCTGCTCCGTTGTATATTTTCCTTATCGCCCCAAACACCGCCAGACGGCACTGAATTCAGTGGCGGGCAGTGTTCATAATGTTTTGGCTCATCGTAGTAGGATAATTATAATGTGCAGCCTAACAGAATTATATAGGCCAAATGTCAATAAAATAAAAAAGAAATATTTGTGGAGAGTAGAATTTTCTAATCCCAACATGCACTCGAAACCAGTATATTCTGTACGCCATAATCCGCTGTAGTGTACATAGTGGTGGGTAATTATTGCACCATTCGCGTATGCTACTTGAAATTATAAACTGTCAAAACCTCTCCATAGGTCCCCGAATTTCTCTAACTTCTCTTGAGAGATCTTTATCCAAAATGTGCAGGGGGAACACAAAGTGTTTTCCTGGTAACAAACTTTTATATCTAGGCAATACTCTAGATACAGCTACGCGATTTTCTTGCAAACGGTATCTTAACTTATGGATATGTTGCCACGTGTCGTCTGTTTGTTGCTCGTAGAACGTCTAGGAGATGCTCAATTTCTCTCATGTCTTTTCCAGTATCTCTTCCCTTGCCGCCTCTTCAGTAGCTCGTATTCGTAACCTTCAGCATAGCACCGCATCATCTTGTGAAATGCTGCCATGGTTACAATAGAGAGAGAAAAAAATAAAATACATTCAGAGAACCTGTATAAGCCCATTCATAATACACTCCTGGAAATGGAAAAAAGAACACATTGACACCGGTGTGTCAGACCCACCATACTTGCTCCGGACACTGCGAGAGGGCTGTACAAGCAATGATCACACGCACGGCACAGCGGACACACCAGGAACCGCGGTGTTGGCCGTCGAATGGCGCTAGCTGCGCAGCATTTGTGCACCGCCGCCGTCAGTGTCAGCCAGTTTGCCGTGGCATACGGAGCTCCAACGCAGTCTTTAACACTGGTAGCATGCCGCGACAGCGTGGACGTGAACCGTATGTGCAGTTGACGGACTTTGAGCGAGGGCGTATAGTGGGCATGCGGGAGGCCGGGTGGACGTACCGCCGAATTGCTCAACACGTGGGGCGTGAGGTCTCCACAGTACATCGATGTTGTCCCCAGTGGTCGGCGGAAGGTGCACGTGCCCGTCGACTTGGGACCGGACCGCAGCGACGCACGGATGCACGCCAAGACCGTAGGTTCCTACGCAGTGCCGTAGGGGACCGCATCGCCACTTCCCAGCAAATTAGGGACACTGTTGCTCCTGGGGTATCGGCGAGGACCATTCGCAACCGTCTCCATGAAGCTGGGCTACGGTCCCGCACACCGTTAGGCCGTCGTCCGCTCACACCCCAACATCGTGCAGCCCGCCTCCAGTGGTGTCGCGACAGGCGTGAATGGAGGGACGAATGGAGACGTGTCGTCTTCAGCGATGAGAGTCGCTTCTGCCTTGGTGCCAATGATGGTCGTATGTGTGTTTGGCGCCGTGCAGGTGAGCGCCACAATCAGGACTGCATACGACCGAGGCACACAGGGCCAACACCCGGCATCATGGTGTGGGGAGCGATCTCCTACACTGGCCGTACACCACTGGTGATCGTCGAGGGGACACTGAATAGTGCAGGGTACATCCAAACCGTCATCGAACCCATCGTTCTACCATTCCTAGACCGGCAAGGGAACTTGCTGTTCCAACAGGACAATGCACGTCCGCATGTATCACGTGCCACCCAACGTGCTCTAGAAGGTGTAAGTCAACTACCCTGGCCAGCAAGATCTCCGGATCTGTCCCCCATTGAGCATGTTTGGGACTGGATGAAGCGTCGTCTCACGCGGTCTGCACGTCCAGCACGAACGCTGGTCCAACTGAGGCGCCAGGTGGAAATGGCATGGCAAGCCGTTCCACAGGACTACATCCAGCATCTCTACGATCGTCTCCATGGGAGAATAGCAGCCTGCATTGCTGCGAAAGGTGGATATACACTGTACTAGTGCCGACATTGTGCATGCTCTGTTGCCTGTGTCTATGTGCCTGTGGTTCTGTCAGTGTGATCATGTGATGTATCTGACCCCAGGAATGTGTCAATAAAGTTTCCCCTTCCTGGGACAATGAATTCACGGTGTTCTTATTTCAATTTCCGGGAGTGTACACACATCAAAAAACGTTTTGCATCACCCCAGTTCCCAGAACTCCTGAAGACAGACGTTGACTGTGGATATTGTATCACAGACGCAGACTGTTCAGAGAAATCACTAAACCCGCCCAAAGATGTGAAGAAGCATACATGAGCAGCGCCTATTAAAACGGAGGGGGTCCGACAGCCGATCACTTCCAGTCATTCCACCGGGAAGGAGGTAAAAGGCTCGTGTTGTCTACAGTTCAACCATGTCTAGACGGTCAATACCGCGGTTCGATCGCGTCCGCATTGTTACTTTGTGCCAGAAAGGGCTGTCAACAAGGTAAGTTCAAATGGTTCATATGGCTCTGAGCACTAAGGGACTTAACATCTGAGGTCATCAGTCCCCTAGAACTTAGAACTACTTAAATCTAACTAACTTAAGGACATCACACACATCCATGCCCGAGGCAGGATTCGAACCTGCGACCGTAGCAGTCGCGCGGTTCCGGATTGCAGCTCCTAGAACCGCTCGGCCACATCGGCCGGCCAACAAGGGATATGTCCAGGCGTCTCGGAGTGAAACAAAGCGATGTTGTTCGGACATGGAGGAGATATAATGATTTTCGTGCAGCCACAGGACGTCGTGTAACGACTCAAACTGTGCGCAACAGGCTGCATGGTGCGCAACTTCACTCCCCACGTCCATGGCGAGGTCCATCTTTGCAGCCACGACACCATGCAGCGCGGTACAGATGGGCCCAACAACATGCCGAATGGACCACTCAGGATTGGCATCACGTTGTGTTCACCGATGAGTGTCGCATATGCCTTCAACCGGACAATCATCTGAGACTTGTTGGAGGCAACCCGGTCAGGCTGAACGACTTAGACACACAGTAAGGCGAGTACAGCAAGGTGGAGGTTTCCTGATGTTTTGGGGTGGTAGCATGTGGGGCCGACGTACGCCGCTGGTAGTCATGGAAAGCGCTGTAACGGCTGTACGATACGTGAATGCCATCGTCCGACTAATAGTGCAACCATATCAGCAGCATATTGGCGGGGCATTCGTCTTCATGGACGACAATTCGCGCCCCGATCGTGCACATCTTGTGAATGACTTTCTTTAGGATAACGACATCGCTCGACTAGAGTGGCCAGCATGTTCTCCAGGTATGAAGCCTATTGAACATGTCTGGGATGGATTGGAAAGGGCTGTTTATGGACGCCGTGACCCACCAACCACTCTGAGGGATCTATGCGAATCGCCGTTGAGGAGTGGGACAATCTGGACAAACAGTGCCTTGATGAACTTGTATAGTATACCACGACGAATAGAGGTAAGCATCAATGCAAAAGGACATGCCAGTGGGTATTGGAGGTGCCGGTGTGTACAGCAGTCTGGACCACCACCTATGTATCTTGGTACAACATGCAATGTGTGTTTTTCATGACCAATAAAAAGGACAGAAATGATGTTTACGTTGATGTCTATTCCAATTTTCTATACAGGTTCCGGTACGCTCGGAACTGAGGTGATGTGTGTACATATAATGTATCACAACTTTGAAATTCACGTGGTGTCTGTTCTTTCGGAGATGTCCGAATAGACACCGCGAATTCATATAAATTACAAATATAATTAAAAAGAGATCCGTGCTTCCTGATTTTCTGTGTGTCCCCGAGACAACAGACGGGAGGTACATACAGGGTGTTACAAAAAGGTAGGGCCAAACTTTCAGGAAACATTCCTCACACACAAATAAAGAAAATATGTTATGTGGACATGTGTCCGGAAACGCTTACTTTCCATGTTAGAGGTCATTTTATTACTTCTCTTCAAATCGCATTAATCATGGAATGGAAACACACAGCAACAGAACGTTCCAGCGTGACTTGAAACACTTTGTTACAGGAAATGTTCAAAATGTCCTCCGTTAGCGAGGATACATGCATCCACCCTCCGTCGCATGGAATCCCTGATGCGCTGATGCAGCCCTGGAGAATGGCGTATTGTATCACAGCCGTCCACAATACGAGCACGAAGAGTCTCTACATTTGGTACCGGGGTTGCGTAGACAAGAGCTTTCAAATGCCTCCATAAATGAAAGTCAAGAGGGTTGAGGTTAGGAGAGCGTGGAGGCCATGGAATGGTCCGCCTCTACCAATCCATCGATCACCGAATCTGTTGTTGAGAAGCGTACGAACACTTCGACTGAAATGTGCAGGAGCTCCATCGTGCATGAACCACATGTTGTGTCGTACTTGTAAAGGCACATGTTCTAACAGCACAGGTAGAGTTGTTGTTGTGGTCTTCAGTCCTGAGACTGGTTTGATGCAGCTCTCCATGACACAGTAAAGCTGCATGTCCTCGGGAAAAATTACGGCTGTAGTTTCCCCTTGCTTTCAGCCGTTCGCAGTACCAGCACAGCAAGGCCGTTTTGGTTAATGTTACAAGGCCAGATCAGTCAATCATCCAGACTGTTGCCCCTGCAACTACTGAAAAGGCTGCTGCCCCTCTTCAGGAACCACATGTTTGTCTGGCCTCTCAACAGATACCCCTCCGTTGTCGTTGCACCTACGATACGGCCATCTGTATCGCTGAGGCACGCAAGCCTCCCCACCAACGGCAAGGTCCATGGTTCATGGGGGGACAGGTAGAGTATCCCGTATGAAATCATGATAACGTGCTCCATTGAGCATAGGTGGAAGAACATGAGGCCCAATCAAGACATCACCAACAATGCCTGCCCAAACGTTCACAGAAAATCTGTGTTGATGACGTGATTGCACAATTGCGTGCGGATTCTCGTCAGCCCACACATGTTGATTGTGAAAATTTACAATTTGATCACGTTTGAATGAAGCCTCATCCGTAAAGAGAACATTTGCACTGAAATGAGGATTGACACATTGTTGGATGAACCATTCGCAGAAGTGTACCCGTGGAGGCCAATCAGCTGCTGATAGTGCCTGCACACGCTGCACATGGTACGGAAACAACTGGTTCTCCCGTAGCACTCTCCATACAGTGACGTGGTCAACGTTACCTTGTACAGCAGCAACTTCTCTGACGCTGACATTAGGGTTATCGTCAACTGCACGAAGAATTGCCTTGTCCATTGCAGGTGTCCTCGTTGTTCTAGGTCTTCCCCAGTTGCGAGTCATAGGCTGGAATGTTCCTTGCTCCCTAAGACGCCGATCAATTGCTTCGAACGTCTTCCTGTCGGGACACCTTCGTTCTGGAAATCTGTTTCGATACAAACGTACCGCGCCACGGCTATTGCCCCGTGCTAATCCATACATCAAATGGGCATCTGCCAACTCCGCATTTGTAAACATTGCACTGACTGCAAAACCACGTTCGTGATGAACACTAACCTGTTGATGCTACGTACTGATGTGCTTGATGCTAGTACTGTAGAGCAATGAGACGCATGACAACACAAGCTCCGAAGTCAACATTACCTTCCTTCAATTGGGCCAACTGTCGGTGAATCGAGGAAGTACAGTACATACTGACGAAACTAAAATGAGCAGTAACATGGAAATTAAGCGTTTCCGGACACATGTCCACATAACATCTTTTCTTTATTTGTGTGTGAAGAATGTTTCCTGAACGTTTGGCCGTACCTTTTTGTAACACCGTGTATAATCGTCCTCTCTGTACAGGAGTAATTTTGCGCCAAGTTAGTTTCAATGAAAGTCCTTTCAAACGGTAATTACTGGTGGCCATTAAGACGGTGGTGAGAGTTAGAAAGGCTTCTAGCTTTGAAGAAGAGGACAGGAGCGCAGGGATATCTTCCCGGGACATACAAAGAGTGATAATTTCTCGTTGTAAATCTGGTCGGTCGTGCTTCATTTCACGCTTTAGAGGATATGTCGAATAGCATATGGAGTCCACACGGAGTGGAGCTATAAAGCGTTTCAGCTTTGCGAAAGCGACGTCCCCATTTTCTGAAGCCAGGGTCCTCTTCGCCTGCCAAGTAAAGCGACGTGTGATACGTGGCCGACGATTCGGCAACCCGGATCCACAGCCTTGCCGCCGCTCGCATTCCCCTCACGAGCGCCATTGTCTGCATATGACACCGTTTGGCCTTCTTCCAGCGCACATCAAGTGGCTGTGTTAAGCCCATCTTACACTGGGCAGGACCGAGTGAGCGGACCGCCACACCTCGCTACTGCTTACTACTCGTATTCTTGGCGCGTCAGCTAGCCAACAAGCATTCAGATTGCTCAGTGAATACATGGTTATAGGCTGGTTTACACGTTCGATTTAACCTGTAGCTACAAGATGTCGCCCGTTGCCCATTCTGTCCTGCACAGTGTACTATAAACTGTATTCTTGTGGTGTGCGTACTGTAAGATCTTCGATACACACACCATCAGATTATTTGACTTGTCGCTCTAACGAAGCAGGCGATTGTCAGCAATATGTCTCGTGGTCTTATCGTGGCGTGTTTATCTTCTGCCGTTAGGTCAGGCGATAGAAATGCCACTTGCACGCCTAGAGTAGCTGATTGACGGTGACCAACTTTAAACAGAACTTGATTAATTTTCACACACATTTATTAAAATAATAAAAAGCATATAATTACTTAACTTGATTCTGGATGCTATTTACAATTGACAATCTGAAGTTCCTTTGGTACTGGTACGTTAATCTTAGTCTCACATATATCTCTGATACTTGAAAAAAAGTGTCTATACATTTATCTTCATGGCTATGTACAGGAATATGGTAATCTTATTAGGCGCAGACTGAAACTTGACTATAGACGGGTACAGACTAATGCAGACTCGTACAGACTGACTAATCGGAGGTCTGTACACTCGTTAATATACCTCGCGCGTTCAGGTATCACTGCGCGAGTATGATTAGCGAGGAAAAAAGGTTCTACGTTAGCAGAAATCTCATTGGCTGATTTACATATTAATACCCGAATCGGCGGAAGCAGAATTTGGTCCGTCTCTAAAGCAGTGCCATCTCGTAGTGGGGAGACGGACGAGCGCTGCGCCTGCGCTGTTGTGCTTAGCGGGGCGCGCTCTAGTGGGAAAGTTGTGTACGCGCTGATTACGCGGAACTATGTACACAACAATTCTCTATACTCTCGATATAAGAACTAATAGACATGCGTAAAAAAAATGGCTCTGAGCACTATGGGACTTAACACCTGAGGTCATCAGTCCCCTGGAACTTAGAACAACTTAAACCTAACTAACCTAAGGACATCACACACATCCATGTCCGAGGCAGGATTCGAACCTGCGACCGTAGCAGTCGCGCTGTTCGGGACTGAAGCGCCTAGAACTGCTCGGTCGCCGCGGCTGGCGCGTTTAGTGACATCTCTGAACAATCAAAACGACTGTGTCTGTGATACAGTATCCACAGTCTACGTCTATCTTCAGGAGTTCTGGGAACCAGGGGATGAGATACTTTTTTTGATGTGTGCAAATTGAAGGTGGATGGGGGAGGGGGGAGAGAGAGAGAAAGGAAAGGCAAGGAAAGCGAAGGGACTGTTGAAGTAACCTGCATCGGGACTTCACGCGGCATCAGCGGCGATGATTGAAAATATGTACCGGTCCAGGATTCGAAACCGGGATCTCCTCCTTATTAGCACGTGCGGTAACCCCTGAGCCATCCGAGACACAGTTTTAGGGCAGCTGAACGGACTATCTGAGCTCGCCTCCCGGCCGATCCACACTCCCATCGAATGCCATCTATCCTCAACCCCTGTCCATTTCCTCCATATTCGCTCTTACAAGATTCCCACAGGAGGTCGGACGTATTTGTGCACACGGACTGAAGAAGGTGGATTCATTGCCCAGTAGGCTCATCAAATTATATCAAAGTGTGTTGTCTGTTCTTTCGGACAGATAATCTTAAAGTAGCGAGCATGGAAGACATTGACAGCGACTGCCGATAAGTGGTGCTAGGTGCGAGTGTGGGTCGGCCGGGAGGTGTGCCGTGGTAGTCTGCGCAGTGCCCTAAACACTGTAGGCGGGTGGCACAGTGGTTAACGCAGCTGCCTTCTAATCAGTTTTCCATTTCACTTCCATGCTACTTACTTCACCTTCTTGTTTCTTTTCATATTGGTTCTTAGCTATACTCCTCAATATTTTAATTATGTGGTGGGTTCTGCATTTCTTCATGACTGTCCTAGGAGGATATTTTCCTATAGTATTCCACTTCACCTTACGAAATTCATTCTCTGCTCATAACGCCGTAGCTATGCGAACAGCTATTAAAGAGCAATTTAAGGAGACTGCAGCAACACTGCATTAGTGAGTCTGCCTCCTAAACCATATATTAAAAAAAGAAAAAAAAAAACATAGCTTTCTTGGCTACGAGACCCACAGGTATAGGTTCGCCTGCACATTCGCAAAAATTGGTCTCCTTTGCATACAATTACACCTTTGTATCGTGAAGTGCAAGAGTTATTTATGTGGAAACAATTATGTAAGTTAAGTGTAGTTCTTTATTTCTTTTTTATAGAAATTTCCTGGCAGATTAAAACTGTGTGCCCGACCGAGACTCGAACTCGAGACCTTTCCCTTTCGCGGGCAAGTGCTCTACCAAATTAGCTACCGAAGCACGACTCACGCCCGGTACTCACAGCTTTACTTCTGCCAGTACCTCGTCTCCTACCTTCCAAACTTTACAGAAGCTCTCCGCAATATCCTTTCTTTCAGGAGTGCTAGTTCTGCAAGGTTCGCAGGAGAGCTTCTGTAAAGTTTGGAAGGTAGGAGACGAGGTACTGGCAGAAGTAAAGCTGTGAGTACCGGGCCTGAGTCGTGCTTCGGTAGCTCAGTTGGTAGAGCACTTGCTCGCGAAAGGCAAAGGTCCCGAGTTCGAGTCTCGGTCGGGCACACAGTTTTGATCTGCCAGGAAGTTTCATATCAGCGCACACTCAGCTGCAGAGTGAAAATCTTATTCTGGAAACATTCCCCAGGCTGTGGCTAAGCCATGTCTCCGCAATATCCTTTCTTTCAGGAGTGCTAGTTCTGCAAGGTTCGCAGGAGAGCTTCTGTAAAGTTTGGTAGGTAGGAGACGAGGTACTGGCAGAAGTAAGCTGTGAGTACCGGCCGTGAGTCGTGCTTCGGCAGCTCAGTTGGTAGAGCACTTGCCCGCGAAAGGCAAAGGTCCCGAGTTCGAGTCTCGGTCGGGCACACAGTTTTAATCTGCCAGGAAGTTTCATATCAGCGCACACTCCGCTGCTGAGTGAAAATCTCATTCTTTTTTATAGCTTTGATTGGCAACACGTGAGAGCAGAACGGGCTGTTGTAGAACTTCTTTTTGCAACCAAATATCCAAGTACTCTGCTTGGGGCCGACTGAATCTCAATTGGGACTGTTTAGGAGGGCATTACACGTTCGACAACCTCCTGATGACCGAGGGCAACCTTGAGAATACCTGTACCAGACTGGGGAATTGCAGCCTCTGTATTTTGGTTTATTTCTGGGACAATGTTGTCTATTGTCACAAACAAAGTTTAAAATTTTGTAAATGTGTATGTCATCGGTGGATTTATGAGTATGAATGCCTGTACAGTGCAAGATAAAATTTAAAAAAAAAAGAATCGCTCAGAAGACATTGTCGGATGTCAATGTAACTTCGTACACGCACACACCATCTTCGCATAAGTAAATTATTATAGTTGCAATTCTCTGTGATGATGATGATGATGTTTGGTCTGTGGGGCGCTCAACTGTGCGGTCATCGGCGCCCGTACAATGTCCCATTTGATACACAGTCCAATTTTTATACAGTCCAATCTAGCCACTGTCACGATTGATGATGATGGTTCAAAATAGCTCGGAGCACTGTGGGACTTAACTGCTGTGGTCATCAGTCCCCTAGAACTTAGAACTACTTAAACCTAACTAACCTAAGGACATCATACACATCCATTCCCGAGGCAGGATTCGAGCCTGCGACCGTAGCGGTCGCGCGGTTCCAGACTGTAGAGCCTAGAACCGCTCGGCCACGTCGGCCGGCTGATGATGATTTTCATGATGATGATCATGATGATGAAATGATGAGGACAACACAAACACCCAGCCCCGGGCATAGAACTCCCTCGGCCTAACAGGTGCTGCTCATGCATAGTGTTTTACATCTTTGAGTGGGTTTAGTGACATTCTGAACAGTCAAAGGGACTGTGTCTGTGATACAATATCCACAGTCAACGTCTATCTTCAGGAGTTCTGGGAACCGGGGTAATACAAAGCTTTTTTTGGTGTATGTATACAGATAAAGGCTTCACAGCGATCAATTGCAATTATTTGCTTCCTTGCCATTACTGCACAGCGAGGTTCAATTTAACGTGATAAATTCACAGTAATGTTTCCTATGACAAAGGTGTTGTGGTTAGATGTTACTTATATTTTAGGTTCTCGTAATTAATAGCAGACTTATTTCATACCTGTTACATTTAATAAACGTGACTAAGCTTCTGAGCAATGTGACGAGCTTAACATCCAACGGATCAGCATGAACAGTATCACACGAAACTATCTGGCAGATTAAAACATTATGTCGGACCACGACCTTGCCTTTTCGTGGGTAATATTCTTACCAACTGAGCTATCTAGCCAGTTCTTCCGCGACTCGCCCACACAGCTTTACAGTCACTAGTGCCTCTCCCCTACTTTCTAAACTTCATAGAAGCTCTCTCGCTTATTTCGGAAATGGAGCTTTGAGGACGATTCGTGAGCTGATCCTGCATAGTTCAGTAAGATCTTTCACTGCGAAAGGTAATGTTCCTTCGAGTCTCAGTCAAGCAAGCAGTTTCAGTTTGCCAGAAAAAATCATATTTCAAAATTTCTCTGACCGACATAAAATCCTTCGTTGTTTAGTACCGGTGTTGACCTTCTGATCATCTTCAAATGTCAATGGACTCGCATTCGGGAGGACGACGGTTCAATACAGCGTCCGGCCATCCTGATATAGGTTTTCCGTGCTTTCCCTAAATCGCTCCAGGCAAATGCCGGGATGGTTCCTTTGAAAGGGCACGGCCGACTTCCTTCCCCATCCTTCCCCAGTCCGATGAGACCCATGACCTCGCAGTTTGGTCTCTTCCCCCAAAACAACCCAACCCAGCCCATCTTCAAATATCATAAAATTATTTACAACAGCTTAAAATGTGGCGTCATATAAGATAAAAGCACTCATACGAAGAGGTGAAACTTGATTTTGACGTTATACAAAGACTGACTGACGGTTTTAGTGCATTGCCCTATTGATCGTGTAATGTACACTCCTGGAAATTGAAATAAGAACACCGTGAATTCATCGTCCCAGGAAGGGGAAACTTTATTGACACATTCCTGGGGTCAGATACATCACATGATCACACTGACAGAACCACAGGCACATAGACACAGGCAACAGACCATGCACAATGTCGGCACTAGTACAGTGTATATCCACCTTTCGCAGCAATGCAGGCTGCTATTCTCCCATGGAGACGATCGTAGAGATGCTGGATGTAGTCCTGTGGAACGGCTTGCCATGCCATTTCCACCTGGCGCCTCAGTTGGACCAGCGTTCGTGCTGGACGTGCAGACCGCGTGAGACGACGCTTCATCCAGTCCCAAACATGCTCAATGGGGGACAGATCCGGAAATCTTGCTGGCCAGGGTAGTTGACTTACACCTTCTAGAGCACGTTGGGTGGCACGGGATACATGCGGACGTGCATTGTCCTGTTGGAACAGCAAGTTCCCTTGCCGGCCTAGGAATGGTAGAACGATGGGTTCGATGACGGTTTGGATGTACCGTGCACTATTCAGTGTTCCCTCAACCAGTGGTGTACGGCCAGTGTAGGAGATCGCTCCCCACACCATGATGCCGGGTGTTGGCCCTGTGTGCCTCGGTCGTATGCAGTCCTGATTGTGGCGCTCACCTGCACGGCGCCAAACACGCATACGACCATCATTGGCACCAAGGCAGAAGCGACTCTCATCGCTGAAGACGACACGTCTCCATTCGTCCCTCCATTCACGCCTGTCGCGACACCACTGGAGGCGGGCTGCACGATGTTGGGGCGTGAGCGGAAGACGGCCTAACGGTGTGCGGGACCGTAGCCCAGCTTCATGGAGACGGTTGCGAATGGTCCTCGCCGATACCCCAGGAGCAACAGTGTCCCTAATTTGCTGGGAAGTGGCGGTGCGGCCCCCTACGGCACTGCGTAGGATCCTACGGTCTTGGCGTGCATCCGTGCGTCGCTGCGGTCCGGTCCCAGGTCGACGGGCACGTGCACCTTCCGCCGACCACTGGCGACAACATCGATGTACTGTGGAGACCTCACGCCCCACGTGTTGAGCGATTCGGCGGTACGTTCACCCGGCCTCCCGCATGCCCACTATACGCCCTCGCTCAAAGTCCGTCAACTGCACATACGGTTCACGTCCACGCTGTCGCGGCATGCTACCAGTGTTAAAGACTGCGTTGGAGCTCCGTATGCCACGGCAAACTGGCTGACACTGACGGCGGCGGTGCACAAATGCTGCGCAGCTAGCGCCATTCGACGGCCAACACCGCGGTTCCTGGTGTGTCCGCTGTGCCGTGCGTGTGATCATTGCTTGTACAGCCCTCTCGCAGTGTCCGGAGCAAGTATGGTGGGTCTGACACACCGGTGTCAATGTGTTCTTTTTTCCATTTCCAGGAGTGTATTTTACTATTAACGATAGTGACGCAGGGTTGCTTCTCGCTTCTTTGGCGCCACAGCGAGACCATTTCCGTGTAAACTGTTGTAAATAAATTTATGATAACTGATGATGATGAGAAGACTGAAACCAGTAGTAAATAAATAATTATTTATCAGCAGCTTTTAGCGGTCTCAAATGCACCTTTTTCAGGTACTTACAAGCTATTGTGCAATGCTTGCACAAAGTCTGCCAGTAAGTTTCAAAACAGCACAGAGGCGAAGATTAATCCTTCAATAGTGCCATGTGTCCTCACGCCATATGACACTGTGAGGAGATCTGGAGTTAACCCAGGATACTGACGCAGTCTTATGATCTCAGTATGCCGACCAAATGCTGGTGGTGGGAATTTCTCTCCCCCAAGAGGATTCGAAATTTTTAGAAATTTGTGGTAAGTTCCTATGGGACCAAACTACATCTACATCTATATCTACATACACATACATACTCGACAATCCACCATACGGTGCGTGGCGGAGGGTACCTCGTACCACAACTAGCATCTTCTCTCCCTCTTCCAATCCCAAACAGAACGAGGGAAAAATGACTGCTTATATGCCTCTAGCCCTAATCTCTCTTATATTATCTTTGTGGTCTTTCCGCGAAATGAAAGTTGGCGGCAGCAAAATCGTATTGCAGTCAGCCTCAAATGCTGGTTCTCTAAATTTACTCAGTAGCGATTCACGAAAAGAACGCCTCGTTTCCTCCAGAGACTCCCACCCGAGTTCCTGAAGCATTTCCGCAACACTCGCGTGACGGTCAAACCTACTAGGAACAAATCTAGCAGCCCGCACTCTGAATTTGCTTCAATGTCCTCCCTCAATCCGACCTGATAGGGATCCCAAACGCTCGAGCAGTACAAAAGAATAGGTCGTATTAGTGTTTCATAAGCGGTCTCCTTTACAGATGAACCACATCTTCCCAAAATTCTACCGATGAACCGAAGACGACAATCCGCCTTCCCCACAACTGCCATTACATGCTTGTCCCACTTCATATCGCTCTGTAATGTTACGCCCAAATATTTAATCGACCTGACTGTATCAAGCGCTACACTACTAATGGAGTATTCAAACATTACGGTATTCTTTTTCCTATTCATCTGCATTAATTTAAATTTATCTATATTTAGAGTTAGCTGGCATTCTTTACACCAGTCACAAATCGTGTCCACGTCATCTTGTATCCTCCTACAGTCACTCAACGACGACACCTTCCCGTACACCACAGCATCATCAGCAAACAGCCGCACATTGCTATCCACCCTATCCAAAAGATCATTTATGTAGATAGAAAACAACAGCGGACCTACCACAGTTCCCTGGGGCACTCCAGATGATATCCTCACCTCCGATGAACACTCACCATCGAGGACAACGTACTGGGTTCTATTACTTAAGAAGTCTTTGAGCCACTCACATATTTGGGAACCAATCCCATATGCTCGTACCTTAGTTAGGAGTCTGCAGTGGGGCACCGAGTCAAACGCTTTCCGGAAGTCAAGGAATATGGCATCCGTCTGATACCCTTCATCCATGGTTCGAAAGGGCGAGTTGCGTTTCGCTGTGGTCATTGGTCCCTAGGCTTACACACTACTTAATCGAAGGGAAGGGACCATGAGGATAAAATCAGAGAGATTAGAGCCCACACAAAAGCATACCGACAATCCTTCATTGCACGAACAATACGAGACTGGAATAGGAGAGAGAACCGATGGAGGTACTCAAGGTACCCTCCGCCACACACCGTCAGGTGGCTTGCGGAGTATGGATGTAGATGTAGAACTTAAACTAACGATAAAGACAACACGCACACATCCATGCCCGAAAGAGGACTGGGGGAGACGCGAGGATTCGAGCTGGCTACCTGGGAGCCTAGTGTCAATGTCCAAGCGTGTGTTAGTGACCTCTGTTCCGGTGACAGGATCTACCTCAAGTACCACAGGTGTTGGTGGCCCCCACTCCGGACTAGCGCTGAGTCACGTCGGCCCATTGAAATATGGAAGCAGCTTCCTACCTGCCTAGCTCCGTGACCTCAGGCTCGCTTGCGAGGTTGCGCGTGGCGCCGTGTATTATTACCGTCAAATTGGGTGTTCGTTACGCTAACGGTGTCGGCCGCTCCGGTTTTCCCTTAATGATTGTCCGCAGCACACCTAGCCGCGCAACTTCTGCTAATATTCGGACAGCGCGTGTGGCTGGGTATATCCTGTCGTTTGCTCTCTTTTCACCTCCTCGCGCCAACGTGCCTCACACACGTGCGCCTCTTGTCCTGGATTTTCCGCAGCTTTTATAAGGGAGCAAGGTTTTTTGCCATTTAACCCTTTGCTGAGATGAACGCGTCGCTGTCTGCGGCGGTGACGCACAGATTGTGGTAACGTTTGATTACAAAAACAGATCCGTTATTTACAACAGATGTTGACCATTTACAATACTTGTACAGTTCTTGCTGAGAACAGTCTGACGTTATTGAGGAGAATAATAAACTATTTATTCTCTTTATTATGATATCGACCTCCTACATCCGTATTTAACGTTGTGTATTTGCAAGAGGTCAAGGCTTCATCATCAAGCACAAGTTGTAAGTAGGACTGTTGATACTTGTTTAAAATATAGGAAATCCGTTTTATCGATATTTTAAAAATTATTATTATCGATCATAGAAATATTGATAAAATAATCGATATATCGAAAGACAAATTATCGACGTACCAGCCAAAAAAATCAGCTGCACATTGTAAATATACTGCCAGTTTTAGAGCTGTATATTTATATATTGATTTATTATTAGACATTCTTTACATCAACAAGTTAGCAGCCTGCTTATGCCCCGTAGAGCAAGAATTGAAAGGAAAACGACGCACTTTCACGCTTGGTGATAACCACTTTGCTAACGGTGGTAACTGGAGGTAAGTGGCACAATACAAGGTGTCCGATGGGTCCGTCGTTCATATCGGGTTTGTCTGGAACACCTCATGTCGACTTCCTTGTTTTTTTCATTGCTGCAAACGCCAACGACCTAGCAGTTGTAGAGTCAGAATTGTGTTGAAGTTGAACGTTGCAGTCTCTGTTGATAGCACCGAGCGCCAGTTTCGTCAGCATTTTCCCTCACGCACATCCGCCCGCCGCAAAGACCAATCTTGTCATTTAGAGTTTTGTTCATCATTTTCAGCAACTGTTTTTGAAGAATGCCGATGTGAATAAATAGCATGCTAGTTGCGTTAGAAATTGTTTCACACAAAGAGGAAGATTGGACGTGATGAAAGGTCAACACAGTGAAATTAAAATGGCGTTCTATAACAATTTCAAAGGAATGCCTTCAAATATTTATCAAAAATTGAGAAAAATATGTAATATAAAACAAAAACATCTGCACTCTGTATTGCCATTTTGATACGATATATCGATATACCCAGAGGCCCTTATATATCGATATTCTACTGAAGATATATAAATGTATCGATATATCGAGGTTTTATGAACAGCTCTAGTTTTAACTATCGACGTACTTTAGCTAGATGGAGTCACACTTGATAACGATCCATGATCATGAAATAATATATTTTGTGGTTCCATTGTGTGTCGATAGTCACCATGTGTCCCTAATGTTAAATGCTGCACCGCTTCGAAATAGATACCGATTGATAAACACCAGTAAATACAGCATTTTGATGTGGATGTCATAATAAAGAGAATAATGCTTCATCATTCTCCGCAAAAACTGTTTGTCCTCTGACATTCCCAATTTTTTCCAGCAAGCTTCAGGATGTAAATTAAGAGTCTGGAGATAATAAAATGAATGTCATGTTTACGATGTGCTTACCGTTTCGGGGCTTAAGCTGTAAGTACGTTTTATAGTTGAAAATAATTTTTTTTCTCAATGCTTTCATTTCGTTTCAGCATGTATGGAATATTTTGCACGTTGAACATCCCATATAACTTCTACTATCAGCTATCTCGAATCCAACAACTCTGTTGCTTCTTCTCTATACGTAACAAGTCCCAAGCATTTTGAGGAGCACGAGATTTACCTTCATGTAGACACTCAGAAAAAAAAGACAAGAAAAAAACTCGTCGACTGGCAAGGACATGGAAGGTGCGTGCCATTGTTCTAACGAAAGAAATTTCGAATTAATACAAATTTAGGGACACCAAGGCAAAGATGATCTGTTAAATAAAATAACCAATCTACCGAGTTTGGATTACGCACTGACAGTACTAAGCTTGGATTACAGACTGAGAGTAAACCAAAGAAAGACAAAATATTGAGAATCAGCAGAAATTAGATTAGCGACAAACTTAACATCAGGATTGAATCCCACGAATTAGTCGAAGCGAAAGGATTCTGTTTTCTTGGGAGCAACTCGTCGCATGGCGTATGAAACAAGAACGAAAAAGGGATACCAGAACGGGCAAAAAGAGTATTAGCCATTAAAGCAAGTCTTCTTATCAACCTTAACAATTTTGGTAGTGTGAGTATTTTCTGTACGAAGCACATGAATATTCTTTTTATAAATTCAGATGGCTCTTTCTTGTTGCAATCTACTATTTATATACTTAACAGACACGTCTCTCCATTTAATTTAAAGGCCATTCAGTAGATTTCTCCAGCAAAAATGCAGTTTTGATTTTACGTGTGATACTTGTAGATTCGAAACAGTTCACACCACGATTTTTCATGAATAAAATTTTGCGCAGTCAAACTTAAGAGACGCCAAGTGAACAGAAGTGTAACAGTTCTCGTACTATAAATCTGAAGCTCTTGTCAGATCAGCATTGAAGTGTTTCTTCAGATCACTCAGCTAGCGAGAAAGGTAGTGCTGAATCAAGAGAACCAAAAGTTTATTTATGTTTATTTATGCAAGAAAAAATTTATTTATGTAAAAATTATTATGTGAACTGTTTCGAATATGTATCATATGCATCCAGTGAAGATACTTATAAATTAAAAGGAGAAAACCGCCTAGAAAGTAAATAAATATTATACTGCAGCAAGTTAACTATATTTTAATTTATAAAAAAGAATATTCACCTAATGTAGTTTGAAGATGAAATTTCTTGGAATGAGCGTCTACATCAAAGCACTTTAAGGCAGTGAATCATGGGGTGTAGGAAACCCGTAAATGAAGAGAATTGAAACCTTTGCTATGCGATGTTACAGTTGGACGCTGAGAATAAATTAGACTGATGGGATAAGAAATGGGTAATTTCTCCGCAGAATCGCTGAGGAAAGGAATATTAATGAAACAATAAGTAGAAAGATGATAGATAGATAGAAGATAGATAGACATTAGCTAAAGTGATCAGAGAATTTGGCATCAAATCTAAATTAGCAAACCTTATTCGTGAAACGCGCACAGATACCAAATAAAAAGTAAAGTTTCAGAGTGAAATATCGAAGGCATTCAACATAAAAACAGGTGTAAGGCAAGGTGATGGCCTGTCTCCAGTCCTCTTTAACTGCATACTAGATAATATAGTAAGAGAATTGAAACAAAAACTAAAAGAAGAGAAGTTATCACCAATCAGACTGGGAACTAAAAAGAAAGATATTAAAATTCACTGTTTAGGATTTCCGGATGATTTTGCCATTCTTTCTGAAAACCTAACAAATGCTGGAATACAAATCAATCTCTTAGAAAAAATAGCCAACAAAGCAAGTTTAAAAATATCTGTAGAAAAAAACAAAATTTATGAGAAATATAAAAAATGCTCGGGAATCTCTAGCAATAGATATTGGCCATATAAAGAGGGTAAATAAATTTAAATATTTGGGAGAAACTATCCAAGAAAATGGCATAGAAAAATTCGCTGTGGAAGAAAGAGTAAATAAAATGGAGAGAGCTTATGGAATAACTAGGAATGAATACAACAAAAGGTGTCTGTCTAAAAATTTGAATATACAGCACTACAATACAGCAGTAAAACCAGAATGTCTTTATGCATGTGCATGTTTAGTACTGCCTCCTAGAAAGAAAAATCATTCGAAAAATACTTCACCACAGAAAAATACAGAGGTATGGAAATTAATAAGCAATGGTTCAAATGGCTCTGAGCACTATGGGACTTAACTTCTGTGGTCATCAGTCCCCTAGAACTTAGAACTACTTAAACCTAACTAACCTAAGGACATCACACACATCCATGCCCGAGGCAGGATTCGAACCTGCGACCGTAGCAGTCGCGCGGCTCCGGACTGAGCGCCTTAACCGCGAGACCACCGCGGCCGGCAATAAGCAATGAAGAAGTTTATGGCAACATAGAAAACATAAACACTACGAAAGAGGCGACTGCTATTTTTTGGACACTTATACAGAATGAACAGCAACAGGTTAACCAAACTGAGTTTTAAATTTCTTTGGGACAAGAAGTCAACAATAACATGGATTCAAGAAGTTAGGAAAGATTAGTAAAAAAATAAAAATAAGTGAAATAGATGCAACAGAGAGTTTCAAGAGGAGAGTGTTAAAAATCGAAGGATTCCACGGCACGAAGGAGAAGAAGACAGGGTCAATATGGTCCGAGGAGAGAAAAAGGATACATGATGAAAAGATGAAAGAATACTGGAGGAAAAAGAAAGAACAACAAAGAAGGAAGTATTGAAATTGGTGCGTGGTCCTTAGATGACCCAAACGAAGAAATAAAGAAAGATCAAGAAGAAGAAAGATGATAGGACATATGTTACGACATCAGTGAATAACTTCAGTGGCACTATAGGTGCCCACTGAGAGCAAAAATTGTAGGGGACGACATAGATTGGAACATATACAGAAAATAATGGTGGACATTGGGGCGTAAATGATGCTTTGAGACTATGACATCGAGTGCGCCGAGTGAAAATATGAAAATCTCCCTCCGATGTAACAGGGAATGGCTTGTCCGTATCTGCAAGAGTGAAACCTCCAAAGTGGCGATGCAGACGTCGCGTCGGTATCCATGCTAGCCAACTGGGTCGTCGTGCGATCCAAGGAAAGGGGGATCCGCCGGGCAGGCTGCCCGCCAGTGTACGGAATGCAAAGCGTCGCTTTCCACGCTATGCCGAGCATATCAATTACTGAATGTCTGGTGCTTCATTCGGTCCGTAGCGTTTCATAGACCTTTCACGATCAGGCAGTTCCAGCGAACAAAATAGGAGCCTGCTGCGTAACCCTTCCTCACAAGTAGAGTGTGCAGGGTTGGACAAAAATACAGAAAAAAACCGTAAACAAATCACCACCCTTAATATTGTGCAGGAACCCCATTGGCTTTCAACACAGCTTCGAGTTGTGGTGGAATGGATAAATATGGTTTTCAATGGAATCTTCTACAATTCTTCCTGCAAAATACACTCGTGCTCAAAAATTAAGGATAATGCTGGGTTTAAATCACCTCGGGGTATGACTATGCGGTGCATTTGACCTGCGGTCGTCGCACGGTGGCGCCGGTAGCAGTCCACATACCCAGAGGTGTGTTGGTGCATGTCAGAGTACTGTGCAGCGAGTAAGTGTGCAGACGTTTTCAGACGTGCTAATGGTAACTGTGTGTTGAAAATGGCTCGAAGAACACATATTGATGACGTTTTGAGGGGTAGAATACCAGGGCGACTGGAGGCTGGTCAAACACAGCAGGTTGTAGCACGGGCCCTCCGTGTACCACAAATTGTGATCTCAAGATTATGGCAATGGTTCCAGCAGACAGGAAATGTGTCCAGGCTCTACAATACGAGAATTCCACAGTGTACAACACCTCAAGAAGACCGATATCTCACCATCAGTGCCCGCAGACAGCCACGGAGTACTGCAGGTAGTCTTGCTCGGGACCTTACTGCAGCCACTGGAACAGTTGTCTCCAGACACACAGACTACAGACGACTGAACAAACATGGTTTATTCGCCTGGAGATCTGAAAGGTGCATTCGACTGACCCCTGGTCACAGGAGAGCCCGTAAAGTCTGATGTCAGGAACACAGTACACAGTCATTGGAACAGTGGTCCCAGGTTATGTTCACGGACGAGTCCAGGTATACTCTGAACAGTGATTCTCGCAGGGTTTTCATCTGGCGTGAACCAAGAACAAGATACCAACCCATTAATGTCCTTGAAAGGGACCTGTATGGAGGTCGTGGTTTGATGGTGTGGCGTGGGATTGTGATTGGTGCACGTACACCCCTAAATGTCTTTGGTAGAGGAACTGTAACAGGTCAGGTGTATCGGGACGTAATTTTGCACCAGTATGTCCGCCTTTTCAGGGATGCAGTGGGTCCCACCTTCCTCCTGATGGATGATAACGCATGACCCCACCGAGCTGCCATGGTGGAGGAGTACCTTGAAACAGAAGATATCAGGCAAATGGAGTGGCCTGCCTGTTCTCCAGACCTAAACCCCAGGGAGCACGTCTGGGATGCTCTCTGTCGAGGTATCGCTGCACGTCTTCAAATCCCTACGACACTTCAGGAGCTCCGACAGGCACTGGTGCAAGAATGGGAGGCTATACTCCAGCAGCTGATCCAAAGTATGCCAACCCGTTGTGCAGCCTGTGTACGTGTGCATGGCGATCATATCCAATATTGACGTCGGGGTACATGCGCAGGAAACAGCGGCGTTTTGTAACACATGTGGTTCAGGACGGTTTTCTCAACTTATCACGAATACCGTGGACTTACAGATCTGTGTCGTGTGTGTTCCCTATTTGCCTATGAGATTAGCGCCAGTTTTCTGTAGTGCCACGTTGTGTGGCACTACATTCTGCAATTATCCTTAATTTACGATCATCAGTGTAGTGGTAATTTCAGGTACCGATGGTGGAGGCTTCTCTTCAAAGTAGACCGCGAAGGCTCGATAATATTGCGATCTGGTGACTAATTTGGACAGGCAAGACATGGCAATTTGTCATCGCGCTCATAAAAGCAGTCGAGCTGTGTGAACAGGGCCTCTATCGTCTTGGAACACAGAATCACCATTGGGGAACAAACACTGTAGCATGCGGTGGACCTGATCAACCAAATTTGTCACATAATCCTTGGCGTTAATACGATCATGGAATATCAGGATATGGCTGTCCAAACCATCATCGACCTCCCTCCATATCTCACTCTTGTGACGTAAACTCGACCAAACTTCGGAAACAGTGTGAAACAAAATTCATCCGACCATACAACTTTCTTCCTTTGTTCCACAGCTCAGGTTTCATGGCTTCGGCACCACGTTTTCCTGTTGCAAGCACTTATACCACTGCTGAATGGTTTTTGAATTCGAGCCCGCCCTGGAATTCCCTGCCTATGGAGCCCCTTCGTGTTGTTTTAGTGCTAACAGGATTAGCGAGTGCGACATTCAGTTATACAGTGACTTTTGCAACTGGCATCCTCTTTTTTTTCCCCAACACAATCTATGACCGTTTGTTACGATCACTCAGCACAACTTTTGTTCGCATTGTAACTGGATGTTTTTCCGCTTTCCCTGCATCCAACATAAATCATCAATACGGCGCCTCTTGAAACACCAGACACTCGAGTTACCTTGGTTACGGAAGCACCCATCATAACAACATCAACAGTTTGCCTACGTTCGAATTCACTTAGCTCCCACTTAAAGCACTCACTGCTTCACAAAACACTGAACGACTGGCATTTGCAACGTATTGTGGACATAGCAAGGTGTCGTTCGTGGCCAAATACAACAGACAATGTGCAGGCTTAGTTGGCATCTGCATTTGTGTTCAGGGATGCATCTGTCCCGGTGTTTCTATATTTTTGTCCAACCGCTTTGAGGGGTTGCTCTGAAATGCTAATCATTTGCGTATATAACCATGGTGGACACTTCATTCTAATCTGAAACTTGGAAATTTGTTGCATACCGCCTTCATGCTGTTGCAGTTTTAATGTACAGACCTGCAGAAAAATGTAGTTCTTTTTCACATGTACATTTCAGCTTCACGTCACATTCGATACTGCCAGGTCATCATCAGCTCATTTCTTTAGTAAGAAAGAAAGAAGAAGTGGTATAGTAAATGTGGTGTCACCGCCAGACACCACACTTGCTAGGTGGTAGCCTTTAAATCGGCCGCGGTCCGCTAGTATACGTCGGACCCGCGTGTCGCCACTGTCAGTGATTGCAGACCGAGCGCCGCCACACGGCAGGTCTAGAGAGACTTCCTAGCACTCGCCCCAGTTGTACAGCCGACTTTGCTAGCAATGGTTCACTGACAAATTACGCTCTCATTTGCCGAGACGATAGTTAGCATAGCCTTCAGCTACGTCATTTGCTACGACCAAGCAAGGCGCCATTATCATTTGCTATTTATCTTGTGATGCATGTACCGTCAGACCGATGTTCACCAATTATGGATTAAAGTTAAGTATTCCAACAGCTACGTACTTTATTTGCTAGACTCAAATCCTTTAACTGTTCCAGACCTCACACCAGCCTGTGTGAGCTTAAACGCGTGCCTTTCGGCTTCACCTACTAGTGGCTTGGCTGTCTTGCCAAGTCACAACAGTAAAATGTTAGGAAAATAAATTACAGACCAAATTCTTCTTCCTCAGCGTTTGTCCTGCGCTGTAACTTAGTTTGCTCTTCTGGCCTTGTCTTCACTTGGCGAGATCTTGTGCTTGGTCATTAAATTCGGCTTTTAATAAGAACCCGTGGTTTGCTATTGAATCTCGATTTGGTCGAAGTACATGTTCATACTACCGTAAACATCATTCCCTCCTCTTCTCAACGACAGGTGCAACTCCGTACCGCCTGCAACTTTCATAGCTGATCATATGATCACGTAGTTTCAGGCCAAATGTCCACCGAAGCACTTTTATTTCCATTAGAGCAAGTCGTCATATACTTTTGTTAGGGAACAACCGAGCAGATTCCAGAGGGAATCCTTTTATCATAATCCACACCATACATTGTCCACCGTTTAAATCCTGCATTGCACACGCCGTTTGCGCTTCCGGGAACAAGTGAACCAGCAATGGTTGAGTCAAGGTACTTGAAATTATTTTCGTCTCTGGCTGACGTATACTATTGATCTTGATGACATCACATTACTTGTATCTGTGACAGATATTCAGTCTTCTTCATATTGGGGCGCACTCAGAACTGTTCACTCATGTTTGGACTCTTCGCTAAAGTCGTTCTTGTCTTCAACAGCTAGTAGAACATCATCAGCATACAGCAGTGTCCAAGACGTTGATTTCTGAATATCTCTGATCAGTGTTTTGGAGAGAAGGGGCAGATCCCAGATGGAGACCAACGGAAGCAGGGAAGTCACCTCATGTCCCAGGAACAGCGACTCTTAGCATTGCCGAAGAGCAGCCAGATCCATTCAATTAGTTCTTCAGCTTGTGAGGGGTCTACTTGTTCGTGGAGCCCGATTTTGTAATATAATTCATGAAAAATGACCTGAGACGATTGTCATGTGTAAAAGAGATTGTATTTTTGACACAACTGAACCAAAGATGTTGCCTAAGTGGCAGAATCGATTGTAAGTAGGGGCGCACGGAGCACAGAAGCAGTTGCCGTTGCACTCTGTTATAGGTAGGACGCAAGACTTAAAACTAGTGGCTAGCTGTGAGAATTTAGCTGTTGGTCTTTCGACGCAGAATAATACAGTTTTTATAAAATGAAGTGATCAATGATATTGTTTGTGCTCATACAGAGCCAGTAAATGTTAGGTCGTAGTTATTTCTATAAAAGTGTAAAGTGTAGATGGTTAGATCACATAACTAATGAGGAGGTATTGAACAGAATTGGGGAGAAGATGAGTTTGTGGCACAACTTGACTATAAGAAGGGATCGGTTGGTAGGATATGTTCTGAGGCATCAAGGGATCACCAATTTAGTATTGGAGGGCAGCGTGGAGGGTAAAAATCGTAGAGGGAGGCCAAGAGATGAATACACTAAGCAGATTGAGAAGGATGTAGGTTGCAGTAGGTATTGAGAGATGAAGAAGCTTGCACAGGATCGAGTAGCATGGAGAGCTACATCAAACCAATCTCAGGACTGAAGGCCACAACAACATTTTGTGAGGCTGTAAGACTATCAGGAATTGAAGTGATACTGATTGTTAACAAATACTGAGCATTGCCTGTGGCAATTATAGAAGAGTGATGAATTTATACAGTAACTAAAAGGTAAAGCAACTGGAACAAATTTGCAAGGTAATGAAATTCTCTATATTTAGTTTTAAGTATGCAGCAACGCAATGTGGATTTCGCTAATTTTTACAGTACTGACCCTTGAATGTAGGAACCAAGTATCTGGCATCAGATTTAATGCATAGGTTGATTAGGTACACGCAATTGGTAATATTTTGTGTGTTTTGTAATCCTGATACAGAGAAGTTAAATTTTGGAATCTATTTGTCAAACGATGTCAGACTTTTTGTAATGTAACAATCCAAGTGTTTTTTAATTACAACAGAAATTGAGAATTGTAGAAAAGTTGAGAAGTCCACTTATTTTGAAGTTAATGTAAAAGTTTCATATCCGATTCTGTGAAGGTGAAACTTTATTTTGAATATAATTTTCAAACTGAAGCATTCTGCCTTAGCATATACCATTATCAGTACCTCATCCTCTTTCATGTCGTGTTTATTTAAATCCAATGAAAATTTTTTAAAGAAATCTTTTTTCAATCAGAATCTGAAAAATATTAATGATCAGAATCACAAAAGTATTAATGTTTTTAACAGTTTCAATGTGGGCAGGATTGCACAGCGCTGAGTCAGGATCCAATACTTTCACTGAACATTTGCGAGGTTATTCATTTATCAACTAATCTACTGATACTATTTGTATGAAGCTATTTTACGGCCGGCATTGCACTTCGCTGTGCCACGATTGAATATTTTCTATGCCTACTGTGGAGAGGATAGAATACCAAGACTACATCCGTTTCGACTCTCGAGCTAAAAAAATTTATTTCATTATTTATTTGCACCGGGAATTTTGTCAGTTTATTGTACAGGGCCGTAGAACTCGGTGCTCACGAGACTGGGTAAATTTCAGAGGGATTGATTTTATTATGAAAACTGCATATTGGTTTTGCAGATTAAGTAATTTGCTCAACGACACAGCACACGGTAAATTTGCGTAAGACAAACATTACGCATTGCATTAAAAAAATGGCTCTAAGCACTATGGGACTTAACATCGGAGGTCATCAGTCACCTAGAACTCAGAACTACTTAAAACTAACTAACCTAATGACATCACACACATCCATGCCCGAGACTGGATTCGAACCTGCGACCATAACAGTCGCGCGGTTCCGGACTGAAGCGCGTAGAACCGCTTTTTTATTTGTCGTTGTGTTTGGTCGTTGCGGACGTCACATTACATTTGCTGATCCTTCGACTCAGTGTTTTTATTACAGAAGCCTACGTGCTCTCTGACCGAAGACGCTGAGCTACCGCGCCGGCAAAATTCTGCTTTCCGGCCACCGCGACCGGCACGCATTGGATTTTCATTAACAAACACATACACAATTTCTTTAAAGAACGTTATAAGGTACTTCACCCTGTCAGAGAGCAAACCATAACCTCACGTGGTACTCAGTCAACAGCCTTTTCCAATTCCATGATAGCGAAGTGAAGATAGACTTCTTACAGTGTTTCTCAATAAGCAAGTGAGTTTCACAGATAGTATGATAGTATGGGGTGTTTCAAAAAGGACTTTACAACTTTGAAAATTCATATAAATTAATTCATAGCATCTACAGAAGTGACTGTAGCGCCAATTTGTAGGAAAATACATCAAGTTTTGTCTCGCGTAGTACCCTAGTGCCGAATCGCACCGTAAGGAACGCTTGCGTCAGTTCCTTTAAAGATGGCTGCCTTCACTGGACCCGAGCGTACTAGCTGTGTGTTTTGGTTTAAAGAATCGAAGTTGGTGACAATAGTTCAGAGTAATTTCCATACCAAGTACGCTAAAGATCCTCCTAGTTGGCCTACAATTTATGAGTGGCATAAATGTTTAGTAGAAACAGGGTGCTCGATAAGATACGGGAAATCATCATGTCATCAAAGCACATCTGACGACGTCGTTGAGCGAGTGAGGCAACGTTTTGTCAACAGCACTACGAAATCGACCCGGCGTGCATCTTGCGAACTGCAAATCCCACATTTGACTATTTGGCGTGTGTTGACAAACTGTTTTCATTTGAAACCGTACAGATTGACGATCGTACAAGCATTAAGAGACACGGATAAAACTTCTCGCAAGAACTTCTGTACGGATATGTTAAATCGATTACACGAGGACGAACATTTCTTGGAAAAACTCATCTTTCCTGACGAGTCGACTTTTGACTTAAGAGGCAAGATTAACATACATAACTGTAGGATTTGGGGCAGTCAAAATCCACATCAAACATTGCAACATGTTCGTGATAGCTCTCAACTGAACGTTTCTTATGGATTGAGCAAGAGCAAAATGTATGGCCCCTTTTTTGCCGTGAAAAAACCATCAACGGGACAGTGTGTACCTGGATAAGTTACAACAATTTTGATACCACGGATCGATGAGGATAACCAAGAACGAAATGTTTACTTCACGCAGTATGGTGCACCGCCCCACTACTGGCTGACGTCCGGGATTTTCTCAGTGACCGCTTTCCAAGTCGATGGATTGGCCGTGATGCGCCAATTGCATGGACCCCACGTTCCCCAGATCCACCACTCGTTTCTTCTTTTTTTATGGTTATTATCAAGGATATCGTGTTTTTACCTCCTGTGCCGGCTTCTCTACTTGAACTTAGAGGAAGAATTTACTCCGTCACTGAGCAAGTTACACATGCAATACCGAGCGAGGTGGCGCAGTGGTTAGACACTGGACTCGCATTCGGAAGGACGACGGTTCAATCCCGCGTCCGGCCATCCTGATTTAGGTTTTCCGTGATTTCCCTAAATCACTCCAGGCAAATGCCGGGATGGTTCCTCTGAAAGGGCACGGCCGACTTCCTTCCCCATCCTTCCCTAATCCGATGAGACCGATGACCACGCTGTCTGGTCTCCTTCCCCAAACCAACCAACCAACCAACACATGCAATGCTACAGCTAGTTTGGGAAGAAATTGACTTCCGATGAGATATGTGCATGTAGCCAACAGAAGCCACATACAGCATCTTTAGTTTAAGGTAAAAAAAACTTTATGTATTTCCTCACAAAGTAACACTAAACCCAGCACTATATCTTTTTTCAATAAATGTATATGAATTTTTAAAGTCGTAAAGCCCTTTTTGAAACACCCTGTATTGATTGTCCCACGACCTTCCACAATACCACACCTACTGGTAGTAATATCGACAACCTTGCGTATTCTGCTGCCTCTGATGCGCTCTAAGACCTTCATTGTAAACGACAGGAGGACAATGTTTCCGTGAGGCAGCAGACCCACTCTAGCCACAAGTACGCTATCATCCTCCCTGGACAGCTGGCCGCCGCTTTGACAGATCTGTTTCACGGGTGGTGTGTTGGGGAAGTGGCAGGCGTTCGGCAAACCGCTATGTTCTCCGAACGAGGCTGCAATAGCGCACGTGCTTCAGGAGACAACCGGATTCCACCACATCTCCAAGTGTGCGGGTCGCAGCACACCGTCTAGATCACCGCCGCAAAACTGTTCCATTCATTGCGCCGAGGTCAACCGTTATTGCCGGCACAGGGCAAGGCTATAGCGTCGTTGTCCGAATGCTACGACAGCTGCACCTGCCTGGTTGCTGGAATTTTTTTTTCATTTAACTCTTTAACGTGACTTCTATTTTTAATTCTCATTATTAAATCATTTAGTTTTATGTTCATGTCTCTTCGGGCTTGTTTGATGCGTCTCTCCACGATTTCCTGTCCTTTACCAGTTCATTCACATTAAACTTTTGAACCATTTTTTTAAAACAAAACAATAGGAGAACATTTTAGAATCTTTACCAAAAGAGTCAAATACGTATACGCACTGACCAATAATACTCAGCAGCGCCACATACGACGCGTATTACGAAATTATATGCCAGTTTGGCACGTAAAAAAATGCTCTGATCATTATGGGACTTAACTTCTGAGGTCATCAGTCCTCTAGAACTTAGAACTACTTAAACCTAACTAACCTAAGGGCATCACACACATCCATTCACGAGGCAGGATTCGAACCTGCGACCGTAGCGGTATCGCGGTTCCAGACTGAAGCGCCTAGAACCGCTCGGCCACACGGGCAGGACAATCTTGGCTTACAAGCATCGCCATCAATTAGTTGCTGAATCTCTGGCTTCAGCTACAGTTTTTGATCTCTACAGCTCCTCTAGTACGACGTAACGTATTCCCTGATGTCTATTATTTTATGTTTTCTATCATCCAGCCCCTTCTTCTAACTTCCAAATAGTCTTTTCCTAGTCAACTGAGCGGGGAGAACTACCTCATTCCTTATCAGATGAGTTTACTTAATTTTCAATATCTCCAGTGCTTCGACTCTTTCGTCTTTCATACAATCCACGATTCGTTTCCTTATGGCGGTGTGTTCCAAACGCACATTCTCAGAATTTTTTTTCCCGAATTAACACCTATGTTCGGTACTAGTAAACATATTTCAGCGAAGAATGCTCGTTTTGCCGTTACTGGCTAGCTTCTTACGTCCGCCTTGTTGTGTCCATAATGTATTAACTGGAATAATATACTTATCTTCTTACAAATTTGTTTACATAATGATTGGAGTAGGTCCTTCGAAATACGTCGGTATTACTATGAATTACAAGGAGCGCTCAATAAGTAATGAAACACTTTTTTCTCAGTCAGTTTCGGTTGAAAAATGCAGAATTTGTTGTGTAATATCGTGGAATATTCCCGCTTCGTACCCTGTAGTTTCATGAAGTTCCGGTAGATGGTGGTGCCATATGTAACCTCCAAAAAGGCATATGTGACGGAGCTGCGCTCCAATCAGAAACCCGTTATTGGGTTTCCTTCGGCAGAAAATCAGAGCATCGCAGATATTCATAGACTCTTGCAGAATGTCGCCGGCCGCGGTGGTCTAGCGGTTCTGGCGCTGCAGTCCGGAACCGCGGGACTGCTACGGTCGCAGGTTCGAATCCTGCCTCGGGCATGGGTGTGTGTGATGTCCTTAGGTTAGTTAGGTTTAAGTAATTCTAAGCTCTAGGGGAATTATGACCTAAGATGTTGAGTCCCATAGTGCTCAGAGCCATTTGAACCATTTTGCAGAATGTCTACGGAGACCTGGCAATGAACAAAAGCACGCTGAGTCGTTGGGCGAGGCGTGTGTCTTCATCGCAACAAGGTCGAGCAAACCTGTCAATCTCCTGCGTGCCTGCCGGCGGCACATAGCTGTGCTACCGTCAGGAAATGGAGGAAACGACTTCAGCCTGTTCGTCGCCACAAAGATGCAAACGAACCTCTCCTTCTCACAACGCAAGGCTTCACACAAGTCTTCGCACCCCAGAGGAACTCACAAAACTTCACTGGACTGTTCTTCCTCATCTGCTCTACACCCCGGACATCGCACCTTCCGACTTCCTTTTGTTTGGCCCAGAAGAGTTGTACAATTCGGACATACGGGCCCTCCCAGTAACGTGGCGTAAGGCCGTCGCACTGAACGCAGATTATGTTGGAAAATAGGATTTTGTAGCCAAAATAGTGGGCAATAATATGGTGTATTGGAAAACTAAATAATACCAACATGTTTTCAGAGAAAATGTGTTGCATTACTTGTTGAACGCCACATTAACAAACTGTGTGGCTGAACCGAATTATACTTCTTACTAAATTTTGTTTCCTATAGTCAGTATAATGATAACGAACAATCTAATACGAGATGCGACAGTAAAGTAATGAGACTGATTTTCTTTGCGAGATGTGACAACCCAGAAGGCTTGCGTAGGCACAATATCTTTGACCTTGATCTTATAAGCAGCTTCTAGTCCAAGTGGCACATCGATGCAACTGCTCAGTCGTGAGTTGTGCTGTAATAAATTAACATGTGTTTGTGTCTCTCGTCACGGTAAATGGAACCGCATAATATTGCGCAATGGTGTGCCATTTCTTTTTGCGTTAAATTGGGTGAAAACGCGACGACAACTTATGGTAAGCTTCAGAAGGCTATTGGAGAGGAGGTTAAGTCAACAACTCAAGTCTTTCGTTGGCATAAAATGTTTAGTGAAGGCAGAACGAATGTTGAAGATGAAGACTGCAGTGGACGACCATCAACCTCACGGACAGATGTGCGTGAACTCTTACGATCTGATGGAAGATTATCCGTGAAAATAATTGCAGAAGAACTGAACATCAATCGAGAAACGGTTCGTCTAATAATAACTGAAGATTCTGGATCACGATAATGCGCCATCCTCTACTGCTCTGTCAGTACAGCAATTTTTAACCTCAAAACAAATTTCAGTACTTTTTTCTATTTGCAAGAGTCAAAAGACAGTCAAGGAACACCTTTTTCTAACAACACAAGATGTCCAAAAAACTGTGACGAGGGCCTTAGAGAATATTACAGAAGATGAGTTGCAGAAATGTTACCACCAATGGCAGAAGCGCTGGAAAAAGCGTGTGCCATCAGGAGGGAACTACTTTGAGGGAGACAACACTAAACTTGACTAAAACGGTAAGCAACATTTTTTTTCACATCAGTCTCATTACTTTTTTGACGCACCTCGTATAACTTGGAGGGGATTGCAAGTTCCCGCATCCAAGGGAAACGTAGTTGCATAGCGCAGTGTGATGTTTATGGTGTTATGAATGAGTATGACCAGAAAGGAAGGGAGCGAATGAAATACGGCGCCTGTAATTAGCCCACTCCTATCGATAGAAACAATGAAGAGCTTCCGATAGGCGGATCGCCTTCTGATGAAAAACAAATAAAAGAAATCATGTTTAGCATAGAGTGTTGATTAAAATAAAATTATTTGTTCCAAAGCGCGATCGGCCGATTCAGAGTACATGGTTATTTTCAGCTATGGCTAAAAACATATCGGACAGTGCAGGCATGCTTAGAAATGATCGTGAGATATAAATCGACAGTCGTGACAGTGAATAACGAATATTATTTCAAGTACCAAGCATTGAGGTAACATGACTAAAGATAATAGTGTCTGGGGATTCGAGTTGGATCAGTTGAACTCACAAAGAACTTTTCAGCCCATGGGTCCTCTCGTCGTTAGTCAAATTCTGCGTGGATCCGATGTCCGCAGTAATAACCCCTTTGCGGATAAAAGGTTGCGCCGATGGTAATATCCGCTGGTACATCTACGGATGTCCGCAATCATAATTTGTTTATTGTTAAAAATTACATTATTACGATTTACGTCTTTCTGCAGTAAATGCGATCGACGATGATATTAATTATCAACGTATTAAGTCACTGCTGTTACACATTCGGGCCATGGTGCCATTGTATTGACTTGTATGCAAGGCCATGAAAACGATACATGCCGCAAGGGCTAAAGGCAGAGACACGCCCTTCTTTCTAGTTTTTGGGACACTTACACCCACGTCCTGTTTCCGTCCTATCAGGCTTATGTTCGTCCTGTTTTGTCTGTGATAACAGAGGACACTTATGGAATTACAGGAAACTGCTGCTATGCGACATGCCTTTCAGTGATACTCCATCACTTGGAAACTTCGCTCCACTGTCTCACTCCCGTCTGTGTGTCACATACGACGTACATAGAGTTTGGTTGAAAATCAATGATTCTGCCAGCGTTTCTCTTAAATAAAGTAAATTTACAAGCTCACAAGGCAACACTTATTACGTTAAGAAGTGTAACACTTGAACATGATTGAACATTGTGGTGAATTGACACCATTTGATAAACGAATTATATAGTGTATTTATCTCTTGGTCTCCCTCTACGATTTTTACCCTCCACGCTGCCCTCCAATACTAAATTGGTGATCCCTTGATGCCACAGAATATGCCTTACCAACCGATCCCTTCTTCTAGTCAAGCTGTGCCACAAATTTCGCTTCTCTCCAATTCTATTCAATACCTCCTCATTAGTTATGTGATCTACCCATCTAATCTCCAGCATTCTTCTGTAGCACCACATTTCGAAACCTTCTATTCTCTTCTTGTCTAAACTATTTATCGTCCACATTTCACTTCCATACATGGCACACTCCATAAAAATACTTTCAGAAACGACTTCTTGACATTTAAATCTATACTCGTTGTTAACAAATTTATCTTCTACAGAAACGCTTTCCTTGCCATTACCAGTCTACATTTTATATCCTCCCTACTTCGACCATCATCAGTTATTTTGCTCCCCAAATAGCAAAACTCATTTACTACTTTAAGCGTCTCATTTCCTAATCTAATTCCCGCAGCAACACCCGATTTAATTCGACTACATTCCATTATCTTCGTTTTGCTTTTGTTGATCATCTTATATCCTCTTTTCAAGACACTGTCCATTCCGTTCAGCTGCTCTTCCAGGTCCTTTGCTGTTTCTGACAGAATTACAATGTCATCGGCGAACCTCAAAGTTTTTGTTTCTTCTCCATGGATTTTAATACCTACTCCGAGCTTTTCTTTTGTTTCCTTTGCTGCTTGCTCAATACATAGATTGAATTACATCTGGGATAGGCTACAACCCTGTCTCACTCTCTTCCCAACCACTGCTTCCCTTTCATGCCCCCCGAATCTTATAACTGCCATCTGGTTTCTGTACAAATTGTAAATAGGCTTTCGCTCCCTGTATTTTACCACTGTCACCTTCAGAATTTGAAAGAGAGTATTCCAATCAACATTGTCAAAAGCTTTCTCTAAGTCTACAAATGCTAGAAACGTAGGTTTGCCTTTCCTTAATCTATTTTCTAAGATAAGTCGTAGTGTCAGTATTCCAACATTTCTACGGAATCCAAACTGATCTTCCCCGAGATCGGCTTCTACCAGTTTTTCCATTCGTCTGTAAAGAATTTGTGTTAGTATTTTGCAGCCGTGTCTTATTAAGCTGATAGTTCGATCATTTTCACATTTGTCAACACCTGCTTCCTTTGGGATTGGTATGCGATAAATGCGATAAATTTTTAAAAAAGAAACAGCAGTAACACAAATAACTACAGGAAAATAATTCTTCTGAACGCTTCTTATAAAATCTACAGCAGAATAATTAATGAAAGGCTTGCCCGCATCTCGTGGTCGTGCGGTAGCGTTCTCGCTTCCCACGCCCGGGTTCCCGGGTTCGATTCCCGGCGGGGTCAGGGATTTTCTCTGCCTCGTGATGGCTGGGTGTTGTGTGCTGTCCTTAGGTTAGTTAGGTTTAAGTAGTTCTAAGTTCTAGGGGACTTATGACCACAGCAGTTGAGTCCCATAGTGCTCAGAGCCATTTGAATGAAAGGCTTCGAATCATTTCCGATTCAGTTTTATCATAACACCAAGCAGGCTTCCGTGAAGAAAGATCCTGTGCCGACGATGTTCTCATTCTCAAACAAATTATACACAAAAGACGAGAATTCAATTTGGAAACACACCTGACATTTATCGACCAGGAAAGCGCATTTGTGCACATCCATTGAAAAAAGTTTTGCTCAGTAATGGAGAAAAGAGGTTTCCCCCTGCACCTAATAATGGTATGCCAAGGTTGATATAAAAACACTAAAATCTGAATAGATACTCTCAAAGAACTGACATATTAGTAGAGATAAACCAGGGAGTAAGGCAAGGCTGTAGCATGTCACCAACACTTTTCAACACCCACATCGAAGACACTATTTGGGAATGGATGAAGAACAGAACAATGTATAAGAACTGCGACAGACAAAATTTTGAAACACGATGCTTTTTGCAGACGACCAAGTAATCACACAGGGTAGTGAAGACAAGTTACAAATCAAACAAATTTCAAATCACAAATTACACAATATAAGCCGAAACTGTAACCTGAAGAATCCAAAAACAAAAAGGAAAACAATGACCTGTTTAGGAAAATACTCTTAAGAGCTAAGATAATCATCAGCAACATATTAATAGAACAGGTGTCCTATTTCTAGAATCTAGGATGTGACATAACTTTTCCAGTAAAGAAAATCATAAATAAGAAAAATGACATCTATCAACATACAATATGTATAGTACGGTAAGAAGAATAAAAAGAGAAGATAAGCTCAAGTAAGAGCTTTAGAAAATCATGGCACCATTCACAGTACTATATGGAGAAGAAAGTTGTATATAATATCAAAAGACCTAAGACACCTTGAAATATAAGAAACGAAGCTCCTTAGATCTGAGTAAGTTGAACTAGAGAAATAAGAAATGAAGAAATATGGAAGGAGCTGGGGGTACAGCCATTAATTGAAAAAGTAGTCCAACCAAAGCAGGACTGGAAAGAGCATGCACTACGTCCGTCACCTCAGAGACTCCCCTGGCAAGCATTATATACAATTTCATTAGGAAGAGGTGGGAAGACCGAGCAAGAGATAGTGAGGCCCTCAAAGAAGAAGAAGAAGAAGAAGAAGAAGAAGAAAAAGAAGAAGGTGAGTTCACTTGACTTTGCAATGATGTGGAAATGGTCCTCAGAAAAATTCACAAAATCCGTTTCACTAATTACAACGGAAGCTATAGCCTACGAAACGTATCAACACCATGCCACGCTGTGAACTCTTAAAAAATGGTTCAAACGGCTCTGAGCACTATGGGACTTAACATCTATGGTCATCAGTCCCCTAGAACTTAGAACTACTTAAACCTAACTAACCTAAGGACATCACACAACACCCAGCCATCACAAGGCAGAGAAAATCCCTGACCCCGCCGGGAATCGAACCCGGGAACCCGGGCGTGGGAAGCGAGAACGCTACCGCACGACCACGAGATGCGGGCGAACTCTTAAAAATATGGGCAGGATCGGCCTCTACATCCTCAGTCACTGGCTTTCTGATTACGAGACTGGGATGCAGCAGGTGAAAATTAGCCCAGTGGCAATCTCACCGTGAGAGCCACGGCTGGTTTACAATATTTTGATACGCAGACGCGGATCTTATTTTTCGAATCGCCGCAGAGCTCTGATAGTGCTCTATTTTTTCGCAACCAGTATTCGAACAAGTACGTCCTTATGGAACCCCACTGCAGTGGCGAGCTTTAGCCACCTTGGCTACGAAGGCGAAATGTTTTGAGTCAGGTGCTCAGTGAAATGCAGCATAAAGAATTCTTGAAACGATTGTCATGCTCAGCCGTTTGCGACAGCGTCACGTAGTGGCAGGAGTCAAGGGAAATCTTAGGATTAGTTAAAAAAGTAAGTCAATGCTGAAATCTGCTCGCAAGCAAATAAACTACTTGAAAGGTTTCCCACTTGGACGTGACTGCCCATGGATGTTACAATCGCCTTACAGAAACCTCAGAAGCCATCGGAAAATTTGACTTACATTCAATGCGCCGCCCATATAGACTGCCATCAATTTCATGTTAATCAATGTCAGTGAGTTGCTCCTGGATTCGTGGAACAGTTCTTTTACCATATGATGGCGTAGTAGTGTGATACGTTGATCATCCATGGTGGCTTACCTGAAACAACAAAAAACAGGAACTGGATATAGGTTACATGGTTAAGGAACAATGCTAGCATCAAATAATTTCATTTGGCTAATACTGAAGGTTACTGCGCCACAGTGGATTGTGCGTTATCGATCTTGTGAGACACGCCGAGATTAAATTTATAGTGTGTTCTTTCTCAAACATTCGGTTCTGAAATTTTACATTCGTCGGTTCTTCGAAGCTTCCATGACGAAGCGCCAAGTTATATTCGTGGCCGAGGTCTGAAACCACGCTTTCTCGACGATGTGCAGCGTCTGAGAGGACGTACTGCTCCGCGAATTTAATTACATACTTTAATTAGTGGTCCCGGATTAGTTGTCTGCGCTGATACATTATCAGGTGATTATAGGGCCACATTTTTTAAAGCCCGTCATTTCCCCCCACCAAGACTCAGAAGTTTTAAATTTGGCTCAAAGGTGCCTACAACTTTACTCTGTAACGAAGCAATAGCGTGGCGCCCTGCGACATCACTCACGATTTCAGCGATGTTTCGGACAGTAAGGTGTCAACACATGACAATATAAGTCCAGGTCTCAGAAGTTCACGTGAGCTATAGGGTTTATTAACAATTTCACCACAATTCTGCTCAATTCCACCGTGTACGTGTCACACGCTGGTAAGGTCGTCACAACCCCTGGCCTCCCTTATCCACTGCTCACCCCTTCCCTTGAAGCCTCCGCAATGGAGGTCAGAACAGTGACGTCCAGTGTTCAAATCATGCGGTTTTCTTATGCGAGACCGAGAAGAACATTGCAGACATATCGCTGCTCGGAATTGACATGAAAAGGCCTCAGAATGTGGCATAAAGGGTGTCAATAAAACCACCCCTTCCTTTCGGACTTTCATATACATACAGTTCTCTGTCGATACAGTATGCCTTGAAATGAGCAACGGAGCGACGTTCTTGACAACCTTCGCGCTGCCAACACCCTCCAGATTGATGATGAAGATGATGAGGTCCCATACTCCTAGGAGCTTAGGGGACGATGCGGGAGATCCGCACCGCTGTACTAGGCAAGATCCTAGCGGAGGTGGTTTGCCATTGCCTTCCTCCGACCGTAATGGGGATGAATGATGATGATGATGATGAAGACGACACAACAACACCCAGTCATCTCAACGCAGAGAAAATCAATGACCTCGACGGGAATCGAACCCGAGAAGCGAAAACGCTACCGCAAGACCACGAGCTGCGGACCCCTGCAGATTATTAAACGCTTTCCTAAGGACATTGTGGCCCTCAACCGCACTGAATGTGACCTAAGCCCTTTGGAGTGTAGTATGACCATAGTTTTTTCTCTGGAATACAGAATGGAACCTCTAGGGACCGTTAAAACCCATTCCACGAAATATGAAAGTGATCCAATGTGGCAAACGCCATTTACGATTCTATCTCTCAACTGTTCTGTGCCGTTCTGTGGCGTGGTCAAGTGCAACATTGACACCTGCGTCAATAAAATGGCAAAGATTCCCATTAAGATATCCAACAGTTTGGCAATACCTTTGCTGTCAGTCATGCACCTTTGTTGAGCATATTAAAATATTCACGTACGAAGATAATCCTTGGCCGATCCCAAGGCGTACTGAGCGAGGTGACGCACTGGTTAGCAAACTGGACACGCATTCGGGAGGACGACGGTTCAAACCCGCGTCCGGCCATACTGATTTAGGTTTTCCGTGATTTCCCTGAATCGCCTCAGGCAAATTCCGGGATGGTTCCTCTGAAAGGGCACGGCCGACGTCCTTCCCCACCCTTCCCTAATCCGATGGGACCGATGACCTCGCTGTTTGGTCCCTTACCCGAAATCAACCAAGCAATCTCTAGGCGCCTGCGAGGCGACACCTCTCAAGGAGGCACTAAGCAACAGCATAGTACCACTCAGCTGAAAGATGACTAATTCTTTTGCACAGCGTAGATAAGGATCAACAGCCTCGCTTCAACCTACAAGGCAGTGTTTAACTTCACCACCAAAAGTCAACCATTAAAAGCCCTGTAGCCCTCTATCTTCAACAAATATTCCAAGATCGAACTACTGGCTGGAATATCCCACCGCTAACAGTTCAGAGTACCGCCTCCAACAGATTACTTGCAACACCCACTGATAATTTATTTATTTAACCTGGCAAGATTAGGGCCATCAGGCCCTCTCTTACATCTAACCAGGCATTCTACTTATTTTACATTCATATGCTTTAGTAGGCATGTTAAACTACATCTAGTACAAAAAGTGAAATAAACAATTTGAAAGGTACACCTGGAAAAATACATACATATAGAGTTTATATTCTTAGGTCACAAGTACTGTTATAATTAGACATTATTGAAGAGACAGATTTTAGATAAGAGTGCTGGCAGCAGGGAGTATGAGGGAGACTCATGGTGAAGGGAGGAGAAGAATAGAGACATGATGAAACATAATTAAGGAAATATAAAGGAAAAGAAGATTGCTTGGCTAATAGAGATAGATGAAGGGGAAGGCATCTCAGGAGCAAGATAGGAGACGCTAGCTTTGCTATTTGACAGATGAGGGGATTGTCCTTGTACATTAATTTTGTGGAGAACTTTGTGAGGATGATAGTAGGAAATGCTTCAACTTCTTCTTAAAAGCAGCAGGAGATCGAATTTTGCGCAAGGTAAGGGGCAGTTTGTTCCAGAGGCGGACAGCGGCAACTGAGAAGGAGTTTGCAAAAGTTTTTGTTTTGTGAGTGGGCACAGTTAGGATACCAAATAAGAGTGACCTCGTGTTTCGATTATGATGACATGACAGGTTTTTAATCTCTGAAGCAAGGTACTGGGGTGCTTGCGCGACGAGGAGTCGGTGGAGTAGACATTGAGTGTGGTAGTCACGCAATTTGTCCGGCCGCAGCCACCCTAGCTCGGAGTATGAAGCACTAACATGATCATATCGGCGTATGTTGCAGGTGTAACGCACACAGGCATTCATGGTTAGCTCTAGCCGTCTTTTGTTTTCACTACTCATGCCTTGTTGAATCACATCACAATAGTGGAGGTTCGGTAGAACGAGTGCTTGCACGAGCTGGCGTTTCAAGTCCTGTGGAAATATGTTCCGAAACTTTTTGAGAGCATAGAGACAAGCAGACGTCTTTCGGCTCACTGCGACTGTATTCTCCGCCCAGTTGAGATGCTCATCCAAAGTTACACCCAAGTTCTTCACTGTTTTCTGATATGGTATTCGAGTACTGTCGAGCAGAATAGGAGGTAGCCGTTCGCGGAAATCTGAACTTATTAATTTCTGATGGGCTATTAAGATTACTTGCGTCTTTTTTGCATTTAGTTTAAGCCCCAGGTTTTTCGCCCATCTCACTACTGAAGACAGATCATCATTCATCTGAGCGATTGCAGTGTTTACATCTTCAGGTCTGACGCTTAGATAGAGCTGGAGGTCGTCGGCATAGAAATGATATTTACAGGAGGACAGAACCGACGAAATATCGTTGACATATAAAGAAAACAAAAGTGGTCCTAAGACTGATCCTTGTGGCACTCCCGAGGAAACATGTTTCCAGGAAGATTTTTCATTTACGCAGACAACACATTGCTGTCTGTCTTTTAAGTACAACAACAAAACAAGAAATGATGTTCACAGTCAGTAGGGAAAAAATTCACACAGAAACACTATACTCAAATTTGCACAGAAGCGAATGAAATTTATTGGTATTTAATAAACCCTATCAAAGTCTACCACTTTTATCTGACACCACCTCCTGGTAGCAATGCCTCCAAACTCTGCTGTGCTCTTACCATGTTCGCCAATCTGTCACAATCGCCAAGAAAAACAGAAAGGTGCCTAAACAGAATTCTAAGCCCGCGCACGGCAACGCAATTTCGAATGGTTTGTAGGCTTTTCGTAGCAGAAAAGTAATCTCATTAGTCAGTATGGATCACTAAGTCCCTACTTCCGAAATGACAACCACGTTCAAACACAAACTCCACTCTAGAGTTGCCACCTCAGCCCCATGAGGGCTGCCAGCCGACTCCTCGGTTTGGCGATTTCCCAAGACTGCTCGACGAAATGATTTAATATATAGGGCTTCCAGCCAATCAGAATCAAGAACAAAGTGGCCATTTTCCTGCTCCTGATAACAGAGCTTCCTTAACGTGCTGCCTTCTGGCAGGAATTTAAAAATCTATTCTGCAACGGCTGTTCAAACCACCGAGTGTCATGGGGAAACAGCTGTCCCTTTCAGCCTGAGATTTAGGCTCCGGTCACAACCCATTTCGGAAGATTACAGGAAGACTGGCCCATCAGCTCTAGGGTGAATAAAAACCCCTCTTCCCCTCTGTGGTCGCGTACTGGCCCAGGAGACTACGAAAGTGAACAAGGCTGGCACACATGTGCGACAAGGAAGCGATATGTTACACTATGTCGAAACATGTTTATGGTTTACGCCACGAATACCAAAATTTGTTTTACGCATTTCTCCAGTCCCGTCACTTGGATTATATCATTTCATTGTAACGCAACTGTTGTACCTTACATCATAAACGATCCACCCGACATATCCGGGGTGGAATACCTATTGTTCCGCAAAACGTATTCCTGATGCCGCATCTCACGTCAGAGATACTGCGACTAACATATAAAACACCCTTGCCTTGCGAATGTATTAATGAGTCTTGTTTTCTGAGTCGGATAATGATTTCAAAGTTGCTGCAGGTATCGGTCTGCGTGTGCCGGCTTCCAATTCATGTTATGGTCCAATTTCACAGCATTCCTCATAACCAGCTCACCCAGAAATGATCCTTTTCTATTTCCACAGTAAATTTAATGCTGGAATGGAGACTGTTCAGAAGTCTTACGAGGTTTCCAAGCAGTTCCCCGCTATGACTCCACATGGCGAAGGTGTTGTCAACGCACCTGTACCACACCTTAGTTTGCAAAGAAATAAGTCCAGTGCCTGTCTTTCGAAATGCTTCGTGAAGAAATTTGCAACCACTGAGCTATGTGGTCTACTCATGGTGACAGCTTTCAGCTGTTCATAGGAACTGCCATTACGTATTAAGTAGCTTGTCGTATAGCGTGTATGAAACAGCTTGGTGATGTCCTTCGGAAAAATGGAACAGCTGTCCTCCTGAGAGTCTTTAAGTGGCGCTTTGATCAAGAAAGAAACAACATCAAAGCTGACCAAAATATCATTTGGTCCAAGTTCTAGTTTCTTCAACTTTTCGAAGAAATTTCCCGAGTCCTTTATATGTCGCTGTTTCCCAAGTGAGGCTGAAACAGAGGAACCAAGTTTTACTCCAGTATGTGCGGCCGTAGAGCCGGGAGCGCTTACGGTCGTTCATTTACGTACGTAACACGTACAGCCGAAGTGGTATGGCGCATGTGTCGTGCACGTTTCTCTTCACATCCGCCGAAAGAGAGGACGCCTCGATTAACCTGTTCGTATTTTTTGTAACCAACTGCATCTGATCTCGCACCAGCAGTGGAGGGTGAATCTTTGACTTGTACTGGAGAAACGTTAGAACAAACATTAACGAACCATCGACCAACAGGTAGAAGGCAAGGTGTCAAACATGAGTTGCTCAGAAACATGTGCCTTACGCGAATTGCACATCCAAGACCTCTCACCGCCCGAAATATTCATTTCCGACGATTTGCTCCTCATAGAAAAAATCCAGAATTCTGGCTCCTCTATCATCTCTATTATCATGACCCGGAACCTCGTGTTTTCCGCACCCCTTAGCATTTGACACCGGCCTGTAATATGCCGAAATCGGACAATCGAGCCCAGCAAAATAAATACTTTGTTAAATAAGCAACAGCCGAGGTGGGAGCATTACACAGTCCTTTGGCCTAAAATGTTTAGGACAAACTTTTATTTGTACGGCTGCTGGAAGGGGAGGGCAATGACCGTGTGAGACTTAAGAACAGCAAAATGCCACGGGAATGGCGGTAGTAAACTGAATCCGGGACAGAAATGCTTTGTGGGCTGTCCTTCCGCCAGCACTTCCTTTGGCGTCCGAAAGCGAAAGCGCGCTCCGGTAGCCCACATAGGCCTGGCTCGCTCTATACGTGACCGACACGTGAACTCGGCACGGACTGCCGACTCACGGTCGCTTCCTGCCGGCGCACGGCTCGCCACACGTTTTTCTGACGTGAAACGCCTACGCTTTCAAAATACGGCGTAAATGCAAACAGAGTTCGACATAACACAAGTGGTATCGTACAGCTACAACGTGGCATCAGTGTTTTATATGGTGTTAATTAAATGTAGAAAATAATATGTAGTCAGCAGTGTTGCTATAATAAAATACACTCATGCCCATAAGTTACGGATAATTGCAGAATGTGGTGTCACACAACGTGGCACTACACAAAACTAGCGCTAATAGCATAGGCAAATTGGGAACACACCCGACACAGATCTGTAAGTCCACGGTATTGGTGATAAGTTAAGAAAACCGTCCCGAAACACATGTGCTACAATACGGCACGTTTCCTGCGCCTGTACCCCGACATCAGTGTGGGATATGATCACCATGCACACGTACACAGGCTGCATAACGGGTTGGCATACTCTGGATCAGATGGTCGAGCAGCTGCTGGGGTATAGCCTCCCATTCTTGTGCCAGCGCCTGTCGGAGATCCTGAAGTGTCGTAGGGATTTGAAGACGTGCAGCGATACCTCGACCGGGAGTATCCCAGACGTGCTCGATGGGGCTTAGGTCTGGAGAACAGGCAGGTCACTCCATTTGCCTGATATCTTCTGTTTCAAGGTACTCCTCCACGATGGCAGCTCAGTGGGACCACTGCACCCCTGAAATGACGTCCCATACACCTGACCTGTTACAGTTCCTCTGTCAAAGACATGCAGGAGTGTACGTGCACCAATCACAATCCCACGCCACACCATCAAACCACGACCTCCATACAGGTCCCTTTCAAGGACATTAATGGGTTTGTATCTGGTTCCTGGTTCACGCCAGATGAAAACCCGGCGAGAATCACTGTTCAGAATATACCTGCACTCGTCCGTGAACATAACCTGGGACCACTGTTCCAATGACCATGTACTGTGTTCTTGACACCAGGCTTTACGGACTCTCCTGTGACCAGGGGCCAGTGGAATGCACCTTGCAGGTCTCCGGGTGAATAAACCATGCCTGTTCAGTCGTCTGTAGACTGTGTGTCTGGAGACAGTGGCTGCGGTAAGGTCCCGAACAAGGCTACCTGCAGTACTCCGTGGCTGTCTGCGGGCACTGATGGTGAGATATCGGTGTCCTTGTGGTGTTTTACACTGTGGACGTCCCGTGCTGTAGCGCCTGGACACGATTCCTGTCTGCTGGAGCCGTTGCCATATACTTGAGATCACACTTTTTGGCACACGAACTGCTGTGTTTGACCAGCCTGCAGTGGCCCTAGTATTCTACCCGTCAAACGTCATCAATATGTGTTTTTTGAGTCATTTTCCACGTACAGTCACCATTAGCACGTCTGAAAACGTCTGCACACTTATTCGTTGCACCGTACAGTGGACTGCTACCAGCGCCACCGTGCCACGACCTCAGGTCAAATGCACTGCATGGTCATACCCCGAGGTAATTTAAATCCGCAAACCGCCCACCAGATCGTTGTTTCACCATGTACACCGCATTATCCTTAATTTATGAGCATGAGTGTAGATGTAGTTACGAATCATGTGGAAAAGATGACAGCGGTCGCTTGGAGATAAAAACCGAGATGATCCGTAGAAAACATAGGACGAAAGGGGGTTAGATAATAAAAAAACATAGATAGTTGAAGCAAATAGTAAAACGAGATTTTTGGATCGGACACGCGGTAGACATTACTCAAGGGCAGAATAAGGACGTTCGGCTACTTGTAGACCATCCGCGGCCGTTCATTTCATGTTTCTAGACCACGATGAAATTTTTATGGTTGACAATGCGCCACGTCAGAACATTCTGGACAGTTCGAGCGACTGATTTGGCCGCCCAGATCGCCCGACATGAACCCCACCGAACATTCATGGGACACAATCGAGAAATCAGTTCGTGCACAAAATCCTGTACTGGCAACACTTTCGCAATTATGGGCGACTATAGAGGCAGCACGGCTCAATATTTTTGCAGGGAACTTCCAACAACTTATCGAGTCCATTCCACGTTGAGCTGCTGCACTATTCCAGGCAAAAGGTGGCCCGACACGATATTAGGCGGTATCCCACGACCTTCGTCACCTCACTCTAAATCATCTACACTACTGGCCATTAAAATTGCTACACCAAGAAGAAATGCAGATGATAAACGGGTATTCATTGGACAAATATATTATACTAGAACTGACATGTGATTACACTTTCACGCAATTTGGGTGCCTAGATCCTGAGAAATCACTACCCAGAACAACCACCTCTGGCCGTAATAACGGCCTTGATACCCCTGAGCGTTGAGTCAAACAGAGCTTGGATGGCGTGTAAAGGTACAGCTACCCATGCAGCTTCAACACGATACCACAGTTCATCAAGAGTAGTGACTGGCGTATTGTGACGAGCCAGTTGCTCGGCCACCATTGACCAGACGTTTTCAGTTGGTAAGAGATCTGCAAAATGTGCTGGCCAGGGCAGCAGTGGAACATTTTCTGTATCCAGAAAGGCCCGTACAGGACCTGCAACACGCGGTCGTTGCATTATCCTGCTGAAATGTAGGGTTTCGCAGGGATCGAATGAAGGGTGGAGCCACGGGTTGTAACACATATGAAATGTAACGTCCACTGTTCAAAGTGTCGTCAATGCGAACATGAGGTGACCGAGACGTGTAACCAATGGCACTCTATACCATCACGCCGGGTGATACGCCAGTATGGCGATGACGAATACACGCTTCCAATGTGCGTTCACCACTATGTCGCCAAACACGGATTCGACCATCATGATGCTGTAAACAGAACTTGGATTCACCCGAAAAAGAGACGTTTTGCCGTTCGTGCACCCAGGTTCGTCGTTGAGTACACCATCGCAGCCGCTCCTGTCTGTGAGGCAGCGTCAACGGTAACCGCAGCCATGGTCTTCGAGCTGATAGTCCATGCTGCTGCAAACGTCGTCGAATTGTTCGTGCAGATGGTTGTTGTCTTGCAAACGTCCCCATCTGTTGACTCAGGGATTGAGACGTGGCTGCACGATCCGTTACAGCCATGCGAATAAGATGCCTGTCATCTCGACTGCTAGTGATACGAGGCCGTTGGGATCCAGCACGGCGTTCCGTATTGCCCTCCTGAACCCACCGATTTCATATTCTTCTAACAGTCATTGGATCTCGACCAACGCGAGCATCAATGTCGCGATACGGTAAACCGCAATCGCGATAGGCTACAATCCGACCTCTATCAAAGTCGGAAACGTGATGGTAGGCATTTCTCCTCCTTACACGAGGCATCACAACAACGATTCACCAGGCAACGCCGGTGAACTGCTGTTTGTGTATGATAAATCGGTTGGAAACTTTCATGTCAGCACGTTGTAGGTGTCGCCACCGGCGCCAACCATGTGTGAATGCTCTGAAAAGCTAATCTTTTGCATATCACAGAATCTTCTTCCTGTCGGTTAAATTTCGCGTCTGCAGCACATCATCTTCGTGGTGTAGCAATTTTAATGGCCAGTAGCGTATTCTCCTCATATGAGCAGTATCGTGACCGGCAAGTCACTTTGCGCAAGAGTCTAAGCTGACATCAGTTTCCCGTTACTGTGACCTCTATCGTCGTATCAAAAAATCAACACTAAATTTATATGAGTCTGTAATCAAATTTCGTACACTTACACTGATGAACATTATGACACTGTCCACTTCGAAACTGAATGCCACCTGGTGGCATTGGGGCAGGATCGCGAGAGGGAAAGCAGAGCAGCTGAGACAAATGGGGAATGATTCTAGCGACATTAAGGGCTTCAAGGGGGAAAATTCACTTACACAAGCGCTTTTGACAAAGGGCAGACACTTATGGCGGGGCGCCTACGAATGGACATCTCGGAAACGACGAAGCTAGTCAGCTGTTTCCGTACTGATATATGTGAATCTACTCAATGTGGTTGAAGGACGGTGACACCACGAGTAGGCGACAAGGTGTTCGACGTTCACGTCCCATCACGGAACGTGGACCTAGGACATTCGTCCACTCTGTAAAGTAGAACAGGTGACGATCGCCGGCCGGAGTGGCCGAGCGGTTCCAGGCGCTGCAGTCTGGAACCGCGCGACAGCTACGGTCGCAGGTTCGAATCCTGCCTCGGGCATGGATGTGTGTGATGTCCTTAGGTTAGTTAGGTTTAAGTAGTTCTAAGTTCTAGGGGACTAATGACCTCAGATATTAAGTCCCATAGTGCTCAGAGCCATTTGAACCATTTGAACAGGTGACGATCCGTGGTAGATCTGACGACTGAGTACAATGCTGGTGTAGGAACAAGTGTCTCGGCACACACCGCTGTTTCGGATAACATCTTTCAGCGCGCAGTGTTGAACATGGTGCTTCGTATATCCGTGTTGTCCCAACGACGTCACCAATTACGATTGCGGTGGGTACTGGATCATCAAGATTGGACCTTGAATCTTCCTCACAAGTGTCTTCTAACCATACTGCGTGCCTACGGAATATCGCCTCAGTTGTGCGACTGGATTCGTGATTCCCTGTCAGAAAGGTCACAGTTCGTAGTAGCAGACGGAAAGTCATCGAGTAAAACAGAAGTAATATCCGGTGTTCCCCAAGGAAGTGTTATAGGCCCTCTATTGTTCCTGATCTATATTAACGACATAGGAGACAATCTGAGTAGCCGTCTTAGATTGTTTGCAGATGATGCTGTCATTTACCGACTTGTAAGGTCATCAGATGATCAAAACGACTTGCAAAATGATTTAGGTAAGATACCTGTATGGTGCAAAAAGTGGCAATTGACATTGAATAAGGAAAAGTGTGAAGTAATTGACATGAGTACCAAAAGAAATCAGTTAAATTTCGATTACGCGATAAGTCACACAAATCTGAAGGTGGTAAATTCAACTCAATACTTAGAGATTACAATTACAAATAACCTAAATTGGAACGATCACATAGATAATATTGTGGGTAGAGCAACCGACGGACTGCGATTCACTGGCAGAACACTTAGAAAGTGCAACAGGTCTACTAAAGAGACTGATTACACCACGCTTGTCCGCCCTATTCTGGAGTATTGCTGTGCGGTGTGGGATCCGCATCAGGTGGGACTGACGGATGATACTGAAAAATTACAAAAAAGGGTAGCTCATATTGTATTATCTCGAAATAGGGGAAATAGTGTCACAGACATGATACGTGAATTGGAGCGGCAATCATTAAAACAAAGACGTTTTTCGTTGCGACGGGATCTTCTCATGAAATTTCAGTCACCAATTTTCTCGTCTGATTGCGAAAACATTGTGTTGGCACCCACCCCGCTACGGTCGCAGGTTCGAATCCTGCCTCGGGCATGGATGTGTGTGATGTCCTTAGGTTAGTTAGGTTTAATTAGTTCTAAGTTCTAAGCGACTGATGACATCAGAAGCTAAGTCGCATTCGAATCTTTTTTTTCTCTCTTTTTTTTGGCACCCACCTACATAGGGAGAAATGATCATCACGATAAAATAAGAGAAATCAGGGATCGCACAGAAAAATTTAAGTGTTCGTTTTTCCCGCATGCCGTACGAGAGTGGAACGGTAGAGAGACAGTTCATTGAACCCTCTGCCAGGCAGTTTATTGTGAATAGCAGAGTAATCACGTATATGTGTAGATGAAATGTAAACATGTTGGCTCGTCGGATGAATCATGTTTCTTGTTAAACCAGGTCTATAGTCGTGTCTGGTCACGCCGCCATCCAGGCTGCTCGAAACATGACGCGCCATGTGCGCAGGGCCGTGGGAGATGTATTATTCTGTTGTGGGTATCCACCGCGGCTTACAAGGAACTTGTGGTAGCAACATTATTGTGGATTACCTGCATTCTTTCGTGTCTGATCTCTTCCCCGAAGCCGATGGCATCAGCCAGCAGGATAAATGTCAGTTTTAAAAGGCCAGAATAGTGATAGAACCCTTAGCCACCAAATGCGCCTGATGTGAACCTGATTGAACACATCTGGGACACTATCGTGAGGCAGCTCCGCGTCCAAAAACCACCGGCTCGTGATTTACGGGAATTGCCAGTGTGTAGACTGGTAAGCCAAAACATTATGACCGCTGCCCACCGCGGCACTGCATGCCGTGTAGTGGCGTTGGGGGGGGGGGGGGGGGGGCACGTGACGCGTTAACAAAAGTAAGTAAGCGGGGGAGACACGGACGGGGGATCGCCCTAGTGAAGATTTGGGCTGCAAATGGTGATATCCATCGAAGCAAGCGACTTTGACAAAGGGCAGATTATTATTAAGCAGATTCTGTGAACCAGTATCTCGAAAACGGCGATGCTGGTCGAATGTTCACAAGCTACACTCGTGAGCATTTACGGAAAGAGGTAGAAGGACAGTGAAACTACCACTAGGTGCTAAATGGTTGGACATCCACGTCTCTTCTCAGAACGTGGGCTTCGGAAGCTTGTCTGCTATGTAAAGTACACTACTGGCCATTAAAATTGCTACTCCGAGAAGAAATGCAGATGATAAACGGGTATTCATTGGACAAATATATTATACTAGAACTGACATGTGATTACATTTTCACGCAATTTGGGTGCATGGATCCTGAGAAATCACTACCCAGAACAACCACCTGTGGCCGTAATAACGGCCTTGATACGTCTGGGCATTGAGTCTTAACAGAGCTTGGATGGCGTGTACAGGTACAGCTGCCCATGCAGATTCAACATGATACCACAGTTCATCAAGAGTAGTGACTGGCGTATAGTGACGAGCCAGTTGCTCGGCCACCATTGACCAGACGTTTTCAATTGGTGAGAGATCTGGAGAATGTGCTGGCCAGGGCAGCAATCGAACATGTTCTGTATCCATAAATGCCCGTACAGGACCTGCAACATGCGGTCGTGCATTATCCTGCTGAAATTTAGCGTTTCGCAGGCATCGAATGAAGGGTAGAGCAACGGGTCGTAACACATCTGAAATGTAACGTCCATCGTTCAAAGTGCCGTCAATGCGAACAAGAGGTGAACGAGACGTGTAACCAATGGCACGCAAGTATGGCGATGGCGAATACACGCTTCCAATGTACGTTCACCACGATGTCGCCAAACACGGATACGACCGTCATGATGCTGTAAACAGAACATGGAGTCATCCGAAAAAATAACGTTTTGCCATTCGTGCACCCAGGTTCGTCGTTGAGTACACCATCGCAGGCTCTCCTGTCTGTGATGCAGCGTAAAAGGTAACCGCAGCCATGGTCTCCGAGCTTCCCCATCTGTTGACTCAGGGATCGAGACGTGGTAGCACGATCCGTCACAGCCATGCTTATAAGATGCCTGTCATCTCGACTGCTAGTGATACGAGGCCGTTGGGATCCAGCACGGCGTTCCGTATTACCCTCCTGAACCCACCGATTTCATATTCTGCTAACAGTCATTGGATCTCGACCAACGCGAGCAGCAATGTCGCGATACGAAAAACTGCAATCGCGATAGGCTACAATCCGACCTTTATGAAAGTCGGAAACGTGATGGTACGCATTTCTCCTCCTTACACGAGGCATCACAACAACGTTTCACCAGGCAACGCCGGTCAACTACTGTTTGTGTATGAGAAATCGGTTGGAAACTTTGCCCATGTCAGCACGTTGAAGGTGTCGCCACCGGCTCCAACCTTGTGTGAATGCTCTGAAAAGCTAGAAAGTCATCTTCGTGGTGTAGCAATTTTAATGGCCAGTAGTGTAGGATAGATGGTGATCTGTGGCATCTCTGCCGAAAGAGTACAATGCTGGTACACACAACTGTATCGGAGCACGTCTTTCATCGTGGATTGTTGAACATTGAGCTCGTCAGCAGACCATCTCTACGTGTTCACATGTTGACCCACGACATCGTCAATTACGAATGGACCATCGGGATTCGATCGTATCGGCTCTTCGGGTGAATCACATTTTTGCTACACTAGTCCGATGGTTGTATCTGCAAACGCCATCGTCAAAATGAACGGCGGCTCGAAAGGTGCAGCGCGCCACGGACGCAGGCTCGCGGGATCAGTATTATTCTATAGGGGACACTTTCCTGCTCTCGCATGGGACACGCTGACAGCTGCGGAGCAAGTGCATCCCTTCATTTTTGATGTCTTCGCCAACGGCGATGTCATCTTTCAGAACTGTCCGTGTCTCGAAGCCAAAACCGTGCTACAGTGGTTAAGGACACCATGTAGTGGACTCAGGTTGATGCCTCGGTGACCAAATTCGTCTGACGTAAATTCTGTGGAACCCATCTGGGTCGCTATCGGGCCCCATCACCGCGTACACAAATCAACTGCCCGTTATTTACGCCAGTTACACGACCTGTGCGTAGACATCTACTGCCACATACCATCACAGACCCACCAACAAACTGTCGGATCCCTGACACGCAGTGGCCGAGCGGTTCTAGGCGCTACAGTCTGGAACCACGCGACCGCTACGGTCGCAGGTTCGAATCCTGCCTCGGGCATGGATGTGTGTGATGTCCTTAGGTTAGTTAGGTTTAAGTAGTTCTAAGTTCTAGGGGACTGATGACCTCTGCTCTTAAGTCCCATAGTGCTCAGAGCCATTTGAACCATTTGAACCCTGACATGCAGAATCAGTTATGTATTCCGTTCTAAGGACGGATAAACAAGCTGTTAAGCAGGTGGTCATAATTTTTTGTTTCATACGTGTATATATATCTGGTTCCACGTACCTCCGGAAACCTATCAAGAACTTGTCGAACCCATGACACACAGAGGTGGTTAGGTTAGGTTAGTGGTGTTTAACGTCCCGTCGACAACGAGGTCATTAAGAGACGGAGCGCAAGCTCGGGTTAGGGAAGGATGGGGAAGGAAATCGGCCGTGCCCTTTCAAAGGAACCATCCCGGCATTTGCCTGAAACTATTTAGGGAAATCACGGAAAACCTAAATCAGGATGGCCGGAGACGGTATTGAACCGTCGTTCTCCCGAATGCGAGTCCAGTGTGCTAACCACTGCGCCACCTCGCTCGACAGACAGAGTCTCTGATGTATATCGTTTAAGAGGTAGACCAAAACGGTATTATGTAGATGGCATAAGTTTTTAGCTTACCAGTGTATACTACGGTCGCATCACGAGATGTTGGCTGTCAGGGCAGCGAGGAGCACGATAAGAGGAAAATGTCATGAGCTCATGCGTAACACGAGTAGCGGAGTCCTTGAAGCAAACAACAGCCGCAGGGGAAGCTATACTGGTCCACTACAGCTCAACCGCCGCCCACAACACACGAGAGTTGACAAGGGACTGAGTACAGGCCGCATTCATCTCGCTCCATTTCATTCTAGATACGATTAATATGACTGAGGTTAGATGATTAGGAGATTAACACAAGCAACATCTTGTCTCTGGAGTCATTTTAACAAAATAGCGAGCGAGTGACGTCCACAGCTTAAAGCACTTAATAAAGGCAATTCTTCAGGTCCAGACAGCATACCAATTAGGTTCCTTTCAGAGTATTCCGACACAACAGCTCGCTCGACGAAAAATCCGTACAAAAAGATTGAAAAGTTCCACAAGTCACATCAATTTTCAAGAAAAGAAATATGAGTAATCTGCTGAATTACAGGCCCACATCACTGACGCCTATTTGCAGGAGGATTTTGGAACATGTGCTGTGTTCGAACATTGGGAATTACCTCGGAGGCAACGTTCTATTGACACACAGTCATCACAGTCCGGAAAATATCGTTCTTGTGAATCACAACTAGCTCTTCATTCGCATTAAATAATGAGTGCTATCGACAGGCGGTCTCATATTGATTCCATATTTCTATACTTCCAGAAGGCTTTTGACACCGTTCCTCACAAGAGACTTCTGATCAGCTTTCGTACCTATGGATTATCGCTTCAGTTGCGCGACTCCATTTGCAATTTCCTTTCACAAAAGTCGCATGATTAGTAATCGACGGAAAATCATCGAGTAAGACAGAAGTGATATGTGGCGTTTCCCAAGGAAGTGTTATAGACGCTCTGCTGTTCCTGATCTACATACATGATTTAGGAGACAATCTGAGCAGCCCTCTTAGATTGTCTACACATGATACTGTGATTTACCGTCTAGTAAAGTCATCAGTAGATCACAACCATTTGCAAAATGACTTAGACACGATATTTGTGTGGCACGAGAAGCGACAATTGCCTCTAAATAAGGAAAAGTTGAGGCCATTCTCATGAATACGGTAAGAGATCCGTTAAATTTCGATTACACGATAAATCACACAAATTTGAAGACTGTCAGTTCGACTAAGTTCCTAGGAATTACAAACACAAATAACTTAAACTGGAACGATCACTTAAATAATGTTGTGAGGAAGGCAAAGCTAAGGCTGTGTTTTATTGCCAGAACATTTAGAAGATGCGACAGGTCTACTAAAAGAGAGTGACTACAGTACTCTTGTTCATCCTCTGCTAGAGTACTGCTGTGCTCTGTGGGATCCTTATCAGATATGACTGATGGAGGACATCTAAAAAGTCCAAAGAAGGGCAGTTCGTTTTGTATCATCGCGAAATAGGGGAGATATTATCAAAGATATGATAAGGGAGATGGAGCGCCAGTCATGAAAACAAAGGTGTTTTCCGTGAAGGCAAGATCTTTTCCAGAGATTTCAATCTCCAATGTTCTCCTTCGAATAACACACATCTATACGGGGACAAATGATCATTACAATAAATAAGAGAAATCAGAGCTCGTACGGAAACATTTAAGTGTTCATTTTGCCTACACGCTGTTAGAGAGAGGAATAGTAGAGAAATAATCTGCATGTGGTTGGAAGATACCTCTTCCGGGCACTTTAGCGTGAACTGCATGGAAGTCACGTAGATTTAGCTGCTGTAATGAATTTTCTTACTGTTGATGCAGATCGCTGTAAGCAAACAAACGGATCCACATGTCTGGACGGTAGGTCCATGTATCTCTCGCCCCAGAAAGTATTGGATACCATCAAGGGTCCCATTTCATCCCGTTTGAATGTCACCCTCACTAGAATTCCTCCAACACCTTCTCAGTCGGCAAGCGAAATCCATCATCTCGTATTTTTCGGAAACTTACCCCGCCATCAGCGTCAGTTTAAGAGTGCTACGACAAATGCTACAACTAATCAGGGCAGGCGATTTATTCCTACTTCGACCGTCCAGTGACGATATTTCTGCACCTGTGCTAATTCCTTTTCCTTCCGAACTCCGGTCAACGGAGGAAACATGTGGTGTGGTGACTTCTGAACGTCATAACAAGGACGTCGTTTTGGTTGTTGTTCTGCGACATACAAGTGACGTGTAATTTTCTGCACGCCGTGGACCAGATATGTACGATATTACGATCAATCAAGAAATACGTATGATTTACAATTCGACCGGTGGCTGCACAGAATGGAGTTAAAGTGTCTCTCGCAGAAGGAAGAGGGGGGGGGGGGGGCGGGGGGGCTACGTTGGATCTCCATGCACTCAAATGACGCAATCGAATGTCGTGATATGGTGCATCCTTCAACTGTCACTTCAGCAGCCAGCCGGTCATCGGACGACTTCCAGTCACGTGACTACTCCATTTGTCGTGGCGACAAAAATTCTGTCTCTTCAACAGGCAACTATCTCTCGTTTAATCGTTCGCGAGTATATATCACCTAATAATGCGTTTAGAGAAATACTATTATTCACTTACGAGTCTTTCACTCTGCAGCTGACTGTTTGCAGTTTTGGAACTTTCTGAGAGAATAAACTGTTTGCAAGATCGGAACTCGATCCCGGCACCTTAACTTTTGCTGTTAATGTTATTAGTGTTTGAACTGTACAGGCACGACTCACATCGCACCCGATCTTTTTTTCCAGGAGTGATTATCCGGAAGATATGGAGAGAGGCCTGAGCAGCTTGGATAATAGGAGAGAGGATCTGGCAGAAGTGAGGGTTTGTGGGAGGGTCTTGAGCCGTGGGTGGATAGCTCGGACCGCAAAGCGCTGCCGGTGAAACGCATGGTTCCGGTTTGATGATACGATCCGGCATACAATTTTCATATGTCACAAACTTTATTATTTATAAATAACAGCAACAACTGTTCTTATAACAGCTGCTATCATCGACTTTTTTTCTTTTTCCTCACATAATACTGCTTTGAGGGCAGGAAAGATTGCGATCTCCTTGGACGGTAGTGCAGGTGAATGAGAAGCACTAATGAAAATTTCTGAGGTGTCAGCTATTGAATAGACGAATATAGACATACAAAATTGTAGAAAAGAAAAATAATTAACACACGCAAGTCTGGAGAAGACGATATTTTATTCTATTTATTAAAAAAATTCCACGACAGTATAGGCACCGTCTGAAACACAAGATGAATGAGGACAGCGCATCCAGTCCGTAAAAACATGTTTAAGTTTAGTGGTTACTGAAAAGACAATAGCATGAAATTGAGGATGCTGAATATAAAACAGTTAGATAAATTTACACTGAAGACAGTAATTTTTCAGTAAGGAGAAATTTGAAAATGGAATTAAAATTCAGGGAGACGACATAAAATTTTTAAGATTTACTGACGACATAGTAAACTGTCAGGGATGTTAAAGAACTTGAACGATCAATTGAAAGGAGCATACCAGTGTCTTGAAATATTGTTAAAAAATAAACTTTAAACAAAAATGAGTAAAGGGTATTGGTGCATCGTCTAATTAAATCAGGAGGTAATGAGGGAATTAGATCAGGAAATGAGACGCTAAAGCAGTAGATGAGTATTTGTATGTTGGCTGAAAATAACTGCCGTTGGCAGAAATAAAGAGAATATAAATGCAGAACGGCTAAACCAACGAAAAATTACTGAAAAACAAAAGAAACATGTTAACATTGAATGGAAGTTTCAGTGTTTTGAAGCCTTTTCTTGAAGTGTAAGCTGACGTGGAAGTGAGACGTGGCGAATAAACATTACAGATAAGTAGAGGACAGAAGCTTTTGAAATGTGATGCTGCAGAACATGGTTGACGATTAGACTGATAGATAATGAAGAGGTGTAGGTTTTTCTGGCATAAGTGATACGTTAATAGAACATATCCTGAATCATCATGAAACAGTTAATTTGACCATGGAGAGAAGTGTGGGTCGTAAAAATAGATGAGGAAGTCCAAGACTTGATTAAAGTGAGCAAGTGCAAATTCACGTAGCGTGGAGTAGTTATGCAGCTATTAAAACATTTACACGAGATATCACAGTCTTCGTACTGAACTACTACGACTACTTGGCTCAGTGGGACTTTGAAGTACAGTGGTGACAAATTTATTGCGCAGTAAACGACAGAGTGACTGGTAAATCGTGACGACTTTGACATAGACGGTGAGATAAGGACGAATGTTGATTGCTTGCTGCACAACGAGACTGCTCATAACGGACCTGCGTCCGACTAGACACCCGTCAATGCAGAAGTTCTGCAGGTGGTATGAAATACGTTACGTGGCTGATCCCTGTGGTAGTCGATGGCTTACAACCCGAAGAATGTGGAGGTACTAGAGTAACCAACAGTAAACGCTATGTTTTGACTAGAATGTTTCAGAGGCTTGTGCAAAGCAGTAAACTTGAGTCACGGGATACGCTTCCTTCGGACGTCATGTCGATAACTGGTATATCAGCGAGGATCGCCGGCTCCATGTTCAATTGGACATGGCAATTATATATTTACGACTTTCTTCCAGCAAGCAGTCATCTGAAATCATTAATGAAGCAATCGAGGAAAACGGTGGGACTCGACGTTGGTCATACTCCGTTGAGCATGTCGTTTGTTGATGAATCACTTGAAATTGTATCCCAGTAAGAGAACTGTTTAGTTGCCTTTGGTAACAGTTTGTTGTAGGAACCAATATTTGGCTTAGGGGAGTTCAGTATCACTACCGTCCGTTAGATTTTTTCTCTGTGGTAGTTGAAAACAGCGAGTTCTTCTCATCAGGATGACGGGGGCTCTCCTGTCCCAAGCACAGACGCCTACATCTACATCTACACATCTACATCCATACTCCGCAAGCCACCTGAAGGTGTGTGGCGGAGGGTACCTTGAGTACCTCTATCGGTTCTCCCTTCTATTCCTGTCTCGTATTGTTCGTGAAAAGAAAGATTGTCGGTATGCTTCTGTGTGGGCTCTAGTCTCTCTGATTTTATCCTCATGGTCTCTTCGCGAAATATACGTAGGAGGGAGCAATATACTGCTTGACTCCTCGGTGAGCCGGCCGGGGTGGCCGAGCTGTTCTAGGCGTTACAGTCTGGAACCGCGCGACTGCTACGGTCGCAGGTCCGAATCCTGCCTCGGGCATGGATGTGTGTGATGCCCTTATGTTAGTTAGGTTTAAGTTGTTTTAAGTTCTAGGGGACTGATGACCTCAGAAGTCCAATAGTGCTCAGAGCCATTTGAACCATTTTCTTTCTTTCTTTTTTTTTTTTTTTTTTTTTTTTTTTGACTCCTCGGTGAAGGTATGTTCTCGAAACTTCAACAAAAGCCCGTATCGAGCTACTGAGCGTCTCTCTTGCAGAAAATTCCACTGGAGTTTATCTATCACCTCCACAACGCTTTCGCGCCATCGCAGCAAAGAAGTCGAAAAGTCGATTGTTTGAAGGAATATGAGATCAAATACAACTGTCATTGACTTCCTGTGTCTGGATGGAAAATGAAATGAGCGTAAGGTATTATTGATCAGGAGACCCCGTCTATGGTTACTCAGCCGCCTGGAAATCTTTATTTGTTGCTATTTCTGCGCCTTGCCAGTGACGACGATGAGATGAAATGAAGAGGACAAAGCAAACGTACAATCCCCGAGCGATGAAAATCTCCGACCCGGTATTTTTTTTTAAATCAAAGACGTTACCCCTTCCCCCCCTTTTTTTAGGGGATCGTGGACGTATCTCCTTACCTACCTAAGTTTAATCTCCAAAAACAAAAGAAACATAAATCAAATCTACCCCTACTTGGCACGGCCCGTTTAACCCTTTCATAAAAACGTGAACAACCCTCTTCAGGCGTTGCTCCTAACTATTCCCAAAAATTCTTCCAAGGCGATAGGCTCCACGGATCTATAATTTGTTTTTATTTATTTTTTAATTACATGATTATAATTAGTTAATTTACAGAAATGAAAATATTATACTCGTAAAACAGAGCATTACAATAAAAGTATGATTCAAAGCGTAAACTAAAATAACTTTGTATATTATTTCCGCTACTTCAGTTAAAAGAATCTTTCTTCAAGAGATAGTACAATTGGAATTTTCTTGTTCACTGCCGGTGACATTTTCTGTTTTCAATAATGCTGTCTAAAATATCTACAACAGACTCATGCTCCACTGCTAATGCCTGAATGAACACAGAGCTCCTTGAATCAGCCAATTGATTTCCTTTCGCACTGTTTGCAGTTCAGGTAATTGCGTCTTAGATGTGATACTGCACGGCACGTTACACTCTGCGTGGCACTCCCCAACTAGGGAGAAGGGGGGAGGGGAATACAAAAATACTGCATGAATAATTTACAAAATGCGTACGGTACCACCAGTAATCAAGCTCCACTTTCTCCCCTTCGCCGAAGATATAGTCGACTGTCATTCCCTTGAACCATTCAAGCGCATGGTGTTTGCCGAAGGGAAAGTAATAGTCATCTGGACACAGAAGAAACAGAGAGTCAATCACATCAGGTTAGAAACGGAGGCAACAAGCTAAGATCTTCTGCGTCAGTCACCAAACACCGGAAGGACACGCACGTGAAGCGATGTTCATTGAGCACTGGACCACGAGCTGTGAACTCTGATAGAAAATTGCATAGTTTAGAGCTCTATTAATACATACGCCACTGGTCCTTAAAATCACACCATAAAGAACTGCAAATAACGAAATTTTATGTAAGTCTACAGGCTTTCCTGGCGGTTAAAATATTCTAGGTTGTTAGGCCGTGTCATATTTCTCCAAGCAATCAATGTTTCGACCCCTCTACTGGGATCTTCTTCAGGGTCTTGTGGTGTCCACTGTAGACTGAGGCCGCGCGGGACTAGCCGAGCGGTCTGGGGCGCTGCAGTCATTGACGGTGCGGCTGCTCCCGGCGGAGGTTCGAGTCCTCCCTCGGGCATGGGTGTGTGTGTTTATGCTTAGGATAATTTAGATTAAGTAGTGTGTAAGCTTAGGGACTGATGACCTTAGCAGTTAAGTCCCATACGATTTCACACACTTTTTTCTTTGTAGACTGAGTTCTGTCAGGTGCCAGTGTCGCTTTCTCTTATAAAGGGAAGTTCTCCCGCGTTTGCGTCGGAGAGGACGTACTGTTGGGTAAATAGCCTTAGACTACAATTGGTGGGCCATCGTCAATGGATAGTAAAATAAGTTTTCTCCCGCTAATGTCGAAGAAGGGGGTTATTGGCTGAAACTCCTGTGGCTGCCACTTGTGGGCCAAAGTCACTGGTCAGAAATGGATCTTTCCCGCATTTATGGTGTAGAAGAATTATTGATTAAAATTCCTCCTGCTGCTATTGATAGCCCCACGTCATTGGATAGAAGCGAAACAGACAGAGCATGAGAGGGGGAGTGTTATTGCCCGCAGAGTTGGCATCCAGGGCGTTGTTTGTACTGTTCGCACGTCACAGCCGCATATTCATTTCGTTAATGGCGGGGAATCACGATGCCTGAAGCCTATAGCCGTCCTCTCTATTGAAGTTACATGCGTTCTTAGAAATTTCAAGCGCTTCTCGGACTTTTCTTCTTTAAATGTTTGTTTCCTTAAAAAAAAATGTCCAAATGTGTGTGAAATCTTATGGGACTTAACTGCTAAGGTTATCAGTCCCTTAGCTTACACACTACTTAACCTAAATTATTCTAAGGACAAACACACACACCCATGCCCGAGGGAGGACTCGAACCTCCGCTGGGACCAGCCGCACAGTCCATGACTGCAGCGCCTCTGACCGCTCGGCTAATCACGCGCGGGGTTTGTTTCCTTAGCCAGCACTCATACAGTGCTCAATCTACAGTGGACCCAAACGATCCTGAAGAAGATCCCAGCAGAGAAGTCGAGAAGTCAATTGTTTGAAGAAATATGATTTGACCTAACAACCTAGAAGATTTTAACTTCAGCTTCAACGAAATTTTACGTATTGTGCATTTACAGTGTAGTAGGAAAAGTACATAAATAAGGGGAGATGAGATAATGTCCGAAGTAAAGTTGTGAGGACGGGTCGTCAGTCGCGCTTGGATAGCTTAGTCGGCCGAGCACTTGCCCGTGAAAGACAGAGGTCTCAGGTTCGAGTCACGGTCTGGCACACAGTTATAATATGCCAGGAAGTTTCAGTAAATAATTAAATTTGTAGGTGATAGGGGTTGTACAGGGTGTGACATTTGCTACACACACTTGCCATCTCTGGCAGCAACAATGGTTCCAACCCGGCTGGACAGCGAGCCGAACAGAGCTTGGTTGACAGATACATGTTCGTCATCACACGCCGCTTCAGTTCTGTCCCAGAGTTCATCTGTCGTTGTTACTGGCGAGTTGTGGCATGTATTTATCTCGGCAACCCGTGACCAGATGCTTTTAGAGGGCAAGAGATCTGGAGAACGCGCTGGCCAGGGTAACAGTCGAACACTCTCGGTGTGGAAGTATATGACGAGAGTAGGGGCAACATGCGATCTTGCGTTATCCGCCCTAGGGCGGCCTGAATGAGGCATGTCACAGACAGTTCCTGTCTCTCTGTATCTCCATGTCCGAACAACATCGCTATGGTTCACTCTGAGACGTATGGACACTTCCCTTGTTGAGAGCCCTCCCTGGCACAAAGTAACAATGCGGACGCGATCGAATCGCGGTATTGACCGTTTAGGTATGGTTGAACTACAGACAACACGGGCCGTGTGCCTCCTTCCTGATGAAATGACTGGAACTGATTGGCTGTCGGACCTCGTCCGTCTTGGCTCTGAGCGCTATGGGGCTTAACTTATGAGGTCATCAGCCCCTCCTCCGTCTAATAGGCGCTGCTGATGCATGTTTGTTTACATCTTTGGGCGGTTTTAGTGACATATCTGAACAGTCAAAGGGACTGTGTCTGTGACACAATACCCACAGTCAACGTCTATCTTCAGGAGTTCTGGGAACCAGGGTGATGCAAAACTTTTCTTGATGTGTTTCGAAAACTGTTATCTGCTGTGTAATGGTCCACGATCCTGCGGAACTCCGACACATGGTGGTACTCGTTTCTCCTTCTTGCAAAAGGCAAAACACCGTCATCTCACAAACAAATAACATTCAAACGCGATTTCTGAATGAGAGACCAGCTGTGTAGTATTTCCTTACATGCAGATTGTAGATAACGTTACTCCGACCTTTTTTGTGCTATTGGGCTGAAATGTTGAGCATATGCATATCCAAGTTCATGCCAGTTTCATGTCTATTGCATGTCGCCTTCACGGGATCGTAGTTTTAATGAGAAGCACTACACATACAGTATATGAAATTAGATCACATTGGTTGAAAATACGATTCGCGCTTCCCTCGTTAGCCATTACAAGACGGCAGTATCAGTTTCATTACATTACAGCTTGTTAGTCACATAAATGTTTAGAAACTTCCGGAAGGAGAATAATTTTCGCTGACTGGCAAATTTTAAGTTTCTTTTTGAATTTCAGGGAGAATGAATCGCAGCTTCTGTCACTTGCTTGCCGGGCTCTGATAGTAAAGGCGTGTTCTCGTTGCAGAGAATGGGATCGGTTGATACATATTGCTTATAAATTTTGTTGTTTATTATTCGTGAGTAATAAGTTTCTCTCGGTGGTATATGGATTGTGGGAGGTTGTGTGGAATAACTTACGGTGCAAATAGGATTTTTGTGCAGCCCTTTATTGAACTGGTATTTCTCAAAGGCTTATGTTTCGCGTGCCAGAGGTTCGAAATAATAGATCCTCATTTCAGCTTCAGATCAACATTTTCTTTTTCGAAGTGTAGCCCAGTGGTGACCCTATGTTCTAATGTTCATCACTTTTCAAATCAACATTCCTTGCCTTCGAAGTGGTTGCCGTTAGCAGAAGTTTTCTTGTGCTACTCAACAACAGGCACATCCCCCGTATATGAGCTGTAATGGCTTGCAGCTAATCACGTCATTCTGTGTCTGGAAGTGTTGCCATCAATGAAGGGTACAACTGGATTCTACAATGGCTTACGTCAGCTGCACAGATGTGTGCAGGTTATGTGGGAAAGCAAAGGGAATCATCACAAAAATATACCAGGGAGGATTAGCACTTTGGCAATTGCATCTCACAGTTGAAAGCGAATTAGAAGCAGACCGTAGACGATGAAGGAGAAAGTTGGCGCGGTCACGTAAAATCCAGCAGTGAGTCGACTTACGTATAACAGAGGTTCTCATACGCTAGACAGTACACATGCCAGGGAGTGGGATGGGGCGGGTGTTGTGATGTGGCTAGAGGTGGCGGGAGGAGTGGTAAGAGGGTGAAGAGGTTCTCGAACAGAAATGAACGTTCATTTGCACATATCGTCGTACCACATATATGTAGGCATTGTAAGTAGTAAATTAAAAGAACGAGAGGTTGCCGTGAGTTCCAAAGGAACCATTAAGCAACGAGTCACTGACACAGGGGAGAGAAACACAGTACAGGACTAATGGTTACCTTTCAGAGCTGAATTATTGAAGGGAGCAGAGGATCAAATAGGCAAAAATACAATTAGGTATTCATGAACGACAAACAAGATATTGAATTTAACCAATGAAAAGGGAAAATACAGAAAACGAAGCAGATGAAGCAGGCAGAAGGGTAGTTGGTATACAGACTGACATAAAATGAAAAATGCAAAGAATGATGGTTAGAGGACAAATGCAAGGCTGCAGAAGTAGGCACAGCTTTGAAAAAGATGAACGCCTCCTAAAGAGACCTTTGGAAAAAAGTGAAGCAGCGATACGAATGCTAAGAGCGTATATGGCAAGGCAGTATCAAACATAGAAGGGAAAGCTGAAAGATGGAAGGTGTATATGTAAAAGGATATAAAAGGGAAATGAAATTGTGGAATATTATAGAAGAGGACGATCAAATTGGAGATTTGATACTGCGAGAAGAATTAGACAAGGCACTGAAAGACGTTAGCCGAAAGAAAACCCTTGGGATAGAAAACGTTCCCACATAATTATTCAGATCCTTGGAAGAATCTGTCATAATAAAACTCTTGAACCAAGTATGCAAGATATGATACAGGTGAAATACCCTCAGACTTATATTAGACAGTAATAATGGCAATTCCAAAGACGCCAGGTGCTGACAAGTGCGAATGTTACGGATCTGTAGCTTTAACAAGCCATTGCTGCAGAATACTGGCACAGAAGAATGGAAGAACTGGAGACAGCCGACATGAGGGAAGATCATTTAGGAGAGAAATATAAATACATCTGAGAAAATACTGACTCTACGACTTACCTTAGAAGATGATCTGAAGAAGGGGAAATCTACTTTTAGAGCATTCGTATATTTCGCGAAGTCTTTTGACGTTGTTGACTGAAATACACTTTTTGCAGTTCGAAAGGTAGCAGGAATAAAATACAGAAGAGAGAGTGTATCTACAACTTGTACAGAAATCAGACCACAGTTATAAAAGTCGAAGGACATGAAAGTTGAGAAGGGAGTGAGGCAAGGTCGTAGCCTGTCCCTGATGTTAAACAATCTGTACAATGACCAAGCGGTAAAGGAAACCAAGGAGAAATTTGGGCAGGAAATGGAAGTTTATGCATAAGAAATACGTTCCTTCGGGTCTGGCAATGGCATTTTAATTTTGCGAGAGACGGCTAAAGCCTTGGAAGAGCAGTTGAACACAGCTGATATCGTCTTGGAGAGAAGTTGTAAGATGAACGTCAACAAAATTAAAACAGGGTTAATGGAACGTGGCCGAAATAAATTAAGCGAAACCAAGGGAATTAGAATAAGAAATGAGACGCTAATAGTAGAAGATGATTTTTCGTGTTTAGACAGCAAAGTAATTTATGCTGGCAGAGAAGTGAGGGTATAAAATACAGAGTGGCACAAGTAAGAATAGCGTTTTTGACGAAGGGAAATTTGCTCACATAGAACATAAATTTAAGCGATGGGAAACCTTTTCTGAAGATATTTGTATAGAGGTAGTTTTGTGCGGAACTGTAACGTGGGCGATGAGCAATTCAGACAAGAAGAGAATAGAAGCTTTTGATATGTGGTGCTCTAGAAGAATTCTGAAGATTGCACGGGTAGACAGAGCAACAAAAATGAAGAGGGACTGAATCGAATTGGGGAAAATTGAAATTTATGTACAGATTGACCGAAAGAAGAGAACGGCTGATAGGATACATCCAGAGGCACCAATGAACAGTCAATTTGATAATGGGGGATAATAAGTGTAGAGGGAGACCAAGGGATGAATGCAGAAAGCAATTACAAATAAATGTAGGTAGCAGTAGTTATTCAGCGATGGAGAGGCTTGCATAGGATAGACTAGCGTGAAGAGCAACATCAAACCAGTCTTCAGACTGAAGACTATAGCAATAACAACAACAAGAGAATGAGATACACAGTACTGTCCACATGGCGGTTTGGTGACCAACTCACTCATATTTCTTTCCTATAAAGCGATGCATCAAGACTTATCCTCGGCGTGAAAGTCTATATGAGAGGTTGGTACACACTTCGGTATGTACCCTTAGTTTGCAAGAAAATGTAATTATCAGCTCTCGCTTCAGTTCTTAGTAAAGTCAGCTTTTGCAGCAGTATATGCCACCTAACGTTTATCTCGTTGTACCGGATTCGTCGTTTTCATGATTTGGAAAGCTTTTTTTTTATTAAGTTTGTTTCTGGGTGCGCATCTTTTACAACAGTCGTCAGTTAACGTAATGTAGGAAGGAGGAGTGGTGGGAGCCATCTGTCTGTGAATCATGTAAACTTTGTCCCGTGTGTTATCGTACTTGATCTGCTTGTGTATCGCGCTTTCTGAGATGGACATTGAGAATCAGTCCAGTCGGTTAAAGGCGCTGCAGTCTGGAACCGCAAGACCGCTACGGTCGCAGGTTCGAATCCTGCCTCGGGCATGGATGTTTGTGATGTCCTTAGGTTAGTTAGGTTTAACTAGTTCTAAGTTCTAGGGGACTAATAACCTCAGCAGTTGAGTCCCATAGTGCTCAGAGCCATTTTGAACCAATCAGTCCAATAATTTCCTGAACCTGCGTGGTAAACGGCAACTTAGGCCAGCCAGCGTACCTGATCAACGGTCGTTAGTCCACCGCGTGGGTTTGATTCGGGTCCGGCTTACTTCCTTGTCTCTCTAGATAGAGCAGTGCGCGCGAAGCTATACAAATAGTTTAAGTTTTGCAGCAGACTACGCTCAATAAAGCTTCGTAAAACTATAGTCATTTTGTTCATCTTTGCTACCAATCATCTCGCCTTCTGGTAGAATCTTCTTTATGTCTAATAAGTAGACCAGCCGGCAGTTAGATTTTTGTAATTTTTTATATTTATGATACGTGAAGTTCAAAACTAAAATATTAATATCTGAAACCGGATCAAACTCTCAAAAATTCTCAAGGAAATCGATTTCGATAAAGTCTGAGGGACTTTATTCACTAAAGAGAAGGCAATACTCTCATGCGCCGTGTGGCTCCTTCAGAAGCGTCGGAGAATGACAACTGGTAGTCAATGTATCACTAGTTCACAACTTGGGAGGGTCTTCTTTTGTTTTATTTTTTTCGTTGAATTTGGATACCTACATAATTTAAAAATAAAATTCGTCAGACATATAGTTAACACATAGCTGATCATCAATTTGTTCAGAAAATGCACTTTTTCATTTTTCTGATTACATATTGCATACAATGAAAATGTACACTATGTGATAAAAGGTAAAGGACACCTGGCTGAAAATGACTTACAATTCGTGGCGCCCTCCATCGGTAATACTGGAATTCAATATGATGTCGGCCCGCCCTTAGCCCTGATGACAGCTTCCACCCTCAATCACGTGCTGGAGAGTTTCTTCAGGAATGGCAGGCCACTATTCACGGAGTGCTGCACTGAGGAGAGGTATCGATGTCGGTCGGTGTGGTCTAGCACGAAGTCGGCGTTCCAAAACATCCCAAAGGTTTTTATACAGGATTCGGGTCAGGACCCTGTTCAGGCCAGTCCATTACAGGAATGTCATTGTCGTGTAATCACTCCGCCACAAGGCGTGAATTATGAACAGGTGCTCGATCGTGTAGAAAGGTGCAGTCGCCATCCCCGAATTGCTCTTCAACACTGGGAAGCAAGAAAGTGCTTAACAAATCATCGTAGGCCTGTGCTGTGACAACACCACGCAAACCCACAAGGGGTGCAAGCCCCTTCCATGATAAACACGACCACACCATAACACCACCGCCTCCGAATTTTTCTGTTGGCACTACACATGCAGGCAGATGACGTTTACCGGTCATTCACCATACCCACATCCTTCCATCAAATCACCACATTGTGTACCATGGTTCATCGCTCCAAACAACATTTTTCCACTGTTCAATTATCCAATGTTTACACTCCTTGCACCAAGTGAGATGTTGTTTGGCATTTACCAGCATGACGTGTGGTTTATGAGCAGCCGCTCGACCATGAAATCCAAGTTTTCTCACCTCCCACCTAACTGTCATAGTACTTACAGTGGATCCTTATGCAGTTTGAAATTCCTGTGCGATGGTCTGGATAGATGTCTGTCTGTTACACAGCACGACCCTCATCAACTGTCGGCGGTCTCTGTCAGTCAACAGACGAGGTCGGGTTGTACGCTTTTGTGCTGTACGTATCCCTTCACGTTTCCACTTCACTATCACATCGGAAACAGTGGACCTAGGGATGTTTAGGAAAGTGGAAACCTCGCGTACACACGTATAACACAAGAGACACCCAATCACCTGACCACGGTCGAAGTCCGTGAGATCCGCGGAGCGCCCCATTCTGCTCTCTCACGATGTCTAATGACTACTGAGGTCGCTGATATGGAGTACCTGGCAGTAGGTGGCAGCACAATGCAACTAATATGAAAAACGCAAGTTTTTGGGGATGTCCGGATACTTTGGATCACATAGTGTAATTATTAATTACCAGCATTTTATAAAAGGTAGCTTAAATTTAGTAAATCGCAAATTCATTGACCATTTTATTACATATCGATAACTGGAATTTATATTTGCAACGGGAGCCGGAATTTTGCATGCGGTATGTAATTGCAAACCAAAACACATGCATTTTTCATAAAAAAGGATTATTCGATATGTGTTAATTAGCATTACATTTGAAGAAAGGATTTTATACTTAAATGAGGTAGGTATCGAACTGAACGAGGAAAAAAAAACAAAAAAAAAACAAGTAAATAAAGACCTTAGCAAGATTTAAACCAGGGATTTTTGAAAGTTGTATCGAAATGCCATGAGAAATTGAGTTCTGAACTTCTCGTGCCATAAATATAAAATTTTATAATTGTCGAATTTCGCCGGTCGTTGTGGCCAAGCGGTTCTAGGCGCTCCAGTCCGGAACCACGCGGCTGCTACGGTCGCAGGTTCGAATCCTGCCTCGGGCATGGATGTGTGTGACGTCCTTAGGTTAGTTAGGTTTAAGCAGTTTTAAGTCTAGGGGCTGATGACCTCAGATGCTAAGCCCCATAGTGCTTAGCGCCATTTGAACCATATTTTTGTCGAATTTCCGGGTGGTCTCCTCGTAAGCTAGATCTCCTTTCATGTTCCGGCGGAGGTTCGAGTCATCCCTCGGGCATGGGTGTGTGTGTTTGTCCTTCGGATAATTTAGGTTCAAATGGTTCAAATGGCTGTGAACACTATGGGACTTAACATCTGAGGTCATCAGTCCCCTAGAACTCAGAACTACTTAAACCAAACTAACCTAAGGACATCACACACATCCATGCCCGAGGCAGGATTCGAACCTGCGACCGTAGCGGTCGCGCGGTCCCAGACTGTAGCGCCTAGAACCGCTCGGCCACCCAGGCCGGCGATAATTTAGGTTAAGTAGTTTGTAAGCTTAGGGACTGATGACCTTATCAGTTGAGTCCCATAAGATTTCACATACATTTGAACATTTTTTCTCCTTTCATCACTGGCCCAAAATTTTTAGAGCATTGTTCCCGTAAGTTTCATATAGTCTTCTGACCTCTTTTTCTGATAACGATAGGAAATAAAATTAATTAAGAATTTGTTATTACCAATTTAGTCGATCGGTAAAGAGAATCACTTCATATTTTGCAATAAATATATGATACAACAACAAATAAGCCATTTAACAGGCTAGCAGCAGCTACTGTTGAAAAGTCGAATTGCGTAGCTCAAAATATGTTAGAAAAAGTTTGCTCGAATGCTGAAATGATCAGAAAGAGGCGCTAAACAGATATCTCTACCGTTTGATAGGTGTTACGAAGGCTTTCCAGAAGAGGAAGGAATTGATTCTCCTGGCGACTGAAAGTTACGCGCGCGGCAATCAAGGAAAGTCTGTGCCGGCCTTTTTGCGGGTGACGCGGCGATCCGCGGGTTAAGGAGCGAAGCGGCGCCCGTTAGTTGGAGAACCGTTGCAGTCTGGGACCGGTTGGGGCGCTGATCGCCATGCACGCATATTTTAGGTCACCAGTGTGCTGCCGTGACGCCAGCAAAGGCAATCCCGTCCCCAGCAGCCAAACAACGCCCTTCCTAGCCGCGCGAGAGCTAATTGCGAGCCGAGCTGCGCAGCCGGGAACATTTCGCCGTCCGCGCGCAACACGCCACCTGTATTCTTGAAACGCGTAATAGCTTGCTACCTTATTACCAGGGCAGTCGTAAAGTCTTAATTATCAGCGGGAAAAAATAAGTTAGGTAATCAACTTTTTTTTGGCTGGAAGTACCTGTATGCAGTCCTCGTACGCACACGGAAATACCCGCACAACAGTACCGCAGTACGCCGCTAGAGGCGCCAAAACGGCGCAGTCTATTTCCATTTCACACATTATATGAATGCTTGGTGTCTGTCCTTCCGCATATGTCCGAAAGAACAGACACCCCGCGTTCATACAACTGATTCGCCCCGATTGACAATGAATCCACAATCTTCAGTGCGGGTACACATTTACGATCGACCTCCAGTAGGAATTTAAAATTAGTGAGCATAGAGGATATGGGTGGGCACTGCAGACAGGTGGCTCTGAGTGAGAATGTGCGTCGGCCGGGGAGCATGCCAAAATAGTCCGAGCATTTGCAACAGACACTGTGTTCGGGTGGTGCAGTGGTTAACGCAGCTGCCTAGAAAGCGCCGGCTGAGTAAAGGTATCAACAACGAACTTCAACGGATGCCATGGACGTCCGCTGCGACCAAGAGCAAAATGCATATATATATACCGGCTGATAAAGAAGTCAGTATAAATTTGAAAATTTAATAAACCACGGAATAATGTAGATAGAGAGGTAAAAACTGACACACATGCTTGGAATGACATGGGGTTTTATTAGAACAAAAAAAAAGTTCACAAAATGTCCGACAGATGGCGCTGGACAACAGGTAACTGCTACCGTGACGGGTGAGAGGTACGCCGATATGTTACAGAATCGCATCATCCCCAGCCTGGCTGATAAACACCTGCTGGAACGTACGATGTTTATGCAGGATGGCACTCCACCCCATATTGCTAGACGCGTGAAAGATTTCTTGCGCGCGTCGTTTGGTGATGATCGTGTGCTCAGCCGCCACTTTCGTCATGCTTGGCCTCCCAGGTCCTCAGACCTCAGTCCGTGCGATTACTGGCTTTGGGGTTATCTGAAGTCGCAAGTGTATCGTGATCGACCGACAGCTCTAGGGATACTGAAAGACAACATCCGACGCCAATCCTCACCATAACTTTACAGTGCTGTTCACACCATTATTCCTCGACTACAGCTATTGTTGAGGAATGATGGTGGACATATTGAGCATTTCCTGTAAAGAACACCATCTTTGCTTTGTCTTACTTTGTTAAGCTAATTATTGCTATTCTGATCAGATGAAGCGCCATCTGTCGAACACTTTTTGAACTTTGCATTTTTTTGGTTCTAATAAAACCCCATGTCATTCCAAGCATGTGTGTCAATTTGTACCTCTATATCTACATTATTCTGTGATTTATTCAGTTTTCAAATTTATATTTACACTGACTTTTTGATCACCCTATATATATATATATATATATATATATATATATATATATATATATATATATATATATATATATATTACCAGTCTGTCACATGTTTTCACTCATCACCGCTGGTCCCCACAATGTTCCGATTCAGCTGATGTCATTAATTCCCTCCCTTTCATTTCCTTTCCGTCCCCTCCCTCTTCAGTTTACATATTTCCATTTTATCTCCGACTTTATTTTTTGACGTCCCTACCTGTGTGCTGCGGTAATGTGGTGCTTATATTTCTGTGTGTACCAGGATTCTGTACAAACAAAATTAAATGATGTAACTTTATTTTCTGGATGTGAGAGTTACGTGATTTCCTGTCAGAAAGGAGGGGACTGATGACCTCAGAAGTTAAGTCCCATAGTGCTCAGAGCCATTTGTCAGAAACGCCACAGTTCATAGTGATTGATGGGAAGTCATCAAGCAAAACCGAAGTACTATTTGGCGTTCACCAAGGAAGTGTTACTGGCCTTCTGCTTTGCTGATCTACATAAATGATTTAGGTTGTATCTGAGAAGTCCTCTTACAATTTTTGCAGATGATGCTGTCATTTACCATCTTTTAAAGTCATCAGATGATAAAATAAACTGTAAAATGATTTAGACAGGCTGTATTTATGGTGCTACTGACTCTAAACAATGACAAGTGTGAAGTCATCCACGTGAGTACTAGAAGTAATCGGCTAAACTTCAGTTAAAGGATAAAACACACGTATCTCTCTCTTTCCAAGCATTTATCCTGACTCGCGGGGTCTGCTGATTAATCGGATGAGGCATGTTAATTTTTTTTTTAAGGGATGCCCTTTCTGTCGCCAGCCCGTACCCCCTGGAAAGGAATAAGTGTACCCCAACTGTCTGCATCTAGTGTAATCCATGGAAGAGTGTGAATGTGTTCAGGTGTCTGTGAGCCGTGTAACTGAGACGGAACGTGGAGACCAGCCCAGTATTCATCTAGCAGGATGTGGAAAACCGCCTAAAAACCTCATCGTGGCTGGCCAGCACACCGGCCCTCGCCATTTATCCGCCAGGCGGATTCGATCCGGGGCCAGCGCGCCTACCCGAGTCCATAAAGCAGCGCGTTAGCGCTCTCAGCTACCCTGGCGGGTGAAAAAACACACATATCTAAAGACTGTAAATTCAGGTACCTGTTGTCGTGTGTGGCCTTCAGTCCGAAGCCTGGTTTAATCAGCTCTCCATGCTACTCTATCCTGTACAAGCCTCTTCACCGAGTAACTACTTCAACAGACATCCTTCTGAATCTGATTGCTGTATTCTTCTCTTGGTCTCCTTCTATGATTTTTACACCCCCATACTTCCCTCTAGCACTAAACTGGTGATCCCTTGATGTCTCATAATGTGTCCTTTCAACCTTTTCCTTCTTCTAGTCGGGCTGTATTTATATATATCAGTCTGTATTTATATATATGAGAGAGGTCCACTTCAGATTTCTACATGATACTCTTATAAACGATACTCTAAATTATATAGGCCTATATATATAATTAATGGCGTAAACGTATACAGTTAAAAGTACAGGATGCTAGAAGCAAAAAAGTCTCAGTAAACATAGGATCGAAAATACATACCTTAACAGCTATGAGCAATTTTTCATCTTCGATACTGTTAAGCAAATCTCTTCTACTGCAAGCTCTTTGCTTTCCATATTTTGGGAAATGGTAATGTGGACCAAGACAGGAAAAAAATGTACAGTAAACATGTGCTCTAAAATGCATACCTTAAGAGCTAAGAGAAAGTGCTCGTCTTCGCTACTTGGAAACACAACTCTTCTAATGAACAATTGATCATAACTTTTAAGGTATGCATTTTAGAGCAAATGTTTACTGGACATTTTTTCTTGTTTTGGTCCATACTACTAATATGCATAAGGTATGCATATTCGACCCTATGTTTACTGAGACTTTTTTGCTTCTAGTATCGTGTACTTTCAACTGTATGCGTTTACACCATTAATTATATATATATTAGAGCGTATCGTTTATGAGAGTATCGTGTAGAAACTTGAAGTGGATCTCTCTCATATATATATATATATATATATATATATATATATATATATATATATATATACACACACATGAGAAATGTTGTTGGCAAAACACTCGAAAAGTTTTTGACTGATTTTCTTCAAATTTTTTCACAATTCTGTAAAATACTTTCGGAGAGACGCAGACTACATATTTTTCAGTATATGTGGTATATCAATGTTTATATACTGTTTAAAGGAGATAAGTTGCTGGTAAAAAATCTGGAAAAGTTCTTGAGCGGTTTACTTGAAGTTTTTACACGATACTCCAAGAAACGTTTGAACGACATAGGCAACATATTTTCTTAATGTATTCGGTACATATACGTATATTTTTCACCAATTTACTTCAAATCTTGACACTATATTCTTATACAGATTCGGACAGACATAGACATAATTTTTTTCATGTATTATATATAAATATCTACACTTTATATATAGGGGAAACATTGTTACGAAAAATCTCGGACTGCAATACAAAGACAAGTCGTTGTCTAATGTTGTTACGAAAAATCTCAAAAAAGTTCCTGATCTATTTACTTCACATTTTTACCGGTACTCTAAATAAAATTTGGATATCATAGCCTATATATTGTTTAAATATATGTAGCATATAAATATATATAAAAGATACAACAGGCAAACGTTGATGGCAAAAATGTCTAAAACCGATTTACTGCAAATTTTTGCACAATACTCAATAAACATTTAGATGGACATATGCTATACATTTTTTTAAACAAAGCTGTACTCGTATTCTGTTAAAATCGACTGAAAGAAAAAAGTGCTGTCTTAGATTTCTTTTTTGCAGTTAGTTTTAACAACAATATCAGAGCGTTTAAACCGTTGGCCAAATTTTTCTCCTAGATACATTCTTACCTCTTATATATAAATTTAAACAAAGTTTGCTTACACAACAATGTGCTGTTTCCTTTTATTCCTCGCAGCTGATTTTAACAGAATGGGAAAGTTTTCTTTTATGATTACAGTTCCATTGTGGAATCTGAATCGTCCGATACTTTGTAGTCCTACCCGTTCGCAGATTAAAACCATGCTAAGTACTACCGCTGAACGACGTGCAGAAACTTCTCTGGCCAGCACGGTCTCCAAGTGGTTCAAATGGCTCTGAGCACTATGGGACTTAACATCTGAGGTCATCAGTCCCCTAGAACTTAGAACTACTTAAACCTAACTAACCTAAGGACATCACACACATCCATGCCAGAGGCAGGATTCGAACCTGCGACCGTAGCAGTCGCGCGATTCCAGACTGAAGCGCCTAGAACCGCTCGGCCACAGCGACCGGTCACGGTCTCAGACTTGCCTCTAATTGAGCACGTTTAGGATATGATGGGACGAGAAATGACTCGTGCGACTCGTCAGCCTTCAGCTCTTACAGAACTACGTAAACAGGACGAGCAGGCGTGGCAAAACGTATCCCAGGACAGTATTCGCCATCAGTACGATGGACTGGATGTCAGATTCTGCATTGCCACCCTTGGAGGCTACACAACGTACTAATATTGGTGTTTCAGCACGGGTCGATACCTGGTATCTCAGAACCGCTTGGTCTATTGAACTGTAAAGGTAATCATTTCATGTACTTCACGTGCACCGTTTGAGCAATAAACCCTGAATGAACTGGAAACCTGTTAAGCAGTGTAATATTTTTTTCCGGCAGTGTATATTGTGAATTTTAAGCGTCGCTGTGGATGCATCCATTTCCCGTTGTCACAGTCCTGTTGTCTGGTTTTGCGTTTGAACAGCGATCTTGACGCCTAGCTTTATCGCGCAGAAGTAGCAGTCTCTTCTCGTAATGTAACTGGCTGGCATCTGCTGCAAAGATCCCGCCGTTTACTACTTTAACGGCCGGCTCGCATAGCACACAGCGCATTGAGTTAAGCTTGGCCGGCCGGTGTGGCCGTGCGGTTAAAGGCGCTTCAGTCTGGAACCGCGTGACCGCTACGGTCGCAGGTTCGAATCCTGCCTCGGGCATGGATGTGTGTGATGTCCTTAGGTTAGTTAGGTTTAAGTAGTTCTAAGTTCTAGGGGACTGATGACCACAGCAGTTAAGTCCCATAGTGCTCAGAGCCATTCAAGTTAAGCTTGCTAGGCAGGGAAGTAAACCACGCAGGGGCACATGGAACCCACGCTCCGTTGTCCAGCTTGCGCGTGATTCTGGCGAGCAAGTACCCACTAGATAAGGAACTGGACTTGAATTTTTGGAGGAGCAAGATTAAACCCCCAACGAAGCATTAAATATTTGGAATATAGTATTGGCCATATCCAACCACAACAAAGGGCCAGAAATGATCCACAAAACCTTCGGTCAATATCATTGACACCAAGTTGTTGTAGAATCTTAAAACATAGTATTAGCTCAAACGTAATGAGTTATGTTGGGCAGAATTACCGCGTCCTTGCCAAGCAGCAAGGATTCCGGAAACATCGGTCATACGAAACGGGCCATGCGCTTTGTCCATGTTTTTGAAAACAATCAAGTGAATGCAGTATTTCTTGACTTCCAAAGAGCATTTGGCTCGCTACCACCGCAAAGTTCACTAACGAAAGTTTGCTCATTTGGAGTACCAAACGAAATTTGTAATTGGATTGTGGATTACTTGTTGGCGAGGATGCAGCATGTTATTTTGGATGGAGAGGCATCGATAAATGTACAAGTAACATCAGAAATATCACAGGGAAATGAGTGCGGGCTCTTACAGTTCATGTTGTATATCAGTCACCTAGCAGACAGTATTAATAATAACGTCACACTTTTCGTAGCTAATTCGGTTACGTATACTGACGTAATATAAGGAAAAACTGGACAAATATACGTTCAGTACGTCGTAGGATTTCAAAGTGGTATAAATCAACTAGCCACAAATGGAAGCAGTCAGCTGATGAAAATACTTGGTTGTCAAGATTTTCGGGGATCTGAAGTGGAATGATTAGATAGGCTCAGAAGTAGGTACCCCGGGATGTAGACTTCGGTTCATTCATAGGGTACTGGAAAAATTGGCCAGATGTGAGTAGGCCTCACGCACTGTGGGTTCCGTACAAACTTGATTATGTATACAGACTGTTCATTCATTCCAGGAATCGAGGGTTTTGATGATTTTTGCCTGTCATCGACATTGCTACTGACAAGAGAGTTGTCCCACGGATTCCAAGACTTTCGATACTGTTTTAATTTCAAGTTCGAAGTCGGACAACAAACAACAAAAGAGGATTTTTTCGTGCGATTTAATTACAAATTAACAACATTCTTTTTTTCCTTTACTTGTACTGTGAAATCGTTCTTCTTGCCAAATTTCATGATTCTACGTCAAGGGGAAGTACCCTATAGCTTTTAATGAGTGAGTTTGGAAATAACAAAATATGTGACATAAATGGTCGTATTTTTCCATTGCGTTGATTTAGAAGCTTAACGTTTTTACTCCTCCAAAGAACTATAGACATCAGTATGTGATATAATTTTGTACCTGATACATCTATCCGTTCCTCAAAAAAAGGGGGCTTAGCTGATGGAGGGACAGACGTCGGATAACAAATGACAACTTTTTTTCGTTTGATGTAATTACAAATCCAAAGTGTTCGATTTTTTCCTTTACTTTTACAGTGAAACATTGCTTCTTGCCAAATTTCTTGATGAGTTTTGGAAATTTGTGGTAAAGGGGACTAAACTGCTGAGATCATCGGTCCCTAGGCCTACACACTACTTAATCTAACTTCAACTAACTTACGGTACAGACAACACAGGCATCCATGCCCGCGGGAGGACTCGAACCTCCGACGGAGGGTTTTGATGAGTGAGTTTGCGAGTATCAAAATGTATGACATACATGGTCGTACCTTTTCACTGCACTGACTGAGAAGCTTCATTCTTTCACACCGTCAAGCAACGGTAGACCTTAGATTGTGACTTAAATTTGAACTTTATACGTGTACTCTTTCCTGAGAAAAAAGAATCTTAACAGTCCGACAGACAGACACACGGACAGCGAAGTGAACCAATAAGGGTTCCGTTTTACCGATTGAGGTACGGAACCCTAACATCCATTTAGCCTACAAAGGAGATGGCTTACTAAACTATCGTGCAACACATCCTAGCATATTGTTCAGCTCTTTGGGACTCATATTAAATCGTATTAACAGAAAATATTCAGAGTAAAAAAAGAAGGGCAGCACGAAAGGACACAGGTTTGTCTGGCCCATGGGAAAACTCACGGAAATACTTAAAATGTCAGAAACCTGAAGATGGCTGGCAACTCCCTCACAAAAGCATACTTATGAATCTCTGAGAACCAGATTGGAACGAGTAATCCAGATATACACAACAGCCCATTACGTATCCTTTTCGTGGACTAATCTCAGCACTCATAGAGGAATTTGAGCAGTCATTCTTCGCGTGCTCTATACACGAATGAAAACAAAATTAAAACTTGGTACAATGCGAAGTACATTCTGGCATGGAGGATACATTAACTTTTAAGATACGGTAGTAGATAGATATGCTCGACCTGGCGCTGAGATGGTGTCGACGTCAGTCACATTTTGCATTTGTAGTGATGATACACACTGATCATCCAAAATTCGAAAAGTTCTTAGTAGATTTCTGGAGGTGAGAGGTTGTGCTGAAAAGTAAAGCCTCCGAATTTTAATGTGGAAACTCGTAAAGCTTTTTTAAAAAAACAAATGTTATTACCATTCTACATCACTATCCTTCATTTCTACGTATTTGGAGACCTCTGCCGCTAGATGGCTCCGAATTGCAGTGTGTAAAATTGCAGAGTGTGTACCGTAATTACGCCGGTACGTGAGAAACAGAGTGCTGTAATCAAGTTTCGAATTCGAAGAGTTAGTTCGCACATGGAGCACCCGCTTATTCAGGATGACAATGCCTGACCACACACGAGCGTTGCAACATTTGTCACAATACGACTCCTTGGGGTGAGAGCCATCGAATATCCTCCATACCGTCTCGACTTCGCCCTATCCGATTTTCATCCGTTCCCAAAACTTAAAAGAACACCAAGGATTTCACTTTTATAGTGATGAATCAGTGCAAGCAGAGCTGAAGCTGTGGCTCCGTCAACAAAAACAAACATTCTACAGTGCCGGTAACAACAAACTGGTCTCTCGTTGTTCGTTGCCAAGGTGACTACTGAGCTGTGCGTGGCTTGTGTTCCTGCCATCTTTTATTTAACACCATGTTTTTACCGTACTGCCTCGTTATGTTAATTTTCAATTACTGGTGTCACTGAGTTGCTGTTTTGCCTGCCCGTGAGCGGCAGCACAGCGCTTATCGATATAGGCCCTGCCGTGTTCTCCTTGCTGGACTGCTATTACTTGCTGGTCGTAGTGTGTCGTCCAAGGAGTTGGAACGCGCCAGCAGTTCAGTTCGGACCGGGCAATGAAGTCAGTTGGAAGGCGCCAGCAGTAGAGTTCGGACCTGGCAGTCGGACAGTTGGGACGCGGCAGAAGTTGAGTCGGGTTGGAGCGGCAGTGAGGTTCGGGTAGCCATGACTCGCCCGACCGTAACCGGCACACATGGCTTGAGTGGGAACGGTCTTGGTTGATCGTCGGTTGGTCGTATTACCGGACGACGTGTATTTGCTCACCGATCGCTTATGGGTTGACGGTGTGCGTCTCAACTCATGGTTCGTCCTTGTGATTGCACAGTCACTGCTTTTAGCATTGGTCGCGTTCTTCGTCCAAGTGTTTGTGAAATTGCTTGCAGCCTGTGATGTTGACTGCCCATTTATTTTAGTGCTGTCGCCGTGCTGACGTGTAGTAGTTGGTCGGTTGGCGCAGTCGCGATGTAACACCAGTGGGGCATGCAGCGCCAGGGAAACGCGGATAGCCATCACTCGCCCGACGATTGCCGACACACACATTTGAGTGACAACGACCTTGCTTGGCCGTTTGGTCGGTTGTCTGATTAGACGACGTGTATTTGGGTCGTCCCTGAGTATGAGTTGTCTGTGATCCGTTCTTGTTGTTTCGCAGTCTCTGCTGTTAGCATCGTTTGAGTTTTGGTGCAAGTGGGGAGCGGAACTGATCTTGATCATTGGTCTGTTGACTGTCGGTCGGTTTGGTTCTCGACGGATCGTCAATGGTTGGCCTGACAGCCTGTATCACATAAGCGAGCGTTAGTGTTTGAATCCCAGGCCGACCCTCGAACATCTGAGGGCCCTTGGGTGTACTGCCTTTTTTTTAAATTTATTCTTGTTGTTTGTACTTGTATGGCTTCTAACCGATTTGTTTTAAATTAGCGTTGTTTTGCTCTTAAGGCCTTCAGCCTAGTTTAAAGAACTGTTTCACTTAAGACCTTGGCTTTTTAAAGGTTTTAACGTTCTTGAATTTTAAATGTTGGCCTTCAGCCGATTTTTTAGTTTGAGTTGTTGTGCTCTTAAGGCGTTCAGCCTAGTTCAAAGAACTGTTTCACGTAAGGCCCTTGGCATTTAAAAAATTTTTAATGCTGTTGAATTTTAAGTGTTGGGCCTTCAGCCGATTTTGAGTTTGAGTTTTTTCTAAGGCCTTCAGCCTAAATTAAAAAAAGGTTTCACGTAAGGTCTTTAGTATTTAAAAAAATTAATGTTATGCAGCTTTAAGTGTTAGGCCTTCAGCCGATTTGAATTTAACTTGTTACTTCAGCCTAACTAAAGAACTGTTTTAAGATATGACTTGCCTTTTAAGTTTCTGATTATGCTTGCGTTTTAAGTTATTGGCCTTCAGCCGTTTCTAATTAAAGTGGCTTTCAGCCGGTAATTAAGTCCCAAAGATTAAAGTTGTGTGTGTGTTTTTTTTTAAATTTGGGATCTTGTAACATTTCATCAAATATTAAAGTTGTATGTTCGAGTGTAACTGACACCCCTTATTTTGGCCCCTTTCCATAATTTATCTGTCCTGTCCCGTAGATTAGCGGGGCGTCTCAACTATGTTGAGAAATAAATATGCATACATGAAGAACAAAGATGTAGAAGGTTAAGAACTTTTGTTTTGATTTAAAACGCTTTAAGAGTTTTTACATAAAAATTTTCGAGGCGTTACTTAACAGCACGCCCCCGTGTATGATGTCTACAAACAGGTCACGCAGCTTCAGTACATTATGGGGCCGGCCGGGGTGGCCGAGCGGTTCTAGGCGCTACAGTCTGGAACCGCGCGACCGCTACGGTCGCAGGTTCGAATCCTGGCTATGGCATGGATGTGTGTGATGTCCTTAGGTTAGTTAGGTTTAAGTAATTCTAAGTTCTAGGGGACTGATGACCTCACATGTTAAGTCCCATAAGCTCAGAGCCACTTGAACCATTTACATTATGGGGCGGCGGTCTGTGGGAACGAAGCTGGTGGCCTGTAGGGTACCAGACGACTTCCATCGCCGGCCGCGGTGGTCTAGCGGTTCTAGGCGCTCAGTCTGGAGCCGCGCGACTGCTACGGTCGCAGGTTCGAATCCTGCCTCGGACATGGATGTGTGTGATGTCCTTAGGTTAGTTAGGTTTAAGTAGTTCTAAGTTCTAGGGGACTGATGACCACAGATGTTAAGTCCCATAGTGCTCAGAGCCATTTGAACCATTTTTTGACTTCCATCAGGTGCAGATAAGGCGATTTCGTGGCCAAGACATAACGCGAGCTCATTATCAGGCTCCTCACAAACCACTGTAGAATTCTGGCCTTTTAACATGGACAGTTATCCTGGTGGAACATCGCTTCCTCATAATGCTTGAAGCGATGCAGGTAATCTACAATAATGTTCGCTTAGTCGACATGTGTCATGATTCTTTAGATTGCTACTACAGGTCCAATGGAACCCCAGCTGAGTGTCCTACGTAGCCGTAATACTGCGGCCGCCGGCCTGCATCCATGGGTCGGTGCGTGTTTCGGACAGCCGTTCAAAATGGTTCAAATGGCTCTAAGCACTATGAGACTTAACATCAGTCATCTAGACTTAGAACTACTTAAACCCAACTAACCTAAGGACATCACACACATCCATGCCAGAGGCAGGATTCGAAACTGCGAGCGTAGCAGCACCGCGGTTCCGGACTGAAGCGCCTAGAACCGCTCGGTCACACGGGCCGGTCAGCCATTCGCCTGGGTGACGGTGTATCTGGACGCGATATTTGAGTTGGTGTTGCAAGAAACGTGATTCATCCAACCAGGCGACAGTTTTCCATTGATCCAGGTTCCAATCTCGATGATCCCGTACCAAGTGGAATCGTTACTAGCTATGTTCGGTAACGATCGGAACATGCAGGGGTCATTTGCTGCAGAACTCCATGCCCAACAGTGTGCGCTGGAGGGCGTGCTCAAAGCCCTTGTGCCAATACCAGCACTGATATCTTCGTCAGATTTACCACGGATTGCAGCCTATCCTGCTTTAAAAAGTGGTCAAACTACGTTCTCAACGTTCTGGTATGACTCCTTGACGTTAGACAGTTTGCGGCCTCTTCGTGGTTTCACAGTCCAGCGACCACTTTCCACAGATTGTCACGAAAGTAGCATGCGAACAGCCCACTTGCTTCAGCTTGACAAAATTGAAGCACTGGATGTGGCCCGAATTTTGGCTGCAAAACCTTAACAGAAATTTTGCTGACACGAAAAAGTAAAGTGGATAATGTGGGACCTTCCATGCGATTATCTATTGACCATACCTAATGTACTATTGCACAAAGAAACAGTGGACCATCATGGCTAGTTTCGCGTCCTGAATCCTTTTTTTGAAGCTCACAGATGGAGAGAGATATCGTATACAAGCTACAGAGAAATGCTATGAAGTTTCTCTGCCAAAACATCCCCCGGGACGGACGAGGCCATACCCTGCATTGAAGTAGTCTCATCGGTTTCACCTTATTAGGATATGATCGTGATGCTAAACATGCTAATTTTTGGGGTGACAAAGATCATTCCCACTAGCAGCAAAGTTTGGGCACAGTAATAAACAAAAATACAAAACAAAAACGAAAAATAATGTGAACGAATACAGAGCCAGAGAGGCTATACAGGGTGTAAATTTTAAGTTGACAAACCAGAATAACTCGCAAAATAAGCTTCACACGCAAAAATGTGTAGAATCCAAAGTTGATTATTTTCGAGGAGGATCTCTGCTGGTGCTAAAATTTGCCTGCTACTCCAGGCCCCTGGGGGGGGGGGGGGGGGTGGAGAAGGGAGGGGGGAGGCAACTTTAAAATTTGGAATGGGAACCCCCATTTTTTATTGCAGAATCAGATTCTACATAAAAACTACGTAAATTTTGTCTTAAGCATTTGTTTTGATTCTTGGTAGTTGGCGCTGTAATTCAAGAAAATCAATATTCTCATTTTTGCTTGGAAAATGGTTACGGATAAATAAAACATATTTATTTACTTCATAAATTTGGATTCGCTAAAACTAAAACTCTCCCTCTCTCCCCATAGGGTGGGGTTTGAGAGAGCGGAATTAGTTTTACAAATGTTGACCCAAATATAAATTTTTCCCGCAGATTCGGATAAGTTTTGTTTGTTTCGTGGTCATGAGGCCACACACCTTTTAATTATCAAACAAATCATCTAACTAGCTAACTAACTAACCAAACATCCTACTTACTAACGAGTCAACTCATTAACTAAAAAACTAACCATTTTCCTCGCAAAAATGAGAACGCGGATTTTCTTGAATTACAGAAGAATCGAAACAAATGTTTAAGCAAAATGTGAATAGTTTTGATTCTGCAATTATAAATGGGGGTTTGCATTTGAAATTTTAAAGTTGCCTCCCGCCCCCTCCCTCCCCCCCCCCCCCCCGCACCCCCCCCTCCCCCCCCCCCGCCCACTCCAGGGATTTGCATTTGAAATTTTAAATTTGCCTCCCGCCCCCTCATTCTCACCAATGGCGTGAACTCTCATGTCGATAACTTTTATATCCATGCTTGACATGATCTCCGATAGCTACCATACTTAAAGTCAAAGCACTTTGTACATACTTTACTTTGAATCCAGAAGAGTAAGCTGGGGGCACTGAGAGGAGCGTCGATAAGCACTACTATAAGTTGCTAATTACTGAATTTTTCTGTTTTCGAACTTTTAAGAGTTAATTTCTTAGTTTATTTGCGCAATGGATTTTTTACATCTGTTCATATGATGTAATGTGAGTGCAGTGAATGTTAATGACAGAATCGGTGACGTGCCAACTTTAATTTTGGCCACTGAAATTCCCGCATCTTTATCTTGAAATAGTGTTACGATGTATCTACTACACCGTGGAAATACTTGCTACACATGAGTATAATATGCTCTGTATTACATTCAGGGTGATGGTTAGCTCCACTTCTATTCATACATACATTCTTTACATTCATTCATAGCTAAATGATTAAATGAAATAAGATAACTACAGTTTTACCTCTGGATGTAACTTATTATTTTCGTTCTTATTTTTTCTTTCTTTTACGGAAACAATTATTACCATAAAATATTGCCATTGAGCGCACCACATTTTCCACTACATTCAACACATCGTTAAAATTATAACTTATCAGTCAATTTTCTGCTCGAATAGTCACATCTATCTTGTGCCCACAGAATTCTTTCGAAAATTGTTAATTATCCCAGTATTTCTACAGCACTCCCATATCATTCGTCGTCGCTGACCACCACTCTGGTTTCTAGGCCATTCTCTTGTGTTGTATCGCCGCCTTTGGGTCCATCCCAGCAGTTTAACTCGCCTGCGTTACACATTATGCCTTTCACCGATTGTACCTCATGGTTTTACGTGATTTACGAATGATTAAAGTACTCCTCTAAACAATTTTTTCTTACCGGTGATTTTATCATCAAACTGCTACATAAAATTGGGATTGAGTTCAGCGTGAATTTAAAAATTCATTTAAATTTACAAAAGTTTTAATTACAGCTCAGTAAAAATACGAGGTGACATCGAAGGTTTATGATGTACACTTTATACGGCATTACCAGCAACTGACTGGCTCAATACCAGAATGAAATTTTCGCTCTACAGCGGAGTGTGTGCTGATATTAAACTTTCTGGCAGATTACATGCGTGTGCCGGACTGAGACTCGAACTCGGAACTTTTGGTTTCCTTGGGCAAATGCTCTGCCAACTGAACAACCCAAGGAAGACTCACGATTCGTTCTCACAGCCTCCTACCTTCCGAGCTTCATAGACGTTCTCCTGCGAAACTTGCAGGAATAGCACTCTTGGAAGAAAGCATATTGCGCAGACATGGCTTAGCTGTACCCTACGGTTGTTTCCAGAATTAAATTTTCACTCCGCTGCAGAGTGTAAACTTCATTCTGGAAGCATCCCTCTAGATGTGGCTAAAGCAGGAGTGCTAGTCCTGCAAGTTTCACATGAGAAATTATTTGAAATTTGGAAATTACGAAATGAGGTACATCCCAAGTAATGTTGTGAGTCGTCCTTGGGTAGCTCACTCGGTAGAACACTTGACCGCAAAAGGCAAAGGTTCCGATTTCGAATCTCGGCCCGGCACTCAGCTTTAATCTTCCAGCAAGTGACTCAATAACAGTCTTATATGAAGGGTTTATTTCAATAGTGGTACAAGTCCATTACCTCCACTTTTATGCCTATAATGCTTCCTAAATTAATGATCTAAACAAACACAAAGAAAGGTTCATCTCTAGCAAGAAGCCATATGCTTGAATATTTCTGGTATCTCAACTGCAGATTTTTCAGCGCTCATTTAACTTTAGGACCCTGTATCTCAAAATCAACAAAAACAGACTTGTACCACTATTAAAATAAACCATTTATATGTACAAGGCTCACCAGAAGTCGATAAAAAGTCGAGTACTTTGCCCTGTCTCATCTAAAATGTCTTTGTTTCTGCCGAAGTGCCACAAAAGAAAATACATTTAAAGTTGTTGAAGTTTGGCAGTAGGACTGCTTCTTCGTTTTCAACATTTAATAAACGAGCAATTCAATTCAAATTTGACCGTACCTCTCTTCAACATAATCGATATCTAGGCTGCCCTGTAACTGCAACTACTAATATAAATATCGAGAAAATGTACAATATCTTAGTGGAAAAATCAGCCGTTGAAACCGTGGTAGACTGCTGAGGGCACAGGCGTGTCAATAGAATAAGTGCTTCACATTTCGTATGAAGAATTTACAACAAGAGTTGATGACACAATTGCTAATTGTTGATGAAGATCGTACGTGAAAAATAATTGATCAGCTGTTGTTGTTGTTGTGGTCTTCAGTCCTGAGACTGGTTTGATGTAACTCTCCATGCTACTCTATCCTGTGCAAGCTTTTTCATCTCCCAGTACCTACTGCAACCTACATCCTTCTGAATCTGCTTAGTGTATTCATCTCTTGGTCTCCCTCTACGATTTTTACCCTCCACGCTGCCCTCCAATACTAAATTGGTGATCCCTTGATGCCTCAGAAAATGTCCTACCAATGTTGTGCCACAAACTTCTCTTCTCCCCAATCCTATTCAATACTTCCTCATTAGTTATGTGATCTACCCATCTAATCTTCAGCATTCTTCTGTAGCACCACATTTCGAAAGCTTCTATTCTCTTCTTGTCCAAACTATTTATCGTCCATGTTTCACTTCCATACATGGCTACACTCCATACGAATACTTTCAGAAATGACTTCCTGACACTTAAATCAATACTGGATGTTAACAAATTTCTCTTCTTCAGAAACGCTTTCCTTGCCATTGCCAGCCTACATTTTATATCCTCTCTACTTCGACCATCATCAGTTATTTTGCTCCCCAAATAGCAAAACTCCTTTACTACTTTAAGTACCTCATTTCCTAATCTAATTCCCTCAGCATCACCCGACTTAATTCGACTACATTCCATTATCCTTGTTTTGCTTTTGTTGATGTTCATCTTATATTCTCCTTTCAAGACACTGTCCATTCCATTCAACTGCTCTTCCAAGTCCTTTGCTGTCTCTGACAGAATTACAATGTCATCGGCGAACTGTATTAGGATCATTTACGAAAGAATACAATTGACTGTGTGCGCCTATACATCACTGTGTATGACAGGAGAATCTCCCCATTTGTGTCACTGATTTTTCCAAGAACGGCGGAAACACTCTCTCTTTCTGCCTCTTCCCCCATTTCCTCTCTCTCTCTCTCTCTCTCTCTCTCTCTCTCTCTCTCTCATACACACACACACACACACACACACACAACTAACACTACGGCACATTTAAAACCCACACCCATAGTACAAGCGGAACTTGAACACGTGGGCTCACTGCTGTGGTAACGCAATCCTGAATCCGTGAAGGACACTCAAAGCTTGGTAAAATGATAGCAGGCTGTGTTACGTGTAGATGTTCAGTTTTACAGCTCTGGCATGTCATACGTTGTCATCATCAATGTAACCTGCGTTTAATATCGACTGTTCTAAGCTGATGCAGTTGTTTGTTCTCCTGTCTCCCTTTGCAATTCTCGTGATGCATCTCTGCGTTAGACGTTGATGTCTCACTACAATTAATAAAGACTGGTCAAAAAGTTCATTAGTAGTGTCAGCACTCCGATTTTTATCGATATTCAGGGTATTTCACAATTCCTTTTACAGGCTTCTAGAGGTTGCAGATGGGAAGTAGTGGATAAAGACCATTTCGATATAAAAGAATTGGAAGATAGTATCACTTTCAAATCTGCCGCTATTGACAATACAATTCAGTATGTCACACTATGAAAGAACATTACTTTTGAATTATTGACAATGCCTTTTCACTAATCTAATTTTTCTTTATTTCTGCATTATATATTGTCAGTTTCAATGTTGTGTAAATTTTGTTAAATAAACCATGACAAATAAATTGGTTACAAACGATTAAAAAAATTTTTGCAACATTTGCATAGTAGACACGCTGGCAATGACAGAGATATTTTTTTGCATAGAGTCAGTGATAATGTCTGATTATATGCAAGAAACGATTTGGAGTACGTGCGTAGAGTAGAGAGACAGTAAGTTATTTAGCTCCGATGAGACATGACGGTAGAGTGTGTGGTTGGGCTGGTGCACGAATGAGACAAATTTGCATTTGGAGACGAGAACTGATTATCGCAATTGTTGCTGCTGAGGCACTACTTCGCATCTGCAGCACTTATTGTTTTGTAACAGGTTTACAACTGTGTTTGGTTATTATGAAAATACTACATTCGTGTTAACTTTAATGATAAATTCATCATCATCATTAACCCAAACCGTTGTCACCTACAACAGCGTCCATGTCAGCTTACCCTATGAATGAAAGGATCTATTAACGTGAAACACAACTCTTCCTGAAAGTATAACTAATTTTTTCTCTCGATTTCAAATTTAATTTCTTGTTAATTAATCGAAGGCTTTGCTTAATTTTTTAACTGCAACCGCCATGAATAATTTTTGGAATTGTTTTTATAATATGTCTTAAATCATCGAATCTGCCAAATCATAATAAATATTTCCTTTTTCTCGACTACACTAATCAATTTTATGCGTTTAAATTGAAATATTGTTGTCTTGGCTGTCGTATTTCAGGCTGCCATGGCATTTTGATGTTGATGTTGTTTTGAAGTCATTCACATTTAACTGTGATATTCTTCAGAGTGAATTGTAATTATTTGCAAAGATTTGTCAAATTAGTAACAGTAGAGATTATTGTGAGTTTACGCTGCGTCATTATTTCCGCGTCGTATAATACAGTACTTCATTCACCTTCAATTTTGTCCATAATTTGTTGAAAGAAGACTGAAGTTTTGACTATGAACTTGGATTTGACAACTTAGCTGTCGCTTGACTAATGACCAACGTCGCCCATATGCGTGTTACTGATTATTACCTGAACGTAAATTCGATTCCAACAGCTTGGTTTCAGGAATAAATTTTGCACTTGAGGTTGGCAATCGTGTTATTACGTCACATCAATAAAATTGTCATTAGTGACCATACTACAGTTTAATGAGAATTAGACTAACAATTCTAAATTAATCTTTTTGGTGGATTTGGGGGAGAGGACCAAATAGCGATATTTCTATCCTATTGGATTAGGGAAGGATGGGAAAGGAAGTCGGCCGTCCACTTTCAAAGGAACCATCCAGGAATTTGCCTGAAGCGATCTAAGGACGTCATGGAAAACTTAAATCAGGATGTCCTAACGCGGGTTTGAATCGTCGTCCTTCCGAATGCGAATGCAGTATGCTAACCACTGCGCCACCTCGCTCGGTCTTAATCTTATTTCAGTTAAATTAATGGGTTTCATTTACACATCCTTTGGTGGCAGGGTAACCCATGGGCCACTATCGACTCCGTTCCCCTAGAAGAGCTATTCCCAGAGACTGCGTGGGAAAAACTCTGATTGCAATGTTCGTAAATCATAGCTGGAAACATCAGTGAAAATGGAAGTTTGATTTATGCGTGTAGGCGTGATCAGGTAGCGTAAGGGATGAGATGTTCCAACTGCAGAGAAAGTGCACAAAACTATTTTACGACGGACGCCTTCTGCACTTACTACACCATCTAATCTGCTTTTAACTGAAAGGATAAGAATTTTTAAGGAAAAGAGAAAATTGCGCTCATCTGAAGAACGGTCGATGGCAACGTAACCGCCCAGAGATATTTCACTCCTATTGGCACTTATTTCCAATCTCCTAATGCAGTGCCTCCTCATTGCACTATGTGCTCAACCATAATAATTTTACACTCCATGACTCTTATCTAACAGTTCAGCATTTTCAAAGCAAAAAGCAACCAAAATATAAATAAAAATATCAAAATTTCCTGCTCATAGCCCTACTAATATACAATTAATGCTCATACAACAAGTTCTTCCAATAAATTGATAACATAGGACAGGTTACTCCTCATGTTACAAATGATTCAATTTTCAACAAAACGGACTTGCAGTATGTGAACTAAATCAAATCCTGATATTCAGATAACCAGTGTCCTTGAGGCATCGTTTTAGCTGTCAATTTTAAAAATTGATGGACCTTATTCCAGAAGAAAAAAATTTTAATCCAAGAGTCGAGTTAAGTAATTAGATTTCTTTTAGTTCCCTTAAATATCTTCTTAACTCTCCTGAATAGTGTATTTTTTTTATTAATACGTTTATATATCAATGGCAAGTATGCCAAATTAAGAACTCCATACACTTTAGAATTTCCTTTCATTTCAATATTTAATCCTTCAAAAACCACTAGCTGAAAGTAAAGGCCTTGGTTTTCCTTGGTGAACGCCAACATTCAATGACGAAAGAGCCAACACCCACGATGGAGGGCTGAAAAAAATAAAGGTTAGGTAAAGCTGTCATCAAGCGAATGTTGTTTCGAATACCACAGAGCTTTAATGGGCACGTTAATGTTGCATATGTCATGTTCTCGCTTTCCCTCGACTATTTAGCTACCTTACCTAACAAGTTATAGAAGGACACAGAGTTCAAAGCGGATTCTGAACCACTGTGCAACTCTACATCTATATCTACATGTCGTATGGTGCGTGGCGGAGAGTACCCTCTACCGCTACTAGTCATTTCCCTTTCTACAAACTTTCAGCATGCTGGAGTACCTTTGGTCAGTGACTTCTGTTAATCATTCCAAGTTGAAAACATTTTATTTTTCATTCGATGACTAGTTTCTGGCCGTGACCCATTTTCATTTCAACCTAAAGTGCAAAAAACCAAAGTAATTAAAAAGTAATAATTTTATTGTTGACTTTCACGGTTTCACACATAATGATTTTTACGTGCCAACATGGCATATAATTTTGTAATACTCGTCGTATGTGGCGCTGCTGAGTATTATTGGTCAGTGCGTAAACGTATTTGACTCTTTTTGATAAATATTCTAAAATGTTCTCCTATTGTTTTGTTTTCTTGTAACGGTAATGTTGCTGTTCACATTTAATGATTTTTAAATGCCAATATGGCATACAACTTTCTAATACGTGTCGTGTATGGCGCTGCCGTGTGTTACTGGTCAGTGATTTTAAGTAATTGACTCTTTTTGGCAAAAATTTTAAAAAAGTACTTACTTTACTGCGGACTTGTACAGTTATTGTATGGATTTTTGTATTCTTGATAGTTGGACCACATTTTTATAAATAAAAAGGTTTCCCATATCCTGATAGGGCGCCCCCTTCCCGAGGTTTCCTTACGACAGAGGAAGGAGTAAACTTCCAGTTATCTGTATGCACTGTAAACGCACCTTACACATTTTCTGACATTTTCGGAAATTCCATTTTCAACTTTGTTATGTAAGCGTAAAACGATATGTTCTGTATGTTTGGCATACGCTTAAGAATTTGGTAATAACTGGATTATGCATCAGCGTAAATTTGGTTTTCTGCCCTGCAGGTTGATTTGAAAATGGGTCTCAGCCCGAAACTAGTCATCGAATGAGAAATAAAATATTTACAACTTAGACTGGTTTTTCGTTCTATTGATTTCCTTTTCTATTCCACTCGCGAAACGACTGTCTATAAGCCTCTGCAAGAGCCATAATCTCTTCAATCTTATCTTCGTAGTTGTTAGGCGAAATGTACGTTGGCGGAAGTAGAATCGTTCAGCAGACAGCGACAAATGCCAGTTCTCTAAATCTTGTCAACAGTGCTCTTCGAAAAGAATTTTGCCCTCCCTCGAGTGATTTCCGTTTGAGTTCCCGAATCATCTGCGAAATAATTACGTATTGTTCGAACCTACCTTGTACTTTGTTCCAGTCGCTTGAGATTCTGCGGTGGGTGAGAGATTCGCGATAAATACAAGCTAAGTAAGGCTCCAACTGCTAAGTAAGGGGCCAATGCTTTGTACAATCGAATTGGGTTTCCATCAGGACCTGGCGTCTTATTCTCTTTCAGCTCTTTCAGTTGTTTCTGTACGCCATTTTTCACATCAATAAACATTGCCAGAGATGAAAGAAATGATAAGTGGGAGATAAAAAATGCTGGAACTGACTGGGAGCCGAACTCAAGATCTTTGAATCGTTAGTATAGTTACTTTACCACTTACCCACAGAGCCACAGCAAAAAAATTATTATAAAAAAAGTGGTTGGGGGCACTGTTCGAAAAGCAAGAATTCAAGAATTCTTGAAAGAAATCCCGTTAGAAGAAAAGGTTAGAGCGACAGCTCGCGAAGGACGGAAAATACCGGTTCGAAGGTCAGAGTGGCAGAAATTCACAGGTCACAAATTATCAATTTTTCTTATTGTTTTGCCAACTAGTCAACATAGAAACACAACAAAAATGGCTCTGGGCACTATGGGACTTAACATCGGAGGTCATCAGTCCTCTAGACTTAGAACTACTTAAACCTAACTAACCTAAGGACATCACACACATCCATGCCAGAGGCAGGATTCGAACCAGCGACCGTAGCGGGTCATTTAGACCTCACATCCATGCCGAAGACGGGTGTGCAACCAGTGACCAGTATAATTACTTTACCACCGACTCACCAAGCCACAGCAAAAAAATTATAATAAAAAAGTGGTTGGGGGCACTGTTCGAAAAGCAAGAATTCTCGAAACAAATCCCGTTAGAAGAAAAGGTCTGGCTCGAAGCTCAGAGTGGCAGAAATTCACAGGTCACAGATTATCAATTTTTCTTATTGTTTCAGCAACTAGTCAATATAGAAACACAATAGCACTTCATTTAGACTTCGCGCCCATGCCGAAGACGGGTGCGCAACCAGTGACCTCGACGAGAGAGGGGAGCACTAGCACTCGATCAGTTTAGATTGCCATTTCAAAGTAATTGTGTCAAGCTGCATCCGACTCCTTTGGAGACTCGAAGACACCGACAGGGGCGACGGACTTACCTGTTGTGGGACAGCGTCGCGGTGAGAGGTCGTCGCGGGACGGCGGCGCCGGCGTCTCGTACGTGTCGGCGGCTGCAGTGGAGGGCGCGGAGCGTGTGTTTGCGCGCCGCTGGGACGCGTTGCGCCGGACTGACTGAGCGCCGAGCTCTGAGCGCCACCGCCACTGCCACCGCCGCCACACCAGCCGCCGGACTGCGCCGCAGCTGGTCACGTGGCCGCCCCGCCCCCCACACTGCCACTCTGCTCGCCGATTAACACGCGGACCGCGACCCGCCTCCCGTTGTCTCCGTCGCACCGGCACAGCTGCAGGTGCCAATGCAGAACGCGTCGGGATAGCGCGCTATCCTCTTCCCTCAACGTCCTTCCGGGTCAATTGAACCTACCGATACCGGACGTCGCCTCTGACCCGTGACTAATGACATGTAGCCTGTGACATCATAGTTGCGCTAATACACTGAGAAGACAGAAACCAAGGGATACCTCCTAACATCTCGTCGGACCTCGTTTAGCCCGGCATAGTGTAGCAACTCGATGTGGCACGGTTTCAACAAGTCGTTGGAAGTCCCATCCAGATTAGATTAGATTAGATTAGTACTTGTCCCATAGATCATGAATACGACACTTCGTAATGATGTGGTACGTGTCAGGTTAATAAAAGGTGTCTGTACAAGATATTACATTACACAAAATATTACATGACACTTAATACTTTCAATTTTGTTTTTATGTGGGGGTTGGGAAAATTAACCACTTACAGTAACCAAAAATTCATCTAATGAGTAGAAGGAGTTGCCATTAAGAAATTCTTTTAATTTCCTTTTAAATGCTATATGGCTATCTGTCAGACTTTTGATGCTATTAGGTAAGTGGCCAAAGACTTTCATGGCAGCATAATTTACCCCCTTCTGAGCCAAAGTTAGATTTAACCTTGAGTAGTGAAGATCATCCTTTCTCCTAGTGTTGTAGCCGTGTACACTCCTATTACTTTTGAATTCGTTCGGATTGTTAATAACAAATTTGATAAGTGAATATATATATATTGTGAGGCTACAGTGAAGATCTCTAGCTCTTTAAATAAGTGTCTACAGGATGATCTTGGATGAGCTCCAGCAATTATTCTGATTACACGCTTTTGTGCAATGAACACTCTTTTACTCAATGATGAGTTACCCCAGAATATGAGGCCATAGGAAAGCAGAGAATGAAAATAGGCGTGGTAAGCTAATTTACTCAGATGTATGTCGCCAAAATTTGCAATGACCCTAATAGATCATAGGTGAGTCATGCTTCCATTCCCTCGAATTTTCCTGGTCCAGAACGTTCTCCAAATCTATTGCTAACAGATGTGGCCCGATGACAAGGCGCTGTGCCATCCATAAAAGTACCAACGCTGTTCTGGATCATAAAGTACATGAATGGCTGCAAATGGTCTCCAGGCAGCCGAACATAACCATTTCCAGTCAATGATCGCTTCAGCTGGAGCAGAGGAACCAATCCATTCCATGTAAACTCAGCCCACGTTATTATGGAGCCACGACCTGCTTGCATAGTGCCTTGTTGACAACTTAGTTCTATGGCTGAGCCGTGGCTGGCTCATGTTATCCGCTGGATTAAACCTTCGTTGCGATTCTGTGTTTAGTATCCCGCGGTTATCGCGATTATGCTCTTATCCTCCCCTTCCGCGGGTGGCAGCAGTGGTGTGTATCGATATTCGCACCTTGGACTATCTTTGGCCTGGCGCTTATAGATTCCGGCAGGGCGGTGTGCGACCAGTCGGTCGGTTTGCCTGGAGCAGCGAGGAATTCTTCGCTGGACGTGGTTTGGCCGGGCCTGCTTGTGGTCTCTACACGGTGTCGGAGTTCCTATTACTACGATGTCCGTGGCTCACCGAGCCTGCACACGAAAGTTGAGTTTTGGTTTAATCTATCAGGAAGTCAAGACTGTTTACATTGTGTCGTTTGGAGTTCATCGGCTGTTGGGATATTCCAGCGAGCAACAACGTGGTTTTCAAGTTGGAAAATTCTACCCACCCTCCGGTGGAGTTTCACTGTATTTGGTTATTTGAATTGAGGTGTACCAGCGGAATCTTCTGCCTTGTGGCCGTTAATGTTCCGGTTACCTGCCGTGGCCGTTGACGTAAATTTCAGGCAGTGTAGTTTCCTCATCGTGTTGTTGCTGTCCAGCACGGTGTGTAGTTTGACACCTCCATGTATGATTGGCTGTGGGCGCCTATATCATCTACGTTATTCCCTTGAACTCCGTGTTGTGCCCTGATCGGGTGAAGTGGAACTTATCTTGTCGGTGGGTCCGTTGACTGTCGGTCGGTTGGGTTGTCGTCGGATCATGAAAGGTTGGCCCGACTGCCTGTCTCATCTAGCAGAGCGTTAAGCCGTCGGCACACGGACCGTGCTGTTGAACGTTAACGTTGAGCGTGCCAAGTTCAACGTGCTGCTGAACGCTCAGGAACGATGCGACTTGTGCATACGGTACGTGGGCCCCAACGTGGTATACGCGATCGCAACGCACTCCAGCGGCAGTTGAGGGATGTTTCTAGCTCGTAAATCGCACTGTTTACTCAATTCCCACGTTAGCTCCATTAAAACGCACATTTCCTCCGTAGTCCACGAAAAGGAAAGTACTATGTCCAATCAATAAGGACACAGGCTTATAAAACTTCCATTACAAACAGTGCGGTACAAATTTGGAATACTTCTCCGCATAAGAATAATAAATAATGTTTATTATTTCATCATTCCCACATTTTAGTAAAACCCCAAGGTCAGTCTTACTTGATCACTGTTCCTACTCACTTGCAGAATCCTTGCAACATGTGAATTACGAAGCGTGAAAGAAAAAGGAGCAAAATATCTTTATACAAGTAGCTCAAGCTGTCTAGTAGAATAAGTCAATCGAACAGTCACCCCTCAAAAAAAAGTGAACTTATATTTACAGAACATCAAATATTATAGTCTATACTTATATTAAACTAATAATAAAGTATCAGAACCTAATAAAAACGCGAATGTTAGGAAAAAAAAATCTGGAAGTGTCTAGACGCGAACCACCGCCCCAACAGATAACCAACTAGAAGTCGGTGATTCTACTCATTACGCTAAACGAACGACAAATCTGTTTTTCTACTGGTGATATCTTATTGCACGCTGAAACCTTAATCGTAGATAATTACTAATAGAAATTTAATTTTAACAAATTGTACCAAGAACAATGCGTTTTGGGTGGATCTTCAGCGTGTCGCTGCCCTCAAATAGCCTACTCTCATAATACACAAGTTACAATAATTCGTTCGCCACGAATATGATGTTTCTCATTATTTTATTGGAACGGATCGCACAGTTGACAACGGGTTTTCCAGTGATTCTCAATTTTCTGGTGCTCAGAAACGGCATATATACATATAGGCTTGAAATGAATGCCAATATGGCGCCTCATAATTCTGTACTGAAGAGAGACGGCGTGCGTGTGACGTAGGTGGCGATGTGCCACCTCATTGGTCAACGCTCAGACGCACGCTCAGAATATCTGACATGCCAGATATTGCTCTGCACGTTCGGAAAGACTCCCGAACGTGCTATTCCACGCTATGACGTCAGAAACTGGGCACGCTCAACGCTCAACGTTCGGATGCACGGTCCGTGTGCCGACGGCTTTAATGTTTGAATTCCAGGCCGACCCCAGAACATCTGAGCGCCCTTGGGTGTACTGCCTTTTTTTATTTGTTCTTGTTGTTTGTACTTGTATGGCTTCTAGCCGATTTCTTTTAAAATTAAGGTTGTTTTGCCCTTAAGGTGTAAGATTCTTTAGGAATTCAGCCTAATTTAAAGAACTGTTTCACGTAAGACCTTTGGCATTTTAAAGGTTTTAATGTTGTTGAATTTTAAGTGTTGGGCCTTCAGCCGATTTTGAGTTTGAGTTGTTTTCCTCTTAAGGCCCTCATCCTAGTTCAAAGAACTGTTTCACGTGAGGCCTTTGGCATTTTAAAAATTTTAAAGTTGTTGAAAGTTAAGTGTTGGGCCTTCAGCCGATTTTGAGTTGGAGTTATTTTGCTCTTAAAGCCTTCAGCCTAAATGTAAGAACTGTTTCACGTACGGCCTTTGGTATTTAAAAAAAATAATGTTATGGAGTTTTAAGTGTTAGACCTTCAGCCGATTTGAATTTAACGTGTTTGAAGTGTCTGATTCTTTGGGCCTTCGGCCTAACTAAGGAACTGTTTTAAGATAAGGCTTTGCCTTTTTAATTTCTGTTTTGGTTGAGTTTTGCCTAATTAAGAACTGTTTTACGCAAGGCCTTTGTTGTTTTTTTTAAATTAATCTTATTTAACCTTAAGTGTTGGGTTTTCAGCCGATTTTGAATTCAAATTGTTGCTCTGAAAATCTCAGATTCTTTGGGCCTTCAGTCTAAATAAAGAACTGTTGTAAGGTAAGGCTTGCCTTTTAAATTTCTGATTATGCTTGCGTTTTAAGTTATTGGCCTTCAGCCGTTTTTAAATTAAAGTGGCTTTCAGCCGGTAATTAAGTCCCAGAGATTAAAGCTGTGTGTTTAAAAAAATTTTTTTGGGCTCTTGTAATGTCTGGTCAAATAATAAAGTTGTATGTTCGAGTGTACCTGACAGCCTCTTATTTGGCCCCTTTCCACAATTTAAACTACCTGTCCTGTCGTGCGGGCTAAGCAGAGCGTCTCAATGGCTACGTCGAGTTTGCACCACACTTGAACCCTCCCATCATCTCTTCCCAAATGAAATCGGGACTCACCAGACCAGACCACAGTTTTCCAGTCGTCAACTGCGCAACTGATATGATCACGCGCCCAGGAGAAGTTCTGCAGGCGACGTGCTGTTGAGAAAAGCCCTAGCACTGGTCGTCTTTGCAGCCATCATTTTTGTCTACAAGAAACTATTTTTAGAGCAATTGAGAAGGCAGCACTGGCAAGATGACGTAATGTCGTGTGAGGTACCGATGACAGATGGTTTGTTCGGTATGGGTATCGTGAGAAAGACCGCCTAAATTGTGATCCTTCTCCGCGATTGGCTGCTGCGTTCGGTATTGGCGCACCAAAATGACGATCTTCTGCTATTAATATTAGACAAATTAAACAGCGTATTTACTTGAATTTCAAATTAAAGTATCTCTCAGTAGCGTGCTATATTCCATTATTTCACAAGTATTAATAACCAGCAGAATAATAAGCAACTGCGAAACGAAAAGGCAGACGAAGCCCTTAGGTGACCTTCGGATCGCGCCTAACTTGGATGGTGGGTGAAGTGGTTCGCCTGTAAGTACAGAGCCGGTTCGGCAGTTCAGAGGACGGACATGTTGTACGCTGCAGTATTATTTAAAACCTAATTTGCAATGTCTAGTTGGTGAATAGTTGATTCGGCAGTGTCGGAGGAGAGAATGTTGTCTGCCGTGGTCAGTGTCCGATAAGATTTCATTAGTAAATTTTGTAAAAATAGAGCTGGTTGGGAAGCCTCGGAGGACAGACATATTGCCTGCCGCGGTCGGTGTTAGTTAAGGTTTATTAGAAATGTACGGTTATTTAGACATACAATGGAGAACAGTGTGATATTAATTACGGAAATATACGGTTCATTAATTAATTGAAGAATAAAAATCGTTTGTGACTAAAATGGAATTTAATTGTGCAGTTTCTCGTGTTCTGTCAATAAAAAGCGAGTGCAGAATTTCTTACAGCTTCAAGATAACGGATTCACGACTTTCTGCGCAGGAGAGAACAGCTGTAGAAGACTGCAGGTTGGTGAACATTTATTAGAACCTACGCATTCCAATCAGGGCGGTGGAAGCCAATAGGCACCACGCGTGTACTGCAATCTTAGCACAAATGAAATCAGTGACACGTCATCTGTGATAACACTGAAGAGGTATGAAGAAGTAAAATATTTTTGAGGGATGGGATTTATCATACACGCATGTACGAGGGTAAGTCAATTATTATCCGCGAAGTAGTTATAAAATTTTATTGTAATCAAATAGGAAACTTACAAGAACATCATTTACGACATAGTTTCCTTGCGTTTCAACGCACTTGGTCCATGGTTCCACAAGCTTCCTGATTCCCTCATAAAAGAAGGTTCTCAGTTGATTTGCGAGTTGGGAATGCACCCCTTCTTTCATTGCTTCGTCCGAGGCAAATTGACGGCCCCTTAATGCCTGTTTGAGTGGACCAAACAAGTGATTGTCGGGACTATATGGAGGATGATCCAGTACTCCAAATTCGAGTTTCTGCAGCGTTTCAGCAGTGTGGGCAGCAGTGTGCGGACGGGCATTGTCGTGCAACAACACCTTTTTGACAGCAATCCACGGCGTTTGCTTCGAATTGCAGGCTTCAGCCGCGCAGTAAGCATCTCAGTGTAACGTAAACTGTTTATTGTTGTGCCCCTTTCCCCATAATGTTCCAGTACTGGACCTTGTGCGTCCCAAAACACCGTAAGCATCAGTTTTCCTGCGGACGGATGGGTCCTGAACTTTTTCTTACACGGCGAATTTGGATGTTTCCATTCCATACACTGCCGTTTACCCTCCGGCTCGTAATTATGGATCCATGTTTCGTCACCAGTAATGATCCTGTCTAAGAAGTTCTCCCTTTCGTTACCATAGCGATCCAAATGTTTTTCGCAGATGTCCAACCGCGTTTGTTTATGCAGCTGTGTGAGTTGTTTTGGGACCCATCCTGCACAAACTTTATGAAACCCAAGTCTGTTGTGGATGATTTCGTAGGTAGAACCGTGACTAATTTGCAGACGATGTGCCACTTCGTCAATAGTTAATCGTCTGTCTAAGAGAATCATTTCACGTGAACGCTCAATGGTTTCTTCATTTGTGGCGGTAAAATGGGCCTCCGGCTCCTTTATCGTGCGTAACACTTGTGCGACATTTCGGAATTTTTCAGGCCATTCGTAGACACTCCGTTGTGGCAAAAAAACACTGTTCCTGTACTGCAGCGAAAGTCGTCTATGAATTTCGGCCCCTGATACGCCTTCCGACCACAAAAAAAAAGGATCACTGAACGTTGCTCTTCTTAGGTGCAAACAGACAGCGGAGCAGCCATGATTAACAGCACGGCAGCCATAACGAAACTAGCCTAGCCAGCTTGAAAATTGCAAAGATATAACATCAAATAAGCTAAGAATGCATCATCAAGGTAAAACTACAGCACTAACAAAATAAACAAAAATATAACTCAATTGTAGATAATAATTGACTTACCTTCGTAAATATCTCCCTCTAACTCCCTCTTTTTCAACTTGCTGTAGTCTGCTAGCATAGCCCATGAACGCCAAATTTCGACGCACTGTGCTAACGTTCGTTCTACGTCCCACATTGATTTCTGCGGTAATTTCAAGCAGTGTTGCTTGTGTGATAGCACTGACAACTCTACACAAACGTCGCTGCTCTCGGTCATGAAGTGCAAGTCGTCGCCACTGCATTGTCTGTGGTCACAAGTAATGCCTGATATTTGGTGCTTTCGGCACACTCTTGACATTGTAGATCTCGGAATACTGAATTGGCAAACGATTTCCAAAAGGGAATATCGCGTGCGTCAAACTCTATCATTCTGCGTTCAAAGCCCTTTAATTCCCGCCTTGCCGCCACATTCACCTGAGTACAAATGACACTCCACCAATACTCTGCCCTTTCGTATCTCGTATAAGCGACAATACCGCCATCTATATATGTGCATATCACTATCCCGTGACTTTTGTCAGCTCTATATTGAAAGAAAACGTAATACTGAACAATACTTGCTTTCTATGTACAGACTGTCCTACGTACCTTGACCAACCCAAGTAACTTTGTCCAGAAACAAAAGCAAAAAAGATGTAAGTATCAACAAATGTAGCTACCAACTGTCCACCAACCAGCATGGCTGCTTTTGGTGCAACTTCGTTTATTACGGAGATCTGAACATCAGTATGTTTTTTTTTTTTACAATAGCACGCCATATTTTTTATTCATTAATCCGCTGTCTCTCCGTATCACTTGTTTAAAAACGGACCAGTGTACTGGGATGATGCATAAGCTCGTAGTTTTTTTTCATAGATTTGATGAGCACAACAGGTACACTGCACCGTTTTTCCCCTCCTTCTCTCGCATCACCACTTGAACTGTTTGGTGTCGTGTCTTCTTGTCTTCCGGCTTACTCGTCTCAGGGAAGGAGCGAGGGACAACGGTACGTAGAGTTTCGGTAAGCGTGACTATTCAGTTAGTGTCCTAGTGTGGATTTGTATTTTTAATTCATTTTTCTTGTCTTCTCGAAGTGAATGTCTGGTCACCCTCACCAAAATTCGGACAGGTATGTAGTGTACTGGCATTCAAAGTTCAAAAGATTGGATTTACTCTAAGAAAATCGAACAACATTGAATATGTCGAACTGCGGTTTATTGATCCTTCTGAAATAAAACTGCAGTCACTTTGCATCCACTCATCTTAAATAGTGTAATTGTGCTGAATGATTGGTGCAACCTATCAACGGAATCAATAAGCTACTCCGTATTGCCGATTATTTCAAAATTCAGTATTTTAATACTTAGCACGGGTGAGTCTAAATCTCCGCTAATTATTTACGCGCCACACTATTGTCTATCGCGCGCCTATTCAAATCTGTGTGTTTTCAATTAATTCGGCAAAGTCAATCGCACACAATGCACCTGAGCGCGTCCTATACCAAAGTGTTATTTGTGTTCTTTCTATGACTTTAAACTACTTTCGTCGACGTTATCACGCGACAGAACTGGATTAATGTACCAATTACACAGTGCAGCACTTTTCCCTAGAAATAATACGGACAATCACAAAGTCGAATTATTGATTCATGCACACGTCTTCGTCCAACAAAACAGAATAAAGCAAAAGCGCTCTCTCCTCTGTCCACGGAATAAACACGGCGCTTACATCTCACCTTCCTCTGACGTGAAAATCGAAAAGACTTCAATAAAGGTATCTACGCAATTCAAAGCCAGACAAATGTCAAAACAAATATTCTACGCCGGCCGCTAGTGGCCGAGCAGTTCTAGGCGCTTCAGTCTGGAACCGCGCTACCGCTACCGTCGCAGGTTCGAATCCTGCGTCGGGCATGGATGTGTGTGATGTCCTTAGGTTAGTTAGGTTTAAGTAGTTCTAAGTTCTAGGGGACTGATGACTTGAGATGTAAGTTCCATAGTGCTCAGAGCCATTTGAAGCAAATATTCTACTGTAAATAGAATTATATCCCGTAATTAAATCACAACTAACTTCTATCCATGATGTCCGTGTGTGTGTGTGTGTGTGTGTGTGTGTGTGTGTGTGTGTGTGTGTGTGTGTGTGTGAGAGAGAGAAAGCTGAAGAGTGGTTTCTGGGGGGGGGGGGGGGGGGGGAGGGGGGGAGATGTTGGTGGTTTGATGTGTATCGTGTTGAATATGATTGTACTAGCTCTTAGCGAGTGGTTGAAAACTTTGGTGACAGCTGATTTGACTTTTCGTTTCTATATTCTCTAGTGGGGTTCTTGGATAAGTGAGTGTAAAGATGCTGGGCATTACTATTATTATTATTATATTGGATGGTATTATTATGTTAATCCTCTTTGGGAGCGTTATGCTATTATGTTATCTATTAGTGTAAATAATGAATTTCTTGGCACATGTACTTGATCGTTTAACAGAGTTTTCTTTTCTGCTTTGGTTTTCTGTATGTGGTAATTTTCTTGCAGGATTAGGTGTTTTTTATTGTTGGTTCTAATTATTTTCATGTCATCTTTTTTAGTGGTTGGTTTGTAGTCATGTTCATTTAAGTGTTCTGCAAATGTCTTTGTCCATTTTTCCAGGCTTTCATATGTTCTTTGTATCTGACATCAAATGTTCTACCAGTCTGTCCTATGTATCTGCCTTCACAAGTGTTACACTGTAGTTGACATATACCTACTTTCTGGTATATTTTTCTATTTTTTGTCAGTTTTGGGGTGTATTTTTGTATAGAATTGTCCGTTGTGTATGCTATGTTTTTCCCTGTCTTTTGAAATGTTGATGATGTTATGGGTGAGTGTGTTTGTATGTCTTTGTGTACCATCTTGTGTTTAGTTTCATCTTTTTCTAGTCATCCTGTGTAGTTGTTATGGGACTGAGTGTTTGTGTTTGGTTCTGCTGTGTTGTTGTCTGTGGTTTGGTGCTTTCTGCCTTTATTTCATTTTTAATTTTGTTGTTTAGTTTTGTGATCAGGCCGCTGGACCTGATGGGATACCAGTTCGATTTTACACAGAGTACGCGAAGAAACTTGCCCCCCTTCTTGCAGCGGTGTACCGTAGGTCTCTAGAAGAGCGTAGCGTTCCAAAGGATTGGAAAAGGGCACAGGTCATCCCCGTTTTCAAGAAGGGACGTCGAACAGATGTCCAGAACTATAGACCTATATCTCTAACGTCGATCAGTTGTAGAATTTTGGAACACGTATTATGTTCGAGTATAATGACTTTTCTGGGGACTAGAAATCTACTCTGTAGGAATCAGCATGGGTTTCGAAAAAGACGGTCGTGTGAAACCCAGCTCGCGTCCACGAGACTCAGAGGGCCATAGACACGGGTTCCCAGGTAGATGCCGTGTTTCTTTACTTCCGCAAGGCGTTAGATACAGTTCCCCACAGTCGTTTAATGAACAAAGTAAGAGCATATGGACTATCAGACCAATTGTGTGATTGGATTGAGGAGTTCCTAGATAACAGAACGCAGCATGTCATTCTCAATGGAGAGAAGTCTTCCGAAGTAAGAGTGATTTCAGGTGTGCCGCAGGGAAGTGTCATAGGACCGTTGCTATTCACAATATACATAAATGACCTGGTGGATGACATCGGAAGTTCACTAAGGCTTTTTGCAGATTATGCTGTGGTGTATCGAGAGGTTGTAACAATGGAAAATTGTACTGAAATGCAGGAGGATCTGCAGCAAATTGACGCATGGTGCAGGGAATGGCAATTGAATCTCAATGTAGACAAGTGTAATGTGCTGCGAATACATAGAAAGATAGATCCCTTATCATTTAGCTACAAAATAGCAGGTCAGCAACTGGAAGCAGTTAATTCCATAAATTATCTGGGAGTACGCATTAGGAGTGATTTAAAATGGAATGATCATATAAAGTTGATCGTCGGTAAAGCAGATGCCAGACTGAGATTCATTGGAATAATCCTAAGGAAATGCAATCCGAAAACAAAGGAAGTAGGTTACAGTACGCTTGTTCGCCCACTGCTTGAATACTGCTCAGCAGTGTGGGATCCGTACCAGATAGGGTTGATAGAAGAGATAGAGAAGATCCAACGGAGAGCAGCGCGCTTCGTTACAGGATCATTTAGTAATCGCGAAAGCGTTACGGAGATGGCAGATAAACCCCAGTGGAAGACTCTGTAGGAGAGATGCTCAGTAGCTCGGTACGGGCTTTTGTTAAAGTTTCGAGAACATAGCTTCACCGAAGAGTCAAGCAGTATATTGCTCCCTCCTACGTATATCTCGCGAAGAGACCATGAGGATAAAATCAGAGAGATTAGAGCCCACACAGAAGCATACCGACAATCCTTCTTTCCACGAACAATACGAGACTGGAATAGAAGGGATAACCGATAGAGGTACTCAGGGTACCCTCCGCCACACACCGTCAGGTGGCTTGCGGAGTATGGATGAAGATGTAGATGTAGATGTAGACCATGTTATTATTGTAACCATTATTTTGTGCTATCTGCATTATTATGTCCAGTTCTTTTTGGTAGCTTTGTTTGCTGAGTGGCACTGTGTTGAGTCTATGGAGCTGCTTGCTTTTGTGAGTGTGGGTGGTTAGAGGATTGAGGAATGGTAATGTCCATTGCTGTGGGTTTACAGTGGATTTCAAACATATGCTTATGGTTTTGTTTTTTCGCTTGTTGTATCCAGGAAGTTAATTTGGTTGTTCTGTTCTCTTTCAATTGTGAATTTTTTATTTTTATGTATCTTGTTGATGTCAGTATGTAGTTTTTCAATTTTTGTTTGTGGATCATCTGTTAAGCAAAGGATGTCATCCTTATACCTGAAACCATATAATATGTTGTATTCTTTTGCTACTATTTTTGTGAAAATGATCTGTTCCATGTGGTTTACAAAAGTATTTGCTAAGGCTACTGAAACTGGGGACAACGGGACCAATGGGATCCCCAGATGAGAGGAGACACAGATCAGTAAATCGTAAGTAATTTCTTTTTAACGTAACGGCGCGAACGGTTTAATAATCTAAAAATAACAAAACTTTATCGTTATAGATCCCACTGATGATTTCCTAGAACATGAAAAAGGCGAAACGCGTCTGGGACAAATAAATTAAGTGGCATCAGGAAAACGCGATTTTATTTACAAAACAAATATATCTAACAGCTCTTTGACTATAACAATCTGACGAAAAGTGACTTCGACATGGGCTAATTCAGCTGACAAATTGTCAGGGTCCGAGATGAAATGGGCCATATGAACAAAGATAGGAAGCACCCCTTCCCGTAAAGCCGGATGGTGACAACTATGAGCCTGCAGATACAAATAAGTGTGAGTAGGCTCCCTATTAAGAGCATCTCCCAACGTGCCACCCACCTTCCTGCTCAACAACACGTCACGCTTCGAAGATGGCCATCCTTTTCCAACTCCCCCCTCAGGGGCTACGCATTCGTTTGCTGAGTACGGGCTTGGCGACCCCGGGGTTCCTGAGCTGGGGACTGGTAAGAGCCACCGGTCCTCTGTCACCGTAGGCTCTGGTCATACTTCAACGACCACCGTGCGGCACAGCGGTGGAATGTTATGTGTTTCGGAGAACGGGGGTATTGGCTTCACCGCCTGGACTGCGAGGAGGTACCCATCTCTATCAAGAAAACTCTCAACCTCAAGGTGTGCTACGTGCTGAGGAGGTGAATGGCTGTTGAGGTGAAACAGTCTTTAGCGAGCAACCTCTGGGGTATCTGCGGCACCCCAGTTGAATCAGGCATGCAGGGCTCTGCCTGGGTCGACGGTTATTTCCCTAGCGTCTCGTGGGGTCCTTATGGATCTGTCTCATGAAACTATTACTCCTGAAAGGATGGGTGTACCGTCAGGCAACACCTACACCCACTCCTCAAAGAGAGCTCGGTTAGTCAGTCCTACCGAAAAGAAGTCTCCGAGTAATAGTAACAGGGCATTAGTGTGCCATAACACTTTCATTGTAATCAAGCAAAACGGGGGAAGCTTTGAGAAGATATCCCCTTTCTATATTCACAAGCCATTGGAGGGTATTGCTGGGTCTCTGAAAAGTGTCAAACGATTACGTAATGGAACGCTTTTGGCTGAAATTGCCAATTCCACCCAAACATCTAAGCTTCTGGGATGTAAGGCCTTAGGTGACTACGCAATCGAGGCTGAATTGCATAACACCCTTAGCTATAGTAAGGGCGTGATTACCTGCTCCGATATAATGGAGATGGACCCCGAGGAGTTGCGTGAAGAGTGGAAGCATGTTGGCGTCACGGAGATGCAGAATTATATGAGGAGAGTCAATGGCAAATTGAAAAAATCGGCAACGTTTATTCTAACGTTTAGTACTCCCGAATTACGAGAACATATCCTTGCCACCTATATCCGCCTTAAGGTTCGCCCGTTTGTTCCTAACGCCATGCGATGCTATAAATGTCAAATATTTTGCCATAGCACTATGGGATGTAACGGGAAGGCAACTGGGGAGGATCCGCTCACGAGTCAGGGACTTCTTGCATACTTCCTACGAAATACGTTAACTGCTCTGGGGATCACCCAGTGTGGAGCAGAAAGTGTAGGGTTTACAACGAGGAAAAGAAAATTCAAGAGTTGAAAGTGCAGAGACACATACCCTATGCTGAAGCTAAAAAGGCTTACAAACCCATGCAGCTACCGGTTTTTGCAACTTCTTTTGCATCAGCCCTTAAAACACCAATAGCTAAGTGTGATGCCTTCACACAAACTCAGACCATAGATTCAAGTACGAGCACATGCACTTGTCGCTGTACCTGTGGGGGAAACGCTCCACTTGCCGCTGATGTCGTATGGAAGCCGTCAGCAGTAGACTTACCACCTAAGCCACATACCACTCCCCAACTTCAAAAGCCACCTGAGCCATCCCAGCAACCCTGGCAGCCTCCTCCTCCTGTAAGTAAAGAAAAACGTCCTTCTAAAAGTAGTTCTAAGTCCAAGAAAACGGTACGTAAGCCTTCGGATCGGCGAGCGCTCTCCCTCTCTGATGGCGACTATGCTCTTGAAGATATGGACTTCCAATCGGAGGAACTAGAGAACGCGGAACCGGCTAACGTCCCCCCTGACCTTCCCGGTAAATCACCGTCTTCGAGGGAGAAAGGAGAGAACCACCATCGCTAACCAATGGCTTCCATATGGACTTCTGTGTTGCAGTGGAATTTGAATGTATATCGCTTACATCTGGAAGAACTGCAGCTGCTGGTACAGGATAAACATATCTGCATCTGGTTACAAGAAACGCATCTTAAAGTCACAGACACACCTACATTACGGGGCTACCACATATACAGGAAAGACGATACTATTGTAGGCAGGGCTAAAGGTAGAGTGGCTGTTTTTCTTGATGACAGATACCACTCCTCTCCTGTCCCTCTTACCACGACCATCCAAGCAATTGCTGTGAAATTTCTCTCACCGTTTACTATCACAGTGTGTTCTTTGTACCTTGAGCTTGACGCAATACCCGAAAAATTGTACTCCAGATATGGTTTTTACAACTTTGTTTTCGTCTATTTTAAGTATGTACCATAGTTTTATCGTTATTTATACAGATGGATCCCAGCAGGGGAATGCTCTCGGTTATTCTGTGGTTTTCCCTGATAGGGTTTTTAAAGTGGGTCTTCCAGAACAATTTAGAAATTATGATGCGAAGTTATATGGCATTCTAATGGCACTGGAGAGGGTTCACAGACATCACCGTACGAGTTTTCTTGCCTGTTCCGACTCTCTTAGTGCACTGCAAGCGCTTCACCAAATGTATCCGGTAGACCTGCTGATTCGGCTCATCCATGACTGCTTACAGCGGCTCCAACGCCGTGGCAAGGAGGTGATCTTTCGCTGGGTACCTGGTCACGTTGGGATACAGGGTAACGACATGGCTGATAAAGCCGCCAACGAAGCATGTTGGGGTGGTGCTGTCCATCAATGACCCATCACGTTGCAAGCCATTACCTCATTTCCCGACAGATACATCATGCGTCAGTGGGAGACTGAATGGTTGGAGGTGTCGGACAACAAACTGCGGTCGCTTAAACCGACCACAAAAGCTTGGCGGACTTCGTGTCAGCCTCGCCGCTGGAAGGAGGTTTTGCTTACCAGACTGCGCATAGGGCATAGCCCTTCCACACATGGCTTCCTCCTCCGGGTGGAGGATCCACCTTTCAGTGAAGTTTGTGGCGTGCCGCTTTCAGTTCAGCATATTATGGCTACGTGTGTCCTGTACACTGATATTAGGGCAGCCCTTGGTCTCGCTGCAGATCTGCCCACCGTCCTCGCAGATATCGATACCAGTGTTAAGAGAGGTGAAATTTAGTGAACTATCAGGTCTCATCCCTAAACTGGTGGGGAAGGGCGGCAGACTTTAGTACATTATAAACTGCTCTGCATGTGGGGACAGCCTTCGTCCCTACCCGTGAGATTTCATGTTGACTTTTCGTCAGGGCGCTGATGACCGTGATGTCGAGCGCCCCCTCAACCCAATTCATCATCATCATCATCATCTTTTCCACCTCAATCGTCAAACGAATATTCGGGTGGATTGAATTCACGCGTTCAGAAAAGTCGTTCGAATTCTCACTGCCATGCGGCCAAACAACAAAAGTATCGTCTCCAAATCTAAAAAAAAAAAAAAAAAAACAAAAACAAAAAAAAAACACGCAGGTTTCAAAGCCACCGACTCCAAGGTACATTCCACGAAATCTTCTATAAACAAATTGGCAATAATACATTGTGTGATCAAAAGTACCCGGACATCCCCAAAAACATACGTGTTTCATATTAGGTGCATTATGCTGCCAGGTACTCCGTATCAGCGACCTCAGTAGTCATTAGACATCGTGAAAGAGCAGAATGGGGCGCTCCGTGGAACTCACGGACTTCGAACTTGGTCAAGTGATTGGGTGGCACTTATGTCATACGTCTGTACTCGAGATTTCCTCACTCCTATACATCCCTATGTCCACTGTTTCCGATGTGATAGTGAAGTGGAAACGTGAAGGGACACGTACAGCACAAAACCGTACAGGCCGACCTCGTCTGTTGACTGACAAAAGACCGCCGACAGTTGAAGACGGTCGTAATGTGTAATAGGCAGACACCTATCCAGACCATCACACAGGAATTCCAAACTGCATCAGGATCCACTGCAAGTTCTATCACGGTGAGGCACCTTGGATTTCATGATCGTGCGGCTGCTCATAAGCCACACATCACGCCGGTAAATGCCAAACGACGCCTCGCATGATATAATAAGCGTAAACATTGGACGACTGAACAGTGTAAAAACGTTGTGTGGAATGACGAATCACGGTACATAATGTGGCGATCCAATGGCAGGGTGTGGGTATGGCGAATGCCCGGTGAACGTAATCTGCTAGCATGTGTAGTGCCAACAGTAAAATTCGGAGGCGGTGGTGTTATGGTGTGGTCGTGTTTTTCACGGAGGGGGCTGCACCCCTTGTTGTTTTGCGTGGCACTATCACAGCACAGGCCTATATTGATGTTTTAAGCACCTTCATGCTTCCAGCTGTTGAAGAGCAATTCGGAGATGGCGATTGCATGTTTCAACACCATCGAGCACCTGTTCATAATGCACGGCTTGTCACGGAGTGGTTACACGACAATAAAATCCCTGTAATGGACTGTCCTGAACAGTGTCCTGGCCTGAATCCTATAGAACGCCGACTTCGTGCCAGGCCTCACCGACCGACATCGATATCTCTCCTCAGTGCAGCACTCTGTGAAGAATGGAATGCCATTCCCCAAGAAACCTTCCAGCACCTGACTGAACGTATGCCTGCGAGAGTGGAAGCTGTCATCTAGGCTAAGGGTTGGTCAACACCATATTGAATTCCAGCATTACCGATGGAAGGCGCCACGAATTTGTAAGTCGTTTTCAGCCAGGTGTCCGCATGCTTTTGATCACATAGTGTAGGTGACAACGGTATTTCCATGGCAACGCCATATGTCTGCTCGTAGTACTGGTGTCGCGAATAAATTACGAATAAGCCTATGTTAAGCTATCTGTGACGTTGAGGTCCTATAACAGAGCAGTAGGAGCCGCTGTTATACGGATTAAGGTGTTTCGACAGATGGAAAGCCTCCACACAAGATTAGTACACAACGGAAGGAGCCGGCGCGGCCCAGCGTGTGATAATAGGGAACCTCCACTCAGGGCGGCTACGTGACAGATCCGAGGATCGGAAGACAGCCAGAGCAATAGTAGTTTCCCCGAGGATGATAGTAACGTCACAGGAAACTATATACAAGCGGCAGCTTAACAGCCTGACAGGGATTCCGATAGTATTCAGCCTCCGACGTCGTCGCTGTGCTACTCTGCTCAGGGGGTGGGACTTAAAACTCTCGCGGCACTTAGTTGCAAGAGTAGTAGTTACATGTTAGTAACACGTCCCACAGTTTAGCTCAGATGTCAGTGCCTCGTAAGCTTAAGTATGTTTACTCCAACTCTCTGTCTTTTTCGTTAGAAGCTTATTTACAATCACACCGAGTTCCCTGTTTTGAAGTTATTCCAGCTTTACAGATTCTGCTCGAGAACTACGACTTGGACGAGCCCACTCCGCCTCAGCCAGGTTAGTGTCTACCTCCCTCTTCCTGACCCGCTCGCAGGAAACAAATCAGACATGACACTGGTCATTGAACAAAAACTAAGTGGAAGGTAACACATATCTAAATAGACTATCAGAATATGTAGAGTAGAGTGTCAGAGTCCCTCAAACACATCCTTTTAATCGACGTAAATTACTGATGTAGTTTACTGAGACGTGCATCCCTGTCGAACCGTTGAACTTGCGAAATTCCGATAGAGCACTGTGGTTTCATATGCTTTCATTTCTTTCTGACGTTCGGATATAGCTACCGCGTTATTAAAGCGTGGCGTCATGTCCATCACACGCCGTCATGATCGCATCTTTGTTCAACTCTGACGATTGTGACCTATAATTAGTTAGGTGTAATCAGTTATTTCTTTGGTCAGAAATGTTTATACTTGTCTTGCCCTTGCAGCCGTAAGGTATTACTATATATGAATGACATTCTGCATGTATATACCCGTTGGTACGCATTTCTCCTCCTTACACGAGGCATCACAACAACGTTTGACCAGGCAACGCCGGTCAACCGCTCTTTGTGTATGAGAAATCGATTGGAAACTTTCCTCATGTCAGCACGTTGTAGGTGTCGCCACCGGCGCCAATCTTGTGTGAATGCTCTGAAAAGCTAATCATTGGCATATCACAGCATCTTCTTCCTGTCGGTTAAATTTCGCGTCTGTTGCAAGTCATCATCGTGGTGTAGCAATTTTAATGGTCAGTAGTGTACATACTTGCGACTTTCGTGTTCACGGGCGGCAAATGACACCTCGTCTCACAAGCGTGTACGCACCGCAACGTAAGCCTCGTTTAAATCGGAACGAATGGAAGCGAACACATGTGAACGGGTATTCGCAGAACATTCGCCATGTCTCTCTCCCCCCACGCCTGCACCTGTAACAACTTTATACATTGTGGAAACAGGAAGAACAGACACAAAGAGCATAGCATACCAACCCTACGAAAGGTGCGCTATTGTTCTTTCGGGGCTAATAATTTAGCTCATAGGTTCCAATCGATGCAACGCCATTAACTATAGCCATACTCCACAAGTCTCATATTCAGATAGGCTTACTTTGCACTGGTGAATACACTGTTTTTTGTCACATGTTCGAGTGGAGAGAAAAGAAGATTGTGCAAATTACGCAATGGATTTTTGTCCGAATTTTCATAGTCAGATGAATAGTGGAGAACGAACAAATTGTGTACAAATTGACCGCCATGAGGTCTATTTTGCGAAGAAAGATTTAATTGCTTGAAATTAATCAGATCAATTAACAAACATCAGTGACGTGTGGAAAAATTTTTGTCAGAATTTCCATAGTCAATTGAAGAGTGGCAAATCGACAAATGGATTATCAAATCGACCAGCTAGATGTGTAGTTTTACAAAACAAGGTTTAATTTCTTTAAAGTATACAAGGTAATTAAGAAAACATTAATTAGTGATTTGAGAGTAAATTTTTGTGCAGACCCAGACGAAGAATGGGAAGTAGGCAAATGGGGTTTCAAATTGACTAGCTTGAGGTCTAATTTTGCGAAAAAGAATTTATTGAAAGTACACAGGATAATTAAGAAAAAATTAGTTGGTATTTGAGAAATAATGACACAATTTTCATGACAGAACGAAGAGTAGGAAATGAACAAAAAAGGTATCAAACTGACCAGCTTGAGGATTAGTTTGGCGAAAGAGTTTATTTGTTTGAAAGTAATCTGGGAAATTTAGAAAAACTCAGTTATCGATTTTTAGCAAGATTTTTGTCAGAATTGTCATGGTGAGTAGGAAAAGGACAAATGAAGCAGCAAACCGATCGGCAAGAGGTCTAGTTCTGAAAAAAAATGCATCAAAGTAATTCGGATACTTAAGAAAAGTTTAATTAGTGTTTTGAGGGTAAATTACAATATTTCACGAACAGTTCTTGCTGGCTATGTCAATGAAGAAAAAGATCATTTCTTCTAGGCCTAACTAAGAAAAGTTTAATTAGTGTTTTGAGGGTAAATTACAATATTTCACGAACAGTTCTTGCTGGCCATGTCAATGAAGAAAAAGATCATTTCTTCTAGGCCTAACTATTTTGCACATAAAAAATTGAAAATTCTTTTCTCTTGAACTATATACCTTTAATAATAAAGGAATACAGAGTGACATTTAAATATATTTCATGTTTTCTGAACAAATTTTGAAAATAAAAAAAATTGAAAATCGATCGGTCAAACGTTTCCTGGAATGATTTGTCTAAATGTTAGAAATAAAATAGATAAAATAAACATTTGTCACACGTGAAAAGCTGTTCATGATTTCGAGAACCATTCAAAGGCTCGTCAAATGTTTCTCTAAACTATTTTATGCCTTACTTTTAGACAAATCATTTCACATAACATTTGACAGACTTTTTTCTTGGTTTTTTTTTCAAACATTGTTTGACGAAGGAAGCATAATTTCGACAGAAAATAAAAATATAGGTGCCTCAATTTTTATGCAAGAGTGAAACGCGTCGAGCTAATGAACTTATCACAGCATTTCAGCTCCAACTGTCCTTAACATTATTCCATAATCTTGCACACATATCGCTTGACATTTGTTCTTCATTGCATCTGAGTGGGGAATTTAAAAGCAGGACACTAATTAGGTGACATGCTGTATACCTTGAAGAAAATCTAGTTAACATTTACACTCTAGTTATTAGCGACTGCAGATATTTGTGTCAGTAATTTTTCACATTTCAACAGCTGCAATATCTCAAATGGATCTTGATGTGTGCAAAGAGATTGACGACGCATTTCAAAGCTTTTGTTGATATATGTATAAGCAAGACAATATCAATAAAATATGATTAATGAAATGTGGAATACACATGCAGCCCGCCAAGTAAGCTGTTATATAAAAAATTGCAATATATTTGTTGGATGGCACATATTGTGATATTGGGAAAAGGATTTTTATGTTTTCGGTGATTACATCAAGGTCCTTCTCTGTAACTAAGCGCTCAGGGTGCACTGTTATGCGGAGGACTGGGGTTTGAGTCTAAGCACTGTCAGGGATTTTTCCTTGCTGCTAGAACTGGTATTGGGTGCACTAAGCCTCATGATGCCAATTGATGAGTTGTCTAGCTGAGAAAAGGTATGCTCCAAAGTGTGGGTGACTGACAACGGCCGGGGTAGCAATGTGCAGACCCCACACCCCTCCATACATGATTTGAATGACGCCATTGGCAGAGGACGAAGCGGCGGCCGGTCGGTACTGTATGGCAGCGTCATTAACCGGAGCTTTAGCTTTTGTTGTATCAAGAACCCGTAAAATAATGTTACATCAGCCATGTCGATACGGCTACAACGAAGGTAAGGAGCGAGAATGCTCAGTTTTTTCGCACATATGTAATTCTAGTAAGCATAATAGAAACATATTTGTGTTTGTTTACTTAACAAAAATTCGCTGTGTCGTTCCTTTATAATAAAAAGAAATACAAATTTTTTGTTTATTCACTCCGTAACTGCAAGAAGGAAGCAGCTAATGAACTTATCGTCTTCTTCACGCCCTCAGTTGGACGTTAAAGTGATTCGGCAATTAACACTCTCTTCAGACCACTCCCTCGGTCATGAAAATCATATCAACAACAAAAGAAGTTGGCACAGAAAACAGGAGATAATTGTTCTCTGCACCGAGGTGGAAATGACGCGAACTTCCTTTGATGTTTTGCTGAAAGATCGACAACCAGCGGAATAGGAAAGAGCCACCAGTGAATCCTTGCGGAACGCGACCTAATGGTGATCCCTTGCGCTCACCTACCTTTTACATCAGGGAGAATTCTCCTTCTCTGACAAGCGTTCGCTTGTGTTCGATCCAGTGTAAACTAGGCTTAAATATGTAGTCGCGGCTGGATTCGCGCATCATTTAGGCTACCCGCCGCAATATAACCTTGCATAGAGCGCTCGTGCGACCTCAAATATACTGCGCATCACAATTAAGGGATTACTTTTCCGAAACCCCATGTCTCCCATTTCGACGCATAAGTTTGAAATTTGGCTCAAAGCTGCCTACAACCTTCCTCTGTAATGGTGCAAAGACATGGTACCCAGGGACGTAATCCTTTTTTTTGTAATTTATTTATTTATTTATTAACATTACATCATTACAACATAACATCTTTACAACAATACATGAACAGAAATGTAATTGTGAGTAGCAGGTCAATAGTATACAGAATCGAAATCCTTTAAAGAAAACAGAATGAAAACAAAAACAATTGAAATGTGTGACAAGTTATTCACGGAGTGCTTTTGGTAACAATCCTAAAAGAAATGTGTATGACTTCGGGCTCGGCGAAGCTTGAAACAGCAAAGTATCGACACAGCGCAGAACTTCGTGTGAGCTGCAAGGTTAATGACGCCACATTGACACCAAATATCACGACAATTCTCCCAACTCCATCGAGGACGGGTAACAAGATGAAAATGTCGTCTCACCCTCTCTTACCCATATTTCATCCCTCCTCTGCGATGGGCGTCAGAACCATGACACCCAGCGTTGAAAACACGCAATTTTGTTATGGGTGGCTGAGGAAAACATTTCAGACACACAGCACTTTTCAGACACACTGCTGCACAGAATCGCCACGAAAAATCCTCAGATGGTGACATAAAGGGCCTTAATGAAAGCCCTTCTTTCCTTAGGGCGTCGATTCCCACATATATTGCGATCGAAAACGGCAGTTTGGAGTGCGATGAGCAATAGGACGATGTTCTTGACAACGTGCAACATTCCTGGCACCCCCTGAGTGTTTGAATCCTATTCTCAGGACGTCGCAGAGCTGCAGTCCCATCGAAAATGACCTAAACCCTTGGGAGAGCAGTGCGACGGCAATTTTTGCCCTGATATACAGCTCGGGGCCGTTCAGAACCATCAGAAAAAATCTGAACGTGATCCGAAGCAGCAAAGGGTACTTATACTTTTCAGCCCTCCTGTTTCGAGGTCAGTCAGTTCTTACTGAATTGGCAAGTGGAATATGCTTGGAGCAGGTGCGCACAAGATGACATCAAACAAGAAATGCACCATAAATACGTATAAATATGTAGTAAATAATGCAGGAAAGCAGAAATGAGCTGCAGCAAATGAATTATCTGTATTTTTTGTTTTTATTTTACACGTCTAGTTCCGTAGGACCAAGTTTAGGGGCAAATCTCCAAGGCCGTGGAACGCGTCAGTATCGCCTTCAATTAAAGAACAGTGGACCCAGGCAATGTGGGATTGACTATACACGTGAGACAAAGATCGAAATTCTAGCAGTCACCAATATTCAAGTTCCATGTGCACGATTTCCACCAAAGCGTAGAACAATCTAAATGCAGGAGGGAATGACAAGTTGAGCGCGTAATACTTTGGACTGAATGATTACAACACGATTCAGTAACCAGCTCCCAACTAATACAAAGCACAATGACCCTGAACCCCTGTAATATCTCGCGCCTAGCCATCAGTTTACCTCCGAAATTCATCACAAGTTTTGCACGGGGACTGATATGAAAATAAACAGTGCCATATGAGTATCACATAAGATACGAATATTACACAAATGAAATGATTCAAAATCTTTCGCATTACCTGTCACTGTTAATAACTGAAACATTCTCACCAAACCTCAGAACTGCTGCCGCCACCTCTGAACTGTTACAGCTCATCGCTCGGCGCCTAGGAACACAAGTGTTTTTAACTTATTCCAAAACATGGCCCAAACTAACTGCAAGCTCTTTCACAGGCTGGGATCGTGCGGATCTCATCAAAGCTATACACAGTGCCCTTCAGTGCCTCAGAGAGACACAACTTAAGGACATGAAATATATTCGTAGCTGCGAAAATGGATAACTATCAGCTGCGCAGTGGAATGACGACAGTGAAAATTTGTGCCGGATCAGGACTTGAACACGATATTCCCGGTTATCGCGAGCGGTTGCCTTCCAATAGGCTATCTGAACACGTCGATGAAGATGAGATTTGGAGATACGATAGTGCGTGAAGACTTTGACAGACGATTGAAAGACCTAACTCAAAACCGGGCCCCAGCAGTAGACAGCATTTCGTCAGAACTACTGATAGCTTTGGGAGAGTCAGCCATGGCAAAAGTCTTTCATTTGGTGAGCAAGATGTTTGAAACAGGTGAAATACCCACAGACTTAATATAATAATTCCAATTAAAAATAAAGCAGGTGCTGACAGGTGTGAAAATTACTGAACTATCAGTTTAATAAGCCACGGTTGCAAAATACTAACACGAACTCCTCACAGAAGAATAAAAAACTGGTAGGAGCTGATCTCGGGGAATATCAGTCTGGATTCGGTAGAAATGTAGGAATATGAAAGGCATATTGATCCTACGACTTATCATAGAAGATCGGTTAAGGAAAGAGAGACTTATGTTTCCAGCATTTGTGGATTTAGAGAAAGTTTTTTACAAGGTTAACTGGAATACTTTCTCTCAGATTCTAAATGTGGCAGGGGTAAAATACAAGGAGCAAAAGGCTATTTATAATTTGTGCAGAAACCAGATGCCAGTTATAAGAATCGAAGGGCAGAAAGGAAAGCACTGGTTGAGAAGGGAGTCAAACAGGATTGTAGCCTATCCCCGATGTTACTCAGTCTGTATACTGAACAAACAGTAAAGTAAACCAAATAAAAATTTTGAATTAAAGTCCAGGGAGAAGAAATAAAAACCTTGACATTGTCAGAGACAGCAAAGGACTTGGGAGGGCAGTTGAATTGAATGGATAGTACCTTGGAAGGAGGATATACGACGAACATCAACAAAACCAAAACGAGGGTAATTGGATGTAGTAGAATTAATTCAGCAATTACTGAGGGAATTACATTAGGAAATGAGACACTTCAACTAGTAGACGAGTTTTGTTATCTGGGCAGCAAAACAACTGATGATGGCTGCAGTACAGAATACATAAAATGTAAACTGGCAATGGCAGGAAAATAATTTTCGAAGAGGAGAAATTTGTTAACATCTAACATAGATTTAAGTGTTAGGAAGTCTTTCGTGAAAGTATTTTTAAGGAGTGAAGTCATGTATGAAGTGAAACATGGATGATAAACAATTGAGACAAAAGAGAACGGAAGCTTTTGAAATGTGGTGCTACATAAAAATCCTGAAGATTAGACGGGTAGATCACCTCACTAATGAAGAGTTTCTGAATAGTATTGGGCAGAAGAGAAATTTGTGGTACTATCTGACTAGAAGAAGGCATAGTTTGGTGGGACACATTCTGAGGCATCAAGGGATCACCAATTTCGTACTGAAGGGATGCTTGGGGGGTCAAAATCGTAGAAAGGATCCCAAGAGATGAATACAGTTATCAGATTCAGAAGGCTGTAGATTGTAGTAGTTACTCGGAGGTGAAGAGGCTTGCACAGGACAGAGTAGTATGGAGAGCTGCGTCAAACCAGTCTTTGGACTGAAGACCCCAACAACAACAACAACACCCCGTACAGGGGAGACATGTCAGTTGAATGTCGCTTGCCCGGTATCGGCGGGTAAATACCAGACTGCAGTTTGTGTGTTATTCAAAAATACGATGCAATGTTCCTTCGAACATACATGCATACATGCCGGTTAGGCACAAAATTTCATAGCCGTCATTCCATTGTACAGCTAATGGATGTCCACATTCGCACCTGCGAATACATACCATGTATTCCATAGCGGCTGCAGTGGACATAATACCTGTGCCTTCGGACATGCATGCTTATCCGAAGGAGTATTGCATCGTATTTATGAAAAACACACGCACTCCAATATCGTACAACATAAAGAGTCTACACTTCATGTTGATGCTGGTTACGGAACATCCTCGTGAAAGGTTGCAAACACCTGATCGCTAGTTAAAGGAAAAAAACTGTAATAAAAATTGGAAGTTTCGTTTACACGTAACTTTTAAGAAGAGCGCTGAACATCAGTTGAGTATATCAATAACTAATGAGGTGGTACTGATAGAATTGGGGGAAAAACGAATTTTTGCCACAACGGCCTAAAAGAAGGGATCTGTTGATAGGACACATTCTGAGTCATTGACGGACCACTACTGACTATTAATTCAACTTAAATTAGTAATGTTTGTAATTTACTTGAAGCCATTTTTCCGACAGACCCAGTTAATTTCGCGTCTGACTGTAGTATGTGGTGACAACAGTTAACTTTCGCAATTCAAGGGCATTGGAGTACAGTTTATCAGGCGTCAGTAAAAAATGTTACTGGTAAGATAGGTTATGAAGCCTAGAAAATAACTTATAGAATTTGTAGTTAAGTACATTTAGTGTAGATTGAGTTTTCCTTACAGGAATCGTCCATGCAACATGTGTGGGTGGAGTTTGAGTCGTAACATCTATGAGCAGGCCTTAATCACACAAATTTTATTTTTGTAAGTGACGAACTGCAGAGAGTAATGGCTGTGCTGCTGCGACTACCACTAGTTTCCAGTTCGACGACTCCACTTGTAACTGATGAAAAATGAAGACGATACTTGTAGCGTCGCTGAATGTGAAGTCTAGTCTTCAAGGCGTGTACAATTAAACAGCGAAGTGGAGCATACCATCGCCTGCTGCAGAACGGGAACTTAAACACTCTGTGAAGGACAAAGTAAATCTCGAAAAAACAGTTTTATAGATATAAAACTTGTTAGAAATTTGCTGTATTAGGAAAATTGCCTTTCTTACAGAACAAATAAATGCACTAAATCAAACAACAAGTTTACTGTTACCAGTCACCGTTTTATTTATTTCCACAACGCGTTTCAAAGGTTTAAACCTCCATCATCGGGTGGATTTACATAAGTTAGTATGACATCTGTGTGTGAGTTGTGTTACGATTTTTTGGAGGAACTTGTGGCACTGTCTAGTGGAGAAACAAGACACTATTTCAGAACATGGTTTTGGGTTTCTTCTGACAAAAATTAAACTGATATCTAACAGTAAACATAAAATAAGTAAAATAGAGTACCTCCAGTGGTCACAGGTTCCTTTCGCTGTCGTAACACATCACATGTATACTGTCATATTTGTAAACAAACATGGCGTCCGGAATCTTCTGGGTGCAAGGTTCGTATAGCAGATGAGAAGACATAATCGCAAAGTACAAAGAATATACATCGTAACAACATTATTACAGAATAATTATTTAAAGAATTTGGAGATGTTTGTTTTGAGGTGTCGAATACATGTGTGTGTACTTCAGGTGGCATATAAATCCGATTTTGACAAGTTAAAACGGCTTAAACTTCATACTTTTTTATACAATCAGGTGAATTGTTAAAATGGCTTAAACTTCATACTTGTTAATGACAATCAGGTGAAATGTTACAGACTTTGAGTACAATTATCATATTGGCTACAGCAGTAAAATTATACATAAATGACAATATTTGATTGGGATTAATAGACAGATGTGGCAGGCTGGCGGCGGAAGGAGAGGAAGAGGGAGAGAAAGTGTGTGTGTGTGTGTGTGTGTGTGTGTGTGTGTGTGTGTGTGTGTGTGTGTGTGTGAGAGAGAGAGAGAGAGAGAGAGAGAGGGTGGAAAGAGTGATTGTATGAGAGCAAACTTTACATGGCAAGGGGTCTTACGATTACATGCTACATATATTAGCTGCCACCCGATGATGGAGGTTTAAACCTTTGAAACGTGTCGTGGAAATAAATAAAACGGTGACTGGTAACAGTAAACTTGTTGTTTCATTTAAGGTCAATAACAATCACGGTAAAGCCTAACCTAAAATGTTCGCATTTAAAAATAAATGCACGTTGAGGGTTTCAAAATCTTATACACGGCTGTGGATCACCAACTGTATAAACCGAAGAGGTTGAAAATCTCAGCCAACTAGTTGCAAACCCAAGGTTTATCTAGCCCCTGACCTAGGTTTCGATATTTCTAAAATATCTTCTTCAGGAGAAGTGGGCCCTAAAAATGTATGTAACCGGTTAAGAAAATTATTTTTTACTTACATAACAAAGTATTAATAATAGATGATATTTATGAGGTAGTTGTACTCACTTGTTACATGACATGGTGGTAGATTATATTAACTGAAGCCACACGGCTCTTGTCATATATAAAATTGATATAAAAACCAGAAACTTCACATGCCATGGCTTAAGACAGCACCAAGATTACATTCAGAGTTCGTAAAGTCTCTTGTCAATGTAACTTTATAACAAGCGTCAAAGGATAAAATATTTGCAAGAGAGAAGAATTCACCATACCAGAGACAAAGGCCAACTGTTCAAAGGTACAGGCTCAACCGACCTGTAAAAATTGGGCTGCAGAGGGCGGTAAATACATGCGCGTAAGAACTACGCATTGCTTATGTTAAATAACGGCATTTTACATCAAAGTAATAATGAAATTTCATCTACAAGGTTACTAAAAATACAATGAATTTACAGGTATACATTACGTATAAAATTTCTAATACATTTGCTTACACTAATACTTGACATAAATTCAGCGTGCAGACGCTAGAGCTCTATTCACAAAAAGAAAATTTACAAAAATAAATTCGTAACTGTTTGAATACCACTGAAAACTACTTCGGGAAATCTTAGAAAAAATTGTTAGTGAACGTGAATCCAAAGACTCCATTTAAGAAGTCAGTTCAAGCTTCACAAGAACCTGCATCCGATCCGCCCAATCGTAAATCGTATAGGGAGTGCTCACCACAAGTTAGCTACGCCGCCGCTAGAGCATCTTCTTCAGGGTGCACCCTCTTCCCCTGGTTTGTCGGAGTTCTTGCAGGATACCCCTGCATTGCCTCCATGTCTTCTCTTTGCCGAATTGTAGTAATGCTTCACTTTTGGTTGTTGTCATCTCTTTGCCCTTCTCAGGAATTTTTTTTTGGCTTCTGTGTTGCCCGCATGTGCGGACAACGGTACTGGCCCATGGTGGGCCGACTGCATGTCTCCCGGCGCGGACGGCGCAGGGAGCGCCTCACTGCGGCTGCTGCTTGGCGGCCGCTTGTGTGGCCGTCATCATTGCCTCTGCAACACGCTGCAGCGTGTCGGCAAGGTTTGCAACCTTGTCGATCGCCACAGACAGTGCAGAGACGGCTGCGACCAGGATTAATAGTTAGCTACGCATTTATGCGTTTATTCTGAAGTACGCTGAATATAATCTGGCTGCTGTCTTAAGCTATGGCATGTGATGTTTCTGGTTTTCATATCAGTTTTGTACATTACGAGAGCCGTTCGGCTTCAGCTAATGTAATCTACCACCATGTGATGTAACAAGTGAGTACGCCTACCTCACAAATATTTTTCTGTTATTAATATTTTGTTATGTATGTAAAAAATAATTTTTGTAACAGATTACATACATTTTTAGGGCCCACTCCTGAAGAAGATATTTTTAGAAATATCGAAACCTAGGTCAAGGGCTAAGTAAATCTTTGGTTTGCAACTCGTTGGCTGATTTTTTTCAACCTCTTCGATGAGGGTTATTAATCAACAGTGTACGACTTGCAAATGCCTAAGAGGGACCATCTGTATTCAGGGCAATTTTGCTAAGTGAGGACAAACTGAAGGAAAGAATACCAGAGAAGTTAAGGAGCGCCGGCCGGAGTGGCCGTGCGGTTCTAGGCGCTACAGTCTGGAGCCGACCGACCGCTGCGGTCGCAGGTTCGAATCCTGTCTCGGGCATGGATGTGTGTGATGTCCTTAAGTTAGTTAGGTTTAATTAGTTCTAAGTTCTAGGTGACTGATGACCTCAGATGTTAAGTCGCATAGTGCTCAGAGCCATTTGAACCATTTGAGCCAGTTAAGGGGCAAAAGGGTCGTATGGACGTATGACTAGAAATGCTTTCCACGGCAAATACAACTGCTTGAAGGTGTATATAAAAGGTCTTTGACCGTGTAGGATTCAACGATTGAAAGCACACATGGGAGCACACTAGAGAAGTGGAAAAGTTCTGTCTGTCTACTAGTATTTTAGCGGTATGGTGGCAGCGAACCAATTTTGTAAACCTCTGATCAAACGAAATCGTTTGGTGTCTGTCATGGTAACATGTTGTTCTTGTTGTGGTCTTCAGTCCTGAGACTGGTTTGATGCAGCTCTCCATGCTATTCTATCCTGTGCAAGCTTCTTCATCTCCCAGTACCTACCGCAACCTACATCCTTCTGAATCTGTTTAGTGTATTCATCTCTTGGTCTCCCACTACGATTTTTACCCTCCACGCTGCACTCCAATACTAAATTGGTGATCCCTTGATGCCTCAGAACGTGTCCTACCAACCGATCCCTTCTTCTAGTCAAGTTGTGCCACAAACTTCTCTTCTCCCCAATCCTATTCAATACTTCCTCATTAGTTATGTGATCTACCCATCTCATCTTCAGCATTCTTATGTAGCACCATATTGCAAAAGCTTCTATTCTCTTCTTGTCCAAACTATTTATCGTCCATGTTTCACTTCCATACATGGCTACACTCCATACAAATACTTTCAAAAATAACTTCCTGACACTTAAGAAACGCTTTCCTTGCCATTGCCAGTCTACATTTTATATCCTCTCTACTTCGACCATCATCAGTTATTTTGCTCCCCAAATAGCAAAACTCCTTTACTACTATAAGTGTCTCATTTCCTAATCTAATTCCCTCAGCATCACCCAACTTAATTCAACTACATTCCATTATCTTCGTTTTGCTTTTGTTGATGTTCATCTTATATCCTCCTCTCAATACACTATCCATTCCGTTCAACTGCTCTTCCAAGTCCTTTGCTGTCTCTGACAGAATTACAATGTCATCGGCGAACCTCAAAGTTTTTATTTCTTCTCCATGGATTTTAATACTTACTCCGAATTTTTCTTTTGTTTCCTTCACTGTTTGCTCAGTTTACAGATTGAATAACATCAGGGAGAGGCTACAACCCTGTCTCACTCCCTTCCCAACCACTGCTTCCCTTTCATGCCCCTCGACTCTTATAACTGCCATCTGGTTTCTGTACAAATTGTAAATAGCCTTTCGCTCCCTGTATTTTACCCCTGCCACCTTCAGAATGTGAAAGAGAGTATTCCAGTCAACATTGTCAAAAGCTTTCTCTAAGTCTACAAATGTTAGAAACGTAGGTTTGCCCTTCCTTAATCTAGCTTCCAAGATAAGTCGTAGGGTCAGTATTGCCTCACGTGTTCCAACAGTTCTACGGAATACAAACTGATCTTCCCCGAGGTCGGCTTCTACTAGTTTTTCCATTCGTCTGTAAAGAATTCGCGTTAGTATTTTGCAGCTGTGACTTATTAAACTGATAGTTCGGTAATTTTCACATCTGTCAACACCTGCTTTCTTTGGGATTGGAATTATTATACTCTTCTTGAAGTCTGAGGGTATTTCGCCTGTCTCATACATCTTGCTCACGAGATAGTAGAGTTTTGTCAGGACTGGCTCTCCCAAGGCCGTCAGTAGTTCTAATGCATTGTTGTCTACTCCGGGGGCCTTGTTTCGACTCAGGTCTTTCAGTGCTCTGTCAAACTCTTTACGCAGCATCGTATCTCGCATTTCATCTTCATCTACATCCTCTTCCATTTCCATAATATTGTCCTCAAGTACATCGCCCTTGTATAGACCCTCTATATACTCCTTCCACCTTTCTGCTTTCCCTTCTTTGCTTAGAACTGGGTTTCCACCTGAGCTCCAAAGGTCTCTTTAATTTTCCTGTAGGCAGTATCTATCTTACCCCTAGTGACACTCGCTTCTACATCCTTACATTTGTCCTCTAGCCACCCCTGCTTCGCCATTTTGCACTTCCTGTCGATCTCATTTTTGAGACGTTTGTATTCCTTTTTGCCTGCTTCATTTACTGCATTTTTATATTTTCTCCTTTCATCAATTAAATTCAATATATCTTCTGTTACCCAAGGATTTCTACTAGCCCTCGTCTTTTTACCTACTTGATCCTCTGCTGCCTTCACTACTTCATCCCTCAGAGCTACCCATTCTTCTTCTATTGTATTTCTTTCCCCCATTCCTGTAAATTGTTCCCTTATGCTCTCCCTGAAACTCTGTACAACCTCTGGTTTAGTCAGTTTATCCAGGTCCCACCTCCTTAAATTCCCACCTTTTTGCAGTTTCTTCAGTTTTAATCTACAGATCATAACCAATAGATTGTGGTCAGAATCCACATCTGCTCCTGGAAATGTCTTACAGTTTAAAACCTGGTTCCTAAATCTCTGTCTTACCATTATATAATCTGTCTGATACCTTCTAGTATCTCCAGGATTCTTCCATGTATACCACCACCTTCTTTTATGATTCTTGAACCACGTGTTAGCTATGATTAAGTTATGCTCTGTGCAAAATTCTACTAGGCGGCTTCCTCTTTCATTTCTTAGCCCCTATCCATATTCACCTACTATGTTTCCTTCTCTCCCTTTTCCTACTACGGAATTCCAGTCACCCATGACTATTAAATTTTCGTCACCCTTCACAATTTGAATAATTTCTTTTATTTCATCATACATTTCTTCAATTTCGTCCTCATCTGCAGAGCTAGTTGGCATATAAACTTGTATTACTGTAGTAGACGTGGGCTTCGTATCTATCTTTGCCACAATAATGCGTTCACTATGCTGTTTGTAGTAGTTTACCCGCATTCCTATTTTCCTATTCATTATTAAACCTACTCCTGCATTACCCCTATTTGATTTTGTGATTATAACCCTGTAGTCACCTGACCAGAAGTCTTGTTCCTCCTGCCACCGAACTACACTGATTCCCACTATATTTAACTTTAACCTATCCATTTCCCTTTTTAAATTTTCTAACCTACCTGCCCGATTAAGGGATCTGACATTCCACGCTCCGATCCGTAGAACGCCAGTTTTCTTTCTCCTGATAACGTCCTCTTGAGTAGTCCCCGCCCGGAGATCCGAATGGGGGACTATTTTACCTCCGGAATATTTCACCCAAGAGGACGCCATCATCATTTAACCATACAGTACCATACTGTTGGATTTTTATTTCAGCATTTTTCAAGCGATTCTTGTTTTTGATGTTTTTAGCTCTTTCAACCCTTTTCAGTACAGTTCCATCAAAACATGATAAACACAATTTGTATGCATCCGGAATCGCCAGTTTGTGAGGGACGTCGTCTGGATACGTTGATCTGTCTGCGTTGTTACCCACCAACATAGTTCAATTTACATATTTAATAATTTGAAACATTAGACATGTTGCAATTCTGATGTAGGGTTTATCTGACGCCATGGGGGCGACGTCACTAGGCCGTAGGATAAAACCAGCAGCGTTAGCAGAAGAGAGGTTGTTTTTTGCAGTAGCACTAACGTGAGAGGTTCTCGTTGTGAGGGTTTTAGCAGATGTGCATATCAGATTACCTTCCATTCGGAAAGTTGGTGCACTCCGTTGTTGTGTCTTATAAATTATAGAGAGTAGCAATCAATCGTCCTTTTTTTTTAGATTTTATTACGCAAATCACAAGTTCGTCTAGTGGCTAGCCATTCTCAATGCACTATTTTCTAATCTCGATCCATGTAAGTCCCTGTTTGTGTATAGAAAGAAATGTGACTGAATCCAGAACAAAAGGGACTTACATGCATCGAAAACAGAAAATAGTGCATTGAGATTGGCTAGCCACTAACCGAAATCTGGATTTGCGTAATAAAATCTAAAAAAGGACGACTGATTGCTGCACTCTATAATTTATAATATGTGCATGTGGTTATAAGATGGCAGTGCATTGTTTTTGCATATGGTGAAGGCAGCAGCACTGACTCACAAGTCGTTTAGTGCGTCGATGTCATGTTCTGAACAGTCAGAACTAAACCAAGATTATTCTGTGTGTTTGTATATGTCAGTGTGTGTGAGTGAGAGAGAGAGGGGGGAGGGAGGGAGGAAGAGAGATTGTGAGTGTGTACATTCCACATATCCTACTAAACAATTAGATCTTTTCAAACCAACTGGGAACACATGCTCCTTATTATCTGGGATGAAGTACTGCAGGAGTAAGGACCATCTAGCTCCCATACAGGTGGAGTGGGGATGTAAAGGGATTGTTAACCTCTGACATCTACATTGCCCTGCGCAACAGGTATGTTATGTGGGTAGTATCACAGTATATTCCAGGGGGTATCTGTATAGACTGGCATAAGAGATGAACAGAGAGATGGAAGTGGAGGGAAGTGATGGACAGATAGCAGTGGGAAGATGAGATAGACAAAGAGGACAAAGGTGGGTGTGAGCAGGGAGAAGGGGAAGGAGAGGATGGACAGAGAGAGAATCGGGAGGATGAGACAGAGAGAGGGAGAGGAGGAGCTGTACAAAGGTGTGGGGGCGGAGAAGATGGCCCAAGTGAAGGGGGAGATGAGGAAATGGAAAAGAACACTGAGGTGGAGATGGGCAGGAGAAGTGGGAGGAGAGGATGGATACAGAGAGGGGAGCAGGAGTGATACAGAGAGACTGCAAAGATGGGGAGGTGTAGAAGGCAGGTGGAAAATGGAGAGACATAGTGGATCTGTGCAAATGAAGAGGGAGAGGAGAGATGGACAGAGAGAAGGGAAAAAGATGGCCAGAGAGAGAGAAGGGATGAGAAATGGACTGTAATAGGGGAGAGGACGAGGTGGACAGAGTGAGGACACAGGAGGAGATGGATTTATAAAAGATTGGAATAAATAAATAACCAGACAATGTGTGGGTTATGAGCTAGTTATTTATTAAGGTTGTAGATCTTCTCAGATATACATAAGAAGCTGTGGACCTACACTCTGGACCACAAAAGACTGCAAGGTAAGTATATGCACAGGAGTTGTGGATATACAATACTAGTGATGGCGCGAGTTAGATAGAGCTCAAGGTTAGCTGGATCCAAGGTGGGTCTAAAATATTTGCTGATAGGTCTAAAATAACAGATCGACCATGTGTGGAGCACCTTCTGTTGGCCTCATCTCCAAGCAGGTGAGTCATAATCTCTGTCAGAACAGTTATCTTTTCTCTATTGCAACAAAAAGTGCATTTCCGAATGATAAGGAACATTTCCTTTCTACCAATTTCACTGGAGAAACCAGTATTTTTGAAATGCTTATTTCAAAGCAACTCAATTCCTGCACTGTCATGTGAAATATTTAACAATTTGAGGTAATAAGGTAATTTTTTATTTCGTCTGTCTCTGGTGCTTTGATATAAAACTGCTACTGAGGTTACCGGTTTCGGGCTGACACGCCCATTCTCAGTCCACACACCTAAGATTACGAAGTAAATGTCGTACAGTAATGTGTACATACAGTATGCATGTCCGTATTACAGGTACTTATATGCTTATAGATAACCTTTTATTAATCGCGACTATTTACACAATATAGTGCCAGAATGCATGGACAGCACCTTTACAGAAAGTTATACTTTCGACAATAAGTATTCTCAGTGATATTAGCCTGTGTGTCAGTTGCTCCTGACTACTACTAGTAAGATATCAGTTTGGTTTAAGTCAGTTAGGTGCAAAAGACACATGGGCTAATATCATTGAGGATACTTATTGCCTAAAGTTTACCTTTCTGTACAAAATCTGTTAGTGCTTTTTGGCACCATAGTATGTGAGCAGTTACGATTAATACCAATCTATGTCTGTAAGCATGTAAGCACATGTAACATGGACATCCATACTGTATGTGCACATTATTGTACGACATGTACTTTCTAATTGTAGGTGTGTAATTGTAGGTGTGTTATTTTAGGTGGGTAGATGGAGAATAGGCGTGTCAGCCCAAAACCGATAACCACTGCAGAAATTTTATGTCAATACAACTGAAACGGACGACACAAAAAATTATCCAATTTCCTCTGTGCTGAACAATTGCGACTGACCATCCCACTGCAGCATTCCTCGAATAAGAAAATTTAACTATTCACTCACGACAACAATGCAAATGGTTCAAATGGCTCTGAGCACTATGGGACTCAACTGCTGAGGTCATTAGTCCCCTAGAACTTAGAACTAGTTAAACCTAACTAACCTAAGGACATCACAAACATCCATGCCCGAGGCAGGATTCGAACCTGCGACCGTAGCGATCTTGCGGTTCCAGACTGCAGCGCCTTTAACCGCACGGCCACTTCGGCCGGCACAAAAATGCAGATACAATTGGCAGATACAGTAAAAACATTCCACAACAGAAACTTGCTGGCAGGTCAAAACTGTGTGCCAGACCGAGACTGGAACTCGGGACCTTTGCCTTTCACAGGCAAGTGCTCTACCATCTGAGCTACCCAAGCACGACTCACGCCCCGTCCTCACAGCTGTACTTCTATAAGTACCTCGTCTCCTACCTTCCAAACTTCACAGAAGCTCTTCTGCGAACCTTGCAGAACTAGCACTCCTGGAAGAAAGGATATTGCTAGTTCTGCAAGGTTCGCAGGAGAGCTTCTGTAAAGTTTGGAAGGTGGGAGACGAGGTATTGGCAGAAGTAAAGCTGTGAGGACAGAGCGTGAGTCGTGCTTGGGTAGCTCAGATGGTAGAGCACTTGCTCGCGAAAGGCAAAGGTCCAGAGTTCGAGTCTCTTTCTGGCACACAGTTTTAATCTGCCAGGAAGTTTCATATCAGCGCACACTCCGCTGCAGAGTGAAAATCTCGTTCCCCAACAGGTCTGACAATAACTAATCAACCTTATATGGATAGTGCATTTTTTTTCTCCTGATCTCAAAGCAGAGCAGTTATACTCTCACCCTCAAAATACATTAGTGTTTACTACAGACTTTCTATTTAGGATAAAGTACTGTGGATGTAAGGCACCCCCTGTACCCTGTTCGTGAAGGGGGGGGGGGGAGGGGGGGAGGAAGGTCATAACCTGTAACCATCAATTTTAACCAGACTAGGTACATACACGACTGTGGGAAAATGCTGTTGAGGCAAGACTGTTCTAGCACTGCTAGGGGTGAGGCGAAGAGATAGAAACTCTACCAGACTTCTTATATACAAGACAAGATATTAAGTCGTATGTACAAAAAAAGACTACAAGACTAAAAGACTTGTATTATGTTGAACTGAAAAGGCTTCAAGCGTTCTAGTTATGTTTTATGTGTATCCCATTCTACAGGCACCCTCATCCCTCATCATACAGGCATCCTCATCCCTCATCACGCAGCACAGTAACCAAGAAAGCTATTGATTCGACGACAATGAAGTTTGGTTTCAATTATTTTTAAATGTCACTTCCCCTCACCTCCGCCACACTGTAATAGTGTTAGTGGTGTCGCATATATACAGCATGTCAGAACTATAAGTGCAGTTATTTCTATTTTGACTGAGGACAGTATACAGAACAAACATTGCAGCAGTATTTATTTCATTTACTGACTAATAATTACAGCTTTTATGAGCTGTATGTTTCTAGGTTGGTTAGTCACAAACAAGACCCTAACGTCTGTTTTTCCCTGTGCAGTTGGTCAGGTATCAACGTATGGACACATAGACGCAAAACGGATAGTCTGCAATGACAGGTGTAGTCCATTTTGTGGTGCGGCTATGACAGCGTTGGAAATGTCAGATAGTAAATTATGTTATGTGTTTGCAGGAATACCGTTAGATGCAGAAAAAAATGCTAATACACTGAAGTGGGTACATATAAGGTACCACTTATCTCAATATCTGTACCTTTACCCCTAACATCCTGAATATATACAGGGTGTAACAGGTATAAGTGCAGATACTTCAGTAACTGAGTAAAATGTACTGAAAAACATTACATAAGTATTTATGTCATTTGAAGACTAATAATTATAGATATTAGGAGTACTAGATTTTAGGTTGGTTAGTACCTCCAAGTACATGGTGCAAGAGCCAGCCATTAATGTTTATTTTCCCCTGGACAGCAAATTAGGTGTTGACAAGCGGATGCATGAATGCTAGGCAGTTAGTCTATACTGACAGGCGTAGGTGTGAAGAACAAACAACCTAAGGTACCACATACAAAAATATCTGCACTTATATCCTTACACAGGTGATCAAAAAGTCAGTATAAATTTGAAAACTTAATAAACCACGGAATAATGTAGATAGAGAGGCAAAAATTGACACACATGCTTGGAATGACATGGGGTTTTATTAGAACCAAAAAAAAGCAACGAAGTATTGCTAGACGCGTGAAAGATCTCTTGCGCGCGTCGTTTGGTGATGATCGTGTGCTCAGATGCCACTTTCGTCATGCTTGGCCTCCCAAGTCCCCAGACCTCAGTACGTGCGATTATTGGCTTTGGGGTTACCTGAAGTAGCAAGTGTACCGTTATCGACCGACATCTCTAGGGATGCTGAAAGACAACATCCGACGCCAATGACTCACCATAACTCCGGACATGCTTTACAGTGCTCTTCACAACATTATTCCTCGACTACAGCTATTACTGAGGAATGATGGTGGACATATTGAACATTTCCTGTAAAGAACATCATCTTTGCTTTGTCTTACTTTGTTATGCTAATTGTTGCTATTCTGATCAGATGAAGCGCCATCTGTCGGACATTTTTTGAACGTTTGTATTTTTTTTCTAATAAAACCCCATGTCATTCTAAGCATGTGTCAATTTGTACCTATCTATCTACATTATTCCATGATTTGTTCAGTTTTCAAATTTATACTGAAGGATATGCACTACTGGCCATTAAAATTGCTACACCAAGAAGAAATGCAGATGATAAACGGATATTCATCTACATCTACATCTACATCTATACTCCGCGAGCCACCTTACGGTGTGTGGCGGAGGGTACTTATTGTACCACTATCTGATCCCCCCTTCCCTGTTCCATTCACGAATTGTGCGTGGAAAGAACGACTGCTTGTAAGTCTCCGTATTTGCTCTAATTTCTCGGATCTTTTCGTTGTGATCATTACGCGAGATATATGTGGGCGGTAGTAATATGTTGCCCATCTCTTCCCGGAATGTGCTCTCTCGTAATTTCGATAATAAACCTCTCCGTATTGCGTAACGCCTTTCTTGAAGTGTCCGCCACTGGAGCTTGTTCAGCATCTCCGTAACGCTCTCGCGCTGACTAAATGTCCCCATGACGAATCGCGCTGCTTTTCGCTGGATCATGTCTATCTCTTCTATTAATCCAACCTGGTAAGGGTCCCATACTGATGAGCAATACTCAAGAATCGGACGAACAAGCGTTTTGTAAGCTACTTCTTTCGTCGATGAGTCACATTTTCTTAGAATTCTTCCTATGAATCTCAACCTGGCGCCTGCTTTTCCCACTATTTGTTTTATGTGATCATTCCACTTCAGATCGCTCCGGATAGTAACTCCTAAGTATTTTACGGTTGTTACCGCTTCCAATGATTTACCACCTATGGCATAATCGTACTGGAATGGATTTCTGCCCCTATGTATGCGCATTATATTACATTTATCTACGTTTAGGGAAAGCTGCCAGCTGTCGCACCATGCATTAATCCTCTGCAGGTCCTCCTGGAGTACGTACGAGTCTTCTGATGTTGCTACTTTCTTGTAGACAACCGTGTCATCTGCAAATAGCCTCACGGAGCTACCGATGTTGTCAACTAAGTCATTTATGTATATTGTAAACAATAAAGGTCCTATCACGCTTCCCTGCGGTACTCCCGAAATTACCTCTACATCTGCAGATTTTGAACCGTTAAGAATGACATGTTGTGTTCTTTCTTCTAGGAAATCCTGAATCCAATCACAAACCTGGTCCGATATTCCGTAAGCTCGTATTTTTTTCACTAAACGTAAGTGCGGAACCGTATCAAATGCCTTCCTGAAGTCCAGGAATACGGCATCAATCTGCTCGCCAGTGTCTACGGCACTGTGAATTTCTTGGGCAAATAGGGCGAGCTGAGTTTCACATGATCTCTCATTGCACAAATATATTATACTAAAACTGACATGTGATTACATTTTCACGCAATTTGGGTGCCTAGATCCTGACAAATCAATACCCAGAACAACCACTTCTGGCCGTAATAACGGCCTTCATAGGCCTGGGCATTGAGTCAAACAGAGCTTGGAAGCCGTGTACAGGTACAGCTGCCCATGCAGCTTCAACGCGATATCACAGTTTATCAAGAGTAGTGACTGGCGTATTGTGACGAGCCAGTTGCTCGGTCACCATTGACCAGACGTTTTCAATTGGTGAGAGATCTGGAGAATGTGCTGGCCAGGCCAGCAGTCGAATATTTTCTGTATCCAGAAGGCCTGTACACGACCTGCAACATGCGGTCGTGCATTATCCTGCTGAAATGTATGGTTTCGCAGGGATCGAATGAAGAGTAGAGCCACGGGTCATAACACATCTGAAATGTAACGTCCACTGTTCAAAGTGTCGCCAGTACGAACAAGAGGTGGCCGAGACGTGTAACCAATGGCACCCCATACCATCACGCCGGGTCATACACGAGTATGGCGATGACGAATACACGCTTCCAATGTGCGTTCACCGCGATGTTGCCAAACACGGATGCGACCATCATGATGCTGTAAACAGAACCTGGATTCATCCGGAAAAATGACATTTTGCCATTCGTGCACCCAGGTTCGTCGTTGAGTACACCATCGCAGGCGCTCCTGTCTGTAATGCAGCGTCAAGGGTAACCGCAGACATGGTCTCCGAGCTGATAGTCCATGCTGCTGCAAACGACGTCGAACTGTTCGTGCAGATGGTTGTTGTCTTGCAAACGTCCCCATCTGTTGACTCAGGGGTCGAGACGCGGCTGCACGATCCGTTACAGCCATGTGGATGAGATGCCTGTTATCTTGACTGCTAGTGATACGAGTCCGTTGGGATCCATCACGGCGTTCCGTATTACCCTCCTGACCTCAGCGATTCCTCATTCTGCTAACAGTCATTGGATCTCGACCAACGCGAGCAGCAATGTCGCGATACGATAAACCGGAATCGCGATAGGCTACTATCCGACCTTTATCAAAGTCGGAAACGCGATGGTATGCATTTCTCCTCCTTACACGAGGCATCACTACAACGTTTCACCAGGCAACGCCGGTCAACTGCTGTTTGTGTATGAGAAATCGGTTGGAAACTTTCCTCATGTCAGTCCGTTGTAGGTGTCGCCACCGGCGCCAACCTTTTGTGAATGCTCTGAAGAGCTAATCATTCGCATATCACAACATTTTTTTCCTGTCGGTTAAATTTCGCGCCTGTAGCACGTCATCTTCGTGGTCTAGCAATTTTAATGGCCAGTAGTGTATATATGCAGTGTAAGGATATATATATATATATATATATATATATATATATATATATATGTGTGTGTGTGTGTGTGTGTGTGTGTGTGTGTGTGTGTGAGTGTGTGTGTGTGTGTGTGTGTGTGTGTGTGTGTGTGTGTGTGTGTGTGTGACTATTATAATATTTTTATTTCTGTCATTATTATTATTATTATTATTGTTATTATTATTTTCATTGCAGTCATAAATGAAAATATTGGTAGAGTACTGATGGGAAACCGACCCCTGTTAATGAACAGGGAGCTGTTCATCGCAGATAATGCTGGAAAATGTGATTTCGATGCACCGATCAGCTGCTGTCACTTGTCTGCACTTGTGCATGTCTCCCATGCTCTGTCCCAAGTACTTAACTGTGTCATTCCATTTGAGTGTGTCAGAGGAGTAGTGTTTAGCGACCAGCTGAATGAACACGAAATAATGCTCACGATTCAACAGCGTGTGTTCATTGTCGAGTATTATGCGAAGCACAATTCGTGGAAAACGTGTGCAGAACTGTTTGTGCGGGAGTTTAATGCTGTATGTATTTTCACAAAACCTCCAGCAATGTCTGCAATGCAAAACTTAATGACCAAGTGGCATGAAACGGGCTCTGTGGCTAATAATAACGGTAACTACGCAAAAAGAGTACAGCAAAGCTTGGAACAAAGTCCGACGAAATCTCAACCCCGTTTATCTGTCCAACTGGGAATTTAGAGATAGTCATGTCGAAACGTTATCGAAAAGGACCTGTATCTGAATCTTACAGATTTATCTTTGCGCATAAGTTGAAGCGCCCAGACGAGCTTTCGTGTTTTGAGTTCTGCCGATGGTTTCTGAGTGAAGTGGAATCAGAACCATTGGATCCCCAGTTTTTCATGTTTCAGATGAGGCTTGATTCAGCTAGTCATGTTATATAAATTCATAGAACATGCGCCATTATTCATCAGAGACTCGCTGTCAGTACTACTACGAAGAGGCGTTACGTAATCTCAAGACGGCTTTTTTTCCCGCTCTGTCTGGTGTCTGCATCGTAATGCGATTGTTTCACCAAACTGTTAATGGTAGCCTGTACGTCAAGAAATGTTTACTCCATATGGGGCACAGCTCACACAATATGAACGGCTGTGTGGATATTTTCAGTAAGACGAAGCAACAGCACTCTCGGCCCCTACAATCAGCAGAGGCAGTGTAATCTCCTGGCTACATTGCCTGACCTCTCTCCCTGTTACTTTTATGTGTGGGGCAAATTGAAGGGTCAGTTGTACTCAAAACAAACCCACACAATGGAAGAGCTACAGCATTACACTGAAAACGCTATTTCTGTTATCCCTCAAGCAGAGCTTGAGATGTTGTATTTTCACATCGCCACATCTCTTCACATAAAACACTGATTTAAGTAATGGAAGAGGCCTAGAACCAAATATTTGCCAATGTATAATATTTAACTACGCATTGTAATGATGTATTTTGACGATTTACAAAGAGAAATGAATCCAGCGCTACCGACACCCCAAAGAAACTACAGACTAATTCAGCACGCATGTAAAAACATCGATATTAAAGACAGACTCTGAAGACATTTGAATATTACAAAAAAACAAGCGCGCAACCCATCGCCCACTGCTGGACGATATCACTCTCTTTCTATCTCCTGTATAATACGGACGCAACATAACATAGGCGTCATTATAAGATTTGTAATTTGTTTAAATCTGTCGAGAAATACTGTTGTTTTGTTGCTTGCGAGACTACTATGTGTGAAAAACAGAGTAGTTAATGAATGGACATTTCTTCGTGATTTATAAACTTTCATGGACATAATAAACCACTCAGGCTCTGTCATTGTTATTGACGTAAGTGTTAACGTGTTATGTGTGTTTCAAATCCAAGCTCGTAATTATAGTGTCAATTACTCTAAATTTGTGTTTGCTTTAGTTGTTGGACAACCTTAATCATTTACTTTCTATGTGCGAAGTTTTTTTCACAGAGCCAACCGTGTCCGAGGTGTCAATGTGTGGACAGAACAGTCGAGGCCGACGTTAACGTACTACTTTTATTCTCCCCCTTGTAGTATTCTTCAAACTCTGTTGTGAACTGGCCCTAAGGTACATTTTCAGTGCGAGTGACGTCCGGGAATTTCTTAGCAAATTTCACTTCTCAAATCGTACACCGCTCGCACAAAGCGTCGCTGTTCCACAATGGTACGTGGCACTTTCTAAACGGGAAAGGGAGCCACGCAAGTATATGTTGCTTCCCCTTCTCAGTCTGATGCTTAATAATAATAATATTTCCTTACATCAGAAGCTGAATCGAGCACAGCCCTGCTTCGACATCAATGGAGGCCATTTCCAGCAACTTTTGCGATGTTCATTAACAAGGGTCAATCCCGCGGCAATCTTTAACCTGTAATCTGACTGGATGGAGTAGAATTGGTGTCAGTGATGAGTCCTACTTCGACCTGAACCCCAATAGCCAGCGAAGACGTGTCTGGAGACGCCCCAGACAACTGTGGGGTACCAACGTGAATGTCGCCCACCTTACGGCCCTACAGCCGGGGGTGATGGTCTGGGGTGCTGTTTCTTTTCATAACAGGACCCCTTTTGTTATCATCTGCGGCGTCCTTACAGCGCAGCGATACGTCGACAATATTCCACGCCCCTTTTTGTTACCCTTCATGGCAGGCCAACCTGAGCTTACATTTCAGCAAGATTACACCCGTCCGCATAGGTGACAGTTTCTACTGGTTGCGTTGGCGCTTGCCAAACCCTACCTCGGCCAGCATTATGCACAGCGCGCTCCAACCAGCTACGAATTGTGACGATCTAAACGCCAATTGGACAAAATTTGTTGCAATATCCCTCCATAGGATATCCAACAACTCAGTCAAGCATAATAACTGCTTACATATTGGCCATAGGTCGTCCAACGCGCTATTGATTTGTTCAAAGCTCTCGCTCTTAAATAAATCCTTTTTTTTTAAATTGTAATTATTTGTTTGCCTGTATCTGTATCTAATCCCCACCCGTTTCCGTCTCATTTGGACAGTTACACTGTGGTGCGTCCCTTTTTTTTATTTTTTTTTGTCTTAAAGTATATATACCCCCTGTCCAAAAAAGGCGATACTGCTTTTATTCCTGGCATATAAGCAACATCAGCGCAGTACGTACGGTGAGATCTTGAACTAACAACTGCTAACAACAGGTATGCATTCGACCAGTCAGTTGTGAGCAGGCAGTGTTACGTAGTGCACGTGGGGCCATCGTGCGTCAACACTGTTGTGTCAAAAATCACAGTGGAGCAACATCTCTAAATCAAGTGTTGAAGACATTCTTTAGAATGTTTTAAAGAAGAGAGAAGTGTGGTCAAAGTTTTGTCCCATTCACCTTGATTCCCGAACAAATACAACCATGCGTGAATGCCTGCCGCGACGTGACTGAAATCCAAAATGTGGACAGTTCTTTTCCGAAAGAACTCATCTGGTATGAGTCTTGGTGTTATCAATACAAATCTACCAAAAATCGACAAACATACAAAAACTGACTTGAAAGATCAACGCAAAACCGAAATTCAGGCCAATGTGCCAGGCGAGTTACGGGGACCACGCCCTGCCTATCTAACCCATGTTAATTTGGTCAAGTATTTGATCCATTTCTGAAAAAACAATTTGATGCAGGACCTTAATATTTTTACTATACTGTACTAAAATCTACTTTATCCATTTTAAAGTTTTTAACAAAATCCTTTTTTAAATTTATTAACAAAAACTAAAGTTTTTCTGCAGAAAATATTTTTTTATGAATTTCCTAATGGGGGAATATTAGTGAATGTAGTACCAGAGGTTGCTTTTTATGTTCTGCAGAGTCTGAAAATTTCATTCATTTATCTGTGGTAGTTTCTGATATAATAGGGCACATGTACTGAAAATTTAGTTGGTGGGACATTGACTTTAAAGAACAAAGTTTTGAAATTTGTTACTTACAATGAATTAGAACTGTCCTGCTGCATATGATGGTCCTTCTTTGGCCTCTATCAGGTCTTCCAGCTTCTTTTCACCTTCCTGGATGTTTGTCTTTCTTCTTGGCCATATTAGATGCAGACCTGTCTGCATCGGCTATCCTCATTTTGTAGCATTGTTGCAGCCCAGTGATCATATTTTCACCAGGATTAGTTCCCAGCTTTTTCAGTACCAAACACTTTCCAACATTATCACAATTGAATGTAATAACAGCATCATGAAGTCCTAGTTTCATTGTGTGCATGCCTACAAATACAGTTTTAGGAAGGCGGTTTCAAATTATGCTGTTGAAACATTCATTTGGGTTCTGTGTCTGCCCATGCAGACATTTCCTTAGAAGGTCAGGATGAGTCAAGTCTCTGAAAATAGGTTTAATTGCTGTAATAATAGGAGCAGGAAGACAATGCTGGTGAGAATAAGCTCGTCCTGTTGCCTGAGACCTGTTGTATTTGCACCACGTCTTGTACAGAAAGCTTTCTAAACTTGTTTCCTCTAAATTGTCGTTTTTTGAAAATGTCTTTACGTTTCGTCTTCTTCAATAAACACAACAAAACACACGTAAACAAGCACTGCAAACGTTAAGTATAACAGCTACTCTCAACCACACTTCAACAAAGCTAACCGCGCGTTTGAAAGCGTGTTGTTTACAAACAGCAGAAACAAAAGAATACTGACCGTTGCATTCCAAGGATGGCCAACACACTCGGAAGTAAAAAAAAAAATCCCCATCGTTCAATGTAGGGGATATAAAGATCTAAAATATACGCAGAAAAGTGGGTGACAGAAAAGTGGGCGTGGCAGATAAACACACGTGGTAGGAAAATGCTCTTTAAATGCTCGAAAAAAAAATTATTCAGCAAATTCCTTTTCAGAGTACTTAAATAAGACCTTAATCTATAGAAATATGATGAAAACCGAAAATCGATTTTTTCCGACCTGAACCACGGTGTGGTCCTCTTAAACGACTTCCCAAAGATGAACTTTTCCAACAGTTTCACATGGTTGTATGAACGTTTTGGCATTGTACTCGAGTGGGGCGGGGAGGCGGCGGCGAAGAGGGGGGTGGGTGGACAGAATGTGTTGAAAAGCTGCAGGATTGAAACCACCATCTTAACTGTTCTTTATGTCTTATCAGATATTTGGAAATTCGTTTTTGCGGGGTGTAGCTGGAGTCAGCCCAAACAAACAGGCGCTACTGTTCATTACGTCTTTCATTGTCTGCGGAAAACATTGGCTGGTTTCAAGGTACAAACAAAACGATTTTTGAAGCGGAGTTTTGTGTACCCATTCGATAGAGTGGTCGCAAATGAGTCTAGTTCGAAAGTCGTTTTATCGATGTGTATCAACAGTGACAGTAAAACACGAAGAATTATCAATACTCCGGCGGCGACAGAACCAGTACGGCCCACGCTGACTACTACTACCATAAAACAGCGCAGCTCAGACAATACATTTATTTATTAATCAAAAAAATTTTGAGTGCTTTCTACACTCACATATTTCCTGTACCCCTGCGACACCCCGTAAAACAAAATAACAGGCGAAACGCTCGCTGTACGTGAGAGAGAAGCAGTCGAGGTCTGTAAGAAGGTGAGGGAAGACGTAACTTGGAATGTCGGGAACGAGGCTGGAGATACAGAAGCTCCAAATGGGCGCTGCCAAACCGTAAGCGCCGGACCAGCAAGGAACACGGCTCCTAATTGAGTCTCACTCACCCGCAGCCGGGACAGCGCTTCGGCCGAAAACATCCGCGTCCATCGTCACGAGGCAGTCCGCGGCCGGCCAAACTAGTTCCACTTTGCTCCTGTACGGGAGTCGTTCACTTATTGTAGTCTTCAGTGTATTTGACTAACATAACGTAGTAAGCTATACTAGAGGTCGAATATGCTTCGGTACGAAGAGTACACCGTGTGTGCCCCAAGAATCCTTACTGGGACCTCTACACTGATGTGTCAAAAGTCATCTCCTAATAGCCGGCCGCTGTGGCAGAGCGGTTCTAGGCGCTTCACTCCGGAACAGCGCGCCTGTTAAGGTCGCAGGTTCGAATCCAGCCTCGGGCATGGATGTGTGTGTGATGTCCTTAGGTTAGTTAGGTTTAAGTACACTACTGGCCATTAAAACTGTTACACCACGAAGATGGCGTGCTACAGACGCGAAATTTAACCAACAGGATGAAGATGCTGCGATATGCAAATGATTAGCTTTTCAGAGCATTCACACAAGGTTGGCGCCGGTGGCGACACCTACAACGTGCTGACATGAGGAAAGTTTCCAACCGATTTCTCATACACAGACAGCAGTTGACCGGCGTTGCCTGGTGAAACGTTGTTGTGATGCCTCGTGTAAGGAGGAGAAATGCGTACCATCACGTTTCCGACTTTGATGAAGGTCGGATTGTAACCTATCGCGATTGCGGTATATCATATTGCGACATTGCTGCTCGCGTTGGTCGAGATCCAATGACTGTTAGCAGAATATGGAATCAGTGGGTTCAAGAAGGTAATACGGAACGCCGTGCTGGATCTCAACGGCCTCGTATCACTAGCAGTCGAGATGAAAGGCATCTTATCCACATGGCTGTACCGGATCGTGCCGCCACGTCTCGATCCCTGAGTCGATGGGGACGTTTTCAAGACAACAACTATCTGCACGAACAGCTCGACGACGTTTGCAGCAGCATGGACTATCAGCTCGGAGACCATGGCTGCGGTTACCATTGACGCTGCATCACAGACAGGAGTGCCTGCGATGGTGTACTCAACGACGAACCGGGGTGCTCGAATGGCAAAATGTCATTTTTTCGGGTGAATCCAGGTTCTGTTTACAGCATCATGATGGTCGCATCCCTGTTTGGCGACATCGCGGTGAACGCACATTGGAAGCGTGTATTCGTCATCGCCACACTGGCGTATGACCCGGCGTGATGGTATGGGGTGCCATTGGTTACACGTCTCGGTCACCTCTTGTTCGCATTGACGGCACTTTGAACAGTGGACGTTACATTTCAGATGTGTGGCTCTACCCTTCATTCGGTCCCTGCGAAACCATACATTTCAGCAGGATAATGCACGACCGCATGTTGCAAGTCCCGTACGGGCCTTTGTGGATACAGAAAATGTTCTACTGTTGCCCTGGCCAGCGCATTCTCCAGCTCTCTCACCAGTTGAAAACTTCTAGTCAATGGTGGCCGAGCAACTGGCTCGTCACAATGCGCCAGTCACTACTCTTGATGAACTGTGGTATCGTGTTGAAGTTGCATGGACAGCTGTATCTGTACACGCCATCCAAAGTCTGTTTGACTCAATGCCCAGGCGTATCAAGGCCGTTATTACGGCCAGATGTTGTTGTTCTGGGTACTGATTTGTCAGGATCTATGCACCCAAATTGCGTGAAAATGTAATCACATGTCAGTCCTAGTGTAATATATTTGTCCAATGAATACCCGTTTATCATATGCATTTCTTCTTGGTGTACCAATTTTAATGGCCAGTAGTGTAGTTTCTAAGTCTAGGGGACTGATGACCTCAGATGTTAAGTCCCATAGTGCTCAGAGCCATTTGAACCATACCTCCTAATATCGTGTCCGTCCTCCTTTTTCCTGGCGTGTGCATTAGCCCGACGTGGCATGGGCTCAACAAGTCATTGGAAGTCCTCTGCGGGAATATCGAGCTTTGCTGCTCTACAGCCGTCCATAATTGCGAAAGCGTTGCCGGTGCAAGATTTTGTGCACGAACAGACCTTTCGATTATATCCCACGAATGTTTGATGCGATTCAAGTCTCGCCATCTCGACAGCCAAATCATTCGCTCGAAATGTCCAGAATGTTCTTTAAACCAATAGCAAATTATTGTGATCCGGTGACATGGGCGTTGTCGTCCATAAAAATGCCACCGTTGAATAGCAGCTAATAGTGTGCATGTAGGTGAACATAACCGTTTCCAGTCAATGATCGATTCAGTTTGACCAGAGAACCTAGACCATTTCATGCAAACACATCCCACACAATTATGGGCCACTACCAGCTTGAGTGCCTTGGGTCCATAGCTTCGTGCAGTCTGCGCCACACTCGAATCGTTCCATCGGCTCTTACCAACTGAAATCGGGATTCCTCTGACCAGACCACAGTTTGCGAGTCGTCTAGGGTCCAACCGATATGGTCAAGAGCCCCGGAGAGGTGCTGTTAGCAAAGGCACTCGCGTCGGTCGTCTGCTGCCATAGCCCATTAAAGGCCAATTTCGCTGCACTCTCTTAACAGATATGTTCGTCGTACAGTCCACATCGATATCTGCGGTTATTTCCCGCACTGGTGCTTGTCTGTTAATACTGACAACTCTATGCAAACGCCGCTGCTCTAGGTCGTTAAGAGAATCCCGTCAGCCATTGCGTTGTCCGCTATGAGAGATAATGCCTGAAATTTGGTATTCTCGGAACAATCTTGACACTGTAGATCTAGAAATATTGAATTCTCTGACAATTTCCGAAATGGAATGTCCCACGCGTCTAGCTCCAACTACCATTCCGCATTCAAATCTGTTAATTCTCGTCGTGCGGCCATAATCACGTCGGAAACCTTTTCATATGAATCACCTGAGTAGAAATGACAGCTCCGCCAACAAACCACCCCTTCATACATTGCGTACGCGATACTACCGCTATTGCCGGCCGGTGTGGCCGAGCGGTTCTAGGCGCTTCAGTCTGGAACTGCGTGACCGCTACGGTCACAGGTTCGAGTCCTGCATTGGGCATGGATGTGTGTGATGTCCTTAGGTTAGTTGGGTTAAAGTAGTTCTAAGTTCTAGGGGACTGATGACTTCAGATGTTAAGTCCCATAGTGCTCAGAGCCATTTGAACCATTTACTACCGCCATCTGTATATGTGGATATCGCTAGCCCATGACTTTTATCACGTCAGTGTATAGTCCGATAATGTTCAATGTAAAAAAAAAAAAAGAAAAAACGTAAATTATGGCCACTGCACCTATAACTTCATGGCATTTCGGAGAAAAAACAGTGGTGGTAGTTTCACTGTTTAACAATCTTGACTCAGAGATTTCTTCTGATGGTGGCTACAGCCATGGTATCAAGAGACACTTGTTACTTGGTAGAAAAGCAACGTCCAACGTTGACAATGTTTTAAGGAGTAGAGACTTAAATCATCAACAAACCAAGGTCTATGGTCTTTCCAGTTGTGATGTACAGATGTAACACCTGGACCACAAAAAAGTCTGAACCTCGCAGACTAGACTCCTTTGAATTGCGGTGTTGGAGGAAACTTAGAGCAGGAGTGAAGCAGACAGCACCAATGGGAGATGAATAAAGAGAAGAAAGTGGAAATGGGTGACAGCCAGTGGTTATGAGTAACACGGTATGACAATGACGACGAGGAAGAGAGACATAGAGACAGGAGCAGTGAGAAGGAATGAACGAGGTAGTAGCAGTAAGAGAGAGCAAGAGGGAGACAGTGACACTGAGAGGACACTGTAGTCATAGGACAGGACGAAGGGGGCTGAGACTGTGAGACAGGAGACAGTTAGGGAGATACAAAGTGTTGTGGCGTAGCAAGACAGCCACGCCACGGAAGTAGCCGAAAGGTACGCGTTAAGTCACGCAGGCTAGAGATAGGTCTGAAACAGGATACGTAATGAATGCTATAAAGAAAAGTACGTAGCTTCTGGAATACTTAACTTTAATCCATCATTTGTATACATCGTTCTTGACGATACAAGGGAGACTCTGTAGATACATGCAATGTTACTAATGGCGCCTTGCTAGGTCGTAGCCATTGACTTAGCTGAAGGCTATTCTACCTATCTGCTCTGCAAAGGAGCGAGGCTTCGTCAGTGTGCATCGCTAGCTACGTCGTCCGTACAACTGGGGCGAGTACTAGTAAGTCTCTCGAGACCTGCCGTGTGGTGGCGCTCGGTCTGCGATCACTGACAGTGGCGACACGCGGGTCCGACATGTACTAATGGACCGCGGCCGATTTAAAGCTGCCACCTAGCAAGTGTGGTGTCTGGCGGTGACACCACACAAAAAGATAATGGCAATGAGTTGCGCTGAACGAGAGAGTGATAACGGCCAAGTAGTTAATGAGTATGAGAGACTTGCAGCGATTGAGTAGTGGGCACGGAGAGTTATCCTTAGGGAAACATGTGGGAGTGAGAGTTTAGTTTCATGTTAAAAAAGAGGGCGAATATGTTCGTATATCAAAATTTTTGGAAAAATTTTGAAATATGGTGAGGAAGGTAGTATGAGATAGCTGGTACCCTACTTTTAAGTCTGAGTCTTTTAAACGGCGGCGCAAGGAGCATATTCGGCTTTTCTATGCTCCGATAGGAGCGTTTCTCCGTTGATTCCCTTCTTTTCCCTGCTATTGCAGGGAAATTCACTCATATGAAAAGTTTAGTCGCGTGAAACTGAAACAATGAAAAACTAATATTACATGTCAGATCGGGTTTTATGTGCTCAAAAATTTTGCATGTGCTTCTATACCACATGGTATTCCCAGAACCATTTTGATGATAACGGAGACACTTTATAGCATATTTCTTCGGACTACGTCACTTTATAAACCACATTTCCGCCTCACACCGGAGTTTACGTGTGTATTTTACTGTAGTAATAGGGTAACTTTGAACCCCTGTAACTCGAAAAGATATCAAGATTTTTTTAAGACTGTCCAAGATCGGGATCTTAGGAACATATCGTAAAAATTACAACCATTTTCTGTGCATAGGCATCTTGGAGTCCGCGGCTCGGTTTTGGTAATCAAAAACTACGTTTTTGGAGTTTTTCTCGATAACGGATAAAGATTTTTTAAAACGGCAATACAGTACTTCTAGATAAATGCCTAGAGAATATGCTGTTAAAATGTGAACAATTGGCCGCTATTAGTTATTATTTCTATACCCTCTGATGACGACGAAAAAATGGTTTTCTCAGAAACCGCCCATGAACCAAATGGTGCTTCCATAACCACCTTAAGATGCACCGTGGACCACATCTAATGCAAAATGGAGCAACCGATTTGTTCCATTTGCCTCATCTGGAGGAAGTGTATAATATTCAGAACTGACCCTGTACTGTGAGATAGTTACAGTATGACGATCTTTCTGTTGGGAACACAACTGGTCCCTGGCCCAAGGGCTATCGAAAACAATTGACCCTATCTTTCTAACACCAATAGAACCCGAAGAATGAGCCCCTGAAAACAACCGTTTTTATGCGCGGCGTTTTGGAACATATTGGTAGCGCATACTGTTGCATGCATGCCTATAGGTCGGTATTACAGCAAATAAAACCAGAGCGCTCCTTGGGAGGTCTTACACTGAAACAAAAATGACCTATTTTGGGCGCCTTATCAGAAGACATGATTGTTAGAAAAGACCATAATTCAGGGCAAGGTCGAAAGCAAGAAGAGAAGAGGACGGCAAAAAATGAAATACAGTGATGGCGTTATAGAAGTAGTAGATTCCTATCTGGAAAGTCTTCGGGAGATAATGCAGGACAGAAGAAATTAGTGTGCTTGTGTTCATGGAACCACCTGAAGAGAGAGAGGAGAGAGAGAGAGAGAGAGAGAGAGAGAGAGAGAGGCCTATTTAAATTACCCGTCATCTTATTACTGTGGGTGTGGGTTGTTCCTGTCAGCAGTATTGCAATACGTAACTCGCACTCTCGCTTCGCGCTGTGTTGGTATTCCCGCTGCACAAAACATTATGCCTGTCAGTTCTCAAGTAGGAAGCTTTCGTAGGTGAGAACATTTCGCCTGTTTCAGAAAAAAACGTAATTATGGCCCTAATAAAAATTAAAACAGATTTAGGGCCAATGAGATTTAAACGATGTGTATATCTCAGAATTTTTATATGATTGTTTGTAGTAGATAGAGACACTGAACATCATACTTGTTACAGGTCAAAGATAAACAAAGTTCCAAAAAAACGCCGTTCACGGAAAGTTAGTCACACTAAATGTAGAACGATAGGCAACTACGGAAAGATTCGTTGCCGAAATGTCTAGTAGTGGTACAAGGTGCCCACGTCACGCATCGAGTGGTGAACTAGCGGAGAGTTTTTGTAGATGTACACTCGCACATAGAGTGAAAGTACTGCTTAAGTCGTTGTGGATTTCATTACGATTATCAGACGACGCTACTTTCCTACAGACAACGGCATGTACGAGTGATCATTTTTGTATCCCGCCCGGAAGGCAGCGCGTGGGTCTGCTCCTGTAAACTGAAGCGTAGGCCGAATGTTGGAAGTGAGTAGGATCAGGAAAAGGTAAAACACGTCGGTACTGCGTATCAACTTACAGACGTTTACTATAGTCAAAAAACAAGTTAATACATGGTTACGTAACTTTACAACGAGGTGCGAAGCCTTAGACCCGTCGTAAGTAGTACATAGTCTCAATAGCAAGCGAAGTGTCCCGGCCGTCTGCTCTTGATCAAATGGCTGAAACTGGAGCGGAGCTCGTATAGCTCCACAGCACCGGCTAGAGGGCGCTGTCGTCGGTGTCTGTCGTAGTGCCAACCTAGCAGACCGCACCTACGTTGTGGCATCGTAGCTATCGATACCACAATAATGGTATTGATACATGTTTTGTGAATTGGGGACATTATAGTATAACTTAAATTAGTTGGCATCTGCAGTTTATAGTCGAAAGTTCCGACGTTGTTGCGACGAATACTGTCTGCAGGCAGCCCCCACAGGGCTCTGCTCTTCGTAGCGATAGAAAATCGTTGTATAGACTGTATCTACTACAAATATCACGTAAAAAAATGTAAAATTCACGTAAGAGATAGATCTATATAGGGTGTTTCAAAATTACACCGACAAACTCAGAGGGGATTCAGGAGGTGTCTTGAGGATCAAATTGAGGATAGGAATCCGTATACGGTAACGTCATCCAACGACGATACAGAGCGTTGAAGTTACAGGCATGGGCGCCTGTATATACATCTACATACAGGCTGAATCCGTGGTGATGCTACAAACTTTCTGGGACGATAGAGAAGGGCAAAAGAATCAATTTGAGGTAACCGACCCTGGTACGGAAACGAAGGAGTCGAGAGTTATAAGCGAAAATCTTTCTGATATCTATGACAGTGCACTGCATGTACCAGTACTGTTGTAGATTCAGAAGTGGTAGTATAGATCAAAACAAGAAACAAATGTCCATTCAACAAGGACTCTGAAATGCGCATCTTAGGAGTTATCAGCACTTGTTCAACCTCGCTTCTGTCCACCACATCTCCTCTGTTGACCAAGTGCTCACAGCTCTTAAGGCAGGCATTTCAGAGACCATGTTTACCAGATATTTTTTCCTTGTTTTGGTCCATACTGCCACCTCTGAAACCTGCCTACCCTACAGTCTTCACAACATCAGCGTCGGTACATATATTCCACTGTCAGAGGTATCAGAACGATTATCGCTTATAGCTTTCGACTCCCTCTTTTTCCGGACTAGGTTACCTTACCTCAAATTGTTACATTTATTATTCTCCATCATCCCTGAAAATTTGTAACATCATCACGGAATCACCCTGTATACACGAATATATACAAGCCCCGGCGCCTGTAACTTCGATGTTCTGTAGCGTTGTTGAATTACGTTACCGTACAGGGGTTCGTATACTCATTTTCAAAAATTGTTGAAATGGTTCTGAGCACTATGGGACTTAACATCTGAGATCATCAGTCCCCTAGAACTTAGAACTACTTAAACCTGACTAACCTAAGGACATCACACACATCCATGGCCGAGGCAGGATTCGAACCTGCGACCGTAGCGGTCAAGCGGTTCCAGATTGAAGCGCCTAGAACCGCTCGGTCATATCCTCATTTTGTTCCTCAAGACACCTTCTACACCTCCTCGCAGTTTTTCGGCGCGATTTTTGAAACGCCCTGTATAGATTTATGTCTCACGTGAATTTTATATTTTTTTACGTGACATTTGTAGTAGATACAGTCTATACAACGATTTTCTATCGCTACGAAGAGCAGAGCCCTGCGGGGGCTGCCTGCAGGCAGTACTCATCGTGACAACGTCGAAACTTTCGACTTTAAACTGCAGGTACCAACTAATTTAAGTTAGACTATAATGTCCCCAATTCACAAAACATGTCTCAACACCATTATCACTCGTGCATGCCGTTGTTTGTAGGAAAGTAGCGTCGCCTGATAATCGTAACGAAACCCACAACGACTTAGGCAGTAGTTCCACTCTATGTGCGAGTGTACATCTACAACAACTCTCTGTTAGTTCACCGCTCGATGCGTGACTGAGACACCTTTTACCACTACTAGACATTTCTTTTCCTGTTCCACTCGCAATTGGAGCGAGTGGAAAAAGACTATCTGCATGCCTCCGTGCGATCCCTAATTTCTCTTATCTTGTCGTCACTGTCAAGTGAAATTTACGTTGAAGGCAATAGAATTCTGCACTCAACCGCAAATGCCAGATCTCTAAATTTTCTCAATAGTGTTTTGCTAATAGAAAGTCATCTTCCCTCCAGGGCTTCCCATTGAAGTTCACAGACATTTTTCGTAATACTCGCTTGACAAATCTAGCACTATGACTATGATTTGCTTCAGCGTCTTCCTTTAATCCGACGTTTTGGGAAATCCAGTCAAACGTTAATGGCTCGATAATCTTCTCATATCTTGGGCCACAGTCATGTGATAATGTTTGAATGATATTTCCGCCATTTGCAGCCATGCAAGGATTTGATGTTCCCAAACAACGATGGAGTTTTTATGGATGAAAATGCGCTATGTCACCGAACAAGATTTGTCCGCGATTGGTTTGAAGAACATTCAGGTCATTTCCAGCGAATGATTTGGCCACCCATCGAAAATTGATGGAGCATAATCGAGAGGTCAGTTGGTGCACAAAATCCTCCACCAGCAACAATTTTGCAATTATGGATGGCTGTAGAGTCAGCAGGGCACAATATTTCTGCAGCGGATTTCCAACTACACTCCTGGAAATGGAAAAAAGAACACATTGACACCGGTGTGTCAGACCCACCATACTTGCTCCGGACACTGCGAGAGGGCTGTACAAGCAATGATCACACGCACGGCACAGCGGACACACCAGGAACCGCGGTGTTGGCCGTCTAATGGCGCTAGCTGCGCAGCATTTGTGCAACGCCGCCGTCAGTGTCAGCCAGTTTGCCGTGGCATACGGAGCTCCATCGCAGTCTTTAACACTGGTAGCATGCCGCGACAGTGTGGACGTGAACCGTATGTGCAGTTGACGGACTTTGAGCGAGGGCGTATAGTGGGCATGCGGGAAGCCGGGTGGACGTACCGCCGAATTGCTCAACACGTGGGGCGTGAGGTCTCCACAGTACATCGATGTTGTCGCCAGTGGTCGGCGGAAGGTGCACGTGCCCGTCGACCTGGGACCGGACCGCAGCGACGCACGGATGCACGCCAAGACCGTAGGATCCTACGCAGTGCCGTAGGGGACCGCACCGCCACTTCCCAGCAAATTAGGGACACTGTTGCTCCTGGGGTATCGGCGAGGACCATTCGCAACCGTCTCCATCAAGCTGGGCTACGGTCCCGCACACCGTTAAGCCGTCTTCCGCTCACGCCCCAACATCGTGCAGCCCGCCTCCAGTGGTGTCGCGACAGGCGTGAATGGAGGGACGAATGGAGACGTGTCGTCTTCAGCGATGAGAGTCGCTTCTGCCTTGGTGCCAATGATGGTCGTATGCGTGTTTGGCGCCGTGCAGGTGAGCGCCACAATCAGGACTGCATACGACCGAGGCACACAGGGCCAACACCCGGCATCATGGAGTGGGGAGCGATCTCCTACACTGGCCGTACACCACTGGTGATCGTCGAGGGGACACTGAATAGTGCACGGTACATCCAAACCGTCATCGAACCCATCGTTCTACCATTCCTAGACCGGCAAGGGAACTTGCTGTTCCAACAGGACAATGCACATCCGCATGTATCCCGTGCCACCCAACGTGCTCTAGAAGCTGTAAGTCAACTACCCTGGCCAGCAAGATCTCCGGATCTGTTCCCCATTGAGCATGTTTGGGACTGGATGAAGCGTCGTCTCACGCGGTCTGCACGTCCAGCACGAACGCTGGTCCAACTGAGGCGCCAGGTGGAAATGGCATGGCAAGCCGTTCCACAGGACTACATCCAGCATCTCTACGATCGTCTCCATGGGAGAATAGCAGCCTGCATTGCTGCGAAAGGTGGATATACACTGTACTAGTGCCGACATTGTGCATGCTCTGTTGCCTGTGTCTATGTGCCTGTGGTTCTGTCAGTGTGATCATGTGATGTATCTGACCCCAGGAATGTGTCAATAAAGTTTCCCCTTCCTGGGACAATGAATTCACGGTGTTCTTATTTCAATTTCCAGGAGTGTAGTAGTCTGAGTCCATGCCACGTCGAGTTGCTGCACTACTTCCGGCAAAACAAAGTTCTACACGATATCAGGAGCTATCCTATGACTTTTTCCACGTCAGTGTATATGCTCCGACAGCAAAGCGAAATGGCTGCGTCTGTAGCTGACTCACACGTATCGCGAGCGATCGAGGTTCCTTTCTACCTTCGGCTAACTTTTATTTTGTTTTCCTAATTGTTTTGAAAATTGTGTGCAAGCCGGTGTGGCCGTCCGGTTCTAAGCGCGTCAGTTTGGAACCGCGTGACCGCTACGGTCGCAGGTTCGAATCCTGCCTCGGGCATGGATGTGTGTGATGTCCTTAGGTTAGTTAGGTTTAAGTAGTTCTAAGTTCTAGGAGACTGGTGACCTCAGTAGTTAAGTCCCATAGTGCTCAGAGCCATTTTTTGAAAATTGTGACAATTTTTTATTAAAGTTAATGACCTAAAATATTATCAGTTAAATCACACAGCATTTTATTTTATTTATGAACTGACAGTTACATCTACATCTACATCTACGTGATTATTCTGCTATTCACAATAAGGTGCCTGGCAGAGGGTTCAATGAACCGCCTTCAAGCTGTCTCCCCACCGTTCCACTCTCGATCGGTACGACGGAAAAACGAGCACTTAAATTTTTCTGTGCGAGCCCTGATTTCTCTTATTTTATCGTGATGATCATTTCTCCCTGTGTAACTGGAAGCCAACAAAATGTTATCGCAATCGGAGGAGAAAACTGGTGATTGAAATTTCATGAGAAGATCCCGTCGCAACGAAAAACGCCTTTGTGTTAATGATTACCACTCCAAATCACGTATCATGTCTGTGACACTATCTCCCCTATTTCGCGATAATACAAAGCGAGCTGCCCTTCTTTGTACTTTTTCGATGTCATCCGTCAGTTCCACCTGATGCGGGTCCCACACTGCACAGCAACACTGCAGAATAGGGCGGACAAGCGTGGTGTAAGCCGTCTCTTTAGTAGACCTGTTGCACCTTCTTAGTGTTCTGCCAATGAATCGCAGTCTTTGGATTGCTCTACCCATAATATTATCTATGTGATCGTTCCAATTTAAGTTATTTGTTTATTGTAATCCCTAAGTATTTAGCTGAATTTATAGCCTTCAGATTTGTGTGACTTATCGCGTAATCGAAATTTAGCTAATTTCTTTTAGTACTCATGTGAATGACTTCACACTTTTCTTTATTCAGGGTCAATTGCCGCTTTTCGCACCATAGAGATATCTTATCTAAATCATTTTGGAAGTCGTTTTGATCATCTGATGACTTTACAAGGCGGTAAATGAAAGCATCATTTGCAAACAATCTAAGACGGCTGCTCATATTGTCTCCTATGTTGTTAATATAGATCAAGAACAATAGAGGGCCTATAACACTTCCTTGGGGAACGCTGGATATAACTTCTGCTTTACTCGATGACTTTCCGTCTATTACTACGAACTGTGACCTTTCTGACAGGAAATCACGAATCCAGTCGCACAACTGAGGCGATACTCCGTAGGAACGCAGTTTGGTTAGAAGACGCTTGTGAGGAACGGTGTCGAAAGTCTTCTGGAAATCTAAAAATATCTAATTAACATAAAACATGAATTACAATTAATATTTTCTTTTAAAAAGTTGAATGATTTCAAATGCATTTTAATGGAGGTAAATTAAAGCTTTAATTATCACTGTAACAAAATTTCGTGTAGGGTTTTATTTATATTTAAAAAATTTACAATATCGTCTTTATTTGTCAATTTCATATTTTACATACAAACATCGGATTGATAATTATCATAAAAACAATGAAAACAAAAAATCTTTGGCGTGTTGCTGCGTTTATAAGGGACGAGTGTTTACACGAACCACCTTTTTTAAAAGGTATGTTGAAAAACATACTCCATTAGTATTCATGAAAACTTCTCTGTCACCAGATAGCCTAGAAGTGTAAGAAGCACACCAGATCAGTTCATTAAAACTTGGCAATCACAGTTGATGAGGCACTATTAATTGTATGTTTATACAATTTTCCCGGGAATTTATTTCTCTATTGTTTTCAATCAGATGAGCACTTCTTTGTATACACTTTTTAGATTTTTCATCTGTCTGTAAAAATAGGAATCATAGGGTTGAACAAGAGGTTTACATTTTGGAGGAACCATTTTAATTGTAAATGTCGGTCATTTTTCGTCATCCTGAAAGATTTCCTCATACAGTTCAGGCTTATCTTGTCCATCCAAATCTCCAAATCTCTGGGAAACCCAAGGGTTAACTGGCACGTTAGTTCAAATTTGTAAAGGAATAATGATAAATGCAATATATATATATACATACTGTAGCATGTAAGGAACGTTGGTCGTTAGTCTAGTGTGGGTCTTGTCACTTACGGACTATCCGTCTATTTTTACGTATAATAGGACAATAGCTATACTGTATACCAATCTTCCACGTAGAAAGCGGTTCTTCAAATTTATAACGAATATTTTTAACCTCTCTACAGTTTATAGCATCGTCAAATTTGTAATAATATTTTAATGACAATAGTAAGTCACTTCATCAGTAAAATAAAATTCTCATGATTTAATCGATGATATTTAACTTTTTTTTTAAATTAGTTATAATTTTTAAAACAAACAAAAATTACCCGAAGTTAGGACCGGACCTGGATCGCCCGTGTTGCAAACAAGTCCGCTAGAAGCGCAGACGTTTCGCTGTGCTGCCAAAGCGTATAAACTGGCCGGCATATGACCTGCGCTTAAGACTTTTGAGCCCTTTTTCTCGGAATCTTCTGGATAATTCACTATACAACATTTATGGGTGAAACTTGGGTACGCAACTGACCTGCAAAGTCTTACGCCGAACTGAATTTCCGGAACCATAAAGTCCGCTTGCCAGTCTGACATACGCTTTTCCTACCGTTTGTTGTCATTCCGCCTTAAGTCGTTCTGGATTGTTACCCCTAGATATTTTACTAATTCCTTGTAATTTGTCACCAGTAGGATCACCGAACAATATTGGATATACACTGAAGAACCAAAGAAACTGGTACACCTGTATATTATAGGGCATGGCCCGGCGAGCACCCAGAAGTACCGCAACACGACGTGTCATCGACTCGACTAATGTCTGAAGTAGCGCTAGAGGGAACTGGCGCCATGAATCCTGCAGGGCTGTCCGTAAATCCGTAGGAGAACGATGGGGTGAAGATCTCTTCTGAACAGCACGTTGTAAGGCATCCTAGACATGCGCAATAATGTTCCTGTCTGGGGAGTTTGGTGGCCAGCGGAAGTGTTTAAACTCACAAGAGTGTTCCTGGAGCCACTCTGTAGCAATTCTGGACGTGTGGGATGTTGCATTGTCCTGCTAGAATTGCCCAAGTTCGGCAGAATGCAGAATGGACACGAATGGATGCAGGTGATCAGACACGATGCTTACGAACGTGTCACCTGTCAGTGTCGTATCTAGAGGTTTCAGGGGTCCCATATCACTCTAACAGAATACGCCCTAGACCATTACAGAGGCTCCACCAGTTTGAACAATCTCCTGCTGACAAGCAGGGTCCATGGATTCATGAGGTTATCTCCATACCCGTACACGTCCGTCCGCTCGATACAATTTGAAAAGAGACTCGTCCTTCCCTGGCAACATGTTTCCAGTCATCAACAGCCCAGTGTCTGTGATGACGGGCCCAGGCGAGGCGTAAAGCTTTGTGTCGTGTAGTCATCAAGGGTGCACGAGTGTGCCTTCTGCTCTGAAAGCCCATATCAATGATTTTCGTTAAATTGTTCGCACGCTGACACTTGTTGACGGCCCAGCATTGAAATCTGCAACAATTTGCGGGAGAATTGCACTTTTGTCACGCTGAACGATTCTCGTCATTCGGCGTTGGTCCCGTTCTTGCATGATCTTTTTCCGATTGCAGCGATGTCGGTGATTTTATGTTTTACCAGGTTCTTGATATTCACGGGACATTCGTGAAATGGTCATATGGGAAAATCACCATTTCATCGCTACCCCGGAGATGGTGTGTCCCATCGCTCGTGCACCGACTATAAGACCACGTTCGAACTCACTTAAGGGGAGTCGTACCGCCCAAAATGACAAAATCTGACATTTTTACTTTTATGCAAATTATGAAAATATGGATGTTTATGCTTAATTTTATTGAAACATTCGATTAGTTACTATTTTAAATAAATATTTGAAAAGAATCATGCAATGACATTTCCGGATTTTGTTTTCCATCATTTCGCATATTGGGCATTTTTCTCTGGAACTATATGGTCTAGAAGGCTGTGGTTTCTTTTGTTTTGTAGAGAACTGTCCGTTTCATAAGTTGCCTACACTGGCGGTACTTCGCAGTAAACTCTTTGAACTGTACATTTGTTTGTGTTGACAACGGTTACCCACTAGCCGCGTTTTAGTTTCTGTGTTTCCTGTGATAGTTTTCGTCATGACTAAACCAAAAGGAGTGTTTAAAAAAAATACGAAACAAAGGAAACAGATACTACAGAACAAATATAGAAGGAGTAAAAAGAGTGGTTAGCGCCGAAAGGCGTGATAATTTGGTTGTAAATAGTGACAGTCCTTCTACTCCTCCGAGTGCTTCCAAGAAAAAACTGCTAGGTAATGATGTAAAATACAACGCAGCTTCAGACAGTGAAACAAACTGCAATACCATTATTAATCTCCATGTACTTATTTCAGCTTTGTGTGAAACAGTGTGTGGAGGGGAAATTGAAATTTCTGAAAAACTATCTCAACGCAATGGTCTGGTGTGCACTTTACAAATAATGTGTTTCAACTGTAAAAGCGAAAAGACTTTCAAGACTTCAGAAATAGGTGTAAAGAATGACACTAATCTAAGATACTTCTATGGACTTAGACGCATAGGAAAAGGCCATTATGCTCGTAAGGTTGTTTGTGGCTTGCTGAACCTCCCTAGTCCCCCTACAAAATCTGTCAAATACAACTCCATAGTAAGAAGTAGTGTCAAGGCGTGTGCTATGGAGTCAATGACCACAGCAGCAGAGCAGGCTGTAGCAGAAAATGGTAGTTCTGACATAGCAATACCATTCGATGGATCCTGGCAAAAAAGAGGTTTCCAATCAAAGAATTCATGTGCATCTATTATCAACATCGACAATGGGAAAGTGTTGGATGTTGATGTGTTTACCATGTACTGTCAGGGTTGTAGGCAAGCAGGCAAGAGTACTGAAAAGCAAACTAAGCATGAAATGAATTGTCAGAGAAACTATGAAGGAACTAGTGGAGGGATGGAGGTTGTTTCTGCAGTGAAAATGTTCCAACGTTCCCAGCATGACCATGCTGTTCGCTACATGAGTTTTCTTGGGGATGGAGACTCACGATCGTATAAGGCAGTGGTGGAGAGTAAACACTAAGGTGATTTGTCAGTTACAAAACTAGAGTGCATTAATCATGTGCAAAAGAGGATGGGCACGAGACTAAGTAGACTCAAACAGCAGTTGGGAAGTACCAAGGTTTCTGATGGTCTAAGTATAAGACGTCGACTGACTGATAAAACAAATTGATGAGATTACACAATATTATGGTATGTCTATTAGAAGGAACAGAGATAATTTAGATGGTATGAAGAGAGCTGTTTGGGCAATTTATTTTCACAAGCTGTCTACAGATGCAGAACCAATAAACAACCTTTGTTCCACTGAATGGTGCAAATACTTGAAGGCAAAAGAGGAGGGCAAAGCAGACACTTTCTCACACAAAATTACTATACCAATGCTGTTATGCTTGCCATGAAACCTGTGTTTCAGGATCTTTCCCAACCAGAGATGTTGAAGAAATGTCTCAAGGGCAAAACAGAAAATGCGAATGAATAATTTAACAAGGTTGTATGGTCAAGGATACCAAAAAATGCGTTTGTTGGAAGGTCAGTCTTTGAACTTGGTGTTTTGGATGCTGTTCTTACTTTTAATGATGGCTATTCTGGAAGACTACAGGTTTTGGAATATCTTCGCATTCATAAAGGTTACAACACCACTAAAAGTGTGATGGACCAACTGCGAATCATGAAGGCAGAGATTGCTACAAACAATATGTCAAAAGAAGCCAGATCCAAAAGAAGGAGGGCAGAACTGGGTGAGGAAGATGAAGGAGGAGATGAGGACTACCATCCTGGAGGATTCTAACATAATTTTTATGTATCAGTTGGCTGTATATTAAATTTTTTTCTTTCAACGCAATTTTCTCAACATGACTTTTTCAGTATAAAAGCCCCTTTTTCTCAGAAACACCTGAATCTACATCAATGAACTGTTTACCACATAACATAGATAGTAAAATGATGTTGTAGCTCTACTTTAGTAGTATTTACTGTAATAGTTAAAATTCAAGAAATTAAAATTGTGAAAATTTATACCAAAAAATTATATGTTTAGGGAAAAAATCATAACTTTTTCCCTGTCGTTATTTTAAAGTGATTGTAGAGCAATACAGTCACAAAACATGGGAGAACATGTGATAAAACACCACATTTATGTACTCAACTGTTCCTCAGGAAACTGGGCGGCCGGCCGGTGTGGCCGTGCGGTTCTAGGCGCTTCAGTCTGGAACCGCGTGACCGCTACGGTCGCAGGTTCGAATCCTGCCTCGGGCATGGATGTTTGTGACGTCCTCAGGTTAGTTAGGTTTAAGTAGTTCTAAGTTCTAGGGGACTGATGACCACAGATGTTAAGTCCCATAGTGCGCAGAGCCATCTGAACCAAAACGGGGCGTTTCTATAGCCAATTTAACATTGTCGAGATAGGGCCGTACGACTCCCCTTAAATCTTGATAACCTGCCATTGTAGCAGCAGTAACCGATTAAACAACTGCGCTAGACACTTGTTGTCATATGTAGGCGTTGCCAACCGCAGCGCCGTATTCTGCCTGTTCACATAGCTGTGTATTTGAACACGTATGACTATACCAGTTTGGCGCTTCAGTATATCTGGCAATAGACTAAGGTGGACAACTGCATCAAACCAGTCTTCGGATTGATTTGAGTAACAAGAGAGACAGATGTGAAAGCAGGGCGTGTGTGCGCATCCCGCACCAGATTGGGCCAGCTCGCTCGGTATATTGCGCAAACGCGTTCCAGAGACCTCAGTCCAGCCGTAGGTGAGGTCGTCAACTGCAGCTATAAATCGACTACAAATGAGCGAAACTACGCCGCGGCCTAGGGAAGCATCCAGGTGACCGTGCCGCTGCTACCGGAAGCGATACGACGGTCTGCTTTTCTGCTAAAGTGATGAAACTGGCGGAGCGGTCCTAACGGCTCGCAAGATGAATCCGGCGTTCCTCCGTCGCCGTTTCGGGGCCGCGTTGCCCAACGCTCGCACGACGCGGCGCCACACAGCCGTTGTGGCCGCTCAGTCCGCTGGCCTCACCGCGGAGGTCAGCGCGCGCACGTCTTTCCGGTTCGACTATCCCGGCTACTCCCGGCCCACTACGGTCTTGGCAGACGATGCTATCGGGACATGCCTTACGGCAATCGAGGCACTCCACGAATGACGGCGCGGTGAGGACTTCATCGCTGAAAATCGTGGCGTCAGCGCGGACCCGTGGCTCGCTGAGTGCAGCTCGCGCAAAATAACGTGGCACCTGTGCGGACCCATTCTCACCCTGAGCACTGGGCAATTCCAACCCGTTGTTACTTAGGCGCAGCCACCTCAGCTGACTGCCGCCTGCCGAACGACGTACTTCGAGCGTTCTCCCCCAGGGCAGTGTTAAAAAATGGTTCAAATGGCTCTGAGCACTATGGGACTTAACTGCTGAGGTCATCAGTCCCCTAGAACTTAGAACTACTTGAACCTAACTAACCTAAGGACATCACACACATCCATGCCCGAGGAAGGATTCGAACTTGCGACCTCAGCGGTCGCGCGGTTCCAGACTGAAGTGCCTAGAACCGCTCGGCCACTCCGGCCGGCCAGGGCAGTGTAATAGGTCCGCTGCTTTCTACGATTTACATAAACGATCTAGTTGATGGTATTACCAGCGGCATTTAACTGTTTGCCGATGATGCTGAAGCCTACAGGAAAGTAGTATCACATGAAAGTTGTGAACAAATCAGTGAGGATTTGCAGAAAATACACTACTGGCTATTACAATTGCTACACCACGAAGTTGACGTGCTACAGACGCGATATTTAACCAACAGGAAGAGGATACTGTGATATGCAAATGATTAGCTTTTCAGAGCATTCACACAAGCTTGGCGCCAGTGGCGACACCTACAACGTGCTGACATGAGGAAAGTTTCCAACCGATTTCTCATACACAAACGGCAGTTGACTGGCGTTGCCTGGTTAAACATTGTTGTGATGCCTCGTGTAAGGAGGAGAAATGCGTACCATCACGTTTCCGACTTTGATAAAGGTCGAATTACGGCCATTCGCGATTGCGGGTTATCGTATCGCGACATTGATGCTCGCGTTGGTCGAGATCCAAGAACTATTAACAGAATATGGAATCGGTGGGTTCAGGAGGATAATACGGAACGCCGTGCTGGATCCCAAAGGCCTCGTATCACTAGCAGTCGAGATGACAGGCATCTTATCCGCATGCCTGTAACGGATCGTGCAGCCACGTCTCGATCCCTGAGTCAACAGATGGGGACGTTTGCAAGACCACAACCATCTGCAGGAACAGTTCGACGACGTTTGCAGCATCATGGACTATCAGCTCGGAGACCATGGCTGCGGTTACCCTTCACGCTGCATCACAGACAGGAGCGCCTGCGATGGTGTACTCAACGACGAATCTGGGTGCACGAATGGCAAAACGTCATTTTTGCGGATGAATCCAGGTTCTGTTTACAGCATCATGATGGTCGCATCCGTGTTTGGCGACATCGCAGTGAACGCACATTGGAAGCGTGTATTCGTCATCGCCGTACTAGCGTATCACCCGGTGTGATGGTACGGGCTGCCATTGGTTACATGTCTCGGTGACCTCTTGTTCGCATTGACGGCACTTTGAACAGTGGACGTTACATTTCAGATGTGTTACGACCCGTGGCTCTACCCTTCATTCGATCCCTGCGAAACCCTACATTTGAGCAGGATAATGCACGACCGCATGTTGCAGGTCCTGTACGGGCCTTTCTGGATACAGAAAATTTTCGACTGCTGTCCTGGCCAGCACACTCTCCAGATCTCTCACCAATTGAAAACGTCTGGTCAATGGTGGCCGAGCAACTGGCTCGTCACAATACGCCAGTCACTACTCTTGATGAATTGTGGTATCGCGTTGAAGCTGCATGGGCAGCTGTATCTGTACACGCCATCCAAGCTCTGTTTGACTCAATGCCCAGGCATATCAAGGGTGTTATTACGGCTAGAGGTGGTTGTCCTGGGTACTGATTTGTCAGGATCTATGCACCCAAATTGCTTGAAAATGTAATCACATGTCAGTTCTAGTATAATATATTTGTCCAATCAATACCCGTTTATCATCTGCATTTCTTCTTGGTGTAGCAATTTTAATGGCCAGTAGTGTAAACGGGTGGTGTAATGCGTGTTATTTATCTCTCAATATTAGTAAGTGTAACCTACTGAATATAACAAGGCGAAAATCCCTATTAATGTACGAATACCAAATAAATGCCCAGTCTTCGGAAGCGATAACATCCGTCAAGTATCTGGGTGTGACTATTCGAAATGATCTCAAATGGAATTATCAGATTACACAAGTAACGGACAAGGCTAACTCTAGATTGCGGTTTATTGGTAGAATCCTGAAGCGATGCAGTCCTTCAACAAAGGAAATAGCTTACAATGCGTTAGTTCGTCCAGTCTTAGAGTATTGTTCATCTGTATGAGACCCTTACCAGTTGGGTCTGATTTAAGAGATTGAGAAGGTCTAAAGAAGAGCGACAAGAATCATGACTGGTACATTTAGCCATCGCGAGAGCGTTACAAATCTCACAGAAAGTTTGAAGTGGGACACACTAAGCGGAAGGCGCTGCTCACTAAGTTCCGAAATACGATCTTTGCCGAGGATGTAAAGCATATATTATTAAAAACCAACTTTCAGATCGCGCAATAATCACCATTCAAAGATAAGGGAAATTAGAGCTCGTACTGAGGCGTTGAACAGTTGTTTTTCCCTCGCGCGATCCACAAGTGGAACAGACGGGGGGAAATATAACTTTGGCGCGAATTGTGCCCTCCGCCACACACCGCTTGGTGGCTAGAGGAGTATATGTAGATGTAGATAGCTCTTTACCACACAGCATGGCACCATGGGCGTCTCAGAAGTTTCTACAAGGCGAGCAAGTCTGTAAAATTGCCAAATTTGATATCAGAAACCTTTATAAATTACTGCCTGCTATTAATAAAAGTAACCAGTTCAGGTCCATTAATTAACTCTTCTCAAAGTGAAGTAATATCTACATCTACATCATTCTCCGCAAGTCACCTAATGGTGTGTGGTGGAGAGTACTTTCGGTACCACTATCTGGTCCCTCCAACACCCTTCCACTCGCGAATAGTGCGTGGGAAGAATGATTGTCGGTAAGCCTCTGCGTTGGCTCTAATTTCTCGAATTTTCTCCTCGTGGTTAAAACGCAAGATGTATGTGGGGGGAAGTAATATGTTGTCCGATGTCACGTCTCCCCATCGCGCAGTTTTGCAGTTTCCTGCATAACTTGCGAGCACAAAAGATAATATGCGATTCTCACAATTAGTTTCTGCACTTGAAAAAACTGTAACTTTGTGCACCTCGACCTATTATTTGGGGATACGCACAACACTAAGAGATTTCCTGCTGTGAACGTACGATCTTTAATTTGAGAACTATTTTCGTATAACCCCGATCTGGTCTGTTAGAAATGGAACACGGTATCATTACTGTAACTAATTATGAAATTAAACATGTCCTTTTCTACTTTCATCTCTGTAATGCACTGAAAATTACTCTTATTTACACGTGCAGGAGTTACAATATGCTATGTTTATTAAATACAAAAGCTGCAGTGGATGTTTTAACACATGAACACTATTGGTTGCCACGGCTAACGCGAGAGCATGAAACAAAAAATGAAATTTGATTTTAATATTATTATTAGCCAGAACAGGTTTCAGCACAACAGTCTTTGATATCACACAAGTAAATTTTTACCACTCTGATTTACGTAAATTACCTGCGTCACTGAGATTGTAATAGCAGTTGCCCATGTCCACCTAAAAATGACATAATAAAATCCACAATTCTCCTCTGAGGACTCCGGGAAGCTGAAAGAAATAATTTTAATGTACCATTACGTGGCCGATTAATTGCGTGAAAACTGCTTTCATTTAATTTAATTTGAATTTGCCGCGGCAGAGGCTCCCGCGATCGCTGCACAGCTCTGCTTCATGAAAAATTCTGAATATGCTGAAAACGGCTAAAAATGTGGAATGAAATACTGGGCAAGCTAGCAATAAATTATTACAAGTATTTTTAACAATTTCTATATTCAAAAATCAACATAAATTCAAAGTGCACGCCTTTTTTATGCATCAGCCCCCAATGCCACCTTTCTCGAACAAAGAACAAAAGAAAGCTAACAAAGCGTTCAAGCGAGCGTCACAGGCTCTTACAACTTTAACGGCTACAAGAAGACAGAGAGAGTAACATTTAAGGCTCCACTATTTATAATCAATTCAGTACACTAGCAAATATCTTTTTTAATTTTTTTCAGTTATCATTGTCTGCTTCGATTTCCACACTCGCCGACCACAGATGTTATCTGCAAAATATAGATACATAAATATTGCTCAAACACAAAAATGAAAAATGATTATTTCCTTTTTTACAGACTCTACATAATAGCCAGCTAAACGATCCCATGATATAACGCGCCGCTCTTCGTTGGGTCTTCTCTATCTCCTGTATCAGTCCTACCTGATAGAGATCCCAGATAGATGAACAATACTGAAGAATCGGGCGAACAAGCGCCTTATAAGCCACTTCTTTCGTGGATGAGTTAAATTTCCTTAAGATTCTTCCGATGAATCTGAGTCTTTGGTCTGCTTTTCCCATTATCTGTTTTATATGATCATTCCACTTAAAGGCGCTCTGGATAGTTACGCTTAGATATTTTACAACAGACGCTGTCTCCAGCTGTTTGTCATCAACAGTGTAGCTGTACAGTAGTGGATTTCCTTTCCTATGTATGTGCCATATGTTAAATTTATTCCCACGCCCGGGTTCCCGGGTTCGATTCCCGGCAGGGTCAGGGATTTTCTCTGCCTCGTGATGCCTGGGTGTTGTGTGATGTCCTTAGGATAGTTAGGTTTAAGTAGTTCTAAGTTCTAGGGGACTGATGACCATAGATGTTAAGTCCTATAGTGCTCAGAGCCATTTGAACCATTTTTGTTAAATTTACTTACGTTCAGGGTCAGCTGCCAGAGTCTGCAGGTCGTGCTGCAAATTCTTACTATCTTCTGGCGTTGCTACTTTTGTATAGACAACTGCATCGTCTGCGAATAGCCAAAAAGAGCATCCGACGCTTTCTACTAGATCATTTATATATACTGCAAACATCAACGGTCCTATCACACATCCCTGTGGCACTCCGGATATTACCTTTACATCTATCGATTTTGTTCCGTTAAGAGCGACGTGTTGAGGTCTATCTGCAAGAAAGTCTCGAATCCTGTCGCAAGTCTGCTCCGATACTCCGTAAGCTCGTGTTTTCTTTTCTTTCTTTTTTTTTTTTATTAAACGGCAATGCGTGACGGTGTCAAATGCCTTACTTAAATCAAGGAACACGGCCTCAACGTGAGCGCCTTTGTCCACTGCACTGTGGATCTCATGGACGAACAGAGCGAGCTGAGTTTCGCAGGATCTTTGCAGAATCCATGTTGATTTTTATAAAGGAGACGTTCATTCTCCAAAAACGTCACATGGAATAAACTTTACGTAACATGGCGTAAACTTTAAAAACGCTTATTCAACGTATGTCGCCTATGAAACTGCTTATTATCAAAACATCCAATCACGTAATTGGTTTATTGTATTATTCTCATGCTTTCTGTTTTTTAAAGTTCACTAGCGTAACTATAGTTTCATAAAATGCTTTTTGAAAGCTACATTTTTGGGATATTTGGACAAAATGTAACCTGGGCCAGCATGTGACAATGTAACTACCAGAACAATCATAAATTACAGATGGAATCGGCTGTTACCAGCGTTGGAATGAAATAAGTACAAGATGAGACTGGTCCCAAATCTGACTTCCGGAGCATTGTCAGTAAGCTAAACACTGATATCTTAGGAAATTGCGCAAAGACATGGCCTGTAGTGGTATATACAGCTTATGTTAGAAATGCAACGCCTTCACTAACGATGACCTCACATTACTGTAAAACTGTTATCCCCCAAACATAACCTATATTAGACCAGAGTCTACAAAAAAAGTCATCTACTGCACGAGGAATAAGGAAAAAGAAATTATATCTGTCAGTCAAAAGTAGCTCTGATGTTGTTACTATAATTCATTACAAGGTGTGTTGCAAAATATTGCAGATAATAATTCAGGCGTTGAAGGAAATGCTTTACGAGAAAAATCCGGTCATATCACGTATAACAAAATAAAGGCACTATGGAATGTCGTGAAGGAATAGAGTGCCAGAATCAGAGACGACGAGGAGGTAAAAGCTTTAACAGCTTATGACACAGATATGTGCTACGTTGCAAAATTTTTGAACAAACCTTTCACAATTTTTACTGAAAAGATGAGGTTATCAGGTTTAGTAAATGCTTCCATGAAATATCTCAGACTATCAATTACAAATAACCACAGTAATATGAATATGACTCTCACTACATTTGAAACAGTAATGTCCACACTAAAATCGTTAAAAAATTGTGGTTATCCTAAAATATCAAAATCAGTTGAGCTAGAATACTGTTTTGGTTCAATGTTGAGTTTATCTGAAAAAGTAATGTTAATTTATTAATTATAAATGAAATTCGCCAACAGCCATGTAATTGAGATGTTGTTTTATTTTATTTTGACGAGTTTCGGCATTCTGCTATGCCACTAAGCGAGTTGCATTCAAGTCATCGAATGAAGCACATGGGATACGGTTTTGAATTCAAGGCATCGAAGAATATATGGCACTGTATGACAATATCGTTTATTTTTTAGAGATGCATATTGGACCTGAAGACGGCATACTGGAATGCCGGAACTGGTAGTCAAAATAAAATAAAATAACATCTCAATTTCATGGCTGTGGGTGAATTTCATTGATAATTACTTCAACAGCTGATGTCGCCTGTCCATGGTGGATCAACAGAGACTATTGTTAATTTTGTGACTCTCGTAAATTCGTTTATTAGTGCTTTTGTTGCCAGTTTTTATCATAGCGCATGTTAGCTACTAGTCTTTTTTAAAAATACTCTGTCCAAGAAAGCTAAGTGGTGCACAAAATAGGAAAAAAAAACATTGAACGTAAAGAACAAATTATAATCGCCGTATCACTACTAACATAAACAGACAAAATGAAATTTTTAACGCCATTTAACGGCGGTGAAATGTGTGGCGACAGTGGTGGCAGAGTTATGAGCGGAAGAGAAATTGTTGTTGTTGCTGAAGTTGAAAGGACATTAAAGACACGGGCTTGTGATGATAACAAAGACTGTTCTCCACTTGGAAACGAGAAAATAGAGGACGACGAAGTCAGTGATTAAAAAAGTCGCAAAGAGTGTGTGGAGGAAATAACATACATGTGTTCCTGACTGCGCGCAGACCCAAAGTTTTACCTGCTCTTTGAATAGTCAACTGTGTGCGCGGTCACTTTTCGAAATAGGTCATCTGTGCGTGGCGGACAGTTTTTTAATCATGTCAACTCCGCGTCGAGGATACGACAAGTTAAGTTGGTACTACTGCATTTTCCTTCCAATTTTCAGAGACTTAGTGCTGCTCTCTATGACTGCTAAGCAGGATTCGTTAAAGCCCTGTGAAATGCCTTACAAGCATTGGCTGTTCTTTCAGAATTTATAGTATTGGAAGACCACATTCTGTGACATCAGTAGTCGACAATTTTTACTTAACGCCCACTTCTGTATCTCTGTTAGTAGTAAAATATTCTAACGGGTTCCATAGTAATAACGATTTATGAAGTAGGAAAGTAAATCTCCGGGACCATATTAATGGTGATTTGTAAAACAAGAACTTAAATTTGCTTCATAAAATTCATAAAACAGAGTTGCAGCACTTTAAATCATATAATAACAACTACTTACCAAACGCTTAATGTCAAAATTTTATGAAAACCGAATGAAAATATTTTTAAAATCCCTACCGCCTGCCCACCATGAAGGCTGAAACACCCACTAGTGGGCATTAGGGACCAGGTTCACTACCACTGTTCTATTAAGTTCTTTGTCAAATAATCTGTGAAACATGTAACATTTTCCTATCAGTTTAAATGTTCATTAAATCTTCAACAAAAAGTGGGAACTGGTACCCACAGCACAGCACTTTTACAAAGTGACTTATGATGACAGTGCTGCCAACAGTTCAGTGCACATATTTACAGGTATGCAACCTCGCGACACCTTCAAATACCACGTGCAAGATTCTCATTTTCTCTCGATCACTAAACGAAAATTTTTAGTCCTACAGAGAAAACGAATGGGAACTTTTTTAGGAAATTTAATGCAGTTAAATTTTGTACTGGCATAAGTTTTCGGTGGAGACACGGTTTTAGTGTTACTAAAAAAAAACATTTGAAGTTCACTTCTGTATGATTATCTTGAATAATTGGAAAACTAGGGCCTCTAGCGAATCCGCATCGCACTACCAAATTTCACGCATTAAATTTTCTACAAAAAGGTCCTGATCATTTTTTGTAGGACCAATAGATTGCTCACAGTGAGCGAAAGAACACAAAAATCTTGTGCATTGTACGCTACTGGCTATTACAGTTGCTACACCACGGAGATGACGTGTTACAAGCACAAAATTTAATCGACAGGAAGAAGATGCTGTAACATGCAAATGATTAGCTTTTCAGAGCATTCACACAACGTTGGCGCGGGTGGCGACACCTACAACGTGCTGACATGAGGAAAGTTTCCAACCGATTTCTCATACACAAACAGCAACTGACCAGCGTTGCCTGGTGAAACGTTGTTGTGTTGCCTCGTGTAAGGAGGAGAAATGCGTACCATCACGTTTCCGACTTTGATAAAGGTCGGATTGTAGCCTATAGCGATTGCCGTTTATCGTATCGTGGCATTGCTGCTCGCGTTGGTCGAGATCCAATGACTGTTAGTAGAACAGTGGGTTGAGGAGGGTAATACGGAACGCCGTGCTGGATTCCAACGGCCTCGTATCACTATTAGTCGAGATGACAGGCATCTTATCCGCATGCCTGTAACGGATCGTGCAGCCACGTCTCGATCCCTGAGTCAACAGATGGGGACGTTTGCAAGACAATAACCATCTGCACTAACAGTTCGACGACGTTTGCAGCAGCATGGACTATCAGCTCGGAGACCATGGCTGCGGTTACCCTTGATGCTACCTCACAGACAGGAGCGCCTGCGATGGTGTACTTTACAACGAACATGGGTGCACGAATGGCAAAACGTCATTTTTTCGGATGAATCCAGGTTCTGTTTACAGAATCATGATGGTCGCATCCGTGTTTGGCGACATCGCGGTGAACGCACATTGGAAGCGTGTATTCGTCATCGCCATACTGGCGTATCACCCGGCGTGATGGTATGGGGTGCCATTGGTTACACTTCTCGGTGACCTCTTGTTCGCATTGACGGCACTTTGAACAGTGGACGTTACATTTCAGATGTGTTACGACCCGTGGCTCTACCCTTCATTCGATCCCTGCGAAACCCTACATTTGAGCAGGATAATGCACGACCGCATGTTGCAGGTCCTGTACGGGCCCTTCCTGATGCAGAAAACGTTCCACTGCTGCCCTGGCCAGCACATTCTCCGGATCTCTCACCAATTGAAAACGTCTGGTCAATGGTGGCCGAGCAACTGGCTCGTCACAATACGCCAGACACTACTCTTGATGAACTGTGGTATCGTGTTGAAGCTGCACACGCCATCTAAGCCCTGTTTGACTCAATGCCCAGGCGTATCAAGCCCATTATTACGGCCAGAGGTGGTTGTTCTGGGTACTCATTTCTCAGGATCTATGCACCCAAATTGCGTGAAAATGTAATCACATGTCAGTTCTAGTATAATATATTTGTCCAATGAATACCCGTTTATTATCTGCGTTTCTTCTTGGTGTAGCAATTTTAATGGCCAGTAGTGTGTTTGAAGGCGTTGTGGGTTGCATAAAATCAGTGATAGGGGCAGCTGAATCACCCTTTATATGACTTCCTCCATCTTAGTCAGTTATATCCCATGATGTTTTGTTCATTTTTGTATTTACAACACATTAAAACTTATTCATTGTTTTTGTACCTAGTACTATTGGGGTCAATATGACTCCAGTTTAAATTGCTTGTTTGTTTCATGAATGTAATATTTATGAAAATAGATTGAGAACTGTTGCGTTATAAAGCTTCAAATTTGAAAACATTATTTCCGACTTGTTTTTGCACCCATTGTTGGTGTTTCTTGCCTCAGCTGTTGTTGTATCCTACCTGGTACCACTGCAGTTAATATGATTCCATAAACACAATGGAATTAGTATCTCCCTTGTTTTCAAAATATGTTCAAATGTGTGTGAAATCTTATGGGACTTAACTGCTAAGGTCATCAGTCCCTAAGCTTACACACTGCTTAACATAAACTATCCTAAGGACAAACACATACACTCATGCCCAAGGGAGGACTCGGAGCTCCGCCGGGACCAGCCGTTGTTTTCAAAGGCATTATTTTTTAAATATATGACTCTCTCCCTCATACTCAATAGTATCCAGTGGTGTTTTGCTAAGTTTTATATATACGTTGTATTAAAATTTCTTCATGGTGTTTTGCACTGAGTACCACTCAGCTCTCCCGCCCGGTTGGTCGTGCGGTTTACAACGCGGGAAGGAGCTCCTGGTCCCGGCACGAATCCGCCCGGCGGATTAGTGTCGAGGTCCGGTGAACCGGCCAGTCTGTGGATGGTTTTTAGGCGGTTTTCCATCTGCCTCGGCGAGTGCGGGCTGGTTCCCCTTATTCCGCCTCAGTTACGCTATGTCGGCGATTGCTGCGCAAACAAGTTCTCCACGTACCATTACTCTACCACGCAAACATAGGGGCTACACTCGCCTTGTGTGAGACGTTCCCTGGAGGGGGAGGGGGGGGAAGGGGGGGGTCCACTGGGGGCCGAACCACACAATAACCCTGGGTTCGGTGTGAGGCGGCGGAGGGGTGAAGTGGACTGCAGTAGTCGTTGTGGGGTTGTGGACCATTGCGTCGTTTCTAGGTCCCCGGTTTACAATACAATACCACTCAGCTCAATATGACACAAATCTAAATTTCTTTTTGTTTCTTGAATCTAGTATTTACGAAAATAGAATGATGACTGCTACATTGAACAAGTGTTATTTATGTTTTTATGTTAGTTCATTAAAAGACTGCCAATGTATCCAGTATAAAATACCTGCAGTCTTTAAGATCCCAATGGTACTCCGTGAAACAATAAATTCATGGTAGTGGGAGAGTTAATGAGATTAATAAAATTCAAAAACAATTGCAAATACGAGTCGTGAACATCGGCACACTTCAACAGACTCTTAGATCTGTTTAACAAGTCCGCAAGGAACGTTTAGGGCAAGAGTGACAATCATCTCATCAGGTTGTCCCCCTGAAATACATAACCACTACAGAGTGCGTAACGATTGCTCCGATCATTCCAGGAAAAGAGGTAGGTTCCACTAGGAAATATCTAAATCCCGTCGATCATGGATGAGCCCTCTGCTACGAGATATCAAGTCGCATAGACCAATCAATTTGAAACGAAACGAATCGGCAGCACCTAAGCATTCTCATCTTGTGACAGCCCAAAGCTGTCAGCTATTGTCTCCAGAGTCGGCGGTTCAGAGCGACAAAAGCTGCGGTTTCTGCGGCATGCTGACGGCAGCAACTCAACAGTCAGAGTGACGAATTGATTCTCGAATGCAAGTCTGCACCTCTAGTCCGCATCATCCAATCGAGTGTCCTCCTCCGCTTTTCATGGACAAGTCTCTCTTAAAATTTTACAGACCTCTCTGCTACTGCATCTCCCACTATAATATCGCAAAGTCTACTCCGCCGATGGGAAGGCTAGCCCAAAGATAGTCTAATGAAATTTTAGAAACGGAGCTTCTACGACCCGTCTACTAGATATTCTGTAATCCACGCAATAAGGAGCTTTCTCGTGGCTACAGAGAACTTCAGTGTGCACGTGGACTCCGCGACTGGACGACACCAATCTACCCCTCCCCCCCCCCCCCCAAAAAAAGAATATCTTTAACAGTACAAAGCGTACTAAGAAAGTTTTGCAACACGCCTTCATTTATTCAGTTTTTTCGAAGTAATTTCCACCACACTGAATACACCTATCCATCCTCTGAAACCAATCCCTAAACCAGTTCTCCCAAGTTTCTGTAAGGAGCAAATCACACGCGTTGTCCCAAGCCTCAGGAGGTCATCATCACTTGAGAACTACACTCCTTTCAGCTTCATTTTCACGTGCGGGAACAGTGCAAAGTCACAAGGAGCAAGGTCTGGACTATAAGGAGAGTGCTCTAGAAGTTTCAGTCCTGTACTCTGCAAATATTCGGTGCATGCTTTGGCGCTGTGAGCTGGATCGTTGTCGTGATGGGGGGAAATCAAGTGTCCAACCTTGACTTCTGTCGTAGGTTTTTCAAATCAAAGATTGGATGACTTTGGATAGGCACTGTTCAGTATACCACTTAGCTGTTACTGTCTTTTGTGCGCAAAAAAAAAAAAAAAAAAAAAAAAAAAAAAAAAAAAAAAAAAAAAAAAAAAAAAAAAAAACACTGATCGGGGTTTTCTGACAGCTAGGGGTGTGTCGTCATCTTCAAAGACCCAAACTTTGTTTTGATTCTTAGCTGGCACGTCATAATAGTACAGTCAAGCCTCGTCACCTGTCACGATATTATTCACTTATGGAGAATGTCCCTTAGAAAACTTCTTTATCATCTCCCAGCACCAAGTCACACGTCGTGCCATCTGCTTTTCTATCAGTCTATGCGGCACACAGAGACAACAAAGTTTCTTTATTTGCAAATGATCATGCAGAGTCGAACGAATTGCTAGTGCATTTAGCCCTAGGGTATACTCTATCTGCCTACAGGTCACTCGCCTGTCTTCGTCTAACACTTTCCTCACAGAAACAATGTTTTCCTCCGTAACTGATAATCGTGGCCTTCCCGTCCTCTCAGCGTCCTCCAGAGTGAAATTTCCTCTTTGGATTTCTCTGTATCACTTCAACATATTTGTACGATGTGGACACACATCGCCGAGTGCAAGAGTCATTTATTCAAAGCACTGGTCTATGTCTAAAACACGAGCGAAGTTGTACCGCAAAACTGCCCGAATCTCACTTAGTGACCACGATGTCATAGCAAGCACTCCAAACTAATCCCACTAGTGACCGACTGCGTTCACAGAATTGACACAGCGGCTGCAATGCTAGTATTAAATATTCTCAGGACACAGCAACAATCAACGTCCTGCAACTTATTGTTGCGTCGTATTGCAAAACTTTGCTAGTACCATTTGTACCTCCCACATAGATTACAAATGTGAAAACAGCGCAATGCGTAAACAGCCCTGTTGCTGTGACCGGAATGCCACCACACTGCGTTCGCTGGCTGCCTAAGGCTCCTGCAATGTTGCATTGCTACCCTTAAGCAGAGTCGCCAAAAACAGTTATGGCGCTGCATTATCCCCCTCCTTGAAGACTGGGCCCTCGGATCTCTACCCTGGACCGATCTGCAACAAAAGTTGACATGCAATGAACAATATTTACAAAAATATCCTCTTTGTAAGTACTAAGTGGTTTGAACCACAAGGTTCAGAGACTGTGATTTTACACTGTAATGCATAGCCCATTAAATCCTTAAACGCAAGTACAAGGTTACATCTGTGTCACACTAATCAACAGTCCATTGGTTCTCATGCATATGCATAACACAACATCTACTAGCATCCCACTACTTATACATCCAGTTAAACATTGGGTATGCCCGTTGACATCTCAGCTTATTCTTCAAGGTCCCCAAGGCGTGTTCAGGAACCATATAACCCCTTAAACACATTTCTTACTACTACATACATTATAATGCCCGCATACGATCACTTTTGTTCTCACTCACCATCTTGTATAACGTAGCATGATTTGCGCTCCAGTCGACCAAGATCTGCATTATTGTGGAGTGGGGAAGGGGGGTGGGGGCAAGGGGCACTTCCGCCTTAGTTAGATGAAAGCTGCACAGAACAGAGTCATAGCTACTATGACATCTGGTGTAGTGACATGTAAGATTACGGCTGTACGATGCTATTTCTCCCGATATTGCCACACGTCTTTTTCACTGGTACACACCCTTCTTACATTGCTTCAGACGGCTTCAGGGAGTGTATCAGGTATTGTTTCAATGTGTTGTTGAGGGTCGTCTGTCCATAACAACTGTGACGAGGCCCACCAGGAAGACAGGGCATAGCGCGTACGTCACAGCAGGTGACACTGTAGGTCTCAGGAGTGCCAGCAGCCATCTCCATTGAGGAGCAGAACTATTTCAGACGAATTTAAAAATTCTTGGCTGTGTGTTTCAATGCACGCTAGGTCTCGATAGCACACGGCAAAGTTAAGACCTTTAGTGGGTACCTTTTCAATTACATGTTGATTTCCTGTGGACCCTCCACAGAGCCGAGCGTTCACGTAGTGTGGTAGACAAGCCGATTAGTGTGACTAACAGGTTCGTTGTGGGCCCTGCATTTCTAGTGGATAATCCCTGTAATCATAGGGGACACATGGAATGTTGGCCTCATTATAATGCACGCTATTCCATTAATTAATATCTTATTACCGCTCAATTCGAACCATTTCACCACTGTGTGTGTCTACTCTCTTCATAGTGGTTCGCTACCACTCCTGTGGTGTCACTCATGGACTAGGTCCACTGTAGCCGTGCTTGTTGGAAGCAGGGTTTAGATTCCATGATACCCATCTGGATTACTCAGCTTGGGCACACCGTAATCCTCTCCCCCTGACAGTTCCAGAGTTCTTCTGCCGACATTACCACAAACCCATCCACCTCTTCCGAAAATAGTAATATTTCGCCTGTTCTCACTTGCAAGAATTTTCCTAGGATCCCTCACCCTAACAGGTAAGTGTGAACAGTGAAACACTTGAACCTTAAATCACTATCCACCATCTATCGATGCTACATGATAGTATACCAGCAAATTTTGCCTGTCAGGCTCTGCAATGAGCCTCAGTTCAGGTGGCAATTCCTCTGGCGCCTTCTGTTTCCCTATCAAACACTGTTCTGGTGTTAGTAGCATTGAACTCAATTGTCAGTGTACTGCATGGTGAACGGTTTCCTGCGAGCTCGTCAGCACCACTCAGGCATCCCAAATGCTGTCTGTTAGTAATTGCAATAGCCTCGCAATTGTGACCCTTGCATCAAACACATCCACTCGAGCCTGCATAACTCCCAGATCCCTACTCACTGTGTCAACCGATACCTTTCAATTTCTGTACCATACACACATTATTCGGTACCTCATGTTTCAAACTTGTCAACTGTGTGGTACGCCGTTCTGCTACTGACTTACTGCCTTTTACCATTTCCTTCAGTTTTTCTATAGTCCTGTTCGGATCGCTAATGCCTTTCTCGTCTGAACATAGTATCTCCCAGTGCCTAACCCCTCTTATGCCATCAAAAAGCATGCAGCACTAAATCTATTGCATGCTCCATTTGCATTGTAAATGCTCCTAAGACATATGCAACTTATCGTAGTCTCCCATAACTTCTCCAAGTACACATCATCTCTTTGCAGCCCATCATAATCCAGAAGACACACCCTCACCTCATTTCTCAATCCCCTTGCACCTCAGTGTCCATCGATGGATGGTGATCACCACATCCTCTTGTCTGGTGAAAAGCACTCCGCCGCTGACCCTGCAGCTCCCTCTCTCTGTCCTCAGCGAACAGGTGAAGCACTACCAAGGTTAGAACTCTCTTCTTTCTAATCCCTGGTGTACACCAACCAGAGTACAGAAACTACAATTACTGTCCCTTATCCTCTTCAGAAAAGTCTGTTGCCACAGGCCATATTTCTCTCACATGAAATGACAATAAACTTTTAATCTAAATGTTACAGTACTGTGACAAACAAAACGTATTCCCTACACAACCTCACAACAAAATATTTCCTTCCAGTAATTAAACATAATACCTTCAAGTCAACTTACTCTGCAATTACACTGACATATATTAAAAAATAATGTGTCTAACGCGTCTCCACGCTTTCTTGACCTCGGTCCATATGGTACCTCTCGTATGGGTTGCACAACATCATTATGCTCACTCTTCAACGTACTTCTTCTCGCCTTATTCTCAGGGATGGGTTCAGATACCTGTGGAAACGCATCTGGTGTGCCTTGGAATGATCATAGACACTGAACATGAATTATTATCGTTCTTATCGTTCTCATTGGTAACTGCAGCTTGATGTTGACTGGTGTCATAATCTCTATCAAGTGGCACAAACTATTTTATCCTACCCTCTAGGGTGTACAGGCTTGACAAAATCATCGACTGTCCTACCTCATAATGTGGTAATCTCCCTGCTCCATCTGTCCATTCCAGGGCCTTCATATTTGCTTTCCGCCAATGCCGCCATAACTCTCTTACTTTTTTGGTAAACTCTCGAACAGAGTCTCCATCCTTGCCAGTTTTTGACCAAACCATAATCAAATGAGAATAGCGTCTTCCTCCCATACACCACCTCATAGAGGATAGCCCATTACTAGTGTGAATGCTCGAGTTGCAAACTTCCACACAAATGACAGTTACTTATCCCAGTGATTATGGTGAGTGTTCACATAGTAACTCAACATTCTGCCAATAGTAAGTTGCACTTGCTCCATACTACCATTAGTCTTTGTGTGCAGTGAACTAGTTCTTAATTTTCGAACCCCGGCATGAAACTCGTCTCTTGGGCCGTTATCGTCGTTTCAAGCACACCAGACTTAAACAACCAGTTGTTGGCAATGACACTGCCCCTCTGTAGCGGCCCACAGATCTGAGGTGATGACCATTTCCACATATCGTGCGAAGTGATCAATAATCGTTAAAACAAAGCAGTTACTCATATATTCGTTCGACGTGATCAAGACAACAATATCAAAAAAATGGTTCAAATGGCTCTGAGCACTATGGGACTCAACTGCTGAGGTCATTAGTCCCCTAGAACTTAGAACTAGTTAAACCTAACTAACCTAAGGACATCACAAACATCCATGCCCGAGGCAGGATTCGAACCTGCGATCGTAGCGGTCTTGCGGTTCCAGACTGCAGCTCCTTTAACCGCACGGCCACTTCGGCCGGCACAACAATATCAAAAATTAAAAATACACCGCTATGTAATAGACACGAATCATAACGAACCAGATAAGATACAAGAAAAAAGTAATAAATAGATAGGAAAATACGCTAAGCACATTGCAAACAAATAGCAGATATGAATTGAAAAGTACTAAGTATTCTGAATGTAAAAGAAATATTTAAAAAATTATTAATGAGATAAGATATAAACTGTACACACTACAATCAAATAGCGCACTGAAGACTACTCAGCCACTGGAGAGCTTCTTCAGAGACATAGTGATGTCTTTAATCCCTCCTCTTTTGTAACCACAAATTACGCAGTTTGACAAATGATCCATAGTCTGATGTTCACCACACCCATAGAAAGAATCAGCTGCAAGATCCCACTTTGTTATCAAGCTACTACACCGATCCATTTCAGTTCTTAACCTGTTTAATCTTGTCCAGAGTTGCAGTACTATATACTAATGTCAATGCTGATGTGCACAATGTGTTTGCGTTGCTTCCTCATGAACTACCTGCTACTTTGGTTCGTATAGAGTTTCTGGATTTCAGTTTTTGGTTCACTTTTTTAAGGTGATGCCTGTAGAAAAGTGTGTGGTCAAGTTTAACTCCTAAGTTTAGAGGTATGTTTTCAGGTATACTTGGCTCTCTATTGAGTTTAAGGTCCAGCTCCGGTTAACTTCTTTATTGTTGAGATGCATAGTGATACAGATTTGGAGGATTTGGTTTCAAGTGCCGTTTGGTATAATACTCATGAACAGAAATTAGAACACTGTTCAGAGCAGCGTCTAACTGTTCAAATTACTTTCATTGTGTGGCAGTTACTAAATCGTTGGCACAAGCTAATTTGTGTCACTGTGTGTTGTGTAAATCTGATGTAATATGTAAATTGAAAATATGTAAGAAAAAAGTAAGAGAGCGAGTGCTGAGCATTGAGGTAGGCCACCATGATGTGCTATGACACTGCCTATCGTATCTCTCAGGTGGACTCTGGAAGTACTCTCCAGTAGCATATATTTCATTATCTTCAGCATTTGCATGCATTTTGTGACTTCTGCGAGTTTACCTAAAAGCCCTCTGACCCAGATTGTGTCATACACTGATGGTAGGTGCAGCAGCACTACTACTGTCATCATTGAATTTTGGAAGCCTCTTTTTATGTATGTGGTCTGCGTCAGTACTTTTCCACAGCAGCTGTTATTTTTCCTGAAACCAGTCTGTTACATAGGTAGCGCCTTTTCGATAAGCGGCATTAATCTGGAGCCCAATACCCACTCAAACAATTTGTAAATTGCACACAACAGGGCGGTAGGTCTTAAGTTCTTCAGATAATCTGCTGTTTTTCCTGGTTTCAGTATTTTAGTCCCCTTTGTCTCCTTTCACATCTGTGGTAGTTTTGCAGTGTCAGCTATTTCTATGAAGAATCTTGTCAACCACATTTTGGCTTTTGGTCCCAAATTTTGTAATAATTCCAGTAATACGTTACCCACACCTGAGGCCTTATGATTTTTCACACTGCAGAGCAGCGTCTATTTCACAAATATCAATTGCACGTTCAGTTTCTGTTTTTCCAGAGCAATTTGCTAAATATCTCTTCCGAGTTCTACTCATTTCCTTATTTTTCGAAGTACTAACTTTTATTTTTGATGTTTACTCAAGTGTGAAAACAATCTAGTTTAGTGAGAAACAGGCAGTTCCAGCTATCATCTAGTTTGCTGCTCCCAGTTTTCCTGACTTAAAACACACCCTGACACCTGATTGGATGCGTCACAGGACAGCGTAAATTCCTTCTGATAGTCTGGAAAATTAAAACTGGGCTTTGTGTTAAAGCTTTCTGCAGTCCTTCAAATGAGGCTTGCTGCTCCTCTGTCCACGTCGAACTTCGCGTCCTTTTTCAACGGTAGTGTGAGCGTTAGTGACATATCCGCAAACGCCATCACAGATTTCCTATATTGGTAATAATTTGAGAGTCCTAAAAATGACTATAACTCTTTGTTCAACTTAGGAACCAGAGAATCCAATACTACGTGTATAATTATTGGGTCTACCTTTTCCCCTTCCTTGCTAATTACATGTCTCAGGTAACCTACTACCGCTAAGGAAAAATAACACTGCTACGCGCTCTAGATGGGTGTATGGCCTGTAATATTTTAAAAATCTTTCTCAGTCGTTGCATATGTTCCTCCATAACCTATGAAAACATAATTAGATCATCAAGATACACCAAATGCTGTTGAGGTTTAATCCCCTTAGTATACTATACAACAACTGTCGAAATTTTGCCGGTGCGTTCTGTAATCTGAACGGCATTCTTCAGTATTGATAATAACCCCAAGAACCAAGGACACTGTCTTCGGTCTATTCTCCAGAATCACCTCAAACTGATGATACCCACTCCTTAAATCGATTGTAGAGAATCACCAGCACTGACCCAAGTTATCGATGGCCTACGTGATATAGGGGCAGGCGGTACACGTCGCTTATCCTCTTGTTGTTAAGATGGCGATAGTCACAACAGAATCTTTCTTGGAACCTTTCTGTTAACTTTCTGGGCATGACCACAAAGACGGACCCCATGGACTGCTGCTATTCTCTGTTGTTCCATTGGCTAACTGTTGATTTATGAAATCCATAACTGGCTGTAAACGGTGAGGTACACGATACACACTTGTGCTTCATTTCCTGTCGAAATTCAGCGCTGCGTCACAGGTGTCGTTGGCAATGGACTCTGAGAATGAAGCGAGTCCTTGAACTCCAGTGGTAATTCCTCATTTCATACCTTTCTGTTTCCTTTCTACTTAATGCAGTTTTATCAGTTCATTGGTTCATACCCAATGTGGCCCTGTCATTTTCCTCGAGGATGACCAAATTTGCTAGTACACAGTCCATTTATTAGCCTTACTCCATTGGCACCGAAATTATCCAGATCAATGGTACCACTATCCCACCGTCTCTCTCCTGTACATGTACAATGCTCCGCGTGAGAAAACAACATGTATGGCTCTGAGCACAATGGGACTCAACTTCTGAGGTCATTAGTCCCCTAGAACTTAGAACTAGTTAAATCTAACTGACCTAAGGACATCACACACATCCATGCTCGAGGCAGGATTCGAACCTGCGACCGTAGCGGTCTCGCGGTTCCAGACTGCAGCGCCTAGAGTTCCCCTCTTGCATTTAACTCTTTTCCAATTCTTCTTTGTCTACCATTATTATTGCTTCCACCACTCTATTGCTGGTATCCACCCTTTGCTTCCCACTAAGGCTGCCAACACTACGTCTGGACATGCCCCATTCATTGAGTCTTATAGCATCTCAATTAGTGACAAACACTCCGCATTTATCGTGTACCTGCTGCCATATCAATCTCTTCATATGCTGTTGCCAACCTAAAAGCAGAATATAAACTTTTGGGGGTACCTGTCCTTACTCAACTCGACATATTGGGCAACAGGCTTCTCGGGGAGGCATCAAGCTCCTTATGCTTGGATTCCTGCAGCATAATCTTATTTGCCTGGTCTCTTTTCCCTAACGCAAACGTTTGTGCATTAATTTTACGTAATTTAGCGGCAAAGTTTTCCACCATTTCCCCTGATATGGATGATAGCAGGACATGGGCTACTGGAATGGAAGTATTGAACCCAAGCAGAGGATACACCAAAAATATAGCACTTATTTTACCTAAATATTCCAAACAACATACGCTGGTAGCATGCAGAGAGTAGCTGAGTGAAAAATTTTCTGCAGAACAAGTTCAGCAATCTGAATCACTATCAGATAACACATACTTCAGGTGTTATCAAAAAAAGAAAAAAATACAGAGAACCAGAATAAATGCTTAGGCAGATTTTAATTAAAGGTAACAATCGATGGGACTTAAATTCAACAAAACACTAAAAAGATTTTAGTAGAATAAAACTTCCAGAGAAATTAGATACTTAAAATATATACTTGCATATAAGATAAATAACCTTACTTACGAAACACATAGTAGTGTATGGCACGTTTACAAAACTAATCTTTTGTACCCATACGACTCAAGTTGCCACAGAATAAGCTTCAGATTTCCATAAATTATTGTTTCAGTGATTATAGACAAAGATTTCCCTTAGGGTGTTAAATGCATGGCATTGCCATCACGCGCTTCTTAACTGGTGTATGTATGCAACTACACATGTAGTAGCTTCCAGGAGCCTTACTTAGTCTGTTTGGTTAAGTTCGACTAAATGCACAAACTTGCAATTAATACATTACTCTCTTGTTTCTGCTAACAGACAACACGAAGTAATGGCCGCTATCGACAGGGGATCTCAAGTTGATTCCTTATTTCTAGATTTCCGGAAAGCTTTTGACACCGTTCCTCACAAGCGACTTCTAATCAAGCTGCAGGCCTATGGGGTATCGTCTCAGTTGTGCGACTGGATTCGTGATTTCCTGTCAGGAAGGTCGCAGTTCGTAGTAATAGACGGCAAATCATCGAGTAAAACTGAAGTGGTATCAGGTGTTCCCCAGGGAAGCGTCCTGGGACCTCTGCTGTCCCTAATCTATATAAATGACCTGGGTGACAATCTGAACAGTTCTCTTAGGTTGTTCACAGATGATGCTGTAATTTACCGACTAGTAAGGTCATCCGAAGACCAATATCAGTTACAAAGCGATTTAGAAAAGATTGCTGTATGGTGTGGCAGGTGGCAGTTGACGCTAAATAACGAAAAGTGTGAGGCGATCCACATGAGTTCCAAAAGAAATCCGTTGGAATTCGATTCTCGATAAATAATACAATTCTCAAGGCTGTCAATTCAACTAAGTACCTGGGTGTTAAAATTATGAACAACTTCAGTTGGAAAGACCACATAGATAATATTGTGGGGAAGGCGAGCCAAAGGTTGCGTTTCATTGGCAGGACACTTAGAAGATGCAACAAGTTCACTAAAGAGACAGCTTACACTACACTCGTTCGTCCTCTGCTAGAATATTGCTGCGCGGTGTGGGATCCTTAGCAGGTGGGATTGACGGAGGACATCGAAAAGGTGCAAAAAAGGGCAGCTCGTTTTGTATTATCACTTAATAGGGGAGAGAGTGTGGCAGATATGATACGCGAATTGGGATGGAAGTCATTAAGGCAAAGACGTTTTTCGTCGGGGCGAGATCTATTTACGAAATTTCAGTCACTAACTTTCTCTTCCGAATGCGAAAATATTTTGATGAGCCCAACCTACATAGGTAGGAATGTTCATCAAAATAAAATAAGAGAAATCAGAGCTCGAACAGAAAGGTTTAGGTGTTCGTTTTTCCCGCGCGCTGTTCGGGAGTGGAATGGTAGAGAGATAGTATGATTGTGGTTCGATGAACCCTCTGCCAAGCACTTAAATGTGAATTGCAGAGTAGTCATGTAGATGTAGATGTAGATGTAGAACTCAGTGTGAACCAAATAAACAAGACTGTTACTTGACTTTAACACAACCACTAATAAGAATGCAGAGGGAAATGTGTAATCTTAGCTTTGAACCAATGTTCACAATGAAAATTATTATACTAAGCCACCATTAAGAGGTGAATTAAAACTTTTCAAAACTTTGGGCAAATATTCTCCATAGCAAAAAGAAAATTATACCGAGCCACCATTAAAAGGTGAACAAAACCTTTTTTGAAAGATCGCCCATAGTACAGGGGCACAAGTTTCTGAACTACGAACACCATATTATCAATTAGTAAGCAAGAAGTTCCGTAGAACTTGACTCGCTGATGGGGATGAAGAACCCGGGCACAACAAAGTCAAACAAAATAACAGCCCACTCCGACGAGATATGTAAGAATGCAGTGCACTGCAGGCAGGGTAGCTTTCACGGTAACCACTAATGGTCAGAATCGAATTACAATGAAGAGCCAGTAATGTTCGGATAAAGCAGCTACCTAAAAAAACAGCAGTAGCCAGTGGGGCGGCGAACCAAACTCAAGCAAGGTGAGGCGGCACCACAGACGTCTCAGTGGGAGTGCGCAACAGGTCACATGGATTGAACACTGAGGGCAGTTCACATTGCCACAGCGAAACCGAGTTCAGCCATACGGTCCACTGCTTCTGCGTTGTTCTTCAACAGCAACTGACTGCCCCAAGCTCACTATTTGCTCAAATGGTTCAAACGGCTCTGAGTACTATGAGACTTAACATCTGAGGTCATCAGTCCCCTAGAACGTAGAACTACTTAAACCTAACTAACCTAAGGACATCACATACATCCATGCCCGAGGCAGGATTCGAACCTGCGCCGTAGCAGCAGCGCGGTTCCGGACTGAAGCGCCTAGAACGGCTCTGCCACAGCGGCCGGCTCACTATTTGCCTGCAACACTCCGCCAAGACTCCACCCGCTCCAAACACGCGGCCACTGCTCGAGCAGTCAGGTCTGCCCTGTGTGAACTCTTTGCCATCACAGCCTGTGTACTACCAGCTCCCTCTCCTCCCTTCATTCTCAGCCCCACCATGGCGGTCTCGTAAGACACCACCAGAACAAAGAGCTCAATGACAGACATACATTTGCAGGGCAAAATCTCTGGCCAAACGATGTGTGCGCTACAAACATGGCTGCAACTATCATGCCAACTTCCTATTTGATCCCACTTTATTGCTCACGAAAAAACTTCGCACTGTTTTGTTTCCTGCGTAATTGTAGCTGGCATTGCTCAGATGCCTCAAACACCTTTGCTTTTTTTAATGTCTCTGTGCGCCTGACAAAAACTTTCATTTCGCCTACCAACAGTGATTTCGTCACTCATAGTAGCTGCTTATCTGACCAACCACCCATACCCGCAGATTTTTTCAGGTTTCCCAAGAAAGACACCACACCCTCAGCTGACCTACCAGAAAAGGGCGTGATTAAACTGGCGGCGAATGGATCTACTTTAGGCTCGACTGGCCAGATTGATGCTAACTGCTCGTCTATAATTGCTGTTTGCCCTTGTGCCTCCATTTTGTCTGCTGTGCTACCTTATCCAGTAACACATGCAACGACTCCTGCTTGAAAACACCCTGTGTTTCCAACTCTGCCATTGTGAACCTATAACTCCTATTCACAAACAAGTACAAAATAGTAGTAATCTCAACAACTCTTACACTCAGAATTACAGTCAAGTTTAATCTACATCTTACCATCAACCACCAAGTTTCAGTACACTGCCTAGCAGCATGGCCACAATGGTGGCACATAAAACATTGTCCTGATACTGGCCTGCACATGGTGAACTACACCCTAGCATTTTGCATTGAGAACGTATCACCATCTGCAAATAGTGCTCCCTACTGTCACCATGAAACTGCGACACTCAGCTGGTTCTGCTGGTTTGACTAACACAACATTCAAGTTTTAATGTTTCTCCCAGCTAGACCTCATCTGTTCCACACACAGGTAAAACCAACACTTTGCTAATTCATCTCACTTGTGACATCTACTGAAGTCGAACAATGGGTGATGAGCTGCTTCTGTGCAGGACTGGACAGTGATGGACGGTTGTGGCGAGGATACAAGCCGATGACAACTTAGTAAAACTACATTAATAAGTCAGTCATCTTATTACAATCTTTTCATTACACTCTGACGTCGCGGTGTGGCTGCCACGCCCTCCTAGGTGCGTGATGTGGTAGGAAAGTATGGCACGTAATGACTGGCAATCAGCCAGTAGACTTTGATGTAAGCGCTCTGGGTTGCTAACGCCTGTGACGAACCAGCAGCAAAAGTTTCAGTTAGGAATGCCACACTGAGTACAGGAGGTGTCACAAGTACAGGGGATGCCAGACACCCACTGGCAAGTACCACTTTCATGAGTGGTGTTTGCGAGGCATCACAATACCTGCACCAGTGTAGAAGGGAGAGTGGCTGTACTGCCACAGCCATGACCCATTGGCCCCTGAGTGGGCATCAAGCAGCTGTTGGAGTAAGCCTCGAAGTGGCCTGTCAGTGGAGAGGCACCAAGTGCCAGGAGAAGGGCTTGGTGCTGTGACATAAAGGATGGTGGCAGTTGACTGGGCTTGTAGTGGCTGCTTGCTGGCCCATGGTGTGACGATGTCTGGTGCAGCCCCTTCGTCGTTGTGGGTCTGCTGAGCCGTAAATAGCTCCCATGAAAGCGGCTCATTGGTTAAGCCGATGCGCTACTCTCAGTTACATTCCTAACGACATTTCTGTGGTCCATAAGTGGAGATATCACTTGACCCGTTCTTTAAGACCCATGTCTCATCACTGTGTGACGACTTTCATTCGTTGTTAGCAACAATCTTTGGATAAAAAAGTGGAGTAAAGCATATAGTAAAAAAGCAGAAAGCAGCTTCGTGTTCCAATCAGACCAAACACGGCCATTACACCTTCGATGTACTCGTATATATGCAGACTGAAGCGACAAATGAAAATTGGTCCCAAGGCTGGGATTAGAACTGGGTCTCCTGCTCTCTAGGCAGATATGCTAACCACTGTACCGGCCCCGCACAGTGGGCTTCAGAACTGCACATACGACTCTAGAACGCTTCCCTCCCCTATCCAAATTCCCATTCACACCTAGCGCACTTGATATTCACCCTAAACTCAAACAGCATTGCAGATGCTGTCCAACTGTGCTGGGATTACATCTCAACGACGAAAGAAACGGGGGATCCTTCAGTCTGCATACATACATCGTAGATGTTTGAGACTTGAAAAAGTCTCTGCAACCATAAAGTTTCATTTCACTACACCATTGATTTTCCTTAATTTTAGGCCTAAAGGAGCCAGTAACACACAGAGAGAGCTGAACCACAAACAACAAGTATAAATTAGTAGCCAAATTTATCGCTTTGTGATAAAAGAATAAATGGATAAGGCGTAGGGGATACAATGTTAGTCTGATACAGCTTTGGCAGACTTGTGTTTGAACAAGGCAGAAGGAATGGATAACACTCATTTGGAATTCTGAAATAGTTGTGGAAAGTGACAACGAAATGATTACTCATGATAGCGTGTACAGTTGTGAACTATATAATGGTATTGACCATTTAGAATCTTAATTTAGATGTAAATATGAAGGTTATATTAAATTTCTGAAATCTGACACAAATTTATCATTTACATTAAAATCATATGTCTGTAATTTCTGAGTGCTGTGACACTCTTTATTTGCATGTTTCGTTTAGTTTCTTTCATTTATTTAGATCTACATTATTTCTCTATGACCAAAATTGTATTTAAGTCACATTTCGTTGTTAATATTTCAACAATAATTGTTCTGTACAAAATGCTTTCACATGCTGTTTAGCACTTCTTATACACTACATAATTCATATTCTGAGAACATGGCGGTCTGTAGAAATTTATTGCAAGAGGGGTAACATTTTAAGGTTGCCATTCTTTTATATTAGAAACCTTGAGAAATTTCAGTTGAATATTAACAATAATAACTAGCAAAACTGCCACTTATCAACATACCTCAAAGTAAGAAGAAATAAACATTAAAGACTCTTATTCAACGTAGGAATTTCTGTTTACTTACAAAACTACACATCTCATCGTTTTATTAGACTTACTGCATTATTTTCAAGCCTTCCATTTTTTTAATTTGACAGGCAAAATTAATGGTTTAAAAAAAGTTTTGAAAGCTACGTTTTGAGGTGGTTTAGGTAAAGTTAACTAAGGCCAGCAGTCGACGATGTGAATGTTTGAAACCTCTCAAAACAATCACAAGTTCACCATTGCAATCAACTCTTTAAGAACTTGAACCAAGATTACCCTTGTCCCCACCAACTTGTCACATTATTGTGCTAGTTTGCAACTCGTCTGCTGATTTCGTAGCTCTATCACTACCTGTTATACTATGTTCCACCCCTGTGAAGTTTCTTAAGCCGCGCGGTGTAGCCGCGCGGTCTAGGGCGCCTTCTCTCGGTCCGCGTGGCTCCCCCCGTCGGAGGTTCGAGTCCTCCTTCGGGCATCGTTGTGTATGTGTTGTCCTTAGCGTAAGTTAGTTTAGGTTACATCAAGTAGGGTGTAAGCTTAGGGGCCGATGACCTCAGCAGTTTGGTCCCTTAGGATCTTACCACAATTTTTTTTTTTTTTCATTTCTTATAGTGTATATCTTTTCGACCTTGACTTTCCTGTTTTTTCCCTCTCTTCTAGACGCGAAAATGGAGTTTTCTCGTTTCGATCCATAGATGAGGTAAAGATGAACACAGCAACGAGTGCAAAGAAGTTGACATTTACGATCTAGTACAATAGCTCTGCGATTTTATAACTGATTGTGGTCTCAACAAGCCCTGTTGGGTCTTCTTTCACTACAAACAAAAGGCGAATCACTGATGTGAATAGGTTTTACAGCTGGGGGAGGGTTCATCTTTGTGGGAATTGAGGACAAATGTTGAGCATATACAGGGCAACTCACTAACTATTTAAATGGTTCAGATGGCTCTAAGCACTATGGGACTTAACATCTGAGGTCATCAGTCCCCTAGACTTAGGACTATTTAAACCTAACTAACCTAAGGACGTCACACACATCCACGCACGAGGCAGGATTCGAGCCTGCGACCGTAGCAGCAGCGCGGTTCCGGACTGAAGCGCCTAGAACCGCTCGGTCACGAGGGCCGGCCACTAACAATTTTGGTCACCTACAATAACTCCGAAAGTATGATACGAGCTGAAAAGTTTGTGGGACTAAGACTGCATCGGACAACGGGGGCCATAATATGATGGTTTTTTTGTGGCTTCAGAGATATGAAGGTCAACTTTGTTTTTTTTTTTTTTTTTTAATGGGATGCTGTAGATTGGTACTTATTTTCTGATAGCGGCTATCGAGACGAATCCAATAACGAGTAACAGTAAGTTCTTTGAAGATCATCGAAGGTCAAAAAGGTGACATGAACATCCATTTATAGAAGGAGTTCGAAGTGATGACAATTGGTAGCAATGCAGTGCTGCAATTTTATCATCATGGATTAAGTGGTATTCCTTATCACATCGGCGCTTATCGAAACACACGCTCTGACAATTCTCTCTCGCATATCTTCAGATGTAGTTGGAACGTCCTTATAAACAATTTCTTTTACGAATCCCCACAAGAAGAAATGCAGAGGCATCAAGCCTGGCGAAAGAGCCAGCCACGACACATCTCCTCCGCGTCCAACCCAACGATTTGGTAATTGTCTCTGCAACTCATTTCTAGCCGTCAGCGAAAAATTTGCCGGGCATCCATCGTGATGATGCCACACACTATTCCTTGTTCCGAAAGGTATTTCTTCCAGTAACAGACATAATGTTTCTTGCAGGAATGTTGTATACTTCCTACCATTAAGATTTCCTTCGATGAAATAGGGGTCTATAATTCTGTCCTCCAGAATCCCACACCATACGTTCACCGACCACAGTCTTTGACGTGTAACTTGCCGCAACAAACATGGATTTTCGGTAGCCCTATAATGCATGTTATGCAAATAAACATTTCCATGGTTCGTGAATGTAGCCTCGTTAGTAAATAAAATCAAATTAATAAATGTGTCATCCCTCTGCATCTGAAGTCGAGCCCATCGGCAGGATTCAATGCGACGCGTACAATCCGTACCAGTTAATTCTTGGTAGAGACTGATATGGTAAGGATGGTATTTAAGTCGATGCAGAACATGAACAACACTACTCTGGCTCATGCCGGATTCCCTTGCGATTTGACGCGAACTAACACAAGGATCTCGAATCACAGTGGCTAGAGTAACAATTTCCGTTTCCACGTTAGAAACTCTCCTTTGCCAGATACGTTTCCAATGCTTTAAAGATCCAGTTGTTCTCAATTTATCATACACATATTTAAATGTACGACGTGTAGGGTGAGTACGTTGAGGATATCTTTCAGCGTGTAAATCTCTAGCGCCCACTGAATTTCGTTGGCATTCTCCGTAAATGAGAAGCATATCGACTTGTTCCTCAAAGGAACATATGATTCACATTCGCTTGATTCAATGATACTAGACTTACTGTTCCTATTAGTGTTGTATTGCGAAACCGTCTTTTGTTTTTTACATGTCAATGGATGGATACGCCGTATTCGGCGAATATTTGCTATTTGTACGATATACGAGAGACAATTGTCGGAGGATGTACTTCGATAAGTGCCAAAGTGACAAGGAATACCACTCAATTCAAGATAAGAAGACTGCAGCACTGCATTGACATCTTCTATAAATGGATGTTCATGCCACCTTTTTGACCTTCGTTGACCTTCAAAGACCTTACTGTTACACATCAATGGATTCCTCTCTATAGCCGCTATCAGAAAACAAGTACCAAACTGTAGCATCCCATTTAAAAAAACGAAGTTGACCTTCATATCTCTGACGCCACCCCACCTAGCAACAAAAACCCAAATTCATATTATGGCCCTGGTTCTCTCATACAACATTTTTCCCACAAAATTTTCAGCTACTATCATACTTTCGGAGTTATTCTAAGTGGCAATAGTTAGTTACTCACCCTGTGTACTGCAACCATGTTAACTTCACGCTGGGAATAGGCGCCGTAATAAATGTGCCGGCGTGTCCCTTTCTGAAGCACAGTGAAGACTGTATAAGGATGGGACACGTAAGTCTGAGGACTATGTTGGCAGTGTTCTGCTTCACAACCACCTTGAATGCAGGGCAATACCGAAATCACTGGCACACCAAAGATTAGGCACACCAAAAAATTGGTTCAAATGTCTCTGAGCACTATGGGACTTAACATCTGAGGTCATCAGTCCCCTAGACTTAGAAACTACTTAAACCTAACTAACCTAAGGACATCACACACATATCCATGCCCGAGGCTGGATTCGAACCTGCAACTGTAGCAGGCGCATGGGTCCGGACTGAAGCGCCTAGAACCGCTCGGCCACCGCGGCAGGCAGAACAGCCAGTGTGAGAATTTTTCTACCCCAGATTCCAGGAGGTAAAAAGTGGCCTCTCTTGACCCCCCCCCCCCCCCTTGCGGACACATGTGTGAGAATAACATTTCTAGTAAATTTAAAGGCTGTTATAAACATGATGTAATAAGTATCACATATTCTGTTTGCGTTTGTTTACTATTTCGTATTTAAAATTTTGTCTTATTTTAAAATTAGCCCATAGGTTTTTTCCTCATGTTTTTCTGAATCACATATTTCGTTACTAAGACGTAAAATAACGTAATCACCAATGTTTTTGCAGATTTTGGAAACAGTTGTGTTAAAAAATAATTAAAATTTGTTCAAATAGATTACTTTCATGCGAAAATGTTGGCATGAGGCCCACTTAAGTCTTAAAGAATGAAATCCAAATGAAATTAAATTTATATTAAAATTATCTGAACATAAGTGAGTTATCCAATGATTATACGCAACGCTTTGGATTATTACTTTTTTACTTTAATCCATTTAAATGTAAAACTCATAATTTCTCACTCACCATTTAACATGACACCATGTGCAATTTCAAAGTAGTAGTTCGTTTCTGGACTCATTGTGAGAAAGGTGTATATGTCTTGGACTAAGTTTATTTGTAAATATTGTGAACTTCACGAAATTGGCGGCAAAGGAAGGAAAGTAGATTAGGGTTCAACATCACGCCGATATCGAGGCCATGAGGAATGGAGCACAATTTTGGAAGTTTCTAAAGCTGGGGAAGGAAACTGGCCATGTCCTTTCACAGGAAGCAACCCAGCACTTCATGGTACGTTTTGGAAATTAGACAGTTACTGTTTTCTCCTGCAGCCGGTCGCGCTTCCCAATTGAAAGCTGGCAACAGCGCGGCGAAGTGTCAAGGATCTTCCTACGCTGTCTCAACTACAGGACCTTTGCCTTTCTCGGCCATGTGCTCTAATGACTTTTTTCTCGATATGTTTTTTCGTCGATTTGTCATTGGTGGTTCCGCACGGATGTCGCAGAATATGTTTCAGATTTCGTCGATAAGAACTTCACTTAGTTTTTTTGTTGTAGAGGGTGGCCATTGCCGACAAGAACTATCCAGACAGGGCTCACAACCCGTCCACACTGCTTTACTTCCGCGTGTAACTCATCTCTTACTTTCCAGACTTCACGGACGTTCTCCCGCAGACCCTGTAAGATTAGCACTCCTGAAGAAAACGGCATTGCAGTGAGTTTTAATCTGCCAGCGGGCACTCCGATGCAGAGTGAAAATTCATTCTGGAAACAGTCCTCCAGGTTGTGGCTAAGCGATATCTTCACACTATCCTTTCTTCCAGGAGTGGTAGTCCGATAACGTATGTGAGAAAACTTCTATGAAGTTTGGAACGTCGGAGGTGAGGTACTGGAGGGAGCGAAGCTGTCAGGGCAGGTGGTGGGTCGTGCTTGGATAGTTCAGTTGGTAGAGCACTTGCTAACGAAAGGCAAAGGGCCCACGTTCGATTCCTGGTCTAGCACACAGATTTAATCTCTCAGGAAATTTCATAACATTGTTAACGTTTAATGAAAACTACCTCAGTTGAATTGTCACACATTCATCATTTTCTGTCCTGTTTCGTTCGCAGACCATCTTCAGGTTGTTTGCAGTTAAAACAGTACAGGAAATTAGGCATGTTGTACTAAAATAAAGGCACAAATGGTCTGGTGATCTGTGCAATGTTAAAGATCAAATTCAAGAACGACGTTGCGTTACGTATGACAGTCAGACCATTTATGACATGATTTTAGCACAGCTCGCCTAATCTGCGGTACTCAACATGATCAGGATTAGTTTAATAACATTTTATTGTTTACACTAAGAATTATTTTATAATTTCATTTGGAGGCTATTTTCAGAGGACGCATTTCCAGTTAATTGCATAATTATTACGATAACTCTACCAACTGACTAAATGTATCTATATTCTACCTCATGTATTTACTGATTGAGATTTCCGTCCTTTCTTAGTAGGTCTGTACTTTAGAACTGACACCATCATATTTACGGCCTCCGGTACTAGCACAGTCTTTTGGGTACCCAGAAGACCTCAGCCTCGAGAGTCCAAATCTCGCAATTTCTAAACTCATTTAAAAGTTTTTAGTGATCAATCTTAGAGCCTCACTGTCTATTGCCATCAGCACCGCACGTCCTCCAGCAGTGGCGTTGCCTCCATGGCTCCAATAAAGAGAAACAGCTGCATTCCTTTCAGTCTGAGATTAAACAACAAGCTGAGTAGTGAATTTCACCCTGCAAAAGTACTCTAAAGGAAATGTCTTTTGACATTCCTAGGGTGTGATTTTTGTAAACTACATGGAAAAAGAGTTAAACGACCTCTAGTTCATATTAGGCAACATTACTAGATCAGTTTCACAAGAAACTGTTAAAGAAACTACCCCATATGGTGAAGAAAAAGTTCTCTTTCACCACGAAAATAAGCCCGCCCTCACATCTAATGTTGTCAAGGCAAAATTTGTTGCATATTCTCTATATTGCGCAGCAGCACCTACATAGAATAATTTGTCAGTATTACACCACTGCCCATGGGATATCCAATTCTCGTTTCGACAATCTTTGGGGAGGCTTTGCCGTGCCCTCTGGCATGTAGCAAATTCTAAACGAGATAGCGACACATAAGAATTTACTACAGTGTAGCACTTTTCAGAATGCGCCTGCCATACACGTGAAGTCACGAAAGACATTTTGATTCGGTCAGGTCACAAAAGTTTCCAGTGTCACCAAAAAGTGGAAATAACTCTAGAATGAACATTCACCCTGCACGCCCACATAATTCGAGCTCCAACGACGAAGGTGGCAGGGTTTGGCCTTCCTGTCAGGAATGGTTGACACTCCACCACATCCAAATGGGACATGGAAAAAGTAGCAACATGTTGAAGAAGTGGAGTTATTGAGAAAGTAATTCGTGTGACTGTGGAGCAGAGAAACAGACAATAGAACACACAGGCGAACAGCTCGCTCCACACTTTTAAATGTGGTCTGAAAGAGTTCGTGGATTGAAACTGTGCACTATGATCTGGTAGTCTAATTTACGACTGTCCTGCAGCATATCACAGAGGATAGCCCCCAGGGACTACAAAATTTTTAGCTCCTGGTATTCCCCACTGCCTAACACGCCACCACATATAATTCAATAGATGTCCTCACTGAAATTAATGCATTTAAACTAAGTGGCCAAAAGTCGTGGGAAGGACCGGCCGGTGTGGCCGAGTGGTTCTAGGCGCTTCAGTCTGGAACCGCACGACCGCTACAGTCGCAGGTTCGAATCCCGCCTCGGGCACGGATGTGTGTGATGTCCTTAGATTAGTTAGGTTTAAGTAGTTGTAAGTTCTAGGGGACTGATGATCTCAGATGTTAAGTCCCATAATGCTCAGAGCCATTTGAACCATTTTTTTCGTGGGAAGGGTTGTCCCATTTGGACATGTAAAGTGTGTGTTGTCTGAATTTTGCAGCTAGATGTGCAGTACACTGCAAGTGTAGACATAATATATGAGCAGTCTGTTACAGCCAGGTGTGTAGTGGTAAGTAGTGGGTCACTGTCATTTCTAGCTAATAACTCTGACATCAGCATAAGCACCTTCTTATCATCAAGGCTGTTCCCAGAATTCTGCTATCATCACATCTGGCCACATACCCCCCGCCCCCCCCCCCCCCCACCCAAGGCCATTCTGGGAACCCTGACACCAGCATCACTACATTTTTTATCACTAATGCCACCCCCAATAACTGTGTTACAACCACTCACACCTCCATCTCCTGTGGATCTGCCCCCACTCCCAAACCCCTGTGCCCCCACTACCGTACACCCCTACCCCACTCCTACAACCCCATGTGCCCATCCACCCACGACCTTCCTCTGCACCTCCACTCATTGATATCATCATGTTGTCAGCCAATTGCCTGTAAGTCCGACCAAGCAATTTTCTGTGTTGTGCAGTATTCCCATCACAGTATTGTAGAGAAGCTATGATCTTGTGAAACCTTCAGTTCTGATGTCGTAAGAGTAACTTAATATGTAAAACACATAATGTCTGTGTAATTGGGTCTCATGTGTTCAATTGGCAAGATACTTGCGTTGAGCAAAGAAGAATTTAAAGTCTACTTGGTGCGAACATCTAGTGGACATAAAGCTGGAATGAACATTCACCCTGCACTGTGATCTGGTTGTCAAATTTACAACTATCCTGCAGCATATCACTGAGGATAGCCCCAGGGTCTACATTCTGCATCAAGAATGGAAAATCATAATAGCAGTGGAGCATATGACTGTAGACAGGAGAAGAAATATTGTTCAACAAGTAACAGCAGTGCACCAGAATGGCAAGAGGTTGTGTTGCCTGCCTGGCTCCATACACACAGTGAGGGGTCTTATGTTTGAATTTTTTGCCCAAAATGTCTTTCCAGTCACAAACCATGTAATAAGTGCCAGCAACAATAATAATAACAATTATTATTATTATTATTGTGTTTGTGTGATATTATATTTGGAGTTTTTGCTATTAGTATGGCTCTACCAGAGCTATAACTGGACCAGGAAATGGAGGTGTTCAGTGCAGCAGCGTCAATAGGGTGCAATCAGAAGTATATTCTAAAATTTTTGCTACATGAATAAATACATCCAATCAGTCACACACCAGACCTCGCTTGTGATGGTGTATCAATGACTTTAGATGTACAGCACCAAGCATGACACACTGTGTGAATGCACCACCTCAGACTGTGAGGTGCTGTTCAGCCACACAATGTGATATTCAGTATTCAGCATATATCACGACAGCTGCAGCTGCGACTGTAGCACACACAAACTGCCCAGAATACTTTGTTAAATGTTTAAACAACTCATACATGACTTGGGTAACTGCATTCAAAAATTGTAAGTTCACAACGAGCACCATCACTGTTAATTTAGTATCAAAGATAATAATAACCTTGATGGACTGAGAGTAGAGGTTATGAATAGTAGGTACAGTACCAGCTATCGATAAGTAGTTTACCCAGTCGTGAGTGAACTGTCGAAGGGTAAAACTATCAAGATATACATCAACACTCCCTGCCTTGAGGCAATGAGAGTATTAAAGCCGATGGTGATGAAATAGGAATCTATGTGAAAAAATCAAATATATTCCTAAGTAACAATTCCTTTTCCTTGCAGGCAAACTGAAGTCATTCCAAAAATCAAATATATTCTTAAGTAACAGTTTCTTTTCCTTGCAGGCAAAGTGAAGTCATTCCAGCAACAGCCATGTGATATGAAAATAATGGTGTTCAATCAAACCTACTCTTTGAACACTAGTGGCTGTAAGCATATCAGTGTCAGTATACTATCAAATTGGGAGCTCTACCTGTGGTAGCACTTGAACCCCCTCGATTTAGTGATATCAGGGTAATATTATCCATGGATAAATGATGCCAACTATTGATGTGTCAGTGTAGATTTCAGCCTTGCTTAACAGAAATGTTCACTCTCCATAGGTGATACTGAACAACAATATTACCTCTGTAGGGAATTTTCCTGTAACAGTTAAAAAATTTGAAAACAATGAGTGCATATGTCTACAGGAGCAGATTTTTAAGAAATTAACGTATAACAGCTATGCAATACAGCAAGAGACAGAGTGCCAACCGAGGTGGCAGCCATATTTCCACCGATTCCATGTGACATTGTGGAGCAATCTGCTGGCGTTAGCTCGCCAAACTCTCTGCCCATACGAACAAACCACAGCTGAACTCTACAAAACATGCTGTGCTTCAATGGAGGTGGAAATGCATGATTCAATTTTCCCAGGTGCAGACGCAGAAATACAGTCTAATTGAAGTTTGTTTGTATACCCATGTATATGTTTGTGTTTATAAATTGCAATTAAAGTTTAAGATCCATAGGTGTGTTATCTGCTAAGTGGACGAAACAGCCTCATCACAAAGGTCTTTTAGTAAGTGACTGGTCCTGCAGTGATGATGCTGGCAACTGGAAGAAGAAGACTGGATCATTACTTCCAATAACATATATGCTCCAGCTATTGGACTTTCAGATTATACAAGAGAATATAAAAATTGGATGATTTACAGCAAGCTGATCTCTTAGATATGAGAGAATATTCATGACTGAGTAATTGTTTCAAGTGCAACCTAATGATCATAGACACATATTCCAAATTCACTTGGTCTCCGCCTTTGTAGGTAGAGATAGAGAGGGAGGTTGGGGAAGTATTTGAACAACTGCTGTAGACTGGAACCGATTGATGTCTTGACAACATTCAAACCAATCATGGAGGCGAATTGTTCGATAGACATCTCAAAGTGGCAATGAAATGATATGTACTAAACCATGATATGCAATAAACCACTAATCGCCGGCCGGAGTGGCCGAGCGGTTCCACGCAGTCTGGAACCGCGCTACTGCTACGGTCGCAGGTTCGAATGCTGCCTCGGGTATGGCTAGGTTAGTTAGGTTTAAGTAGTTCTAAGTTCTAGGGGACTGATGACCTCAAATGTTAAGTCCCATAGTGCTCAGAGCTATTTGAACCATTTTCAGTATCTGTAAACACAATGGTCTCTTGCCTTCAAGTAGCTGAAGAAGAGATATGAACAACATGAGTTTATGAACGCTTCCGAAAATGTACAACTACTATTTAATTGGTTTATGTATTCACTTTCTTTTTTTTTTTTTGCCTTCTCACTTGCAGGCCTCAGGTAAGTATTTAACATACACTGTCTGCGCCCCTCTTGAAGAATACGAGAAATAATTTTAGAAACGTAGTCTTTACAATGATGGAAGCGGCAGCGGTCAATTGCTACTGCATCTAGAGGCCCTTGTGAACCTCTCTGTATATGGTGAAATGTTAATCATCCTATACGTGAATTCATGTACATCTATTGTCTGGAAAATGAACGCTTTTTCTGGTGCCCATGTATCTTGCAGACGTGCTGTAGCCTTCAGTGATAACCAAATCTTCGTCAGTTCCCAGATTGCACTGCAGTGGTGTGCCAGCCATTGCGGTGTAACCTTGGACAATAACCAGGAACACCTTGCAGACTCAGCCATTCTCAGGTTGTGACAGCAGGTCTTAGCAGGCACAGTGTCGTTGGTAGCCAGAAGAAACCTGCCCAGTCGCCTTGCGCTCATTTTCTACCACAGCCTCACCGTGGCACCTCCACTGTTGTCTCAATACAGTAGCCACACTTAGTGCACAGCAATTGCGGAAAAAATGGGTGTACCTTTTTTATGAGATTCATGGCTGTGAGAATGAGTGACAGATCCTGGACCCACCAGGATCAGCGATGTGCGAGGAAAAACGTGTGGCAACATTGTTTATTTACCAGAATCGCTTTGCATTATGGATCCTGGTCACACCACATTCACAGGAAAATGTATGACAACAGTGATTTTGCCGTGGGATTGTGTGACAACTGTCCGTCACAGCAAGAGCAGTGACATATGTCAGAAAGAAGCAGTGCACAGCGATTTTTTTCCCCCACAGAAGTGGCAGGTTGCCTAATGATTTCTCTTGGTACACATGTACCTGTAACCAGACGCACCTGCACCTTGGCCACCCCCCTCCCCCTATATGCAACCAGCACTGAACAGCTCCTATTCACTATTCATTTCAGTCCAATCAGACTCAGCCATGAAACGATCTGCACATGCTGATGGTGATGGAGCAAGTAAACATGCCCACTTTGAGAATGGTGGGGATCCACAAACATCCATTCTTGATGACACATTATATGTAGAATTATTGCAAATTGGTGATATTGCATGCAAGTAGTAGTTATTATATGTGTGTGTCTATTTTTTCCCACAATATGTATTGACTATTATGTCGTTTTTAGATTTCATTGATAATTTTTCGATGAATCAGGGACCAGATGTAATTGATCCTGATACGTAACATATCTCTCTAAACATATACGAGTGTCTGTATTTTTTATTCCCAGTGTCTTTTTTCTAACTGCAGATTCCATCCACCATCACCATTCACAGATTCAGCGGATGGCATGTGGATGTAAATCCATATATTAATATTTAAGTCACACCATCCCAGATACCTGCCATCAATGATTAGTGTATGTAGTATATGTGTATGAGTGGGTGCACCTGTGTGTGTGCGTGTGTGTGTGTGTGTGTGTGTGTGTGTGTGTGTGTGTGTGTATGTGTGTGCATATGATGACAAATACTGTAGCTGTTGTTCTTAGAAAAAATTCATGTTTGTTTGTTCTAGTGTCTCAAATATGCAATGATCATGCAGCATTTCTACAGCTGGTTAACAAATATGAAGTACCACTTCTATTGCCTCTACCCATAACATCCCAAATGAGATTTTCAGGTGAGAAGAAAACTGGGAGAGGATGCATTCAGTCAAGTTTTCTAGTAAATACTTGCATATTGCCCTAGCCGAGCCTCAGGTACAGGGCGGGTCGCAGGTGGCGGATAGCGAACGATCCATCAGATATAGTGGACAGCTGCGAATAAGGGGAAACCCAAATAAGCAGTCCCGGACCGAGGCGGCAGCATCACGAGGGTGTGGGAGGGTGACTTTTGGCAAGGGTCACACTCATTCAAAAACCACAGAACCCGAAGACGTTGCTGTGTCATGGCGAGTAAGTGCCGCCATTACAATAAGCACTGTCAACACCCAAATCCAGGACGCATCTGAAGTGGGAACCATCGGCATCCTGGTCAGCGTCTGTTCACACAATGTGCGGCTGGTCATAATGCGCCAGGAACTAACAATCCCTGGTTCTAAACACCCAGTGGAAACACTGGACCAACTTGATTACAAGCAAGTATGACTCGTGCAAGTAATAACAACATTACCCCAGGTGGTAACCAATCCACCCATCAACAGATGGCAACCAGGAATTCGGATTCTGGGGAACCTGGACTTACACGATTACATCAGAGAAAGTCGGAGCTCTCTGGCAAACTTCCACTTAAAACACCTACATACATTGGAACCTTTAACATAAATACATTAATCCAACCAGGAAAACTTCTAAACCTTACAACAGAACTTGAAAAGCAAAAGATAGTAATACTAGCTTTACAGGAGACACGTTTTACAGATGAAGAAACATCAGATTATGGCAACTATCGCATCTTTAAGAGCAAGACGGATAAACGAATCGGAAGAGGAGCCCCCCCATCTCGGGATGGCGTTTATCATACACAAGAGCGTGCTCAGCTCCATCAAGGAAGTTACTCCCGTAAATAATAGGATAATGACGATGCACTTACAATGTGCCAACAAAACATACACAATGGTTAATGTTCATGCTCCCACAAACGGATACAACAAGAAAAACCCCATAGAAACAGAAAAGTTCTGGGAAAATTTGGAGAATATAATGGCCAAGATTCCAAAAGATGATACAAAAGTTCTACTCGGCGATTTTAATGCCCAAATTGGTAGAGAGAAAATCCACCAAAAAACCGTAGGCAAATATCCTGCACATAAATTTACCAATAAAAATGGTACAAGGCTCGTCGAACTATGTAAGCAGAATAACCTGAAGATAATGTCAACATCTCTAAGAAAATGTCCAAGAAAACAAAAGACATGGAGATCTCCTATACAACAAATTGGCGAGTTTCAAATAGATCATGTGGCGATTTCATACCCAGTACAAAAAGAAATTTACGACGTCCAAGTACGCAGAGGAGCAAACATTGATTCAGACCATTACCTAACTAGAATTAAAATCAAGTTTACAGCACGAAGAAGTCATCAGAAGAAAACAGAAATACAGAAATATGACACCAAGAAGATTAAAGAATCTAAAGTAAAAGAAGAATGGGAGAAGGAAAAGGCAAACACATGGGAAGAATTTCATTCTAAAATCACGCGAATAGCTAAGGAAACTATTCCCTTGAAAAAGATATTCAAACACCCTTGGTGGGATTCAGACTGTGAAAATGCATTGGAAAGGAGAAAAAAGGCATTTCAAGAATATAACAGTAAAAAATCACAAGAAATTCTACATTTATTTAACGAGGTTAGAAAACAGGTTTCAAAATCTATTAGGCAAGCAAAAAGAAAGTACACAAAGACACAACTGGATGCCATAGAAGAAAATTTCCAAAACTATAATACAAGAGACTTCTACAGAACTTTCGCAGATAAAATACGAGGATATATCCGTCAAAATTTATGTTTCAGAAAACCAGATGGTAAATTAGCCCTAACAAACCAGGAAAACTGTCAAGTATTGGCTCAATATTTTTCTAACCTACTAAATTGCCCAGAACCTAGTTTAAGGTTTCCCAAAGAAATCTGTGCCAACGCTCAACCGGATTAATTACCACCAACACAGGAAGAAATCAAATGTCACATTAAAAACTTAAAAAATAATAGAACATCTGGCGAAGATGGCATTGTTGCAGAGCTATTAAAAAACCTAGGACCAAAGACGTTGCAAGAGCTCACAAAAATATGGGAAACAGAAAAATTACCAGAGGATTGGAAATGTGCCCTTATTCACCCGTTACATAAAAAAGGAGACAGAACAAATGTCAATAACTACAGGGGAATCTCACTTTTACAAGTCACCTACAAAATTCTCTCAACATGCCTGCTGAAAAGAACACAAGAGCAGCTGGAACGCCAAATTGGTGATTATCAAGCAGGCTTCCGCCCCGGTCGCTCATGCATAGAACAAATATTTAATTTAAAGACAATATTAAAACACAAAGCAATTAGAAATGCCCCCATAATTTGTACATTTGTAGATTTTAAGAAAGCCTATGACTCAATTGACCGGCAATCTTTGTTTAACATTTTAGAGGAACTTGGACTTGACTCCAAAACACTAAGGCCTATCAAAGAATCACTGACAGACACTGTATCTAAAGTTAAATTCAGGGGAGAAATCTCTGAACCTTTTCTCATAAAAACTGGAGTACATCAAGGTGACGGGCTATTTCCACTTCTGTTTAATATAGTCCTGGATAAAGTCATTAAGGAATGGGAAAAAGAATTAAAAAATCAATCCTACTGGAAACCAATCCATCTTGGTAGAACCAAAGACAACGTGGAGATATCTTGTTTAGCATTCGCGGACGACTTGGCCATACTTGCAGATGATGAAGAAATCGCCACCAAACAAACAGAGATCCTTAAGGAATGCGCGGATAAAGTAGGTTTACAAATTTCGTTTCAAAAAAAAGAATTTTTCTGTACGAAATTCCATATACACAGTTTGAACACAAAATATGGAAAAATAAATAGAGTAAAACATTTTAAATACCTAGGTGAAATTTTGGAGCCAACCGGAGGAGAGAAAGTTGCACAGAAGATCAGACAACAGAAAATGAAGAGAGCATATGGTATGACACATGAAATATACAATAAAAAATGCATCTCCTCGAACACAAAAATCAGACACTACTGCGCAGTAATTAAGCCAGCAGCACTATATGCTAGTGAAACGCTCACACTCCACACAAAATGTGATTTAGAAAAAATACTAAAAGAAGAACGCAAAATTATGAGAAAGATTTTAGGTCCAAAATTAACAGAAGAAGGATACCGGATACAATCAAGAAGAACCACAGAAACTATATCAAACCTGGCAGCAGACATAAGAAGGCGAAGATTAAAATTTTATGGACATGTCACTAGACTTCCCCCCACACGACTCACCAACAGAATTCTCACTTACATAGAAAAAGTCAAATCAACGACACCATGGATTAGCCAAGTAAAATTAGATTTACAAAAAGCAAATATTGAACTTAAAGATGTCAAAGATAGAAAAACTTTTAGAAATAAGGTGGAAAAGTGGATTGTTTTGTCGGAGAAGGAAGCACTAAAGAGACCAGGAACAAAATGGACAGAAGAAAGAAAAAGAAAACATGGAGAACGAATGAAAGAAGTATGGAAGAAACGACGTCAGAAAGCTTTGCGTGATCCTTCTGGGTCCATTCGCGATAAGTAAGTAAGTAAGTATATATATATTGTGTGTGTTTGTTTTGTGCTGTATGTGTTTCAGAACTACTTGACAACCTGGTATAGCCACCTTTGCAAGATGCATCCAGGACCAGGCTTTCTGCTTCACCTTGACTTCTGCAGGCCAAGTCATCTCAAGCAACAACACCCCCACCAGATAGGATGCTGGTGTTGCCATTGACATCTATGTTATTGTCATCTCATGTGGACTGTCTGGCTACAACCTCAGCCTAGTAGTAGCAGGGCAGAACCTTCATTTACGTGGCCACCAATGTCTATGTCAGTGTCATCACCTTCTCTGCAGTCTAGCAGCAGGAGCCACAGGAGCACCAGCAAAATCACACAACCACATTAGACTACTCTATGATAGCTGGTGCATTCAGGGATATGATCTTGCATTGCCACATTGTTAACATTAATTCAGGGTGTCAAGATCCAACCACCTTCCTTCGTGCATGCCAAGTAGTGTTCGAAAGCAATCTCCCTCAAATCATCAACATCCACTGCCATCAGGAGCAAACACTTATCTACATACGCTGATACACCCCATAAAGAAGGCAGTAATGATGCTGCAGAGAAAAGAATTGTCGAATTTGGTGGTGGGGATGTCTGAGGTGTTATAACTTCAAATACATATCATTTCCCATCAAAATCTCAATCCTGCGAAAATTCGAATGGCAGAAACCAAATTATTCAGTTCATATGCATGACCTTCAAGGGATCACCAATTTGGTACTGGAGGGCAGCGTGGAGGGTAAAAATCGTAGAGGGAGACCAAGAGATGAATACACTAAGCAGATTCAGAAGGATGTAGCCTGCAGTAGGTACTGGGAGATGAAGAAGCTTGCACAGTATAGAGTAGCATGGAGAGCTGCATCAAACCAGTCTCAGGACTGAAGACCACAGCAACTACAATGCATGGCCTGCATGTAGATGAGGAAAGAAGTAAGCCATGAGATATGCAGTATAAAGTAGTTGAAGAAAGCAACTGATCAGGATCCTAAACACATAGATTTACTGCTGTTCGCCACATATAGCATTAGTATGTCCGGATCAAGAACATGTCCCATCTACTTTCGTTCCAACTGAATAAAATTGAGTGTAAGTTGCATTTTTTCTTAGATGTCTCATCTCTTTTACTATGCATGACTATGTTGAAAGACACATCTCTGACTGCTTTATCCAGAAACTGGTACATGGGGATATGCCTACTAGGGACAAAAAGTTATTCAATTTTAACAATACTCACCACCAGGAACACTTTCCCTTTTTTGTATACACTGATTTTAATGCTTACTAGTCCCTATAGCGCATTTTGAAGGTGACCCCCCCTCCCCCCCCCCCAGTCTCTCTCAGCACTTTCACGGAAATACATGTATCATATGCAGCAGTGTATCAAGCTGTATGCTCATATGATTCCAGTCGTAACAAATTCACATGTCGGGGATAATTCTACAAAATGGTTGCTCTCTATACTCGAGAAACTTGCATGGGATTTTAATGTTCTTTACAGAAAAAGCATTCCAGTGAATAAGTCACAGGAGGGTGATACCTTATACAAGCAGACAGTGAAATGTCATACTTATAGACTGCCTTTGGGTTGCAAAGTGGGAACCCCACATAGAGACCATTATCATCTAGTGGGAAAGTTCTGTAATGCAGCTTACAATGCATGCAATTTGAGGTACAAATTGCCACACTACATACCCATCTTCTTCCATAATTTGAGAAGGTATGATGCTCACTTTCTTGATGAGCACTTAGGTGTTATTGGTTTGGAGAACAAGGTCAGTATCATACCTGAGAATGTAGAAAAATATATTTCATTGCCCAAGCAAATAGCACCAAGAATAGTGTTTTATTTCCTGGATCCCTTACGATGTAGGCAGGTACCTATTCAGAAACTTGCTGAGACAATGTGTCAGGAGGATATGCATATCACCAGAACTGCATATGCTGATGATGTCAAGTTCCAGCTTGTAACGAAGAAGTGTGTCATCCCTCACGACTAATTGAATGGAATGGAGAGACTGCAAAACCACATTGCCTGATATAGCTGCACTCACCAGCAAACTCACAGGCATTGCTATAACAGATGCATAGCATAGACTTGCGGTGAATGTTCGGCAGGAGTTAAACATCACACATTTAAAGGGATATGTTAAATTGTACGTGGAGACCGATGTGCGATTCCTCACAGACGTTTTTGAGAAACTCAAGAGTATATGCCTGAGCACATACTCTCGGGAGCCTTCCTTCTTTTACACCACACCATGGCTTTTGTGGGACACTATGTTAAAAAAGACACATTTCAACGTTGGACTATTGACTGACGTTGACATGTTGCACTTTTTCGAATGTAGTATTTCGTGGGACTTTGCCAGTGCATCCACAGGTAAGCCAAGGCGAATAATCTGCGCTTGAGCGTGGAGGAGCACAGGCCATCTGATGAACTGAGCTACAGCCTTTACTTGGCTGTAAACAATATATATGGTATGCCAATGGCTGTCCAAAAGTTAAATCATTAGACTGAAGGATAAGGTCCAGGTTATGGCTGCTGATGGTGATAGGGAATATGTTCTGAAAGCAGGCCTGAAATATCCTCCCAATTACCATAACAAGTTCAGTTACTTGTTGCTGTGTCGAGAGCACCTAGTCCCACGAAATGGTTCTGCCCCCAAACTGATGACAATGCTGGTGAATAAGCAGAGATACTTTCTACACCATAGAAACCTCCAGCAATGTATCAGATTGGGAATGTGACTTCTTAGAACCACCCAGGGCATATTCTTCAACCTGCATCCATGGATCAAGGATTACGCTGATGTTAATATGGAAAAGAGATCTCTCATAATATGTGATTTTGAAAACGATTTTTACAGATTAAAGAACAACTCAGTTTTCATCAAGACCATGAAGAATGTTAGAAACAGTCATGAAACCCATTTAGTTTACTGTTGGGACGGGCATTACAGTGCAAGAAATAACGTCACTAGGCCAAACCTTAAGTGGCTCACGATCTTCAATGAAGGACTAGTCACTGTGGAGATGGCTAAGGTTTCAGTGGAGTTCATGAAGCCTGTCTATTTTGGTATGGGTGCTCTGGAACTTCCCAAACTCAAAATGTAGGACTACCGATTCCAATATGGGCTTGCAAAATCAAGCTCCACTGACGTCAAGTCACTTAATATGACCTATTTCTATTAACTTAACAGAAAGTTTGAGAGCAGCTCATATAATAAAATGAGCAATACGTTTTCTATTAGTGCAAGCAGAGCTTAGATGAAGAGGAAATAAACTTCATTACACAAATAACTGATGTACACAATTGGAACGCCCGAGTCACTTTCTATTAGCAGTTTACTTGCACTGTGTAACACTGCGTCAGTTACAAACATAAAAAAAACTTAAGGCATTGTTAATAAGTTGGTTGATTTGGGGTAGGGGACCAAACATGAGGTCATCGGTCCCATCAGATTAGGGAAGATGAAGAAAGAAGTCGGCTGTGCCCTTTCAAAGGAACCGTCCCAGCATTTGCCTGAAGCGATTTAGGGATAACACAGAAAATCTAAAGCAGAACGGCCGGATGCGGGTCTGAACCGTTGTCCTCCCGAATGCGAGTCCAGTGCGCTAACCACTGCGCCACCTCGCTCAGTCAAGGCATTGTCAATAGGAATGCCTCTTGGTGTCAACACTAATTAAAGGAAATACGGAGGAAGGTAACTCATGCCAGAGCGTTAAATGGAGTACCTGCTACTGCTTGTGCAGACCAACAGCACAGGTGGCATATGTGTGCCTTTCGTAGTGCTGGCCGCCACACAGTGTAGCATTCTCGTTGACATTAAACAAGAAAGGGTAGACAACGAAATGCCTGCTGGGACACTCCTGTTCACTTCTCCTTGATGAGTTTCCGTGGCTAAACTGAATATGAGGATACATTTTTAAATAAACCACTCTCGCAATTTGAGTGCATAGATCCTGAGAAATCAGTACCCAGAACAACCACCTATGGCCGTAATAAAGGCCTTGATACGCCTGGGCATTGAGTCAAACAGAGCTCGGATGGCGTGTACAGGTACAGCTGCCCATGCAGCTACAACACGATACCACACACCATCAAGAGTAGTGACTGGCGTATTGTGACGAGCCAGTTGCTCGGCCACCATTGACCAGACGTTTTCAATTGCTGAGAGCTATGGAGAATGTGCTGGCCAGGGCAGCAGTCGAACATTTTCTGTATCCAGAAAGGCCCGTACAGGACCTGCAACATGCGGCCGTGCATTATCCTGTTCAAATGTAGGGTTTCACAGGGATCGAATGAAGGGTAGACCCACGGGTCGTAACACATCTGTTCAAAGTGCCGTCAATGGGAACAAGAGGTGACCAAGACGTGTAACCAATGGCACCCCATACCATCACGCCGGGTGATGACGAATACAAACTTCCATTGCGCGTTCACCGCGATGTCATCAAACACGGATGCGACCATCATGATGCTGTAAACAGAACCTGGATTCATCCGAAAAAATGAAGCTTTGCCATTCGTTCTCCCAGGTTCGTCGTTGAGTACCCCATCACAGGCGCTCCTCTCTATGATGCAGCGTCAAGGGTAACCGCAGCCATGGTCTCCGAGCTGATAGTCCATGCTGCTGCAAAAGTCATCGAACTGTGCAGATGGTTGTTGTCTTGCAAACGTCCCCATCTGTTGACTCAGGGGATCGATACGTGGCTGCACGATCCGTTACAGCCATGCGGATAAGATGCCTGTCATCTTGATTGCTAGTGATACGAGGCCGTTGGGATCCAGCACGGCGTTCCGTATTACCTTCCTGAACCCACCGATTCGATATTCTGCTAACAGTCATTGGATATCGACTAACGCGAGCAGCAATGTCGCGATACGATAAACCGCAATCGTGATAGGCTACAATCCGACCTTTATCAAAGTCGGAAACACGATGGTACGCATTTCTCCTCCTTACACGAGGCATCACAACAACGTTTCACCAGGCAACGCCGGTCTACTGTTGTTTGTATATGAGAAATCGGTTGCAAACTCTCCTCATGTCAGCACGTTGTAGGTGTCGTCGCCACCGGCGCCAACCTTGTGTGAATGCTCCGAAAAGCTAATCATTTGCGTATCACGGCATCTTCTTCCTGTCGGTTAAATTTCGCGTCTGTAGCACGTCATCTTCGTGGTGTAGCAATTTTAATGGCCAATAGTGTAGATTGTTATAATGTTTTGGGTCATCAGTGTTGTAACGTGGAATAATATGCTCTGAGACAAAAGAAACGACGCCGGCCGGAGTGGCCGAGCGGTTCTGGGCGCTACAGTCTGGTGCCGCACGACCGCTACGGTCGCAGGTTCGAATCCTGCCTCGGGCATGGATGTGTGTGATGTTCTTAGGTTAGTTAGGTTTAAGTAGTTCTAAGTTCTAGGAGACTAATGACCTCAGATATTAAGTCCCATAGTGCTCAGAGCCATTTGAACCAAAAGAAACGACGCACCACGAAGGAGTTATACAAATTGGTCACAAATTGATATTCATTCAGGTATCGACGGAAAATGCAAAATTATAAACTTCGACAGCCGACGGGTAAATGTGTGACGCTGCGGCGCAATTTCACTTCCCAGCTGGCACTGATAGTGCAAAGGTGACATGTCGACACGAGGGCGTAAAATTTTTGCCAATTTCATTCGATGTACTTCATCTACATCTACACGGTTACTCTGCAATTCACACTTAAGTGCCTGGCAGAGGTTCATCGAACCAATTTCATACTACTTCTCTACCATTCCACTCTCGAATGCCGCGTGGAAAAAGAAACACCTAAATCTTTCCGTTCGAGCTCTGATTTCTCTTATTTTATTACGATGATCATGTCTCCCTATGTAGACGGGTGTCAACAAAATATTTTCGCATTCGGAAGAGAAATTTAGCGATTGAAATTTCGTAAATAGATCTCGCCGCAAAGAAAACTGCCTTTGTTTCAGTGACTCCCACACCAACTCGCGTATCATATCAGTGACACTCTCACCCCTATTGCGGGATAACAAGAAACGAGCTGCCCTTCTTTGCACTTTTTCAATGTCCTCCGTCAGTCCTATCTGGTAAAGATCCCATACCGCGCCGAAATATTCCAGCAGAGGACGGACAAGTGTAATGTAGGCTGTCTCTTTAGTGTTCTGCCAACAAAGCTCAGTCTTTGTTTCGCCTTCCCCACAATATTACCTATGTGGTCTTCCCAATTTTTAAGTTGCTCGTAATTGTAATTCCTAGGTATTTAGTCAAAATGACAGTCCTTAGATTTGTGTGATTTATCGTATACGCAAAATTTATCTGATTTTTTTTAGTACCCAAGTGGAAGTCCTCGCACTTTTCTTTGTTTAGTGCCAATTGCCACTTTTGGCACCATACAGAAATTCTCTCTAGACCATTTTTTAATTGGAATTGACCGTCTGATGATTTTACTAGACGGTAAATTACAGCGTCATCTGCAAACAATTTACGGGGGCTGCTCAGATTATCACCTAGACCATTAATGTAAATCAGGAACAGCAGAAGACCTGTGACACTACTTTGCAGAACGCCAGATACCACTCCTGTTCTACTCGATGATTTACCGTCTATCGCTACGAACAGTGACCTCTCTGAGAGGAAATCACGAATCCAGCCACACAACTGAGACGATACTCCACATGCACGCAATTTGATTAATAGTCGCTTGTGAGGAACGGTATCAAAAGCCTTCTGGAAATCTAAGAATACAGAATCGATCTGAGATTCCCTGTCGACAGAACTAATTACTTCATCGGAATAAAGAGCTAACTGTGTTGCACAAGAACGATATTTTCTGAATCCGTGTTGCTTATGTATCAATAAGTCATTTTCTTCAAGGTGATTCATAATGTTCGAGTACAGTATATGCTCCAAAATCCTACTGCAAATTGAGGTCATTGATATGGGTCTGTAATTCAATGTGTTACTCCTATTTCCTTTCTTGAATATTGGTGTGACCTGTCCTACTTTCCAGTCTTTAGGAACAGATCATACGTCAAGTGAGCGGTTGTATATGATTGCTAGGAAAGGCGCTGTTGTGTCTGCATTCTCTGAAAGGAACCTGATTGATATACCATCTGGACCGGAAGACTTGCCTTTTGTTAAGCGATTTGATTTGTTTCGCAACAGCTAAGATACCTACTTTTATGTCACTCGTGCTAACAGCTGTTCTGGTTTCGAATTCTGGATTATTTACTTCGTCTTCTTTCGTGAAGGAATTACGGAAAACTGTATTTAGTAACTCCGCTTTAGTGGCACCATCATCGGTAACATTTCCATCGGTATCGCACAGTGACTGTATTGACTGCTTTTTGCCACTGGTGGATTTTACATACGACCAGTGTAAAACAAGTAAACAGATGATTCTAAGGTAACAATTGATTTTTAATAACAAAACCTAATCTGGATGAACTTCAGCCATATGACGAACAACCTAGGAAGTAACCTTACAGTAAATTTTGAGCATTGTAAAAAGGAACTAACACCACCTACTGTATATTTTCGAGTGTGGCAGGATAAACATGTATGGTCAGAAAACATACGGAAATGTTAAACAAGAAATTGTTAGCAGCGTAGCTTCACGAACATTTAAGATGGGAGAAACATGCAGAATTGTTACGGTAAAAATTGAATCAGTATTGACATGTCCTAAGGCTGCTTAAAAATTCAAATATTATTGAATTAGTGCTACATACCTACTGTGCACTCAAGCATAGCATATTATCAAATAACGTCTGGTGGTGAATCAGTTATATGTATTTAAAAAAAGAAAGCAACAAGAATAAGCAAAAGGGTCATACAAAGAGAGCTATCTGAATATTATTAAAGAAATTTAAAATTACGGGCCTGCTATCTACTTATACAGGGTGGTTCATTGATCGTGACCAGGCCAAATATCTCACAAAATAAGCGTCAAACGAATAAAACTGCAAAGAACGAAGCTAGCCTGAAGGGGGAAACCAGATAGCGCTATGGGTGGCCAGCTAGATGGCGCTGCCATAGGTCAAACGGATATCAACTGCGTTTTTAAAATAGGAACCCCCATTTTTTATTACTTATTCGTGTAGTACGCAAGGAAATATGAATGTTTTAGTTGGACCAATTTTTTGGCTTTGTAATAGTCACAAACATATGGCTCATAATTTTAGACGAACTGTTGGATCCAGGTAGGTTAGTTAAATTAAAATACAGAACGTAGGTACGTTTGAACATTTTATTTCGGTTGTTCCAATGTGATACATGTACCTTTGTAAACTTATCATTTCTGAGAACACATGCTGTTACAGCGTCATTACCTGTAAATACCACATTAATGCAATAAATGCTCAAAATGATGTCCGTCAACCACAATGCATTTGGCAATGCGTGTAACGACATTCCTCTCAACAGCGAGTAGTTCGCCTTCCGTAATGTTCGCACATGCATTGACATTGCGCTGACGCATGTTGTCAGGCGTTGTCGGTGGATCACGATAGCAAATATTCTTCAACTTTCCCCACAGAAAGAAATTTGAGGACGTCAGATCCGGTGAACGTGTGGGCCATGGTATCGTGCTTCGACGACCAATCCACCTGTCATGATATATGCTATTCAATACCGCTTCAACAGCACGCGAGCTATGTGCCGGACATCCATCATGTTGGAAGTACATCGCCTTTCTGTCATGCAGTGAAACATCTTGTAATAACATCGGTAGAATATTACGTAGGAAATCAGCATACATTGCACCATTTAGATTGCCATCGATAAAATGGGAACCAATTATCCTTCCTCCCATAATGCCACACCATACATTAACTCGCCAAGGTCGCTGATGTTCCACTTGCCGCAGACATCGTGGATTTTCCGTTTCCCAATAGTGCGTACTATACCGGTTTACGTTACCGCTGTTGGTGAATGACGCTTCGTCGTTAAATAGAACGCGTGCAAAAAATTTGTCACCGTCCCGTAATTTCTCTTGTGTTCAGTGGCAGAAATGTACACGACGTCCAAAGTCGTCGCCATGCAATTCCTGGTGCATAGAAATCCTGGCTCATGTATGCATAGTCTTATTGCTCGAAAACTAGGTATTTCCTTAAAAGTGTATGTTCACCACAGCAGTCTCTTACTCGAAATGAGCTTGATATATGAGTTTGACTAAAATATGTCTCAAACAGCTAAAACACCCACCTTTTAAGATGCGATAAGTTTCATGTCAGTTTGAAAGCTGTTTTAAATGTCTGTTGAGGGTCTGAAGGTTGTAGCTAGTCATAATAAAGACTTAGTTGTAACAACGACATATTTATTATCAGCATATTTATTATCAGCTCTTGGGGGTGAACTATGTAGTTTTTTTTAATTTCTTCCATATTATCTAAATCATCATTATCATCATCATTTTGGCATACACTGTTGGATAAAGGCTTTCTCTAGAATTCTCCAAGCATTGTTGTCTTATCTCTATCCATCCATATTGCATCTTTCCAAATGCTATCTGTCCACCATCAATTAAGCTGTCTTTATGGTCTTTTCTTCTCTCTTTGAATCTAAAAAAAATATTTCCTTGGTTCACCAACCATACACTTGCTATCCACCTACATTTCAAGTTTCCTTATCGTCATAATTATGCCTTCCACTCTAAATTATTCTGTGATCTATTTCTTAGTTTTCCCATTTCTCCTAGGAAAGTACAACATGCGTCTTCCATTGCCTGCTGAGAAACTCTCACTTTTTGAATGTATTTCACATTCACTCACCTCTTCATTTATTCATCATGTTATCTAAAGTCTTTCAAAAAAGAAGAACCTGCAGGGATGTTGAATGAATCAAGGTACTCATTAACAAAAGAAATGCATATCAAAGAATTTTAATCTCTGTATTGTACTAACACTAAACCATAAACATACTGCTTAATCTTGTTTATGATTTTTCCTGCTCAATGTAACCAAGTAAGTAAGAAACAAAGCTGCTACCCTGAAAAAACTTTTGTCTACCCAGTCATACTAAACAGCTGCTGTTTATCTGTGTTGGTAGCTTAATATCTGGGTGACTAAACAGATATCCTTCTACGAAAAACCTGACCTACATCTGTAAATAAAAATCCTAGTTTACAGCATATTTCCACTTGTCACACAACTTTACAACAGACACTGTCAGTCCGTGAATCCAGACATTCATATAATTTGCAGAAAGAGTTGCTAATGAAGTACTTTTTTATGTATTTACTTATTTTTTTGAACTGGTTAGTAGACCACATTTCTTTCTATATGTTTGATCAGGGCTTGTTCAATACTTTTGGCCAGAGAACCTAACTCCACTATAAATTCTGGATGAAGAGGCTTGAAAATTATTTTTGTGTCTTTTATTGTAGCTGTGTGGATCACAGATAAGGTGAAACTGATTTTTATCATCAGCAATAAAATTCATTAAGGTGTCAATGTATTGGGAATGAGTGTATGAATTAAAAAACGCTTCTGCAAAACGTGAGGTTTTCCACACTGCACAACAGAATTAAAGAATCACTTCTTTGAAACTTCGCCACTGTCTTCTATTGCGACACAGAACTTGGAAATTAGGCTCAAAGCTACTTACAACCTTCCTCTATAATGGTCCAAAAGTATGGGGCCCTGCGATGCCACCCTTGGGCTCGACAAATGTGGAAAAAGGTCAGAGTTCAGAAGTTCATGTGATGTAAGGTGGTTTAATGATGCCGCATTGGCACCAAATTTCACTACAATTATTCCCAATGCCACTATGGACATGTCACCCTCTCAACCATATTTCCCCCTTTCTTTTGACCACTCTTCGATGGAGGTAGGAGCAGTGACATCCGACGTTCAAATCAAACAGGTTTTTATGGGTGGCTGAGGAGAAGATATCAGATATATCACCACTCAGAATCGACAAGAAAAGGCCTATGAGGATGGCATTAAGGGTGTCAATAAAACTGTACCTTTTTTTGTGGCGTCGATTTCGGGGCATTTCGTGGCTGAGAAGGACAGTTCTCAGTTTGATGAGCAATAGGACGACGTTCCTGAAAACCTTTGATGCTGCTGAAACCCCCAGACGTTTCAGCCCCTCTCTAAGGACATAGTGGAGCTGAGTCCCAATTAGATGTCATCACACCACTTTGGAGTGCTGTATGATGGCAATTTCTGCTCTCGTGTACAGGTTAGAACCACTAGGGATTGTTCAAAATCATTCTACGAAAGTTGAACGTGATCTGAAGCAGCTAAGAGTGCTTATGCTTTTTCAGTCCTCCTGTTCCATACCCTCCTGTGGCGTGATCGCTGAAGGATACGATATTGACACATTTGGGAATACAATAGCAAAGAGTCCGTCTAAGATCGTGCAGTTCGACAATATCGCTGGTGGTCCCCGCCAACAATGAGTGAGAATTTTAAAAATTTGCCTTTACAGAGAACACATGCGAAACAGCCCTATATGCCTGCAGGCAGGCAACTGTCATCTCAGGGACATCAAGTGGTTGCCTGCCTGCAAGTGCCTGGGGCTACTTCACACGTTTTCTCTGTAAAGGCACATTTTCTCCATGTCTCCTCCTAAGCCACTAGACTGATTTCAACCAAACTTGGTACATGTATACTGCTGTGGAAGTAAGAAGCACTGACTATCAAAGGGGTAGTGGTGGGTGTGAAAAATAAGCCTAGCCCATGACACATCAATTTCCAGCCTTGTCTCACTCAGTATTTGAGAATGAGAGCACTTAGCGACTTGAAACAAACTTAGCACATAAATTCAAATCTTTAAAACAAATTTTCTCGCTGACAACTCCTACAAAATGATGAAAGGAAAAAAAAATATCTATTACTAATAATGAGGAAAGAAGTTATGATTTGTTATTTCTTTACTACTAACTCTATTAGCGGCGCATTGTGCTGACAGTATGCCCATACAGCACTGAATGTGACTACAAAATTATGTCATTGTGCGACACATTGTTGTGCAGATATGACACAACAAACAACAAGATACGTGAAAAATTGCTTCATCATGCATGACGTTTAAATTTGTTACTTATTTGCTACTAACTCAAATCGCAATAAATTTCGCAGACTGTATCCATATAAGTCGCTGAATGTACCTACAATATTATATTCTTGTGTGGCACATAGCTCAGGAGGAATGACGTCTTAGACAGTGAGATGCGTGAAAAACTGCCGCATTGAGTATGACGTTTAAATTTATTACTTCGTTGCTACTAACTCCATTCGCAACACATTTTGCAAAATTATGCCGCTGAATGTACCTACAAAGCTATATCACTCTGCAGCATATAGTTCAAAACATATGACGCCAAAAAAATTGAGCACAAGACCAGTCGCTGCTTGGTACGGGTGTGGACATACAGCTATAAATAAATACATGGGCAAAGTCCGGTTCCTCTGCTAGTTCTCAATCATTGTGGTCAGGGGACACCAACGATATTGTCGAATTGCGGGATCTTAGACGGACTCTTTGCCACTGTATTCAAACATGTGTCAATGTTGCACCCCTCAGCGATCACGCCACGGGAGCGCATGAAACAGGAGGACTGAAAAAGCATAGGCACTCTTTGTTGCTTCAGATCTCGTTCAACTTTCGTCGAATGTTTTTGAACAATCCCTAGTGGTTCTAACCTGTACAAGAGAGCAGAAATTTCCGTCACGCAGCACTCCAAAGTGGTGTGATCACATTCAGTGGAGACTCAGCTCCACAATGTCCTCAGAGAGGGGTTGAAACGTCCAGTGGTTTGAGCAGCGTCAAAGGTTGTCAAGAACTTCGTCCTGTTGCTCTTCGCACTGAGAACTGTCCTCCCCCACCACGAAATGCGGCGAAATCGACGCCCCAAGAAAAAGTATGGTTTCATTGATGTCCTTAATGCCACCCTCTCAGGCCTTTTCGTGCTGATTCTGAGCGGCGATATATCTGATATCTTCTCCTCGACCACCCAAAAGAGCCTGAGTGCTTTCAACGTCGGATGTCACGGTTCCGACCTCCATCGTTGAGTCGTCATAAGAAGGCGGTAAATGTGGGTGATAGGATGACACATCTATGGTGACGTTGGACCCCTGATTCAAAGGCAAGGATTTTCAGACGACAAAACATTTCAGGACTGCTACATGAAGAAATAGAAACGTTGTTTGTTCAACAAGAAAAAAACAGAGCTCACTTCTCAGTCAGTTACCACTCTGCCACATGAGACTTCTTCAATCTAGGAAGAGTTAAATGGAACTATTGGCAGCTTCAAGCAAGTCACGACCAGAAAGTGCGGCAATTTTCGAACTAGATAAACATTTAGAGGAAGGAATTTTGCTTAGAAACAGCAATCCCTTAAACTGGTAGGAAACCAGAAAATTGCTGTGGCCAGCTCTGTATAAACTGATTCTAAAAGTATTACGTATCACAGCAACATCAGTAGCCTGAGAACGAATATTTTGAAAATCTGGGCAAAGGTGCACAAAGAAGAGAAAGAGACTTACTTCGACCAAAATGGATCAAATTTTATTTATAAATGGTAATACTGATTAAGTTTTCCTTTATGGAAATGTATATGATAATATTGACTGTAAGTGGTAACCACAGACACACTTCAGTTACAGTTGTTATAATTGCTATATTGTTTCAATAAAGGTATTAAAGTATAACAAGAATCAGCCTTCATGCTTAAAATTTTTCCAGTTCATAAACATATTTATGGTTTTGTTGTAATATTTGTAATTTTTATGGTAGACGAAATTTAAAACTTCTGTATCTGAAAATTATTAGGGACATAACAAAAAAGTATTACTCCTTTTTATACGTTCTTTCAAAGTAGGACCAAATCATATAAAAACACAAGTTTAATAACCTGTATTAAAAAGGCAATATACCTTCCTTTTACTTATTTTTGTGAGTGAATGGTGAGTGTTGAGTCATGAGAAAGAGTTAGTTCATTTCAGTGACTGACCAGTTCTGATCAAATCTCTGAAAAGAACAGTTTTTCCCATCTCTAGTATCTGGACAGAGCCCAAGGGGCGAACTAATCAAACCTGTTGTAAGTATACAGTGTAACCTACCAGATTATGTTGTTCCATTTACTGAGTGTGTGTATTAATGTGGTGTATTGGCCTCACTGGCAAAGAGAACATTACACCAGGCAGTGTAAGGCGAGTGTGTTCTTGAAATGTAATGGACCATGGATCTCTGTGACGTTTAGGTGAATAACATAGTAGGACATTGAAGGTGTAGCATATTGTAAATAGTATGTTCCTGCAAATTAAGAACTGTTGTGTCCTCCAAGGATCTAGATTTCCATTGAGTCTCATTTCCAACAACAGAGAGATTGATTTGATTTTCTGACATCATCTTCAAATTTCTTATTCTTCCTTCTTTGGTGACAAATGAAACTGAGATGGCAACAGAGAGATAAATGCTCATGCGATCCTCTAATTGGTAATAAAATACGTGAACATAAAAAATGTAAATGTTACTGCAAATCACGAAACCAAACGAATTAATTCACATAACAGCAACAGCAAATACTATGCGACATCTAAAGGGTTTCTCAAAAAGAACCCTGGAATTGAAGCTACTGTAAAACATTTATTTATTTGAAATAAGCAAAAAAAAAAAAAAACACCATTCTCTTCAGGAGATGTTGAAGCTTAAAGTTTAAGCATGAAGTACTATATTGGGCGTATAACACCCCTCCCCCGCACCCTAATTGCCCCCCCTCCCCCTCCCACACCCAACCGCTCGGTCTATAAAATTAACCATCGCCCATTTACACATTTCCCCAACAACTTCTTCAAGGAAATAGAATTTCTTGTTTGAGTTCCAACAGATTACAGAGTTTGTTGTGGTAAACTCATGATGTACCTTCATAGAGGAAAGTCACAAGGTGTCTGATCACAAGATTGAGGGGTAGGTTTGGTCTCCATGTAACGAGATTAGTCTGTCTGATAACTTTTCACTTAACAGAGCGATTGTGTGTCGTGAGGTGTGGCAAGTTGCACTGGCTTGTTGTAACTGTAAATTTTCGATGTTCATTTGATTCAAATTGGACCAAAGGGAAGTATTGAGCATCGCATAATAGCGAATTCCATTCGCCAGGGAGTGCTTCCTAGTTTATCTTCAAAGAAGTAAGAACTGATTAAACCCAAAGTCCAAATCGCACACCAAACCATAACTCCCTGAGTGTGCATATCAGTTTTGTGAATTACCCTTGGGTTCTCTGATCCCCATATTCGGGAGTTATGTTTGTCCACGAAGCTGTTTAAACCGAAGTGAGCTTTATATAAGAAAATGATGCACTTGTGAAATCGTGGCACTCTTGTTCCTTTTCCAGGATCCATTGCACAAACAAGCGCCGTTTTCCATGACCTGCTGGTTTAGGTTCCTGTATTAACCGAACTCTCTATGGGTCTAACAATAAGTGCAAATCTTTTGTTAAGTTTCTGTGAATTGTTGCTGGACAATTGCACAGTTCTTGAGCAGGACAGCGACATGATCTTCCCAGACTCACTGTAACAGAAACACGTACATCAACAAATTTTCCTTATCTGGTCACTTGGGAGGCGTCCGGGGTTTTGATGTCCATCATTGAACGTTTATTATCTCAAATCTCTTGAACAGTGGATTCATTTGGGGGATTGTTGTGTCCAAAAATAGTACAGAGTTTCTGAACAATTTCTGAGAAACTTTCTATATTCTTTTAGTGAGTTTTCACAATCAACACTCACTTTTCCATATTATACCTTTCCATGCAGATACTCCACAAACGTTGACCTGGAAGAAAAAAGCACACCACTAAAACATAACCTCAATGTTCAATGATAACAAAGTAGGCAAAAACAATTATTCCAATAACAATAAATAAAAATAACGGACATTTCAAACTGGGGTTCTTATGAGAGACTCTTTACAGCTGGTTCACGTTTGAATCTAGTAAAAACTCATACTGGACAGTTTTTTTGAACAGAAAATGACCTGCTAATCCTGGAAGTAATGTTAGGTTAATGGCCACACGCTGAATAAAGTAAGCTGTGTAAAATTCTCTGAAGCCCAGTTCGATAGCAAATGAAATTAGAGTCAACTCATCAGAAATAGTAATCAAAAATCTCAGTTCATTATGTCTCGGCCTTAGAAGCATCCCTCATATTGCTGGTCTTGATAAGTAGTTGACCTATGTATTTTAAACTTTTTCACTGCCTGTTATCTTGTGTACCTGTATTCTAGTATAGTGTATTTGAAGTAAGCAAAGTGTTCATTCAACAGAAGTAAGTGTTAAGATCTGCATCTATGTCTACATGGCTACTCTGTAAATCACACTTAAGTGCCTGTCAGAGGGTTCATCAAACCACCTTCACAATAATTCTCTGTTATTCCACTCTCAAACAGCACACAGAAAAAAACGAATGCCTATATCTACACATATGAGCTCTATTTTCCATTATTTTACTATGATGATCGTTTTCCCCTGAATAGGTTACCGGCAACAAAATATTTTCGCATTTGGAGGAGAAATTTCATGATTAAAATTCTGTAAGAAGATCCCACCACAACGAGAAACGCCTTTGTTTTAATAATATCCATCCCAAATCCTATATCATGTCTGTGACACTTTCTCCTCTCTTTCTCGATAGTAGAAAACGTGATGTCACTCTTTTCACTTTCTCAGTGTACTTCATTAGTCTTATCTGGTAAGAAACGCACACCACACCGTAGCACCCCAAAAGAGGGTGGACAAGCCTACAGTAGGCAGTCTCTTTAGTAGATTCTTGTGTAAAGTACACTGTGATGTAGAATTAAAGAAATCAGTTCGTTGCTGGAGATAATCCGAGACCACTCAGATAACTCTTTAAGCAAATTATCTTTATTGTTATTTTTAAAAGATTTCACTTGCTGTTTCATTAATCTTGACAAAATTTTCATGTTTAAAAGTGACACTGTTTTCTCTGAGGACACTCATTTGGTTGTCTCATTTAAAACTTTCAAAATTCTTAAAGCCTGTTGCATTATCTCCTGTCTGCACCTTTTAAGTTTAGGGCCATCGACTTTCCACCTAAAATAGCGGTAAGAAATTATGGGATCTTCATTTAAAGTAAATGTTTCCAACATTTCGTAAGTAGAGTTCCATGTTTTTGGGACATCTTGTTTCAATTTCAGTCGGTCTTTTTTTTTTAAATTTTCTTGCATTTCAGCAAGTTTGCTTGAAGCACAAAGGGCCTCTCCTTAAGAAGGATAACACCTCATTTGACTTCTTCAACAATTTTCTGTATGGACTTCTGAATTACGTGTTGCACAGTGAGGTGTGTAAGAATGTGCAAAATGTAGGAATGTGGAAGTTTCAGAATAGTGGTAATTAATTTCATATTTGACGCATCTTCTGTTACTATGGAAGTGATTTTAAAATTGATATTGTATATGGGATAACAGACTTTTCTCAGTTTGAGATCGTGTCTGCAGTGAGTCTGTCTTCTAATTGTGAGCAAGATAAAAGGTATGGCTTTAGTTCACTCTTCTCATATATGAAATGTACAGTGAGTACATAGAAACTAATGACATTTACACTCATCCACACATCACACAAAAGGCAGACTGCCTTAGCAGTGGTCAAATCATTTTTAATTTTATCAAATACCCTCATGATGCAAACTGGGCATTAGAGAGTTTCACAATGTTTTTCAACTTGGTTAATTATAATTTGGGCAAAGCATACACACACACACACACACACACACACACACACACACACACATATATATATATATATATATATATATATATATATCAGTGTGTGTGTGTATGTATAAAATGATTTGCAGAGAATAACATCATTTCTCTACAGTTGAAGAGACAGAATTTAATATATATATATATATATATATATATATATAACATCATTTGTCTACAGTTGAAGAGACAGAATTTTATATATATATATATATATATATATATATATATATATATATATATATATATATATATATATATTAAATTCTGTCTCTTCAACTGTAGAGAAATGATGTTATTCTCTGCAAATCATTTTAAAAGCTGTGCATCTAAACCCATACTTTTATTTAATATGGGCAGCTTTATAATATTAAAAAATTATTACTTTTTGGTTGTAGTAAATGAAAAGCAGTTGAGGGTGAGGGCACCACAAAATTAAATAAATCAGAACCAGACAACACCAGTAGGCTGGATACAGCTTGAGACACCATTTTCCACCTTAGGTGGAAGCAGATGTCAGTGGGGATTGTTTAAGTGAAATGATTTCTCGAATTTCTACATCGACTGATGGCGATGTTGATCGGTTTCCTGAACCACATCGTTCCACAGGTACTTCGATTTTAGATGTCTCTTCAGATTTGAAGATGAGCCAGGGGCCATGCCAATTATCTGCTGACAGTAATGACATTTTCCTTTTTCTTCGATTTTGGCAAAATGGTACCGAACATTGCTCATAATTCTTCTAATCGAAGGCAATGTGGATGACATATTGTTGTGCAGCACTGAAAAGTACACTCATAAAACAGAAGTATTTACTATTAACATAGCCATTTTAAATTGTAAAAGCCTAAAGCGAGAACAACTACACATGCAGCACACTGTAATCAGAAATTATAGAGTAGGATGTAGAATGTTGTGATCTGCAAAACCTAGACCAACAATTATGATGCTCGTATCATATACGAAAAGGTCTGAAACAGTTATAATGATTAAGAAACTCCTGTAGGTAAGCCTGATAATGTGCGAGAATTTCACTATTGAAAGAAAAAATTTTGAATAATGTAGTATCTGAATTGAACTCTGAAGCCTGTGCTTTAGCAGCTACACATTTGTCTATTCATTCAGCCACTATTTCTGTCAGTGTGTCTGTATTGTTCTGTACAGCATAGTTGACCATCACTTTCATTTCATTTCGACGAACTCCGCCATATATTTCAGAATATCGACACCCATGTCTTTCTTCTAACGAACGTGGACATCTGGCTCATGCCAAGTGTACTCTCCAGTTCCCTAAATATAGTCTCCACTGTCCTAAGACACTGCAGAAGTAACAGATAATCAGGTGGAGTAGTGGCTTACAACACTTTGACTTATTGTCATCTGGGCTACACTTATCCGTTACTAACGAAGACAAACACATTAAATATATGCTAGTAATTATCAAATCCCTTAAGAAAATGTGCCTAACATGCATCCTCTACAGATATCTGAAAGTAGGTGGGATAGAATATTTCAAAACTCACCTTTCAAAATTCGATTCGACTTAGGAGCATACAAATAATGCTACAAACACTAACATAAATATTCTGCCCCTTCGAGTGTGTTGTTTCTTCTTCAAATGTAACAGTATTTCATCTTTCCCCTAACCATAATGAGCCTATAGTCTCCCCCCCCCCCCCCCACCCACCCACCCTACATATATTTACCACAAATTCCACAAGAAAAGAAATTCGTACTTGGAATATCAGCTTACAACATAATATTCATGACTTACTCTCTAAAATAGGCGAGGAATAAACTGTGCCAACACACAGAGGCTTTAAGTGTATCAGTGTGCCTGAATTTGTAATGGAGGCACGAGAGATAATTGGGGACACGAATTCCATACCATTCCTGGACATGAAAGACCAACTCAGTGGATCTACTACCGAAGTAACTCTATTACACAATAAATATGCTCCCCAAAAGACCAGAAACCTGTAGTGAAAACCGGCACCTTAGCTAACAGAAGAGCTGAAACAGTTCCCGAACCTTGGAGACACTGCATATTGGGCTTACAAACGACCTCCTACCTCTGAAAATGAAACTGATTACAAGCAGAAAGCAAAGAGAGTCAATCAATCTGAAAGAAACGATAACTAAGAGATGCCAATACATTAATCTAATGTACAAAGACCAGAAGATCTGTCGAAAAGCTTCTGTGACCTAGGGAGGAGTAAGCAAAATAGAAGCTGCAGCTGGTCCCATTGTACCAACCAAGGAACTAAACCAGTATGTGACTTCAGCGATAATATTCATTGAAATGCAAACAAAACATATACTTACTGATTATTTTGTGGAGGTAAATGCTAGTAGTAGTGAAAAATTCTTTCTTGAGCTGACAACACTGTTGAAAAATCCTTTAGCTCAGCGTTTACTGTACAGGACAGCGTCGCAATCCAAATGATAAAACTTATTGTTGACCCACTGTGGCTGGTGATAACTACTGCTCCCCAGACCTTGAAGCTCTTGCGTAGACAACACAGGAGAAACACTCATTCTCACCAGAATACAAGCACTAGAGATCTGACTGCTAAGAAGAGTAGTTGGGTACATTCTGTTTGAAGGGAGAGTGAAGGTAGACATCAAAAAGAACTGAGAGTGAAAGACATAAATGAGCATATTAAAGATTACAGAAACAACTTGAAGAATTATTTCACAAGAATAGAGGATGACAAATTACCAAAATTGGTGATAATTATTACCCAGTGGGCAGAATAAATTTAGGAAGAGACGAAAAATGAACAATTTCAACCAAGAGGGCGTAACAGGAAAATGCCTATGAAACGTCCCCTTAGAACAATTATACAAGACTGTGCTTTTACTGACACACAATATTTTTAGCGCAACGCAATCTGACTTTCAGAAATCCCTACAAAAGAATGGCCCTGACTAACATTAACCTATGCATTTCACAAATCGATTACCTCACAAAAATCTTGGTTACTCGAACTACTGCAATACAGCGAGCGCCACTACTGCCAGCTAAATAAAAGATTCAAACTACGGAAGGCACTAACTACTGATAGGCATAGTTAGCAAATGAATAGAGAACAAACAATGTATTTACCTTAATAGTCATAATATATATAGCAGTTCGTGACAAATTACAAAACCCCGCCATCTCTCTCCCCACATCCACCACTGCTGGTGGCTCACCTCCAACTGCGCAACGCTACGCGCTGTTCACATCCAGCTGCCGCTGCCCAACACTACAATGGCAGACAACAATGCAAACTAGCCACAGACTGCACACAGCACAGCCAGTGATTTTTATACAGAGGTGGCGTTACCAATAAAAAAACCTAAACAGCCTACTTACACCTAATACATGCAGAGAGAAGAAGAGACATCATATTAAAAATATTATAATTTATTAAGTAACCATGATTTCAATAAATTTCGTAATTACATATAAAACTCTGGTCTGCTGTAACAGGACTCCTGAAGGCGTTAATCTGTTCAGGTTAAATGAATTAAAAAAATTAAATATAATATACAAGTTGTCCCAGGATGAATGGTCAACATTTGGGGATATGACAGGAATGATCATTTGAAGCAAAATAGTTCATGTGAACATATGTACCATTTTGAATGGTTTCTGAGAGAAAACATGTCTAATGGATATTGTTACTTTTTTCTTTATTGTTCAGTACATTGTCATTATTTACAATGTATCATAGTACTTTAGATGAAGTCGAGACGAAGAATTTTATGCAGGGCACATGGTCTATCAAGTCAGGAAACTACCACAAACTGGCTTACCTACACCTCAAAGCATGCACATTGCGCAAGATTTTACATATTCTCCCACTCTCTTCACGCGACCTTTTTAAAGGAAATTTAATGTGGTTTAATTTTATACTGCAACAAGTTTTCGCTAGAGGCCAACGATTTCGTGTTGTTCAAGAGAAACGTACAAAAGTAACTTTATATATGTTCCATCTCAGGAAACGTTTGAAATAGTGCATATGTCCATATTTAATTTTTTCTTCAAATGATCGTTCCTGTTATATCTCTGAATATTGACCATTTCTCCTGAGACAACCTTTGTACATGGACTTGCATGTATGTTAAAATAATTATATGTTATACATACCATTATATTTAGTTTCCTGTCTACCAAAAGGATAAAGCCTCCATAAAGGCTACCAACAACAATAGCAACTATAAGTACAACAGACTTAGAAGAAGACATAACAGTACACCCAACAAGAACACTCACACAACAAGAAAACAGAAAAAGAACAACACAAGAAGATGACAACTAGAACAAAATAAATAAGGATACAAAGAATAAAGAGCTGAACTCAGATGGAGAGGTGCTCAGTCAAAAAAGCCAGTTGCAAGCTGTTCACTGTACCAAGAGCGCAGAAAATGGAGTAATACCTCAAGTCCCCATGTGGTCTGCACTGAGCAATCTTGTCCTCGAGAGCTAGGTACCTTGGCAGGGAGCAATGAGCTAGCTCGCAATCTCACCTCTAAGAGTGGTGGGGAGCAGTGAGCTAGAGAGCTATTTTCCAATCCGATCCCTGAAAGTGGTGGGAAGCAGTGAGATAGTGAGATGGCCTAGGGTCCGATTGGTGAGAGTAGTGAGGAACCTGAGCTGTTGGGAGTGGAGTGATGCCTGGGTCACTTTGCGATACGCTCCTACCGCGCAGTAGCGGAAGACTGTAGCTTTTATGATCACTGCCAACACATTCCGAGTGTGGTGCTAAGTCAAAGGATAAGAAATAACAACTCATTCAAAAGTATGTAAACGTTTTTGAACTTTGTAAATTTGAGATATTCTTTTCAACTCAAGAGTGGAAACATGATGCTGGAAGTGTTTTCGTTTTCCGTGTTGATGTATTGCACTACTGCAATTCTGTCTCAGGTTGTTTGCTGGAAATTGCATCTTCAGTTCATGTTCTTATTTATAAACAATGTAGGTATCCACTCTGTTCAGCTACTGTATACGATAAATACTTTTTCACCTTTAGATATCTTGCCTCTCGTGGAAGAACGTCCAATGTACAAAATATCCAAGTCGTCATAGAACTTTCTTAGTGTGTCACAAAAACGAAGAAAAATAATAAAAATAAAGATTAAGAACCACAGAAGCACAATATCCACCACCATAAGCTCGGCGAGAATAGATTAACTTACGATGTTAGTAGGCAGTGACACCAGTCCCCCCACCAACGTCATTGTCTAAAGATTCTTCCAGGGAAACGTTGACTTAAGGATAAAAATACAGTGGTTTCTGATGTTATTTGCTACATAGGGAAAAAACTGCACACAAAATAAACATAGTCTATATGTTCCCTTATAAATATAGCAAATAAATGTCAATGTTTTGAAATACTGTTTCAGTTGTCAGCAGTTTACTGCACCAAAGTGAACAAGAATCACCACTATAAAATTTGCTTTGGCCATTAATAAATTGTGTCATCACTATTTCCGTATTTCTGATACTACATTCTCATATTCTGTATCACAGATGGTATCTCATAAACTCACTTTCGCCATTTGGTACTGTGTTAAGAGAACAGACGTTATGTTGATCTAGCAAGAACAATTGCCAGTGATATCGCCTGGTGTTCCATTCTATTCTGATGATTTCAAGTGTGATGTAACAGGAATAGCTACATACATACAACTAAAAAGCACATGTCAAAAAATATTAATAAATCATGCAGTTCATGCACCTACCTATGTATGATTGATCATTATTAATAAATGTTTTTATTTCTGAAGTTTTTACATATATATGTAACTTGCTTTTAACAAAAGTCTGTACTAGATAATGACCAGACCACAAAAAATGTCAGGGGAATGGAATGGAGCAGCAGTTAAAGTAATCGTGAAATGGTGGAGTGCTCACAGTATACAAACGTCACCATGACACCCATATGCTTAGGTCAATACCAAAGAGTGAAACTGAGGTGATAAAAATGTCAAAATATACCTTAGTATCGTAAGTAACTAAGGAACTACCGATGATAAGGTTTATTAACGACCAAAGAAACCTTCATGATAGGTGTTCTCGAGCAATTTTGTTTGGTAAACTCCAGAGAAGTGAAATAACATTTCAAAACATCGACAATATATACAAATAAATATATAAAAATATTTATAATGGAATATACAGACCCTATTTACCTTGAGCTGCCTTTTTCACTTCTAAAGGGTTATATTATGAAAACTGCTTCGTAAATTTATGTTCTTATTTATAAAGGGCGGTCCACTGATCGTGACCAAGCCAAATATCTCACGAAATAAGCGTCAAACGAAAAAGCTACAAAGAACGAAACTCGTCTAGCTTGAAGGGGGAAACCAGATGGCGCTATGGTTGGCCCACTAGATGACGCTGCCATAGGTCAAACGGATTTCAACTGCGTTTTTTTAAAATAGGAACCCCCATTTTTATTACCTATTCATGTAGTACGTAAAGACATACAAAGGTTTTAGTTGGACCCCTTTTTTGCTTTGTGATAGATGGCGCTGTAATAGTCACAAACGTATAAGTACGTGGTATCACGTAACATTCCGCCAGTGTGGACGGTATTTGCTTCGTGATACATTACCCGTATTAAAATGGACCATTTACCAATTGCGGAAAAGGTCGATATCGTGTTGATGTATGGCTATTGTGATCAAAATGCCCAACGGGTGTGTGCTATGTATGCTGCTCGGTATCCTGGACGACATCATCCAAGTGTCCGGACCGTTCGTCAGATAGTTAAGTTATTTAAGGGAACAGGAAGTATTCAGCCACATGTGAAACGTCAACCAGGACCTGCAGCAAATGATGATGCCCAAGTAAGTGTTTTAGCTGCTGTCACAGCTAATCTGCACATCAGTACCAGACAAACTGCGCGAGAATCGGGAATCTCAAAAACGTCGGTGTTGAGAATGCTACATCAACATCAATTGCACCCGTACCATATTTTTATGCACCAGGAATTGCATGGCGACGACTTTGAACGTCGTGTACGGTTCTACCACTGGGCACAAAAGAAATTACGGGACGTTAACAGATGACTAGAATTATTAATGACTAGCAGCTGCAGTGGTTCCAGTGCTGTCATTTCGAATGCATATGCCATCAGCAGAGTGCTGACTTCCAAACCAATGTCCACCATGAATACTATCCCATATCATCTGTTGGCAATGTGCTACTGATGCGATTTTCTCCACATTTCTGTTGAATCACCAATTGATTTGAAAGAACAGGTTGCTCTCTAGTCTCCACTGCTATATCAATATTGCAGCGTAGTCTCTCAGCTACTGGTAATTAGTGATTCACACGCCATTGGAGCTGCCATGGTCCATGACACCTACTGCAAACTGCTCTTGCCATTTGGGTAAACACACGGCCTCATGCACTTCATAACTTGTGGCCCAACAACAGATGGTCGATGTCGCATCTTGAGCTTGGATGCAGTCCTCAGCTGGCAGATTAGTAGAATATAATGCGCATTGCTATCTGTCTGAACCCATCTGAAGCTCCAACACCTGCATTTGGATCGCCATGTCCAGTATATTTATGAGATCTGGTCCTACACAGTATTTGCCGAAATGTCACTGTGCAGCGATATGTGTGTTCTTCTGATGTCTTTGATGCCTGGCTATTACATGCAGCAACAGTATCTGTTGGTGATACAGCCCTTGCAACTGCCGAGTCTGACTTGCTGTTTGTGCAATCATATACACACAACAGTTTGTCTAGTGGCCACCCCTCATGCACTATCAGGATTAACTATGCTTGTGGAGGCAGTTACTGTAACCAAGTGCGGAGAAGCAACTCTTTAGAGACCACACAAATTTCCACTATAGCCCATAAGTGTGTCTAGAATTCCGATGCGATTCTGGCACCTCTTTGTTCGTGATGCAGCTCCTGCTTAAGCTTTTGTTCGTGTGACTTGGTGCAATGAGTGATCAACGCCGTCTTGAGTGCGCGTAATTCCGTCAGTGTGAAGGTTGCAGGTGGTTACTCTCTGGTGTAAATTACTAACTGCCAACCTAAATTGCTTCTGATCCTCCGTAATCTTCTGCTGGGTGAAAATTCTTTCTAAAATTGCGACCCAAATCTCAGGTTGCACAGACGAAAATGACGGGCCCTTAAATGTAAGCACGGTGCGAATGACAGTAATAAGACGGCTAGCGAATGGCACGCAATTTTTGGATGCATTCGAGATATTGAGGATATTGCTGGAGCTGGTAAGTTCGTTGTACCTGGCCTATCATCACTCCTCGATGTAGAAACTTCCAGAACTTCAATCTTCCACTGTAACTGCAGGATCTCCTCGCAAATGGTAAACAGCTTCGCCATGTATTCCATGACTATGAAAAAATAGCGTAAAACGCGACAATACTTTCTGTTCGTGGATTATTTTCGTCTCAGGATCACCAGTTGTGTAGGAAAATTACTGTACCCACAAATAAGATATCTCAACTTCATTATCAATAGAATGCAACTCAGAACAACAACACACTCAAAGACTAATCCTTCGCACATTCCAAAGAGTACCTATTGTAATTTACTTTGGGATAGTGATGGCGTGGCGAGGCGCGGCGACTCGAGCCCACCGAGAATTCCTCGAGCCTCTAGCTCTCAAGCAATTCTCCAGAAGATCACGAGAAACGGCTCGGCGACGAGTGCCGCTGCGCGCCAGTTGGCTGCGACAACATACACCGCGCCGCTGTTGTTTTATGAATTGAATGCCGCCGCTAGACAAACACGTGCTCGTAACTAGTATGTCTCAGGTTTCATTCGCGTAAAGTTGTTATTCAAATCAATATGGACACTCGAAAACGAACATCATGATGCTGGCAATACTTTACGGCGGATGAAGATAACGTTACTTGCAACATTTGTCGTAAAAATCTCCGTAATGTATCAAAAAATACAACGGGCATGATTAGACATCTTAAACTGCACAATTTATAGAGCAATAAAACAGCGACGTACGTGGATACAGAGGCTCATTCTTCCAATAGTACGAGGCAGACAAAATATCCAGGTACGTATGGTACAAAAGGTGAATTCCGTGCAAAAGTTCGGATAGTGTCCGAAGCGGTCCGCCACGCTTAAAAAAACATTGATTTCTTAATCACACTCCGATAACATATGACATACCCCCAAATCAAACCTATGCTATCCTAGCCTTTGCACGATACGATATGTAATTTTATCGGACTAGTTGTCGAGGATAACGTATCCCCTTGCAGGAGCATTGATCCAAATCTTAAGTTTCTCTTCATAGAGGGAAGTAAACAGCAACAACAGCTAGCACTAGTGGTCTTGATAACAGACGATTTTCATTCGCTTTCAATCGTCGAGGACACTGGTTTTCGACGTTTTGTTCAATGTTGGACCCACAACATTCGATACCAAATCGAAAAAAGTTGCGCCTCATGATTGAGGACAATTACCATAAACAGAATGAGGCTTTAAACTTGGCCTTGGAAGACTCTACTTGTGTTTCTTTAACGACCGATATTTGGACCTCACTCAATGGTGAGGCATATATTTCTGTAACTGGTCATTTCATTAACACTAATTGGTGCCTGGAAGCTTTAGCTCTCGAGACATTGCGTTTCCCGGAAAAGCATACAGTGCTAAATATTAGTGAGGCGTTAGATAACGTGATTTCAAAATGGAACATTGAAAACAAAGTTGTAAGCATCACAACTGACAACGCCAGTAACATGACGACAGCCGTACAACTTATTCACAGTGGCAACATAGATATGCAACATGTGCCTTGTTTAGCACACACACCATCAATTTAGCTGTGAAAAGTTCTTTGAACAGCAACAGTGAGCTCTGCATAATGCGGGAGAAGGCAAGACAAATTGTTAGCTATTTTAAAACAAATTGCAATGATAATGAAAAACTCCATGAGATCCGGGTTCTAATGAAAAAACCTGTTCGTAAATTGATTCAGGAAACTGACACCCGATGGAACAGTACGTTTTATATGCCACAACGTCTAGTGGAGCAAAAGGAATGCATTGCAGCCTGTTTATCATCTATGTATCAGCCTCACAGCTGACGAGTGGCGAATTTTGAGCGAATGTTTATGTGTATGGAGCCATTTGAAGTGGTAACAAGTGAAATCTCAACTGAAAACTATACCTCTCTTTCGAAAGCTATTCCAGTTATCAGACAGCTAATCCTAACCGTATGCAATGGGAAGAGGGCTACCACGACAGCGCAAGAGCTACAGCAACATCTGCACAACTCACTAATAGCCCGGCTAGGATTAATAGAAACAAACAAAGTACATGCTGTAGCTAAAGTTCTCGATCCACGGTTCAAAATGTTACCATTTACGTATCCCATTCATTCAAAAGATGCCACTGCAAGCGTAATTGCAGAGTGCGCAAACGTGGTAGAGACTGTAAGCCCCGAGTACCATTTCATACAAAACGCCAATAGTTCCTTATGGGCTTCTTTCGATGAAGAGGTTTCCGATACAAATCTAATGAAAATAGGTTGTGATAGCATAGACCTGGAGGTACAACGATATTTGGAAGAACTGTACCTACAACGCACGGATAATCCTTTACACTACTGGGAAAAAAAATGAAAACAGTTACCCAGGTCTAGCTGTCGTGGCAAAAAAAAAAAAATCTTGCAATACCTGCAACTTCTGTTACCAGTGAAAGAATATTTTCGAAAACAGGACTGCTTATAAACAAACAAATCAGCAGACTAAAAGGCCAATTGGTTAATAAAATCGTATTTCTAAACAAAAATCGACGGCAGTGCCGCAATGAGATGTAAAAATGCCTTCTGCTGATCAACTTTGTTTCCTTTCTTTCTTCAGTAAGTAAACGCATGTACGCAGTTTCTGTATATAAAAGGCTATAGCACTTCTCTTTTACGTTTAAGCATGCATGCATACATGCAGAATGTACAAGGTAATTTATTTTGTAAGAATAAAGTTTCTGTTTCATGCGAATTCTGTGCTTTGCTTTTAACAACTATTCTATGATTTTTGTCTTATGAGGCATATACTAATACTTCAGTACACATTAATAACGGTAGTACAGTTGATATCAATCATAGAATTTGAAAGTTTTCCGTGCACGTACGTACGACGAGTACGACCACTGCGGGTCAGTGCTTCGTGTACTGAAGGTTTGCGCAATTTTTCAGAGAGCGCAGCGCTGTCAACTTCTCGAGCGTACCCGAGACGTTCTCGAGAAACTGCCTTCGCGTCGCGCGTTTCTCGAGCGCGATCATAGCCCATCCCTACTTGGGGGGATACCTTTTCCCACAGGCCACAAGAGTATGTTTTATGAAATCTGCCGTGTAAATTTGAGTGCTGCATGAAATATGTGTTCCGGCTGTAAGTAGCCTAGCACGAGCGGTGGTGAGGGCTTGCATGTGCAACCTTTCGATGTGAGTGGAATATAATTGAATATTCGTTTCGTGAAATAAACAACCAAAGATCATTATGCTGTGACTCAGTGACTGTTTTTAATCTTTGGTGACATGGAGTTGGAAGTTTCGTGAAGACAATAACAAACATAATCGTCAATAGGTTACAAAAAATGTGTTTGCGTGTATTGGAATAATTTATGTTCTGACATATTTATTCCTCATCGGTGAGTGAATGTAAACAACGAAATTGTGTTTTATAAAATCTGTCTTGTAAGTTCGCGCACTGCATGAAATATGTGTTGTGCTAAATGCTTACAATTTCCAAGCATCAGTGACACAGCGTAAAAAGTATTTTGATTTCAACGAGATGTTAAATACACATCGTTCACGTGTATTGAAAGGTTTGTTCACTTTTACGGTTATGCTGATAATTTGAGTGATTCGACTGGCCCCTACAACTGTTTCTCAACATCATAAATATTAAACCCTGTCACTATTATGTTTATACTATTAGTCACAGGTTTTAGTTATTCGCGTTCTGAAATAGTGCACCCGCAAAACGCGTTTCGGTGGCAGAATCAAGAGCTACAATATTGTTGTGAAATCTCTATTAAAATCCTTCTTTCTTGAGATAGTGACATACATAATATTTCATGTTGAATATAAGCTCAGCTCCCGTTGTTGTTGTGGTCTTCAATCTGAAGACTGGTTTGATGCAGCTCTCCACACTAATCTATCTTGTACATGTTGCTTCCTGCATAACTGCTGCAACCTACAGCCACTTAACATCTGCACTCTATAGGCAAGCTTTGGTCTCCATTTACAACATTTATTTCCCAGTCTCAGTAGCTAGCTATGTCAACTCTCAGTTAAATTATTACCTTCCAGTTCAATGTAGATCTTGTGCTGTGCTGCAAATAATTGTGTTGCAGGTCATATTTTTTTCCATAATACGATTTACTACCTCTTCATTAAAGACCCAGCTTACCTATGTAATTCTTCTATGGCACCAAATTCAGAAGTTTTAGCAATCTCCTTGTCTATATTTTTTAATATTCCATGCTTCAGTTCCTTATAAGGTTATGCTTGAAACAAATATTTTCAGAAAAGACTTTCTAACCTTTTCTTGCTAGTCTGCGTTTTAAAGACTTACGCTACTTTTAGTATCTCATTTCCTGATCATATTCTTTCAGCACACTTGATTAATACGGTTGCATTCCTGTACTCTGTATTACATTAATAATCATCATCATCTCATATTTCACCTTTGCAATACTACCATTCCATTCTGCTCAACTAATCTTTTCAAGTCCTCTGCTGTCTCTGACAGAAATACAGTATCACTGGCATACCTTGAAGTTTGTATTTCTTCTCTCTTTGTTCCCTTTCCAAATTTCTCTGTGGTTTCACATTTTCATAAACTAGGCCTACAGACTGATTGTTGTAATTTTACTGTTTACCAAAATTTATCTTTTTCAGACCTGTTTTCTGTATGTTGGATAAAACATTCTGTATGATTTAAAAACTACTCATCAGATTTGATGTTGAGATACATCAGTAGTATTTAAATTTGCCTTTCTGATACATTTTATTCCTCATATATGTAGTTCTCATATATCTACTGTTCCATTATCAATTAATTTGAAACTGTCTGCAAAATGTATATGCTGAAAGACAAAATTTGAGAGCACAGATAAATGCAGTTACTGCTGGAAGTTAACAACTGATTTTAAAATGAATGATTAATGTTTTACCAGACTAAAAGTACATTTGTAAACAAAATCTTTAGCTTTCAGGTTTTGCTAATATTGAATATTGCCTACCGCAGATGCATAGCATATATCTGCACATTTGCTTAACAGAGAATGAGATTGGGCAACCTGTGCAGCCACTGATGAAGTGAAAGATAATAGAGACTGTACTGTGTAATGTTAACAAATGCTTAATCATCCATGTGTCAGCATACTGCAATCACCTTTTGTTGTCAACAAAATTATGTTATTGGAAGTTCCTTAGACTTCTGGAAGCAACTGTTTCTCCACACTTTATAATTCTGTATTTTGCAAGATTTTAATTCAACAAACCAAAATAAAATGCCACATATAATTATGTTTTGTGGTTGTTCTCTCTGCCATTTTTGATAATTGCATATGATTGTTCTGCTCTTCTCTTTGTTCTCACTTCAAGAGGTGGAGTAGTGGTTAGCTCACTGGACTCACGTTTAGGAGACAGTGGTTGAAACCTGCATCCAGCCATTCAGATTTCAGTTTTCATTGCTTCCCTAAATTGTTCCAGGCAAATGCTGGGCTTTCATATTTCTGTGTATTTGCCTCTGCAAATGAAGTGTTTTTCACTGAAAATTCAGTTTGATCACATCCTAGCACCTACTGTGCCAATGTCTTCACTGTGTGAAATATTAAATATTTCTCCCAAAATTGAAAGAAAAACATAACTTTCTGTGACCATTTGTGAATTTCACTGAGAAAATTTACTATAATTGCAAAACAAACTCTTTCTGTATTATAGGGAGAAGTCACAATTATAGTCCATAGGATTATAGCTCATAAGTCCGTGCCATTAAAGATGAGCAGTTTGTTCAAATTCTGGTTTGCTTCAGTTCTTTAGATTCCCTAAATAATTAAAGTACAAGTCCACGATAATTGAGTGAAGAAGGCTTTTGTTAATTTCTTCCTAAATCTTTGTAGCATGTAAGTGCTTCTCATCTCTGACATGCTCATGACAGAAAAAATTTGTCAGTGCTCCTGAAAAACATTGTTCTATCATAATGTAGCTTTACATGGATACTTTTTTGCGAATAATGCCTAGTTTCACTATTGTTTGGAATCCACTGTAGGTCCCCCTGAATCTGGCTAGATTAGTCAGTTTAAAGGTCAGAGGAAAGCAAGATCGTACACCTCCATTAGGATCAGCATTTTTTGTTCAAACCAGCTAGTGGGTTGAGGACAGCAGCCCTCCCCACTCCTCTTTTCTAATTTGTCACACACTTTGTGGTGAATGTTTTTAATGCTCCCTATTTTTAAACCCTAACATTTTGGGTGTAAGTGTTTTGATTGCAAAGGTAAATATCTCTCAGTTGTAACATGCCCCCTTTCCAGTTGTATTTACACCGTATTAGTATACATTGAACTAAGCGAAGTGGCATGTTGAGAGCTAACAAGTGAAAAGAATTCAAAAAAATAATAATGCTGCCAACAATGACAATTTTTACATATTCTGCACAAATTATTGATAAATTTTCTCTCTGTGCATTTTATCCCCAATAATTCCAGAATTCCAAAGGATGTTACCCAGTCAACACTGTCAAAATGACATAATGACTTCAAAATTGATAGGATATATATATTGGAATTAAGTACATTGGTGAGAGGTTAGTGGCAGAGTGAAACTTTGAATTGACATTGGAAAAGCTTATTCAGGTAGTGCAATGAAAAAATGATTTTGTGTCAAAGGTTGGTGTCATATGAAAAACTTTAATTGGTCACAGATGTTTGGTAAAATTTAAAAATAAATCTAAGGAACAACTTACCTGGTTTTGTAGCAGTGGTGGGAGCACTACCCAGCTAGGTACTGTGGCTCCTGTGTAGAGTTTTAGTTCATCAACCCCACGAAAACATCAACAGATTTATTTTTCCTTTTTTTTGGGGGGGGGGGTCAATTTTTGATACAATTGGTTAAGAAAAAAATGTTTAATGTTAACTATTTTGTAAACCATTTTTATGGTTGGAGAGAAGTAAAGCTGTACAAACAACCAAAGATTTTCATAGTGATAGATGCACCTTAGAATCTCTTCCTTTTAACTTTTCTGCTGCAAGTTCTGAAATTTTGCTACCAAAATCAATACCTTTAGCTATACTATTTTTGATCAACAAAATTGCCAAAGTAGGGAAATTTTGAACTGTTTAAGAGGAATCTGTTCCTTATTACGCTATCTGTCAGACAGGAGCCAACACAGCAGTAACATGTTGAAAAAGCTATTCCAGCAGCCATTGAGGGTACTGGGTGCAACCAACTACAGATTGTGATGCATGTTGGAACACATAATGCCAGTTTCTGGGCTACAAGGTCATACTTGGGTCATTCCAGTGATTGGCAGAGAAAGTTGAGAACAACAGCCATGCACATGGAGTCTCAACGAAGCTCATAATTTCCAGCATTGTCCTCAGAACTTTGGTTCTGAGTCAAGTGGGAGGACTGAACCAGAGACGTCGAAGGTTTTGTGAGAAGCTATGCTGTGACTTCCTGGACTTGCACCATAGGGTCCCTCTAAATGGGCCAGGTATCCACGGCACATCAGAGGCTGCTACTCAGGTAGCTGATTGTGCATGGGGTGCACATAAGGATTTTTTTTAGATTAGGTGGCTCCATCCAATCCAAATAATGATAGCTGTAAGTATCAGTGTAAGATCAAAAGAAATGCCTCCCACAGGTGAGAGCATTAGAATCCTAATGGTTACCTGCCGAAGCATTCTCAGCAAAGCACCAGATTTTGAAGTGATCCTGAAAAGCAGTGAAGCTCACATAATACTAGGTAAAAAAAAACCTGGTTGAAAGATGAAATGGATAGCAGTGCTATTTTTGGGGAAAATTTAAGTATATATTGACAGGGTAGGCAAATGGGACATGGAGGTGGTGTATTTGTCGCAGTACACAAGAAACTCGAATCCACCAAGATAGAAATTGAAGCTGCATGTGAGGCTGTTTGGGCAAGACTCAGTATCAGTGGTAAGCATAAAATGATTACTGGATCCTTCCATCGTACACCAAACTAATCTCCTAATGTAATTGATATCTTTAGAGAAAAACTCGCTTCACTTGTATGTAAGTTGCCCTAGCATACTGTAATCATCGGTGGAGGCTTAAATCATCCAACAATCAATTGGGAAAGTTAGTTTCATTACTGATGTGTGTGATAAGACATCCAGTGAACTTTATAAATTGCTTCTCGGAAAACTACCACACCAAGTTGTCCAAGAAAAAATAATTGGTTGCTTGACCATCTCAGAAAAATTTTATATATGCTGGGTGAATTCCCCGATGTTTAGTAGTCGCAAAAATATTTTTTTAAAAGATTTATTGTTTATTAGGCTATTTTGAAATGGCGGCCATATTTGTTCCAGGCCGCATGTGTTGTTTTCATATTTGCAAGCATCTACATTTTTTACAGCTATTCAGTAGTGGATTGTCCTAAGCCTTTCAGATAAAATGCATTTAGTTCAACACACTCTGGGCTACAAATTAACATCATCATCACTTAGCTGAATGTATTCTTTAATATATTTTTAGTAGTTCAAAGTTATCAGCCACAAATTAAAAAAACTCAATTTTTGAACAGTAGTTTTCCAAAGAAAGAGTAATTTCTCAGCTTTAATATTTTTGCTGCTATTACACTGTATAGTATAGTTACTTTTTGTAGAGTATCAATGGTGAGCAGCTTACACTAAAAAAATACACTTAAAAAAAAATTTTTTTTTTAATTTTTCCATTTTGTGGCCTGCAATATCTTTGCTAGGGGACCAGACCATTATGATATCAAACTTCAGTATAAATTTCAACTCTGAGATTCAATTGGAAGTTATGGAAAAAAAATTACAAACATGAGTCAAAAATACATTTTTAACTTCTGCAATATCTAGGCTTATGGAATAAAATGTATCAATTACAGTACATAATTTAATCATATCTATGATTACTTTTTTTATTGAAAATAAGCCTTACTAATGACATCATATTGTTCTCTTGTTATGTGTTTTTAGTACATCAGTCATTAAACATTTGAGAAATTTGTTTACTCAGTTAGGGTTTTAGATTATAAGTTTGCCCAGTCACAGTTGTAAATTCCATGGGAGACAGCTTCCTCTTGATTCTTCTCAATTTTTTAAAAAGATGTCTTTGGTCCTGGAGGGTGATAAAATGCAACATGTACATCTTGGTTTTGACAGTTGATGTTATCAACTTCGCCAATCCACCACTGTTCATCATAAACCCAAGCCACTTTCTCTTTATTTTGAAGAACCAGTTTGACAAGTTTTCCACACAGATGAAGTTCACTATCAGGTGAAGTTGATGTTATCTTACACTTCAGTAAGTTTTGTGAATGGGATACAGAACAATGAAAAGATAGAGTGCCTTTAATCTTCTGACAAGTGTTGTACCTTTCCTTCAAGACATTGTCACAAACTTCTTGTACTTCCTCACATTGTAAAAAAATGTAGGTAATTCCTTTGATATGTTTTTTACAGAATTCAAACATTTCTTGAGGTGTTATGATATGATTGTCATCAGAAGCTTGCAAATATGAAAAACCACATGCTACCTAAAACAAATATGGCCACCATTTCAAAATAATAAACAACAATTTTTTAAATATTTTTGTGCTACTAAACATTGGGGAATTCACGCAGCAAATGTAAAATTTTTCTGAGATGGTCAAGCAGCCAGTGCTGGACCACTCGGTACGGAAAGACCCAGGTAGTTTGGAACCCCACTCGTGATGGAAATATAGTGGATCTAATGGCAACAAATAGATCTCACCTCACTGAGAATGGCCATATTAAAACTGGTATGTGTTTGTGGTAACAATGATTACCAAAGGACAACTAGAACAAGCAGAAAGAAACATATGTTCAATGAACTAGATAACAAAGCATTAGTGTCACATCTCAGTGAGGAACTTGACAGTTCTGGATCAGGGCAACCAGGTAGATGCAGTATTTCTTGATTTCCAAAAAAGCATTTGTCTCAGCACCAGACCTACACTTATTGTCAAAAGTACAATCATATGGGGTATCAAGTGAACCAGGGCAGGAGCATGTAGAGGAACTATAGATCAAGTTTAAAAGAATAATTCATCATGCACTGGAAAGATATGTGCCCCTAGAACAGTCCATAATGGAAAGGACTCTCCATGGTACTTAGTCACTGTATGGCTATAGAAAGAGAGATGCTGAATGAAACATGTTTGGCTGTCAAGAGAGCAACGTGTGATACCTTCAATGGCTACCATGGCAGAATCTTTCACAAAACCCAAAGAAATTCTGGCATTATATGATGGCTTTTAGTGGCACCAAAGTTAGTTGCAAGTGCCTAGCGAATGAGACAGGAGCTGAGATTGAGGGCAGCAAAACAAAAGCTGAAGTGCTTAACTCTGTTTTCAAATGTTCCATTACAAAGGAAAACCCAGGAGAATTGTCCCAGTTTAATCCCTGAATCACTGAAAAGACAAATGAAATTACTACTATTAATGTCTGTTGTTTTGATAAACAGGTGAAATCATTAAAATTTAATAAATCTCAAGGAACCGATGGAATCCCTGTCATATTGTATACAGAATTCACGGCTGAGTTAGCCCCTCTTCCAACTATAATGTATTGTAGACCCCTTGAACAAAAAACTATGCTCAGTTCTTGGAAAGAAGCACAGGTCACACCTGTCTACAAGAAGGGTAGTAGAAGTGATCCACAAAACTACAGTCCAATATCCTTGACGTCAATCTGTTGCAGAATCTTATAACATATTCTGAGCTCAAATGTAATGAGGTGTCTTGAATAGAATGCCAACCAACATATATTCGGAAAACACCAATCATGTGAAACATAACTTGCACCTTTCTCACATGACATACTGAAAGTTCTGGATCAGGGCAACCAGGTAGATGCATTATTTCTTGATTTCCAAAAAAGCATTTGACTCAGCACCAGACCTACACTTATTGTCAAAAGTACAATCATATGGGGTATCAAGTGAAATTTGTGATTGGGTTGGGGACTTTTTGGTAGGAAGGGCACATTTTTGTTATTTGGATGCAGAGTCATTGTCAGATGTAGAAGTAACTTCAGATATGGCCCAGGAAAGTGTGTTGGGACCCTTGCCGTTCATTTTGCTTATTAATGACCTTGCAGAAAATAGTAACCCTGTACGTTTTGCATATGATGCACTTATCTATGATGATGTACTATCGGAAAGAAACTGCATAAATATCCTGTCAGATATTGCTAAGATTGAAAAATGGTGCAGAGATTGGCAACTTGATTTAAATGTTCAGAAATGTAAAATGGTACACTTCACAAAATGTAGTATCCTATGATAACAGTATCAGTGAGTCACTGTTGGAATTGGCCAACTCGTCCAAATACCTGGGTGTAACATTTTGTAGGGATATGAAGTGTAATTATCACATAGGCTCAGTTGAGGTTAAAGCAGGTGATAGACTTCAGTTTAGAGATACTGAATGAACTGAACTGGCAGACTCTTAAAGATAGATGTAAACTATCTCAAGAAAGTCTGATAACGAAGTTTCAAGAACGTTAATGGAACTTCACTCTCATCTGAAGTATCTGAATCGGACACCACCACTTTGTTTTTCCCTTTCTTGGCTAGTCTTTTTTCCCTCTTCTTTTGTTGAATAATTTTCTTGTCCTCTGTAGCCTTCGTCCTTTCTTGTTTCTCCATTTCTAGTTTCTTTTCATTTCCTCCTTTTTTAGGAAGTAATCTATCGTTTGAGGAGATGTGACAACAGCTGAAATTTTTCTGTCTTTCTCTTTACTGTTATTGAAGCAATATGACTAGGCTGAAACTAAGCTGTTTTAAAGGGTGATGGTACAAAGCCTGCACTAATTGATGGTTTCGGCTCATTTGTTGTCATTATGGCTTCTTGTGGAGTGCTGAGTTCTAGAAGTGTCACTGACTGTGTTGTATTTCCCACTTCTTGAAGTTGAGAAGGTTGTTCTGGTGATGAAACCTGAGGCAATCTCTCAGCAAGGCATCCTGTGGTGCAGATGATGGTACTGGTGAGGTTGCTTATGGAGACAGATCATGTATAGCTTGTTGATTTACTTTCTCCCAAAGGTTGTAAAGGGACAAATCTTCTGCACAACCTGCCCAGTCTCCCTTATTTTCCACAAAAGTTGGTAATCTCTCTGGTCCAATTTGATCTTCGAGCCAAGCTATTTGCTCTTTCAACTGGGACTCTGGGATTGCTGTTGTTGTAGCCACTTGTGGCTCAGTTACATCTAATTCTGGAACTACAACAGCTTCTGCATTCCAGGGAAATAATCCGCATTTATGGAACCCATACTGAAGGATCTCGGGCATTATACCATCTAGAACTGAATGGAGAATGTGTGCAAAGTTTTGTTTGTTTCAGTGTCCATGCTCCATGCGCCATTCTTGCACTTTTTGCTTTCAAGACTTTTTAGAGTACGGACCACAGCAACATCCATAGGTTGAAAAATGTGTGTTGCATTTGGATATAGGACCACTATTTCAATGCCCTTCTCTGCAAAAAACTGACTCAGGGGCAGTAACATGTGTGATGTATGACCATCCAGAAACAAAACAATTGGGAACTGAAATCCTTCATTTACTAACCATGGGTAGAAAAAAAAAAAAAAAAAAAAAAAAAAAAAAATTGTTGGCAATATCTCATAGAAGTTTTCTCGGTTCATCCACCCACTTTCCGAATGCCCAATGGCCCATTCCTTTGGTACTTCTGTGGCTACAGCTGCTGGTATTCTGGTGTATCTGAAAGAAAATGTTCAGAATATAAACTAGGGTTGCTAGAGAATACAGATACAAAAATTAATAAACAGGTAAAACTATTTGCCTAAATACAATCATTGGTGGAATAAGTTCCCCAACAGCATTTCCCATAATGAGTGTTGTGATGTTCTCCTTTTCATCATTTCCAGCCCCTTGATACACTGTCTCCGATCCTTGTTCAGCCAGAACCTTTCCACCCTTTGGATTAAGGAAGAAGGAAGTTTTGTCTCCATTAAAAATTCTACTTGGGTCCCCAAATGCTGAAATTAACCCCCTCTCCTCAAAATAACTATGAACCTCCTTAAACCAAAATATAATATTATCTTGAGTGACATTTCTTCAGTTTGTAGTTAAATTTTAACAAATTCTTGAGCTTAAATTGTGATGTCTTTGCATAAAGCCATCGTACCACTTCTTACTGGGATAAGACTCTTTAAGCTTTAATTTGTCAGCCAACTGTCTAGCAGATTACAGTAATGTCTGTTTCGAAACTGGGAACCCTCTTTTCCCCCCTCATTTTTACCCATTCAGCTAGCAGATTTTCCTGATCTGCTGAAAATGCTGTAGAAACTCCCATTTTCATTTGTAATGGAATCTGCCCCTTATGTTTTCCCATCAAAGTTACCCTTGGAATCCCAAATTGTTTTGAGGCAGAATAGCAGCTCATTCCATGGTTCACTGCATCAGTGACCTCTATCAAAGACTCTTGTGAGTATTGTTGATACTTCTTTGGACGCATGTTTCTGGAAAAAACAGTTAAAAATAACAATTATTTAGAATACTGATACTGGAAAATAAAAGATTTAAAATTATCAGATAGCACTCCCAAATTGGACACTTGAATACCTAAAGCTGACACCCTATGTCAGTTATGGATTCTAAGTGACATAGCTTAATAAAACTAATATCATTATGAACAGCATTAAAGTTACTTTCAGGTACAGTCTAAAGCTCAAGTTATAATAGGAAATATAAATTTGACACCCCTGTCATATTTAATATTATGCTAATTTAAAAGAACCAATAGGAAATATAAATTTGACACCCCTGTCATATTTAATATTATGCTAATTTAAAAGAACCAATAGTTGACATACATGTGAATGCTTAAAGTACTAATTTTATCCCACACTCAACAAAACAAAGGCATAAATAAAGTCTTCTCAGTAACACAAAAGAACTAAAATTAATCTAACATACAGAGAAAGAAGTTGAGACACACTGAATGAAACTTACCTGCTTGTGATTTCCTTAAGGTTTGCTTCTTGCTTCTGTCTGCAGTGCAGGTCATAACAAATGTGGCTTTTTCCCTCCCAAAACCACAATGCTTTCTCTGTGACTTTGTAGATACCACGGTTAAACAATGTATGTTAAAAGCACAGCCTTCCATATTGCTTCATTTCCTTATTTTAAAATTGTATGTCGACTTTAGGTGACCTGTGAACCATAGGTGCTCTTACCTTATGTATTGCTCACAGAGGGATCGTGAGGATAAGATTAGAATAATTATTGCATGCACAGAGGCATTCAATTAATCATTCTCCCCACACTCCATATGTGAATGGAACAGGAAGGAACCCTAATAACTGGTACAGTGGGATGTACCCCTTCCTATGTACTTGATGTTGCTTTGCAGAGTATAGATGTAGATTTAGATAAACTGAAGTTTTATGGGATTTATGGTGTAGCCAAACGATAAGTATCAAATCTAACAAAAAGAAAGTGGAAAGCTGTATTTAGCAATTCAGCCAATGTAGTCCAGGGCATATTATTCTTACTGGGGAGAAATCCTGTATGAGGTTCCCAAGTTTAAGTCTTAGGTCTGCTATTGTTCCTTGTATATGTAAATGATCTTTTGTGTAACATACAACAAGCAGAATTAGTACTTTTTGCAGATGACACTAGTATAGTAATCAATCCAAGCATAGATGCAGAAAGAGAAGAAATGATAAACAATGTTCTTAACAGTATCGTTGACAGGTTTTCTGTAAATGGTCTCATCCTCAATTTTAAAAGGACACAACATACTCAGCTCTGCACATCTAAGGGTAGTACACCAGTAGTAAGTCTAACACGTGGTGAGGAAATAATAAATAGGGTGGAAACTTCAAAATTCTTAAATGTCCCTGTTGATGAAATTTTAAACTGGAAGAAACACATTTTGGATCTCCTAAAACAACTTTGTTCAGCCACATTTGCACTTAGAATCATTGCAGATCAAATCAGTAAGTTGACATATTTTTCATATTTTCATTCAGTAATGTAACATGGAATAATGTTCTGGGGTAACTCATCTTTAAAAAAGAAAGTCTTCATTGCTCAAAAACATGGTGTGAGAATAATATGTGGTGCTCACTCGTGACTCGTGATCATCTGTTTAAAGACAGTACCAGAAGGAAAAATTACATTCATTACTCCACATTAAGATTGTCTTTAGCACAGAAAGGTATGCACAGTGCTGCAACTAAAATGTTTGATACTTTACCCAGTGATACAAAATGTCTGACAGACAGCAAAGTTAATTTTGAAAAGAAACTGAAAAGTTTATCCTTGACAACTCTTTCTATTCCACAGAAGAATTTATATTATTGTAGCATGTAAAAGGTGGGTGGTAAAATTTAGCAACTTACACCTGTATTAAAAAAATTATACAGGTTCAGCATGTAGCCATATTTACAATTTAATTTTTGGGATGAATGAGAAATGACTGTATAAAATATCTTATGTTACATTAATGGCTTTCTTCCCAGTTTGTTGAAAATAAACTTGAAATGACACTTTTACTTTTTGTTTTTATCCGTGTGTGACGTAGAAAGTTTCAGAATAGGCAAAAGAAAATTCTTTCAGGTCACTTTGATCCAGTGCATGTACCAATCTATTTCTATTGTGTAATTAAAAAGTTTTTAAAACAGTTCTGGAAAGAGCACTGGGTCCAAGAATGTACTTTTCCAGTTACATGATTTAACAAACATAAAGCCATGTCTTTGTTGTAAACACAGGCAACTGACCTTAAAGGAAACTATAATTAACCTACAGTATCCTTTGTGATAAAGGATTTCTTTTCTTTATTTTACAGTCTGACATCTCTACTTCTCATAAAATAATAACTGCACAATCAGATCATAAAAACAATTTAATGACTGATGAGCTATGTTAATAATACCCTCTTTACAAAAAATGTAAACAGAGTGGCCTGAAACAGTCTGAAAAGGTTGTATGTGTTTTATGGGGTAGGTTGTGCTGAGAAATAATTGTTAAGAAAAACAATTTGATGCATTGTGCTTTTTCTGAGTTAATTAACATTGAAGTTAGCCAATCAAGCTGTTGTGTGTGCAAATTCAAGCAATCCACCAGATAAAGTTAGTGTCGCTTGTTCTCATAAAATGACAAAAGCGCTTAAACTGCACAGCCTTTGGCTCAGGTTCGATCCTTACTACTGTACCATGCCCAATTTTTGTATCATTCTCTTCTTTGGTTTTAGGAAAACAAATTAAGAATGTCTTTAAGGTATTAGAGATAAAGTTAGTGAACTGCTTATAGATGTTGACTCTGAAATTATTGGTATATCTGAACACTTCTTAAATGAGATAATTCAGAGGCTTCCTTTACCAGGATACAGGTTGGCTGGCAGCTTTTCGAGGAGCTCTTTGTGGTGTGGGGGAGTAGCCATGTATGTGAAAAACAGCATCCCATTTGAGTCAGTTGATGTTTCAAAGTACTGCACTGAAAAGGTATTTGAATGTTGTGCAGGTGTGGTTAAATTTAACGGAGCTAAACTTCTAACTGTTGTTATTTATAGATCCCCGGACTCCGATTTCACAACATTTTTGCTAAAGCTAGAGGAGGTTCTTGGTTCACTCTATAGGAAATGCAAAAAGTAAGTTATATGTGGTGACTTCAATATTAATTGTATAAGAGATTGTGCAAGGAAGAGGATGCTGGTAGACCTCTTTAATTCATATAATCTTATGCAAACCGTATTCTTTCCAACGAGAGTGCAAGGGAACAGTAGAACAACCATAGACAACATTTTTGTTCATTCCTCATTACTAGAAGGGCATTCTGTTAGCAAAAAGGTGAATGGCCTTTCAGATCATGATGCACAAATTTTAACTTTAAAAGATTTTTGTGCTGCAACATGTGTTAAATATAGTCATCAGCTGTTCAGGAAAGCTGATCCAGTTGCTGTAGAGACCTTTGTAAACCTTATAAAGGAACAAGAGTGGCAAGATGTTTATAGCGCTAATACAGTAGACGATAAATATAATGCTTATCTCAAGACTTTTCTCATGTTCTTTGAAAGTTGCTTTCCGTTAGAACGTTTAAAACAGGGTACTAGCACAAACAGGCAGCCTGGATGGCTGACTAGAGGGATAAGAATATCTTGTAGAACAAAGTGGCAATTATATTAAAACGTTAGAAACAGTCAAAATCTAAATGCAGCAGCCCATTACAAACAGTATTGTAAGGTGCTTAAAAATGTTATTAGGAAGGCAAAAAGTATGTGGTATGCAGATAGAATAGCTAAGTCTCAGGATAAAATTAAAACCATATGGTCAGTCGTAAAGGAAGTTGCTGGTCTGCAGAGATAGGTCGAGGATATAGAATCAGTGCGTAGTGGGAATGTCCGTGTTACTGATAAGTCGCGTATATGTACAGTATTTAATAATCACTTTCTGAATATAGCAGGTGAACTAAATAGAAACCTAGTCCCAACAGGGAATCATATAGCGCTCTTAGAAAAAAGTGTTCCGAGACTGTTACCTGAAATGCTCCTCCATGATACTGACAAGAGGGAGATTGAGTTAATAATTAAATCACTAAAGACCAAGAACTCTCATGGATATGACGGGGTATCTAGCAGAATACTGAAGTATTGTTCTATGTATGTTAGCCCAGTTCTCAGCCATATCTGTAACTTTTCCTTTAGGAGTGGTCGGTTTCCTGACCGATTAAAGTACTCGGTAGTGAAGCCACTTTATAAAAAGGGAGACATTGATAATGTTGACAATTTTAGACCTAATTCTATGCCATTGGTGTTTGCTAAAGTTATCGAGAAGGTTGTATATACAAGGTTACTGGAGCATTTAAATTCACATAATTTGCTGTCAAATGTTCAGTTTGGTTTTAGAAATGGTTTAACAACTGAAAATGCTATATTCTCTTTTCTCTGTTAGGTTTTGGACAGATTAAATAAAAGGTTGCGAACGCTAGGTGTTTTCTTTGATTTAACGAAGGCTTTTGACTGTGTTGACCACAAAATATTACTGCAGAAGTTGGACCATTATGGAGTAAGGGGAGTAGCTTACAATTGGTTCGCCTCTTACTTTAAGAACAGAATGCAGAAGGTAATTCTCCGCAATATTGAGAGTGGTAGTGATGTTCAGTCCCAATGGGGCACTGTTAAGTGGGGCCACTGCTGTTTGTTATTTATATAAATGATATGCCTTCTAGTATTACAGGTGATTCAAAAATATTTCTGTTTGCTGATGACACCAGCTTGATAGTGAAGGATCTTGTGTGTAATATTGAAACAGTAACAAGTAATGTAGTTCATGAAATAAGTTCGTGGCTTGTGGAAAATAATTTGATGCTAAATCACAGTAAGACTCAGTTTTTACAGTTTCTAACTCACAATTCAACAAGAACCAATATTTTGATCAGACAGAATAGGCATATTATAAGCGAGACGGAACAGTTCGAGTTCCTAGGCGTTCGGATAGATAGTAAGCTGTTGTGGAAAGCCCATGTCCAGCATCTTGTTCAGAAGCTAAATGCTGCTTTATTTACCATTAGAACAGTATCTGAAATAAGTGACACTTCAACACGAAAAGTAGTCTACTTCACATATTTTCATACGCTTATGTCGTATAGTATTATTTTTTGGGGTAATTCTTCTGATTCAAAAAGGGTATTTTTGGCTCAAAAACGGGCTGTTCGAGCTATATGTGGTGTAAGTTCGAGAACCTCTTGTCGACCCCTCAACAAAAATCTGGGAATTCTGACATTGCCCTCACAGTATATATTTTCTTTAATGTCGTTTGTTGTTAGCAATATTAGCCTATTCCCAAGAGTTAGCAGCTTTCACTCAGTTAATACTAGGCAGAAATCAAATCTGCATGTAGAATGCACTTCCTTGACTCTTGTGTAAAAAGGAGTGCAGTATTCTGCTGCATCCATTTTCAATAAGCTACCACAAGAGGTAAAAAATCTTAGCAGTAGCCCAAACACTTTTAAGTCTAAACTGAAGATTTTCCTCATGGCTCACTCCTTCTATTCTGTCGAGGAGCTCCTGGAAGAGCTAAAAAATTAAGCAAATTCCAGTGTTACATTGTTGATTTTCTTCATTTAAACTTACAACTTGTCACCTGAATATGTTTTTTTATATTTCATTTTATCTGTTTCTAATATCGTGTTATAATTTCATGTATTGACTCGTTCCATGACCATGGAGACTTCTCCTTAATTTGGTCCCACGGAACAATAAATATATAAATAAATAAATAAAAAATGACATTGTTTGTGACAGGCAGCTTGAATTTACGTGGTGCAAAGTCCTAACTGGCTGCTGTATTAATTAATTCTAAAATGGCACAATATATTACTTTTTTCCCTTAACAATCTTTTCTCAGCCAGCGTACCCTGCGACACCCGTATAAGCTTTTTGGCCTGTTCCTGACTACGGTGTGTATGAAACTAAGGTAATTGACATCATTGTCTCAAGTACTGAACTAGAATAATTTTTATTTAAAGGCTACTGTAGAGGTAAAATGCACATATGAATGCAAAAGAGTCAGGTTCAATCCATAAGCCCTCTGTCCATTCGCAAAATTGTCAAGAAAGAAAAAAAATATTTTTAAAACTTATGCCAGAGAACCTGGCAAATTTCATCACCTCACAGGACAGGCTGCGCCTTCCTAGCTGTGACACCGAGACTAACTGTGAAAGCTGATGGGAACATAGAAAGTAAAAACTGCTTCTGGTTTGAGGAAGCCAATAAAAGACTAGCAGGCAGATAAATTGTTCCATAGCAGTAAATCACACACACACGCGCGCGCGCGCGCGCGCACACACACACACACACACACACACACACACACACAGAGTCAAAAACAGACTATATATTTTTTTAAAAACAATGTACCAGTTTTCTGTTAAAACCAACTGAAAGAAAGATAACACGGTGCTGTGCTAATGTGTGGTTTTGTTTCCTTTTTCTCAGTTGGTTTTAACTGTGATAACAGGACATTTAAACCATTGGACAGAGCGAGGTGGTGCAGTGGTTAGTACACTGGACTCACATTCGGGAGGATGATGATTCAAATCCGCGTCCAGCCATCCTGATTTAAGTTTTCCATGATGTCCCTAAATCGCTTCAGGCAAATGCCAGGATGGTTCCTTTTAAAGGGCAGGGTTGACATCCTTCCCCCTCCTTGCCTAATCCGATGACACCAATGACCTTGCTGTTTGGTCCCCTCCCCCAAATCAACCAACCAACAAAACCATTAGACAAGTTGTTTATACTATAGGTATTTATTGTTTCTCTGTATATATAATTTTAAACAAAAATTGTGTACATAGTAATGTGCTGTTTTGTTTCCTTCCTCACAGTCGCTTTCAACAAAAATCCAATATATTAGGAAAGTTGTATGTACGGCTATCAGCTTGTGAATAGAATACTGCTGTGCGATCTGAATCACCCAAAACTTTTTAATGCTTCCCATTTGCAGATTAAAACTATATGAAATAATGTCGTTAAAGCCACTATTCTTACAGATCCAACAGCTGGACTCTCTTGTACCTTGTGTACCAATGATCCCAACTGATTTATCCATTAATTTTAAGTGACTTCAGTTGTGAGTTAAGGTTTCATTTGCAATATAAGTAAACAAGACTCAAGGTCAGGTATTCAAATACGTAGGAATTGTTTTATGTTCAGCGTTTTTTGCCCTTTCGTGAACTGTTAGTTTTATTATAGCTTTCTGTACAGAATTTTTTTAATGAAGTGATATAGAAAATAAAAAACCAGAAATGAAAACAAAGGAGTCTTTTTCATTCATATTCAATGTGATTTATTATAATTTTGAGTTCCAACATTTTAAAATGGGTGAAGTGGCAAAAGTGAGTCAAACATTGTGTCCTGACACAATTCTCAGGGATACCTCAGATTAGAACACATTTCCAGTTCCCATACGTATGTAGCATTTGCAAAGCTTCACCGATTTCACTAGTATCAAACAAGGGTGACTACAGATAGTATATTGAAATGATAATGGCCCTACACTGGATACCAAAATACAATGAATCCAGTTGATGGATTCGTACTCATAAGGTTGCCCCACCCTGAGTACCAAATATGCAATGAATTCGAATAACTGATTGATATAAATTAATCTGCATATGAGATTGCCCTACATTGGATACCAAAATGTAGAGCTCTTATTGTTTGATTGAAAATGAGGTCGCCCCACCCTGCGTGCCGAAATGTAATGAATTCAGATTGAAAAATGATAAACACCTAAGAACATTTATAGTTATTAACACCACAAGTATACTGTCATGGCCAATTTGACAGGACATAGACACAACTCAGTAATTGGCCAAAGTGTATGTGTGCGGGAAGGGGAGGGGGGGGGGGGAGAGTGAGGTGTAGTAATCACTTCATTTCACCACTTGCAGGTATAGGCAGGTGAAGCGATGTCAGTGTGACCTGTTGATTTTCTCTCATGTTGTGTGGCTGCACGCCATCTGTATATTGTGTGATTCAAGGCTCTGCAGAGATGCCCTAGATATCTTAAGACTGTGCTTCCTTCTCAAGGTAGAGCACAGTCATTACAGTGTTGTTGTCTTTGCACACAGTGTCTGTTGTGTGCAGTGATTATCTTGCAAAGGTGAAGTCAATGTGATATTTGAAAGCTGAAGTCAGACAAGGAAAACACAGTTGGATACTTAAGATTCAAGTATCACCATCACAAAAAGTCCAGTTTGGCTTAAAATGGAAAGTGAGTATGTTAGAAGGTGATTCTAGAAATCGGAATGAATGTAGGGAGCTGACTATAGGTTGACATGCTTTCTAAAGGCAAAGTGAGAATGCTTTTATGTGAAAAAGCTTCAAAATCACTTCTTCTGTGGCACCTCTGAGTGCTTCTCTCAATGATTGATTGACCATTATCTTCACTCACTGACTGACTGATTTTTCTTTGTCTGTCTGTCCTCTTACTCACACTCTGCTGTTCTCTTTCTACTATCTGATCGTCTCTCTCTCTCTCCTGTCTGATCTCTCGGCTGCCCCTTGCCCTGCAATTTTGTCCGTTTTCTTCTTCTTCTTCTTCTTCTTCTTCTATGCTCTCCTTGGTGATGAATCATATCATTTATGTCATTGGTGAGTTCAGTTTGCCATCTTGCCCAGTGAATGATTGACACTGCATAACCACTCCCAATCTTTGTACAGAGTGAAAAAATTTTTCAGTCTCATGGTGACTGGCATGTATCCTGGGAATTCCCACATCACTCTCAGGTGTTCGTAATTGCGGCACTTCACAGCATGGGCAGGTGGCTCCCCAGCAGATTGCTTCAAGTGTTTGCCTGCATCCATGAGTTTTCAAGAGGACTGTTAATCAAAGGAAATGTCAGTGCCTTGGTGAAGTGTTTCCATTAAAAAACACGTCAAACACTTCAGTTAAACCATACCTGTCTAGCTTTCAGGTTGTGGCTTAATTGGACCCCTCTTGTCCTGAACATCTGGTGATGAAGTATTACAGGATATTGAATATACACAAAGCTGGGCATCATGACTGTTCCACAGAAGAGCGTCACAGAAATGCTGAAAAACCTGAAATGGCATATACTTGATGATACGTACCAAATACTCTGTGAAAGCCTACTTACAAAGTTTCAAGAATCATTATTGACAAATGAACCATGCCTATTTGTCATCAGTGCTAACATTCAGATTTATTATGTATGCAGGGCTTGACCACAAATCAAAGTGACAGAAGTGAGCACTCCAGATGGCTATGAGTTCAGAAAAAAATGGCATTTTTGGCGTGAATTGGGCAAGACATAAGCCACTTATGTTAGCATAGTTACCAGGCAGTGCTTGGCTCAGCAGGAACACTACAGACCAGTAATCTGAGGGTTTGGGATTGATCCCTATTTGGAAACATTTTATTTTTTATTTTTATGTTATTTGCGCTGCAGATGGACCAAAATAATGTTTAATATATCGTATGTATTGATATTTTTGTAAAAGGGATGGAGAGGAAAGACAAAGGAAAATATGGGTTTGCAAATGAATTTCTAAGAAGGGATTGTGAGGTATACACGAAAACAACTTCTTATATAAAATTAGATGTTTTTATTATTTTACAGTTGATGATACACATGTGCTGGGGCAATATTCATTGTAAAACAAAAAGCAGTTATTCTCGTGGCATCTTTCATGCATTATAAAAGCCACAGTTTTACAATTACGTGGTTGGCACAAACCACGCATAACGCGCATCATTTCACATAATATTGGCAAGTATAGCTGGTTACGTATGATGGAATGTATTTTGATACAGTCTTCTCTGGATGTGACTCCCTTTTCTCTCTTGATGAGTTAAAGAGTTATTTGTTAAGCTTTTTGATCAAATTCTTTACTGGATGATAAAAAAATATACATCATAGAATTGCAGTACTGTAGTGCATTTGGGATGCTATACGACAGCAATCCTTCATTTTGAAAAATCATATAATTGTGGGATTGGTTGTCCTCCCTATGAGTCGGTTAACAGAAAAAACATGTCTTCCTGCATACAGGACTGTAGGGCTTCATCACATCAGTCAAAAACTTTTTGTATAAAGCTGTCATAGATTTCCCAGATTTTGATGAATGATGACATTCCGGTATTTTGCCACTACTTATCCACCATTTTTTGAGGCCTTGGCATATGTAGAATGTAGCTAATAATTTTCTGGAAAGGGTTGCAGTATATTGTGCTATACGTGAGTGGGCCACTTTGTTCATATCCTGTCATTTCACAAGGAATACATTTGCCTATTGATGGTTCGTGTTCAGTTACAAGTTGATTGGTACTGGGAATTTGGAAAGAGAACATACAAGTGTATTATACAGGATATAAAAAAGAGTATTTCGATTGACATCAACAAATGAGAATTCTTGACATACCTATTTGATTGGACTCTTTAATTACAATTCCGTTTTGCAAAATTATTTTCTGCGCCCTCATGGACGCTGTAAGTACAATTCTTTGTTAGATATTTATGTGCAATCCCAAATTTTCCTGTTCCTTTCCATTTCATGCCTTTTATCAGAAAGTTAATACATTCAGTATGTTGACCAATATTTCGATTCACCTGCTGTGTGAGTAATGGTAAAATGGAAAATGAAACAAAGTTTCCAAATAGGGAATCGGGCCTCTCACCCTCGGATTCCGTTCCATGCTCTTTCCACTGAACCAACCATCGTCTGGAAACTGTGACATAAATGGCTATGCATCACCCGATCCACATCAGAATCCCCCCCCTTAAGGGACAGTTGACCATCTGGAGCTCCCACTTTTGTCACTTTAATTACTGGTGGCCGAGTTCTGCATATACCCTAAATTTGAACGGTGATGAAGATTTGGTGTAGGTAGTCTTCTTCTTCAGCTTCTGCCTTTGTCCCACAGTTTTCACAGGGTCGGCAGGGTTACTATGAGATTTGGCATGGTTAATTTGAACGGGTGGCCAGATGCCCTTCCGGGGCCAGCGCGCCTACCTGAGTCCAAGAAGCAGCGCATTAGTGCTCTCGGCTAACCTGGCGGGTTTAGTGTGGTCTCCTTGTGAGTGAGTAATTCGTCGAAATACTACTGTCACCCATGTATCACTTCTATAGGGGTAAGTGAAGACAAGATTACACATATTACTGCACACAGGGGCTTTTAAATTATCATTCTCCACAAGGGAATGGAATGCGAAGAAACTTCCTAGTACAGGGGAAATATCGTCCATCATGCACTTCACAATGGACACACACACACACACACACACACACACACACACACACACACACACACACACACACACACATCCCCACACACACACACACTGAAACAAAAAACAATAACCTATATATCTGAACAAAACAATATAACAAATGGATGGCCAGCCTAGACTTCTCAAACCAGGAATCTATCCGAATAGATCGCCAAATTTTGTCTCAGAAACAAAGGCATATATATTCATCCCTGATCCAAAATGCAACAACTTCGGTTAACTTTATGAATTCCTCACAAACATGGCACCTACGTACTCAGCCATCAGACTGCACAAATGAGCCATCAGACTGTACAACTGGAAGACCTTTATCTTTCTTGCCACATCATCATTCATTATGCATGCAATGACATGCAAGGGAATTTCCACATCAAAACAAGTACACAGTAAACATTAAATCTCCAGTCATTAACAACATGCCCAACTAACAATTCTAGAGCCAAAAACAAATCTGTAGTCAGTAACTAATGAAATTACGATAACTCACTAACAAAACTCCAAACACAATTCCAATACGAGGCATACATGTAATATACAACACCTGACAAAGAACACTACATCACTCCAGTCACACACCAACAATACTCAGAAGCAAATTCAAAACATCAACATTCAACAGTAGAGACTGCCACAATAACTACAGAGCACATCTTCAGATACATTCCACTTGAAATCTGCTGTCAACAATGATGTCACATACCACAACATAGTTATATCACACGTCAAAGCAAGTGACCGGTACTGCACATTTGAGTTGACCCAAGCAAATGACTGTTCTTTAACCTGTAGCAGGTACTTCTTTAATTTCTCTTCACACTAATTATGATTTAATAGTGCGTAAGTCAAAACCATGGACTACTGCAGTTTCACTTTTCCTCTACATGTTTCTTACACTTTGCCTTTGATAGGACAGAGAATTCATTTAATCACATTTTCCCCCATCTTGCCTGCCTATTTGGTACCAAACCATTGCAAGCAGTTAGTTTCTCAAAACACTTCTGATTTTCAGAGGTTAAATTTATATATGGCTTCATTACAAGGTCCCAGTACAGTTGACAATTACTACAATTTCTTTTCTTTATTGGACAATATAGTTTTGTTTTCTGTAGCATTTGAATACAATAACACAATAAACCAATATTTGATGAGGCAGGCAGTTTTGTTCAAATCGTTATTTCCACCCTCAAACTGTGGGTAACACACATACAGCATTTTGACTCTCTTTGCCACATGATCTTGTACAGGGTGACACACAGGAGACGGATGGTTTTTAATGAAATAATACTCAGCCAACTTTAAAATTAATGCATGTTTATTTACTCAAAATCAAAGCTCATTTTTGCCATTTTAGTTAACAAAGTTATTTGTGAAAAATGATGCCGTCAAGGGGATGTCCATCATTTTGAATGCAGGACTCAAGTCTCTTCTCAAAATCCTCCATCACACGGACTAAAATCTCTGCAGGGATGGCAGCAATTTCTTGAATGATTGCATTCTTCAACTCATCCAAATTTTGTGATTCGTGGTTGTAAATGCAGTTCTTAAGGTACCCCCACAGAAAAAAGTCACATACTGACAAGTCGGGAGACCTGGGAGGCCAAGGAACATTGCCAAAATGTGAGATAATCCGACCAGGAAACACGCATCTAAGAACTGTCATTGAAGTGTTTGCGGTGTGCGATGTTGCCCCATCCTGCTGGAACCAAACATGTTTTAAAGGGATTCGTCGTGTTCTTAGTTCTGGTTTCAAGAATGTTTCAAGCATACGAACGTAACAAACCAAATTAACAGTAACTGTGGCCCCCCAAGAGCACACCAGACTGCTACTTTTTCTGTGTGTAGAGGACGCTGGTGGATAAGGTGTGGATGCTCTGGAGCCCAGTAACATAGGTTTTGCTTATTCACGGTCCTGTTTAAATGAAAATGAGCTTCATCGCTCATCAATAAAATTTCATTTTCATTCGATCCCAAAATCACTTTCATTCTGTAAGCGAAGTCTTCTCGTACAGCAAAATCAGTTTCCTTAAGTTGTTGGACAATGAGCATTTTGTAGGGATGGAATTTTAATTCTTTATGCAAAATTCGTCTAACCGATTCATGATTGATTCGTAACTCACTAGCATGACGTCTAGCTGACCGTCCTGGGCTTCTGACTGCCGCTTGCCTTATCCTTTCAACATTTTCTGGTGTTGTTACTCTGTGTCTTGGGCCAGGATGCTTCTTATCCAGTATGTTTCCAGTTGATCTGAAGTTTTCCACCCATCTGAGGATTGTGTTACGGCTCGGAACAGCTCCTTGTCGACCGACACTAAACTGCGCACGAAACAATCGCTGCGTAGCAATAATAGTCTCACCACTTTTCACAAAACTGACATAGACAAACACTCAACGTTGCAAGTACCACTGCTCCATAGTGACTGATTAAATGAAATGGTGTCTTGTGTGGATCAGAACTATCCCCAACATGACCACCTCCCACCACCACGCCCTCAGTACTACGCAGTTCAAAACTGTCCGTCTCCCGTGTGTCACTCTGTGCATAGAAGAGCATTTTCCATTAAATTTTTATCTATTTCTCCCTACAGTGCTGGGTTGTAAGAATATTTGCTTATTTCAATTTTTCCCCTCTCTATAGTGAAACAAGGAAAGTCTTTGTGAGTGTGCCACATCTTTACCAGTCTCCCTCCGTCTTCTTCTCCCTTTCCCTTCCTCCACCACCCCCCACCTCCACCCCTACCCCACCCCACCCCTCTCCCTATATCCTCTTTCTCCCTTCCTCGTGTTAGTATGTTAGTTGCTTTTTAATAGGTCACTACTAAAGTAGTCAGAACCTCTTCATTAAAACATAAACAGTTGGCTTGTTTACCCACAAAATGCCGCCTCATATGGTATCTGTCAAATTGAAATAAGTAAGAATATGGATATTTCAGTTTTAGTCACAGAACTTCATATAAAGTTAATATCCGTGTTTGCCAATACAATAGTTTATCCTAAAGGCCATTACACCTTGTTAAAGTTTCTGACAACCTTTCTACTGCCAAATCACTAATTTTGTAACAAGTAAAGGAAGTTGCACTCTTCTTATGTGGCTTTGAAATACCCATTCTTGCTTGTTAAATCAAAAGTACTTTCATCTAATTTATGAGCTGGAACTAAATCTTACACAATTTTTGTATAATTATAAATAGTAATTCACACTTCAGAAATGTAATTGTGTACAATATTTAAGAGAGTGGTTGTTTGAAAATAAAATAACTGTTACTTGTATCATATTTAACAGTCACAGTTTTAATGCTTGCAGGAAACAATATGTCTGGCCCAAGTCTTGCCCTCGCCTCGTTGACAGCCACTTACACTGATTCAGAGGCAGAAGATGAAGCAGGCGAGGAAGAAAATTCCCCAGGTGCTAGTAGTGTGAACTCTGTTGTATCCAACACAGCCACTCCTCCAGCCACAGCAGCTATTACAACAACAACAACAACCCAAGTTTCTATTGTGAGCAGCAAAGTTGCCCGCCTTGTGTCGTACCACGATGAAACTGTGGTATCAGACGACGACGAGGAAGGCGGTCAGCGCGTGTCAGTGGGCAGTGAGGAGCCTGAAGATGGAGGCGAGACTCCTGCTGCAAACCCAGCAGATGTGAATGATGTTATATTGTTTTCTGAACCAAAGGGTCGTTGTTCAAATGAATTGCAAGAAAAAATTAGTAGACTGCATGAAAAGATGATGTCTTCTGGTTTGGACATGAATCATGTGATACAACAGCGGAAGGTTTGTAACATTTAATTATGACCTTTAGTTATTATCTCAGTTTTGTGTAAGTTTTATGATTAGAAAAGTAGAATAATTTGAAGTCTCGGGTTCGATTCCCGGCGGGTCAGGGATTTTCTCTGCCTCGTGATGACTGGGTGTTGTGTGATGTCCTTAGGTTAGTTAGGTTTAAGTAGTTCTAAGTTCTAGGGGACTGATGACCATAGATGTTAAGTCCCATAGTGCTCAGAGCCATTTGAACCAATAATTTGAAGAACTTTATTGAACAGGAATAAAACAGTTTAAAAAACAAAAAGAATTATATACAGAATTACTGTGAATTTTGTGTTTACAATTGGACTTTCCTCAATCATTTTACAGACATAATAGAATTTTCTTAAGTTCATTATTTTTCTGTTAAGTGAAAAATGGAGCAGCTCCTCTCTCTCTCTCTCTGGTCATTTCCGTATGTAGATAATACATAATTACTCATTTGTTTTGTGCTTCATAAGCTGTTTGCTTGCTCCCTTTAAGTTGATAGGTTAGTACATTTATCAAATGGTTTAACACATTGAGATCCAATATTTGCTGGTGAAAGTTATAATTAAAATTTTTCTACTAATATGAGGTGTTTTCATACTCCATGTTGGCAGTAATTTAACTGTACCTGTATGAGGTGCCTGTAACACAGTTTAATTTGATGATTTTTTTTCCACAGTTGCTATGAGCTCTTTGAACAGCTGCATGCTACTTCAACTATTATTTTTTAGGTTATTTTCATACTGTTTAGTAGGAGCAGTATATATGATCATGAAGGCTGCTAAATCCTAAGGTGGTGCGGTTTTTGTGTGTAGATGCATAATTTTAGCTTATTTTATTGTAAGGATGTTAGAGTTGAAATTTCATTTAAGTTATCCACTGCTTCTAGCCCTATATGCAACCTGTTAGATACATGTAGAATATCTATGGCTCATGTGTGTGTCATCTTTATAAATATGCTGTGTACCTTTCTCATATGTGTGTATCATGTTGTTACAACAAAAAATCAACTGCCCAAATCACTGTAAAGCTATGGAGTTATTCCATAAAGAACTATCAGTTTTGAATCTCCCAGTCAGCTTCTTATTTTCTATTACAAATAACCTGAAATTTGTGCTTTATATATCAATGAACCCAAAATCTTAATTATTTCATTCATCTGTCTTAAAACAATACTGCATTAACTTCTGAGTTGAATCTGCACTTGATGTACTAAGTGTGACAGAAAGATGCTTATGCATAATAGTATGCACTACCCTCTGTCCTCCAAACTTACAGTGTTTATTGCTGTTTCCATTCCTCCATTGTAGGACCATTTGCAGAACTGCAGTGCCATCCAGTCAGTAGGTTTGATCTCTGACCAGTTCCTTCCTTTTGAGTAGCTCCATATGTGGAGACTCTAATAGTAACATCAGACTGTTTGCAAATTATGCTTTTAGCTATAATAAAATATTGTATGAAAACCCTATGTAAATATTTACCCAATCTTGGTAAGATTCCATGTTGGTGTAAAGTTTGATAGCTTGCTGTAAATTTTCATAAATGCGTAATAGTGCTCGTCACGAAAGGAAAGGAAAAACAGTATCCTGTGACAGCAACATCAGTAAGTCACAATATGAATAATTCAAGTCTTTTTACATACCTGGTTATAATAATTTGGTGGGATATAAAATGGCTTAGTCTTTAGGTAAACCAGGTTGAAGATTTTGGTTTATTCATAGAATACTAGGAAAAGACAATAATTCTGCAAAGGAGATTACTCATAAAATATTTGTACAAAGAAAGGGTGCAGGAATGACCGTAAGTTTTTTGACCCGTAGATGAATGTCAGGGAAATGCTGAAAAACCTCTACTAGTAGAAACTTGAAGGTGAAAGTTTCAGGAACCAGTTTTAAGCAGAGTCTAGGGTGTACTACAACCCCTATGTATAGTTACCGTGTGGACCACAAACACAAGGACTGTATAATTACAGCACACGTGGAAGCATAGCATTTTGGCAGTCATTCTGCCAGTGTTGCATAGGTAAACAGAACTTTTTATATAAATGGGACATAATCTCTGCTATGCACTTCTTGATGGTATACAGGTTATTGATGTAGACGTATGATGAAGCCTGTATACATACAGACAGTGTTTTATGTTTATACAGGCTGCCTGGAGAAAAATACAAATTTTCTTCGCACTATTGAGATTCATTGTTTAAGTTTTATTTAATTTACTACATTGATTTTGTCCTCCCCTTTAAAGCAGGCTTGAAGTTCATCCTCAACTGACACACAATCCAGAGCTGCGCGAAAAATGCAGCGTGGGATACAAAAACAGTTAATCTTCTTCACCATTACTGGTCCTCCATAGCTCTAGATTTTGAGTAACTTGGTGATTCTTTTTCAATGTTCTTCCATTTAAGTTTTCCATTACCTCTTTTTCTTATATGTAAATATGAACCAGTGCACACTGCAGGCATTTGGGCACAGTTTGTAGCAGAATTTAACAGAGTAAATGAAATCTTCCACACTGAATTACAATTTACAGTGAACACGAAGTTCTTATACATGTATGAACAGAGCTTTAGTAGATAACAAACAGAAACTGCTGTGAATCTGATACAACATCCCTTTCACACTGAATCGTACTTGGTAGTAACACCAGTAATATGATATGGTGAAGGTACTGTATTGCTGATGCACAGGCAGTAATATGAGGCCTTGTTTTAATGTAATAAATTACAAGAAAATAACCATAATTTTGGCTTCTTTTGGACACAAAGAGTAACTGGTTTGTGGCGGCATCAAACTGATGCATAATTACAATAGTTGCTACAGAGGTTTTTTATCGTTTGTCATCTGTTATATGGAGTGCTAGTGATATGCTAATGCATGCACATTACATTTTACAGGTGTGAAGAAAGGTATAAAGTTGTTAATGAGCTAAAGAAAATGGAGAAGCAGAAAGTTTTGACATTCAGTTGTTCGAATGATGCGGAAGAGCAAAGACAGCTTGAAATGCCTGTGCTTGTAATTTGGGGAATGCCACATGGAAAGATGCAGCAAGAAAGTGGTGTTACACTTTCAGAGAGATCTTCTGTAATGTGAGTCATTCTGCAGATACAGGACAAGCACTCACTTTGATTACATCTATATAAATACTTTAATCCACAGTGGTCTTCATCAGTATACATCGATATCAACAAATATATTGAAGTGTCAACAGTCAGATATTGTGCAGCATTTGCATCCCTGTGTTGCAATTGAAGTGGCCTGCTGTGGTTACTATGCACCCAAAATTGATGTATCCAGTAACAGATAGTCCACAAAGACAAAAACAGTCCCATTCTGTCACTGACAACAGTCTAAAGAAATGACTGAACATAAAAAAAGGAATATCTCCACAAAAACTGCTATGTGCAAATAATTGGAATACAGATATAACCTATCATTGCCGTGGTCACAGTTCATTAAAAGGGAGACTGCATTAAATAATAGTGGCTCAGGAGAAATCTTAATACTCCATGAAATGATAAAAGCTTGTATGAACTGTGTTGGAAAGTTATTGCGTATCTCCAGCATTTCCTGTACGTTGTTACCTGTCGTCCTTGTTGTTCTCTATGATAGGTCTCTCAGTAATGAAAATGATCTTAATATTTCCTTGGCTCTTTAAACTCCCTTTTCCAGATTTACTCAGCTGTTGAATCATGCAAGTGCTAAATGTTGACAGGCAGTTTCAGACACTCTAGAAGAATATCTTCAGTTCTTTCCTTTTTACCATGCCGAGTAAATACATTTGAAATTGGAAGTAATACTGGGCAAAATTTTGCATCAACCTGTAGTCTGATTAAAATAACTTTGTGATTGGTGTTTTAGTGAGTATAGTGGTAGTGGTGGAGGACAACAGATGAGTATCTGTTGAGAGGCCAGACAAATGTGTGGTTCCTGAAGAGGGGCAGCGGCTTTTTTAGTAGTTGCAGGGGCAACAGTCTGGATGATTGACTGATCTGACCTTGTAATGTTAATCAAAATGGCCTTGCTCTGCTGGTGCTGCAAATAGCTGAAACCAAGGGGAAATGACAGCTGTAATTTTTCCCGAGGGCATGCAGCTTTACTGTATGGTTAAATGATGATGGCGTCCTCTTATGTAACATTTTCTGGAAGTCAAATAGTCCCTCTTTCGGATCTCCAGGTGGGCACTACGCGGGAGGCCGTCGTTATCAGGAGAAAGAAAACTGGCGTTCAATGAATCTGAGTGTGGAATGTCAGGTCGCTTAATCAGACAAATAGCTTAGAAAATTTAAGAAGGGAAGTGGATAGGTTAGACGTAGTGGGAATTAGTGAAGTTTGGTGGCAGCAGGAAGGAGACTTCTGCTCAGGTGAATACAGTGTCATAAAAATCAGATAAGGTTAATGCAGGAATAGATTTGATGATGAATTCAAAAATGGGAGTGTGGTTAAGCTACTACAAACAGCATACTAAATGCATAATTGTAGCCAAAATAGACAGGGAGCCTATGCCTACCACACTAGTACAAGTTTATATGCCAGCTAGCTCCGCAGATGAAGAAGATATTGAAGAAATGTATGATGCAATAAAAGAAATTATTCAGATAGTTAAGGGAGATGATGATTTAATAGTCATGGGGGACTGAAATTTGGTAGTAGGAAAAGGAAAAGTAATAAGTGAATATGGACTGGGGGTAAGGAATGAAACAGGAAGCCACGTGGTAGAATTTTGCACAGAGCATAATTTAATCATAGCTAACATTTGGTTTAAGAATCATGAGATCAGGTTTTATACATGATAGAGACCTGGAGACACTGGAAGGTTTCAGATAGATTATATAATGGTAAGACAAACATTTAGGAACCAGGTTTTAAATTGTAAGACATTTCTAGGGGCAGATGTGGACCTGACCACACTTCATTGGTTATGAACTGTAGATTGAAACTGAATAAACTTCAAAAAGGTAGGAATTTAAGGAGATGGGTCCTGGATAAACTGAAAAAACCAGAGGTTGTAGAGTGTTTCAGCGAGAACAGGAGAAAGAAATACAGCAGAAGAAGAATGGGTAGCTTTGAGAGATGAAATAGTGAAGGCAGCTTAGGATTAAATAGGTAAAAAGATGAGAGCTAGTAGAAATCCTTGCATAATGGAAGAAATATTGAATTTAATTGCTGGAAGGAGAAAATACAAAACTGCAGTAAATGAAGCAGGTGAAAAGGAGTACAAACGTCTCAAAAATGAGATTGACAGGAAGTGCAAAATGGCTAAGCAGGTATGGCTAGGGGACAAATGTAAGGATGTAGAGGCATAATCACTAGGGGTAAGGTGGATACTGCCTACAGGAAAATTAAAGAGACCATTGGAGAAAAGAGAATCATGTGTATGAATATCAGGAGCTTAGCTGGAGTAGTACTAAGCAAAGAAGGAAAAGCAGAAAGGTGAAAGGAGTATATAGAGGGTCTGTGCAAGGGCGATATACTTGAAGGCAATATTATGGAAATGGAAGAGGACGTAGATGAAGATGAAATGGGAGATATGGTACTGCGTGAAGAGTTTGACAGAGCACTGAAAGGCCTAAGTCAAAACAAGGCTCCAGCACTAGACAACTTTCCATTAGAACTACTGATAGCCTTGGGAGAGCCATCCCTGAAAAAACTCTTCCATCTGGTGAGGAGGATGTATGAGACAGATGAAATATCCTCAGACTTCAAGAAGAATTTAGTAATTCCAGTCCCAAAGAGAGCAGTGTTGGACAGGTGTGAAGATTACCAAACTATCAGTTTAATAAGTCACAGCTGCAAAATACTAACACGAATTCTTTACAGACGAATGGAAAAACAGGTAAACGCTGACCTTGGGGAAGATCAGTTTGAATTCAGAAGAAATCTTGGAACACACGAGGCAATACTGACCCAGTGACTTATCTTAGAAGATAGATTAAGGAAAGGCAAACTTAGGTTTCAGCATTTTTAGACTTAGAGAAAACATTTGACAGTGTTGACTGGAATACTCTCTTTCAAATTCTGAAGGTGGCAGGGGTAAAATACAGGGAGCGAAAGGCTGTTTTCAATTTGTACAGAAACCAGTTGGCAGTTATACGAGTCGAGGGGCACGAAAGGGAAGCAGTGGTTGAGAAGGGAGTGAGACAGGGTTGTAGCCTATCCCCGATGTTATTCAATCTGTATATTGAGCAAGCAGTAAATGATAAAAGAAAAATTTGAAGTACAAATTAAAAACTGTGGAGAAGAAATATAAACTGTGAGGTTTGCCAACAACATTGTAATTCTGGAAGAGCAGCTGAACAGAGTGGACAGTGCCCTGAAAGGAGGGTATAAGACCGACATCAACAAAATGAAAACGAGGATAATGGTATGTGAAAATGAGGATAATGGTATGTAGTCGAATTAAATCAGGTGATGTTGAGGAAATTAGACACTTAGAGTAGTAGATGAGTTTTGCTATTTGGGGAGTAAAATAACTGATGATGGTCGAAGTAGAGAGGATAAACTGGCTATGGCAAGGAAAGCATTTCTGAAGAAGAGAAATTTGTTAACCTCAAGTATAGATTTAAGTGTCAGGATGTCGTTTCTGAAAGTATTTGAAAGGAGTGTAGCCATGTATGGAAGTGAAACATGGCCAATAAATAGTTTAGACAAGAATAGAATAGATACTTTTGAAATGTGGTGCTACAGAAGAATGCTAAAGATTAGATGGGTAGATCACATAACTAATGAGGACGTACTGAATGGGATTGGGAAGAAGAGGAATTTGTAGCACAACTTGACTAGAAGAAGGGACCGGTTGGTAGGACACATTCTGAGGCATCAAGGGATCACCAATTCAGTATTGGAGGGAAGCGTGGAGGGTAAAAGTTGTTGAGGTAGACCAAGAGATGAATACACTAAGCAGGTTCAGCGCAGTAGTTACTCGGAGATGGAGCAGCTTGCACGGGATGGACGAGCATGGACAGCTGCATCTCTGGACTGAAAACCACAACAGCAACAACATAGGTAGAAGATAGTCACCAGACAGTTGTAGTTCTTTCTTGGGCACCATGTGCTCACACTTTTTGCAGGTAAAACAGAGTTTCATCAAGTGTGTCTGGCTGTATGCCAGCAGCACTCTCTCTCTCTCTCTCTCTCTCTCTCTCTCTCTCTCTCCCCCCCCCCCCCCCCCCCCTCTCCCTCCTCTCAAAGTTATTTTGTTCAAGCTATAATACATGGGCCAGTTTTTATGAAACTTTTTTTCTTTTACTTTCCACATCATTGCGCATTTCATGTTTGCACCATGACTGAACTTTTCTTACATATTTCTGTTTTTTATTTGAATGTCATCTTTCTGTTCCTCAGGACTTTCGGAACCCAAGTATTTATGAGAAGCTGATTCAGTTCTGCAGTATCAATGAACTCGGCACAAACTATCCCGCACATGCGTACGATCCATTGCGCTGGGGAAAAGAATCATTTTACGAGGAACTGGCACGTGTTCAGAAGGCAGAAATGGAGCGTCGAGAAAAGGAGAGGCGTGAGAAGACTCGTGTTGAATTTGTTTCTGGGACAGCCAAACGTCCTGCTGGAGGTGCAGGGTCAGGGGAGGAGGATAAAATGCGTCGGAAATCAAAATGGGACCAAGTGGGTACATTATTGGCATCCAATACGACAGCTGCTGGTGCACAAGCTGGCATTCTAAAGCCGGGTCTTGTTCAGCAGCCTGCACTAACTACTTCAGCAACTGGTACCAAAGGGACTGTAATTTCAGCATTTGGATCTCTGCCTAAGAAACCACGAATATAACTGTTAATTTGTACATAACTATAAATTTATTAAACTTTTCATTAGATTGATGCCATATATTTTTGTGGTATGTATGTGGGACACTCTATATGGTATGTTTGTACATAGCCTTCTGATTTTCTCCCTGTATTCCCAGTCTGAAAATAAGACTTTTGGATAAAGGCCTGAAAAGCAATTCGTGAAAACTTTGCTATCAAAATTTTTGCCTTTTTCTGAAAGATGTCTGCTTTCATTTGGAATATAGCTTTCCTGTCATGTATGATTTGAATTTCCTTTCTAATTTACAGGGAAATGAGTGCAAATAAGAGGGATGATTTTTGATGCTGTTAATCAGTGAAATGTCATGCTTATTCCAAACATAACTATTGTATGTTCAACAATTCATTGTGTTTAATCCTCCCTACTTCCTAATCTCACATTCTTTTCTGAATGAAAAGGAAAAGTTGCTATAATACTCATTTCTTCTAGTAAACATTCCATATTTATTCCACTACGAAACCTTGAAAGAAATGTTATCAAAGGGAGGCAAGTAACTTTTTTGAAGTATTGAAAACATATGCTGACTACCAGAAGTGTAAATTTAAACAGTTCATTGTACAACAACAAAAAATTTACTGTAGGGAGAAATGTAGTGTAAAATTAAGTCATTGCTCTGGGAAGATAGTTATATCACCTTCAACTGAGGCTGGAGTACATCCATTTATGTAAAAAATAATCCAGAATTGACAGTTTTGATGTATTATACTACTACTTCTTCATTATTGTTCAAACGAGGCCTCATTTTGTGCATTTATTATATGATGAGTAACAAGTATTGCATTGACTTTCTGCTGCTTTGGGGCAACTCACCTGCACTTTATTTATTCCATTAAAGGCATTTTTTGAGACTATAGGAAGAAACTGCTTTTGAAGCAGTGAAACTGTACTGTATTGCAACTAATATGTATCATACAGTGGCATACCTGCTTATTTTTATATCAGAAGTGTGTTGGCCACCATTAACTGATGTTCACATGAATGGAAATTTTTCATAGTCCCAATAAAAATTGCTCCAACACAGACAGCTGAGATGTTCTTTTTATTTTCTTTTTTACCCATTTCTTAAAACCCCTGTTTTTAGAATTACTACATTATAACTTAAATCCATTTATGTTATGTTAAATTAAAGTCACTTGGATTAGCATCATTTGTTGTGTGCTCATCGCATGAGTTCATCCCTGAATGATGACTGCTTCATACTTTTTCCACAATACTGCAATGACAAGCAAACTGTGCAATAACAGCAGAGATTGTAATGAATATTTGTAATCGTATTCATTACAGATGAGTGAACACAGCCTCATTTATAAAATAAGCAAATACTGTGCATCCTAATAGTGATCTTTTTGTGTAAAAGAGCTCTTATTGTAAACTGTTGGAAAATGGTATAAACATTCCCCCAATTTGCATTTTAGTAACCTTCTTGTGTATGAATGATTGTTGTTTTGTTTAAAGTATTATAGTATTATTTAATTAGATTTCTAAGATCAGCTACATTTCTATGAATTACAGTGTACAACAGCTACAATAGAGTTATTAAGAAATACGAATAATTCAAAGTGTTGTACTGTTATGTCAGCTTGTGTTGCAGTATCAATCAGTCATAAACCTAAAAATCACACATTATTTATATATTTTCCTCTGGATTCATAAAAGCTCCATTTCTGACAGTATAGGTTTCAGCTATTTTATAATTGAGAGAGAACATAAGAAATGACTATGTATTTTAGCTAAGTCAAAACTACCATTTACATCTATAGTATATTAACAAAATAATGTCCAACATATACAAGCTAAAAAACAAAAGAGAAAAATAGGAATAATGAATAATATAATCTGTTGTGTAAATAAGTGTGGGAAAAGTATGCTGTATACTTAAAAGTTTTTGATGGTTAGGCAATGGGATGTCAGCTACAGATTACTGTGATGAGGCAGCTATAAGCTTTACTCTTTTTTCGAAGAAAGGGGGGTGTGACAAAAATAAATTCATCACACATGTAACAATTTGTTAATATTACTTGCACACAATTTCAGAGAATGCAGTAAAATCTGTGTAGATGTTATCTAGTATCCTACTGTTAATTTCTCAACAGTGAATGACACATGATTGATGAATGTACAGGATGTCTCACCTTACTCTGCCACCTCAAATATCCCTGGAATAACAATAGATATTCAAAAACAGTTTTCACCAGCATGAACATATGGCAGGGGCTTAGGAAACCAAATACTATGTGAAATTTTAAAAAATAAACAAATACTATTTTCAAAAAAAACTTGTGTATTTTTAAATGGACACCCCCTATTATTTTATGTGCAATTAAAATCACAAAAATCATTTCATTCATTGCATCACAATACGTCAATTATATCCTGAGAAATTGCAGAGTGAAGTTAATGCTTAAAATAAATGAAGCGCATGTCCTGAGACTCAAGCATGCACCTCAAGCTGCCGGTCATCGTGATATGATTGATGAACTACGTCAGTTGAGTGTTAATGTACTGTGTGGTATTGTATGACACATCATTGGCCCATATTTCATTGATGGCACTCCTAAAGGGGGATAGTTTAGCCCCTTCTTCAGCTGTACCGTACTGGAACTGGTCCACCTCTTATAATGTGTCATAATGGGGCATGTCCTGCGCGTAATGTTTATTGTTGCGAAATGACAACTAGTGTTACAGTTAGTGGTAACACACTTGGATTCTCATTTCTAAACCTCGTGAGTTCTGAAATATGTAGCGTGTAAAGGATAGCAACGGCATCACAGTGTCTGACGTAATGCATCACATGTAGTACTGTGCTCAGAGCAGGTGTTGTCTGCACTGGGTGCCTGTATTCTGCCATAAACACACCAGTATCACCATGGCATGCTCTACCTTTGGTGTACAAGTGTCTCCTAATCTGGTCTGCTGAACTGCTCTCATACTGTAACATAATTCACATGTGTTGCCGCAGTAAAACCTCTTTTCTTGTGCCTTGTTACATTTGCCATCATCTAGTCGATATGCCAGTCTTCAGTAATGAAGAAAAACTGGATATTATTTTAAATTATGATGAATGTCACAGAAATGCAACCGCAGCTGTGACACTGTGTGCTGAATGCTACCTAGATCGGCAGTGTCCATCACATTGAACCATTGGCAACATCTGCAAGACACTCACGGAAACAGGAAGCTGGGCTCCCACAAAATGTCGACATCTTACGCTAGCGACTGGCAATGGGAACAAAATTGCTGTTCTGGCTGCTGTAGCGCACAATCCTCAGGTGGGTGTACGAGAAATTGCACGAGGCGTAGGAATAAGCCACAGTAGTCTGTGCAGAATCTTGCATCGGCATCGGTTTCATCCATTCCATATGTCACTGCACCAAGAACTATACGGGAATGACTTTGAATCCCGCATTTCATTCTGTCATTTTGCACTTGAACAGTTGCAAGGTAATCCAGTATTCCTAAGCAATATGTGGGCGAGGCTTCATTTACAAATCATGGTAATGTGAATCTGCAGAACATGCACTACCGGTCTGTGCAAAATCCTCACTGGATTTCAATGTTTGGTGCGGCATCATTTCTAACTATATTATAGGTTCCTATTTTTACTGTGTAACATTGAATGGACAGCAATATGCATCATTTCTTCAACACATACTAGTGCTTCTATGGTGGATCTAGGATTGGAAACTCATCTATCAATGTCTTTCCAACATTATGGGTGTCCCACACACAATGCAAAAGTTGCCAGAGACGTTGTAGATGTGACGTGAGGATGGGGTGGGGAGGTACTGTGCGATGGCCAGCACGGTCCCCTGACTTGACACAGTTAGACTTGTTTCTCTGGGGCGCAGTGAGCGTCAGTGTGTATCAAAATCCCCCAATTACAGTAGAAGATATTGCCACACATTCCGCAATAATACAATGTTGCATATCTGTAGAAACTCTACACTCTGTGCAACACTCTCTCGTTACCCATCTGCAAACGTATTGATGCAAACAGAGGGCACTTTGAACGTATGTTGATGTGACACAGTTTCATTGGTCAAGATGTGAGCGCATTTTCTATGCTGGATGTTGTGCACAACAGTACAGTTTCTGTGGGCGACAGGCACTAGTAAACGTGTGTAGCAAAGTGAATTCAAGTGTGTTATCTCTAATTGTAGCTCTAGTTGTCATTTCTCTAGAATAAGCATGCATTTACAATTTGAAAAACGTAACTTTGCATTGGACGTGTTACTTGTTTATTTTTGTGGGTTGTGCATACCTTCCCATTGTGTGAGCCCCTGACACAGGGAGCATGAGGTGTTCGCTTTAGTCTCAGGATGTGCACTTCATTTATTTCAAGCGTTAACTTCGCTTCGCAATTTCTCGGGATGTAATTGACGTGTTGCAATGCAGCCAATGCCATGATTTTTGTGATTTCTCATGCTATTGATTGCATACGAAATTATAGGGGTTGCCCATTTAAAAATACACAAGTCTGTGTTGAAAATAGTATTTGTTTACAGTATAAAATTTTGCATAGAATGTGGTTTCTTAAGCCCCTGCCGTACATTCATGTTGGTGAAAATCTTTTTGGAATATTTGTTATTCTTCCAGAGTTATTTGAGGTGGCAGAATTAGGTGAGACACACTGTATACCTGCACATAATTTTGCACGAGCTCACATTAATAAATCTGGAATTAAAAGCTAAACATTTCTGAAATGATTCATTACAAGAAAATTACTTTTGTTCTATTTTTCGCACTGAAGTGTCCACTTTTGTACAACTTGATAGATATTTGTATAATATTAAAGATAAATAATTGCTTTGAAGAGTGAGAGGCTGTTTTTACAGTACAATTGTACCCATTGGTGAGCAGTTAAAAATTAAGATTATTGAATAATTTTGTATGATAAAGGAAGTCAGCCAGTCTCTCTCTCTCTCTCTCTCTCTCTCTCTCTCTCTCTCTCTCTCTCTGTCTCTCGCCCTCCCCTCCCATCCCCACTGTGGTTGTGTAGATACATATAAATAGATTAACTTGCTGAACCTGTTTAAAGTATAAAACTGTTATCTGAGTTTTTATAGTCACCGGTGATATCTCCAGCATTGGGAGATGAAACGTTGGTCACAGAAGTAGGCCTTGGACCTTGGCCTAATGTCCATACTGGATGTGAAAGCATACATTGTATGATTTGCACTTAGCATTCATTGGCCTTTTATTGTCTTTAAAGATGTGTGTGTTAATGCATGTGCAATGCAATACACTCGGGCAAACATTTCTTGAGATAAGTCATGGTACAGTTATGGTGTATTCGGTTAATGGCCACCAGCTGTAAAAAACAAATGATTATGCTGCACAGTCAGTTTTCTCATCCAGTGAAAGATATGTGAAACATTGTGAACAATAATAGTTCGAGAGTGTGAATATCAGTGTCCTTATGGGGCAGTGTTTTGACATGGTGCCACAGAAAGAAAATTGGACAGTATCAAGTCTCAGCAGTGCAGAAAACACTACACCTGATCTTCAAATGCTCAACAAATATAGCAACAAGATGCTGGCAAACTAGCAAACTTAAATACACAGTGACCTTTCATGTAGCTTCCACAATGCTGGCATGTTTAGTCATGTCTTCACAACAGAGTGGACAGTTGGCAGTCTTTTATGTCTGTAAGGAAGTTTGGTCATGGTGGGTGGAAGTGGTTGAGCATGGGTGGCAAAAATCTTATTCTCACACATTCATGATCTGTGTGGCAAATTAAATAGAAGTTCTCTATGCGTGAAAGGCGACCAATGCACAAAACATTATTCAAAACCATTTATAAATGAAACGCTAACTTAGACGGATATCCCAAATACAGGCATCAACCACAAGGACAAGGCAGATTCACAGAAAAAATTAAAATACAAGGTGGTGATGAAAGTGAGATTAACAGTTAATGGGTAGTTTCATACAGTCAGCTCCTACCTAAAACTCTTCAAATTTCTACCTAAAGCTATTCAAAGCCCATATTGATGTTGAACATTGCTGTACTGTTAAATCCATCAAATATCTATGCAAGTATATCAACAGAGGCAGTGGTATGGCTGTCTTTACAGACCAGAGAAGACAAGCATGTCATGATAGTACAGTATCAAAAGGGTCATTATATGTATCAATGGCAATAGAGTGAGTTGGCGAATTTTAGGTTTTCCAGTGCCTGATTGAGATCCAGTGGTTTTTCATTAGAGAAACAGCAAAAAAAAGTTGTGACAGAACACCGGCATGAACAACATTGACAACTTTTTTTTAACTACACCTCCAATTGCTGGATGGGTCGGCAGTCATTTTACTGCAGAATCTGATTTTTGCCAAAACTGTACTGTATAATGGTACAAGACTATGCATCAAACAATTGCAGAATAATAAAATCGAAGCCAGTATAGAGACTGGCAAAGAAAATGGGCAAACAGTATTTATAGCGCAATACCTTTAATATCATCTGGACTGCCCTTCAGTTTAAGGCGATGCAATTTCCAGTAAAGGTGGCTTGCAGCATGACCATCAACAAAGCACAGGGCCACAGATATTATGGTGTTAACTTTTAAAATCATGTTTTTTACGTGGTCAATTGTATGTTGCATGCTCACAAGTTGGATCACCTTAAAATTTGTTCATTTATAGTCCGAACAATAAAACTGCAAATATAGTATATAAGCAAGTGTTATGAAAAAATTAAAATATAAATATGGATATACAATACAAATTTAATTTCTTATTAAATTGAGAATTTTTGATTCTGACCCGTTTTATTTAAATAACAGTATTTCATCGCTTCATGGATTAACTAATTTAGTATACACTATAAACATCATATTTCTAATGGAATATATGTATGTATATATTTAATAGGGAGAATGGTCATCATACCATCAACTGATGTGATGTGATGTATCCTGACCTGAGCAATGCTGAGTATTGCAGCTAGTCTTTCAATAAAGATAATCAGCCACACACAATAGCTAAAAGTGTTGCCCCAACACATACATTATGTTCCTTGATGTTCAACCATTGTATGACATTTTGCATCACCAAAACTGGTGTATCACCATTATGCTCAAACACAGCTATGCCTACTTAGACAATGAAAAATTAGGAAATCATGGTTTGTCTCTGCTGTGATGCAAAAGCTAGTAGACAAAATTATCAAGTAACCAGAAGTGTTGATGGGATGGGATGATGAACCATAATTTCTTATTTTCCTTTTGTGCTTTGAAAGCACATTGTTTTAAAGACTGTGCCAGACGATATGGCTGTATCTACGAGGGTAAGTCAATTATTATCCACAAAGTAGTTATAAAATTTTATTGTAACCAAATAGGAAACTTACAAGAACATCATTTTTCGACGTAGTCTCCTTGCGTTTCAACGCACTTAGTCCATCATTGTACAAGCTTCTTGATGCCCTCATAAAAAAAGGTTCTCGGTTGAGCTGCGAGCTAGAAATGCACCGCTTCTTTCACTGCTTCATCCGAGGCAAATCGACAGTCCCTTAATGCCTGTTTGAGTGGACCAAACAAATGATAGTCAGAACGGGAAAGATCGGGACTATATGGAGGATGATCCTGTCCTTCAAATTTGAGTTTCTGGAGCATTTCAGCAGTGTGGGCAGCAGTATGCGGACGGGCATTGTCATGTAACAACACAACACCTTTTGACAGCAATTTTCAGCATTTGCTTTGCATTGCAGGCTTTAGCCTGGCAGTAAGCATCTCACTGTAACGTACACTGTTTATTGTTGAGCTCCTTTCCCCATATGTTCTAGTACTGGACCTTGTGCGTCCCAACAAACCATAAGCATCAGTTTTCCTGTGGACGGTTGGGTCTTGAACTTTTTCTCGCACAGCGAATTTGGATGTTTCCATTCCATACTCTGCCTTTTACTGTCGGGCTCGTAATGATGGCGCCATGTTTCGTCACCAGTAATGATAGTGTCTAAGTAATTGTCCCCTTCGTTACCATAGCGATCCAAATATTTATTGCAGGTGTCCAAGTGCATTTGTTTATGCAACTGGGTTCCTTTTGGGACCCATCTTGTACAAACTTTATGAAACCTGAGTCTGTTGTGGATGATTTCGTAGGCAGAACCGTGACTAATTTGCAGATGATGTGCCACTTCATCAATAGTTAATCATCTGTCTAAGAGAACCATTTCATGTGAACTCTCAATGGTTTCTTCATTTGTGGTGGTAAATGGTCTTCCGGCTCCTTCATTGTTTGTAACACTTGTGTGACCATTTCGGAATTTTTCACTCCTTTCGTAGACACTCCATTATGGCAAACCACTGTTGCTGTACTGTACCGAAAGTCTTCGATGAATATCGGCCCCTGATAGACGTTCTGACTACAAAAAATTGATCACTGAACATTGCTCTTCTGTGGTGCAAATAGACAGCGGCGCAGCCATGATTAACGGCATAGCAGCGAATACGAAACTAACCTAGCAGCTTGAAAATTGCACAGATATAACAACAAATAAACAAATCATGCATCATCAATGTAAAATGACAGTAATACCAAAATAAACAAAAATATAACTAATCAAAATATCCACGGGTATGCTGCCGGTCTATAGTGTCCAACGGGCACAATATTTCGGCGATCAAACATGTCGCCATCATCAGGTGAACTGACGGACTGAGCTCCTGTGAACGTGCCGGCACGGAGATCCGTACGCTATGGCTGCTCAGAGGGAACTGAGCAGCCATAGCGTACGGATCTCCGTGCCGGCACGTTCACAGGAGCTCAGTCCGTCAGTTCACCTGATGATGGCGACATGTTTGATCGCCGAAATATTGTGCCCGTTGGACACTATAGACCGGCAGCATACCCGTGGATATTTTGATTATCAAATACGCCGGGAGAAACTCAAGAATCAAAAATATAACTAAATTGCGGATAATAATTGACTTACCCTTGTATTTTCCTTGCAGAACACTATGAAGACTTGCATGCGTTACATTATATGTTCACAAGTCACCAAACTATTCCAGTACTTTTCTAGTACTTTCTCCCAAATCTGGGTTTTCTGAGAGGGTCCTATTTCATACAGTCAGCAGATCTATTCAGAAAATCTATTACAAAAGGAAGGTTAGAAAGACTGTGAACCAACAGTGCAATGCTAATTCACACGTGCTAGTGGAATTAACACAGAAGTGTATAGTGCACTGCCACTGTTATCACATTAGTTGTTGTAATGAACAGATGTAGACACATCATTTGTGTATTGAACCAGGGACCTAGAAACAACAGAAAGGCTTCGTCCCCACTGTAGCCCTCAGTGGTTCACAACAGCCCACAGCAGTCCACCCATCCCACTGCCACCCCACACTTAATCCAGTGTTATTGTGCGGTTCGGCCCCCAGTGGACACCCCTCTCCCGGGAACGTCTCTTCCCAGACGAATGTACTGCTTGCATGTTTGCTTGGTAGAGTAATTATGGTGTACGTATATGTGGAGACAGTGTTTGCACAGCAAAAATAGTGTAACTGAGGCAGAATAAGGGGAATGAGCCCGCATTCGCTGAGACAGATGGAAAACCACCTTAAAAACCATGTGCAGGCTGACCGGCACACCTTCCCACTCGGGAAGCAGTGCATTTAGACTGTGCAGCTAGCTGGGTGGCCTGACACGTCATTCTCATAATGTAGACAATCACGTGCCCCAGTCAACACATGACTTCCCTCACTCCTAGCCTTAGGAAGAGGTTTATAAACAGCCTGTGCAGTAGAGCTAATAAAATCAACCAATGGCAAACACTTCAGTGTCGTACAAAGCTTAAACCTTTCCCTAGCATGAATAAAGCTGTTTACAGGAAGCATACTAAGATTGACTTATATCTACAGGCTGATACCCGTCATCATCGGCTCAGTGTGAAGGGATACTTCGCACCTTCATTCACAGGGCCTACATAATTTAGGATCCTGAGAGTTTGTCGAGTGAGTTACCCCATCTCGAGGTCACTTTCCATCAGAATGGATATAGTAAAAGACAGATCAGATATGCATTGCACTATCGACCGACCATGAACTGGCTGAGTGATGATAATATCGATTTGGCACCTAGATCTACAGCCTTAGACAGGGAGCATCTCCAACAAGATTGAACGTATTTTGTGAAAATATGATGTGAAATATGTTTTCTGACTTCCATCTAACATAAGTGTCCTTTAAGGTTCGGTTAAGGATGATCATGATTTGTATAAGGTGGGTATCTATCATATTTCTTGAAGTTGTGGCATGTCAGACTATCAGGAGTGGTGTACTTAGCAATAGCTTCATACTGGCTCTTACGACATCTGAGTAAACTGGTTATTGTGTACGACTGTTTGGGTATTGGTCACCTTATGAAATATAACAACTTGGAATTCTGGCACGCACTTCCAGCTATTTGGATAGTGTTATTCAGAAAGCAGTTGAAATGAAATTAGCAAGTTACCTTGTAAATAGAGATGGGGTTTTTGCTCAAATTCTGCAGGACCGTGCTCCACCCTTCTTCAAAAAACAGAAAAAAACTCCGCCCAAACAGCCTATGAAAGCCCAACTGCACTGACAGGCCGCCGTGTCATCCTCAGCCCACAAGCATCACTGGATGTGGATGGGCATGTAGTCAGCACACCGCTCTCCGTGCCATATGTCAGGTTACGAGACCAGAGCCACTACTCGATCCAGGAGCTTCTCAGTTTGCCTCACAAGGGCTGAATCCATCCCACTTGCCAACAGTGCTTGTCAGACCAGACGGCACTCATCCAAGTGCTAGCCCAGCCCAACAGTGCTTAGCTTCAGTGATCTGACAGGAACTGATGTTACAACTGCAGGGAGGCCATGGCTTCAAAAAACAGAGGGACAGAGTTAATGCTACCTTGCTACCTCAGCCACTGTTTTGTAATGTGTGTGTGTGTGTGTGTTTCTGGAATTGCTCTGAAAACCTTGGTTTTAAGTTCACTTGCACAGCTGCAGTTTACTCTTGAAAGTGACAGAGCAGTCAGCTGTCAATATATCGGCAGCTGTTGGTGACATCACCCAGCTGCATTCCCCTAGGTTATTTGAATATAAGGAGAAATTCAGGACTTACATTACATTTCTATTGAGAGTAAAATATCATTCACAAAGAGCTTCATGGAGCACTCGAAATTATCTGTTAGGTCATTTATGTATAGGATGTGGCAGAAAAATAGGCTGATTTGGATGTAGCAAAACAGGCAGAGGATTATATTGCAAAGTATTTTCAATCACAACAAGAAAACCCTTGTGTATTGCCATTTCACACACTGTTCCTGGTTTGAAAATAATGTCTTGTAGGTGGCCACCATTGTTACGTTGACACTCAGACAATGTGCGATGTCAATCATTCACAGCAGTTTCAGCATCTGTATAAGAATTTTTTTGTATAAAAATGTTTCTGAGTTCTGCACGAATTGTGTCTTTCAGTTCCACAATTGTGTGAGATGTCCAGCATATATCCTGTGTTTCAGGAACTCTTAGATGAGATAATCAGGGAAAAATTAGTTGTTAGGTTTTGGAGGTCACAAAATGACCCCATTCCGTGAAATGATGTGGTTACCACACTCTGAGCAATGCTGCCATTGAAATTTGAGCACAGTGCTTTGCCGAAACAAATACTCATTAGCATACTGTTGGGATGTGACTGTGGGTGCTCATCCATATTCATCTTCTAAAAAGAAAGATTATGCCCATGAAAGAGAGAGTGGACTACACAGTGACTTTCTGGCTGTGTAAGGGTCATTGATGGAGCTTGTGAGGATTGTCCTCACACCAGTAATGGCAGTTTTATTTGTTGACATAATCGCCGAGATAAAAATGTGCATCATCACTCATCTACAGCAAATATAAAAAGTCGTAACTGTCCCCAATCTAGGCAACAGTTCAACAGACAGAGTCATTTGCTTTTCATAATCACTTTCATTTAACTGTTGCACAACCTGTATCTTGTATGGTTGCAACTTTAAATCACACTCCAAAACTCTGTTCACGCTATGACAAGACATTCCCACTGCTGGTGCAATTTGTTTCATAGAAAGCCTTGGACTGTTTGTTGCAACATTTCGTACCTCCTCATTTGTGTGAGCAATAACTTCTGGGCCCTCCTGGCAATTTCAGCCCAAGTGCACATCCTATTGCTTCAGAGTTTTTCACCCATAACCACAATTCATGTGGTGATGATATAAGATCATTCTGTCTAAGCTTGAAATGGCGACAGTATTCCCATCTAGCAGCAGCAACACAATCACAGTTTTTTGTAAAAGGCCTTCAAAGCCACAGCATGTTCAGGCCCACTCCAGTTCTCTATTTCAGTAAATGGTGAACCTACCAGAAACATATTACAAACATTCAGTGTTGCCAATAACATCATTCCACTTTAAGAGACTAATTAAAACAGCCTATTTTTCTGTCACACCCTGTATACTGTGAACAGCAAAGGTCATATAACATCCCTTGGGGTACACCCTGAGTTACTTTTAAATCTGAAGAGTTCTCTCTATTAAGAATAGCACACTGACTGGTATTTGCTAGGATCTCTATTGTCCAATTGTAGAGGTGGTTTGAAGCTCCAGACACTCAAAATTTGCTAATTAGACACCAGTGCCAGACACTCCAAACTTATTCATTAGACAACAGTGCAGACTATCTAATCCCTTCCAGAAGTAAAGAAACACGGCATCTACCTGGGGTCTGTGGACAAACCCAAGCTGGGTTTCACCTGTCTGTTGTGGGCCTGTTTGATAACCTTTTTTAGAAACAGGAATGATCTCTGTACATTTTTCCAATCACTATGAATGCTTCATTCCTCCAACTACCTACAGATACTGCTGCCAGAACAGTAACAAGTTTTTCCACATACTCTATGTAGAATCATACAGAATCCAATCAGGTATTTCCAAATTTGCCAAAGATTTCAAGCATTGCCCTAATACTGACTTCATTCTTTTTTTTTATGCTTAGGGTATGTGTAAATCTGCATGAAGCTCTCTTTGCTTTTTAAACAGCTTTCTAAAACACCTGTAGAACCACATGCACATCTAAGGCATGTGGTAGTTTATCCATTTATACTCAACATTTTCAGTCTCTCGGAGGAATGTGTCATACTGACTACTCAGGTAATCTGAAATAACTTCCTTGTCACATTTACTATGTAGACATCTTCATATCTTTCTTTACATCCTTACTGACACCTATAGTCTTAATCTCTGATCTACTGTTCAAAATAACTTTTAGATAAAGCATGTAAGAACATCACACAATTCCCAGTCCTTAGTACCCACCTTAATCACTTTAGTCTCCCACTAATCAATCAACTGACAGTATAACTATTAATGCACAACTTTTTTTGTTTTATATCAATGAAGGCTCCCCCTGTGATGATGAGATGTATGGAATACAATTGGGAAATAAATAAGTGAATGAACTAAGAGTGTTTGAAGATTACAGTGGTAGCATGAAAGAGGAAATAAAAATAGGATACATGGGAAAAGAAGTTTGTTTGTTGAATAACAGCCAAAAAGTATGGCTGTTAATAAAAAATGAAAACTTAATGCAGTCATTACAAAACTCATGGCATGGTATCACTTATAATAAAGTATCAGTTAATTCTGAAAGAGGGATAAAATACAGGGAGTGAAAGGCTATTTACAATTCACACAGTAACCTGTCTGCTGTTGTAAGGAAACAATGGTTGACATGGGAGGGAGACAGGATTGTAGCCTACCCCAGTGTTATTCAATCTGTTCATTGAGCAATTAGTAAAGAAAACCATAGAAAGATATGGAGTAGGATTTAAAGTTCAGGGAGGAGGAATAAAAACTTTGAAGTTTGCCAATGACATTGTAATTCGATCAGAGACAGTAAAGGACTTGGGAGATCAGTTGAACGGATTGGGTAGTGTCTTGAAAGAAGGGTATAAAATTAACATTAACAAAAGCAAGACAAGGATCATGGAATGGAATCGAATTAAATAAGGTAATGCTGATGGAATTAGATTAGGAAATGAGACAGTTGTAGTAGATGAGTTTTGTTATCTGGGCAGCAAAATAACTGATGATGGCTGAAGTATAGAGTAGATAAAATGTAAACTGGCAATGGCTATAACAGCATTTTTTAAGAGGAAAAATTTGTCAACATCGATTGTAGATTCAAGTGTTAGGAAGTCTCTTCTGCAAGTATTTTGAAGGAGTGTAGCCATGTATGAAATGAAATGTGGACAATAAACAATTTAGACAAGAAGAGAACACAAGCTTTTGAAATGTGGTGCTACATAAAAGATGCTGAAGATTAGACAGGTAGATTATGTAAGTAATGAGGAGGTACTGAATAGAACTGGGGAGAAAAGAAATCTTGCCACGCAGCGTGACTAGAAGAAGGGATCAGATGGTAGGAAACATTCCGAGACATCCAGGGATATCAATTTAATGCTGGAGGGAAGTGTGTGTGTGTGGGGGGGGGGGGGGGGGGGGGAATTGTAGAGAGAGACCAAGATATGAAGAATACAGCAAGCAGATTCAAAAGGATGTTGGTGGTAGTAGCTATTTACAGATGAAGAGGCTTCCACAGGATACAGCAGCATGGAGAGTTTTATCAAACCAGTCATCAGACTGAAGACAACATAATTGATGGATGCTACAGCAACAAGGAGAAGAAAACATTTAAACAGAAATAAACACCCAATGATGTACTTCATCTCACTGTTTAGTGTACAGGCCTAATCAGAGCAAGAAAATGAAGTATGTCAATGCTGCTAACATCGTCGTAATGTGAGAGAAAGCTGTACAAAAGCTCTGGAAAAAAAATGGTATCTGTAATTGTTTTGTAGTAAAACATGCAGTATGCCATCAGTATGGAAGAAAGAATAGTTATTATAGTAATTCGATGGAAGGACTGCCAATGGCCCAAAATCTCCTGTCATCTGTAGAAGATTTCTGCAGAATCATTCAGAATGAAAGTACTTAAAATGGAATTTACGTCACTATGAGGTTGCATATTATTTATTTCCACTTGAGGCAACTATTAAGATGATGTAGATCTTGAGTTACCTTTAACCCAAAGAGGAGGCTTTAGTTGGACATTTCAAGTCCCAAAGATGGTGTAAATATGTTTAGGATAAGAGTGCATGATTTCAGATGTCAGCTGTGAAGTACCCCAAGAGGATGCCAACATATGCCAAATTCAAGAAGAAAGTACGGAATAGAAATGTGGCAGAAACTTTATTCAGGATTCTGACATCACCCTTGGATATAGTCTGAAGTTCTTGTAGATTCCATGACCTCCTACTTAAGTTATCAACAAATTAATTGAATTTGCAGTTAAGTAATGGAAGGATTTTGAGTTTGATTGTGAATCCAACATTTATGGTGTATCAAATCAACCCATGCAAAATTTAGAATGTTTCTGTTCTCAAGATTTGAGGCAATACCTGAAACCTATCTACCGGAGTTGATATACCAAGTTACAATTATCTGCAAAGGGTACCAGTACCACTTGCAATTGTGTTGCATCTGCATGAGGTACATAAAGCTTTTGTATTGTAGAGTCTTACATAAACAATCGTTAAATAGAGATAGTATACGTTATTTGTCAGTCACGCCCTTGTACTAGATTTTACACTTTTAAAAGTATGAAGCTGGTGAGTCACTTAAAGCTGCTGCCTTTCTGCTGTTGTCAATTTAACAACTATTTTTAATGTAGAAGAACAACAGCACGAGATGCCATCATGCAATTTGTTATGTTTCTGTTTTAGCTTTAGATTTACTCCTTCTAATCTCTAGTTTCTGTATCTTCGCAGCACTTCCTTCTCACAACTCACAATACTTAAACACTGCTGTCAGGAAACAAATGCAGACATTGCAGAGATAGCGTCTGTATCCATGGTAACTGGACAACGGCATCTCGTGGCCACAAGAAGAACTCGTATAGTGACGTTTGCGCCTTAGCTAAGAGTCTTTGGCTACGGATATCGAAAATAAAAATGGCCGCCGTCGGCAATGGACGGAGTATGATGGATCCTCAATCAGGAACGCAAAATTCACTCGTTGATCGTATTAAGTGCCTGTATCCTATGGTTAATGAAGAGGAGACGCCGTTACCGAGGTCATGGAGTCCAAAAGATAAATATAACTATATTGGATTGTCTCAAAATAACTTGAGAGTGCATTATAAAGGTAAGTCCAGCTGCAAGAAGAGTTTTGGTTAGGTTATGCTAACTACTTTTGGTTGCGTTGGTTTGTTCGGTTTCAGGAATACATTTCAATGTGTCAGCATCATAATATTCATTGACCTGTTTTCCAAGCCATCTTGCGTACAATGCCAGAGGCTTCTGTTAGTTAATGTCATCGACCATAGCAGTGACCAAGGTCTCTAAACAAAGAAATCAGCTGATCGCTTTTCGTAATGACGCAGTTCGTTTCTCAAAACTAATATGTGCGTGTGGAAAACCGAAGTGAAAGAAGCTAATAGTTAGCACAGAATCGCTATGCAAGGTTTAATGTCGTCTGTCAAAATGGAAATATGTTCATGTACTTTCGAAATTTTAGTACGTGTGTGTGTGTTCAGTAAACGAGAGAAAAATCGAGAGCGTCGTCAAAAATACTGATTTTTCAGATTTAATAATACTACAAAATTTTTTTCCCAGGTACAGATAGCTTACCATTACATTCAGCTGTTAAGAATAGATAGTGTAGGCTTACTGCAACAAGGCTATCATGTCGTTGCCATTGTTATTTTTTTATCAATGTGTTCTAATATGTAAACTCGGATTTTACTATTTCCATTGTAAGCTTAATTAATTTCTCGTATGGAATAAGCGGATTTTGAAAAGCACGTAGCAAGACTTCCAGATTAATATGCATTAACCTTTATAGCAATGCAAGCGACTATTTGTAGCATGAGTTGGGAAGTATGTACTTAGTATTTTTCGTTGAAATTCACTATGTCATCTAAGAAAAAGGGTTACTTGTCTTTGTAATTTAAATTTAATTTCAGCGTCATTCCATGAGGGCACACTGCAGGCGCTCACGAGTGAGTGAAAGCGAAGTCGAACGTACACTAACGTTTCAGTCAACATTTTGCTAATAAGGATGATTTTGTCACGAACTATCATTGCTTAAAACACGAATGGCTTCCACAACAAAACATAACGTTTACTTGAGGATCCGTAGACCTACGGCTTGAGTAACACGTAAACGTATTACAGTGTTCTTTTATTTGTGTATTCCATTTTGATTAGATTCGGTAACGCCCGTGTTACGAAATTGTTTCCCATAATATATGACAACTCATACCGCAGTGCCAATTGTAGGATCGTCAGTTTGTTGCAATTTTGTTTCACAAATATTCTCCAGATTTAAATTAGATTATTCAGTTTTTGTTCCATAGACCCAAAAAAATGATTCTCGTGGGTGTGGAACATGTGAGAAAGTATCACATAAAACATTTGAATATATTACTTACTACCCTGATCATTTGTCAGGAGATAGTCGAAATAGGTTAATACAATGCAGTTAACTGGAACAGCTAATATTTACAGAATTAACGTGCAGTCAGAATGAAACACTGTTATGCACTGTTAATAGATTTATCATACACAAAATACCCAATCTCGACTGTTGTGACCAAGTGTTGTCAAAACTGAAATCTAAAATATTTTTACTTAAGCTGGCTTAACAGTCTCTGTTAAAGATATTCATCTATGGGATAGGAGTTGCCCATCAAAAAGTCTTTCAGACTCTGTGTAAACTGTGCTTTATCTGAAACCAAGTTTTTAATGCTTACTGGAAATTTGTTTTGCCATTAGGAACTAGTCACCTTCATACTAGTTGTTAATTTCATATGGTTTTATTTTAACTTATTGAAGTGTCAAGTGCTTACTGTTTGTGTGGGAAGATGAACAAGTGAAAAACATTTCATGTATTTAGAGAACATAATGACTTAATATTTTTGGAAAAACATAGTTTATATACGATCACAATGTTCTCCCTTAACCAGAAATTCTGGTAGTGTAACACTACTGTTTATGAAAGGACATATGGAATCTGGTTGCAGCATTTTGATTTTTGAAAACAAAGTTGAAGGCAGATATGGAGCTGAAGCAAATTAAATGTTTGAAGAGCTGCACAAGGGAGGATGGTAAGAGTTTCCTTAGAATAAAGTGATCATTTTAAATTGCTTTTAAAGTCGAACGAAACAGAAGTAGGAAATAACTGAGGGACATAAGGTATAGGAGAAATTGGGGTAGTAAAATCTGTTTTCAGGAGAAGTTAGTGAATAGGCAGTATTTATAGATGTCTTAGTGAATATTATAATATCAGCTTTGTAGCTCGGACCTTCTATGTCGACAGTACACATCAAAAAGCAGAAGGTAGCTTTAGGGCAGTCTGTTGTGGCATCTTGCAGATAGTGCACGTGGTGGTACAGTGATACTATGGATAAGAAATTATATATGGGCATGTGAAAGTGTCCTTCACCGTGAAGTCTTTGTGTGGTCAGAGACTCGCGTCTGTAGTGTAGCCAGAGACCCACCTTAAGTTGCAAGATGGCAATTCGATTTTGAGTGGCAACCCCTGTGGATGACAATGGGAGATTTATTGTGACAAGAGATTGTTCTGTAGCATGTCCCAGTGTCTACGTGTGCATAATATTTAACACAATATTCTTTATATATATAAAAAAAAAGAGTGAAAGGTGAGTTTGATGCAGAAGTGTTATTTGTATAATGAAAGTTAGGTGTATAATGACTGATGGATTATCATCAGTTTTACACTTCACCAGGAACTTGCATTAAACAATTAGATCAGAAGATGGGAATATGAATCTACAAAATGACAATTGGCTGATCGACGTTTACTGATTTTCAATGTAAGAAAAGTCATTGATAATTTGTGAGTAACAGTTGTGTACTTCATAATATGAATCACATGTGAATCTGCACAATCAAAATGCAGATGTACTGATATAGCCGTGATGAAAAGTCTGAGTCTAAAGATATCGGTTGAATATAGCATTAAATCTTTCCATGCTTCATGGCACCTCGTGAAAAGTGATAAAACAGTATATGCATATGTTGACAGCTGGACTTCATTTTTCCTGCTGTGCATTTTTCATCACTTGGTCAATAAAAGTTGAGGAATTTGGAGGCAGGCAACAGGTATTTTATTGAAACCATAAATTCATTTGTGTAGCCAGAGTATTGTGTGCTGAGCCATCTTACGTTTCTTGCCGAAAAATGAAGGGCTTGAATGCAGGCATTTCCAGATTAGGTTTCTTCTGTGTGTTTTAAGGCAGTATTGTTAAGGGCAAATTGTTTGTGACAGATAGTCAGTTCATATTGAAATGTTTTCGTACAGTGCTTCAAGGTGTACTACAGTCATTAAGTACTTCCCACCAATATCTTCTGTTTTTGTGATGTGTTGGCAAGAAACAAAATTTTATGTTTTATAATAGAAGTACATAGTGGTTCTCACCATAGCCTGGAATAACTGAGAGATGTTACATCCCTGAAGGCATTGTCTGCATATGTCATTTACATTGACTTATGAAGTAAAAAGTTTTCTTAAAACAACTTAGAGCAGTACAGAAAGATGTAGATCTATTTTGAGTGAAGTAACAGATTTCGTATTGTTGAACAAAATGGTAGTCTGTTCATGTTTTGAACTGTGATTTAAATCTTCCCCTTTTACTGTGATATAAAACTAAATATGTGTATACTACATTGCAATGTTGCTAGCTATTTCCCTAGAAAAGTCACGAAATATTTTGTCTGGTTTCTTTGGTGCTCACAAGACCTGTGTGGAATGGAATAGCCGGTCGGTGTGGCCATGTGGTTCTAGGCGCTTCAGTCTGTAACCACGTGACCGTTACGGTCACAGGTTCGAATCCTGCCTCGGGCATGGATGTGTGTGATGTCCTTAGGTTAGTTAGGTTTAAGTAGTTCTAAGGGGTCGACAGAAGCGTCCGATCCTACGCGTCGGCTTTGACCCGTGACGTAAGGGTGTTGTCGTGTGTGACGTCATGACGGCGCGGAGTTTGGTTTGAGTGTGGCTGTCTCCAGTTCTGTTTTATCTTATTTTATTTACTTTTCTGATCTGTTCGTTCTATCCCGTGAGGTTTTTTTTTTAAGACAAAAAACACTAATCAGCTACTGAAGCATCTTTATCTTCTATGGGTTGCGGGGGTTACGACCCCTGGGGAGGTGGGTTGGGTATTCATGCATGGCTGTCTTCACTTACACGTTGTAGCTACGCAAGGCGTCTAAATTTGTTTATATTTAGTTTGCCCCCCACCCAGAACACCCCATTTCCCGCACTTGTCCCGTTAGTGTCATTAGGCTTCTTGTGGAAAGTGTGTGTGTTTGTTTTTGTTTCCGCCATATTTGTGACGTCATGGGTCAAAGCAGACGGGCGGGATCGGACACTTCCGTATTTCCAGTTCTAAGTTCTATGTGACTGATGACCACAGATGTTAAGTCCCATAGTGCTCAGAGCCATTTGAACCATTTTTTTTTGGAATGGAATAAACATTCAGTAATTGAGAAGTAATAAGTATGTTCAGAAAGGTTGAGGCTGTTCCCTCACTGGTACATATATTACAAAATGGAAACTACATTGAATGCCCTCTATAGTATCCTAAAATTGAATATATAGTTCCAAAAAAATTCAAATTGTGGTGTGGAAATGTACAGTTCTGTATGGCAGATTGAGTGGAATGTTTGAATGTGGATTGACTGATTTGTAAGTAACTATCAATATGATCTGTGTTTATTTGATAATAGCATCACTCTGGACAATGTGCAGTTGTCACTGGTATATTGTAAACAGAGCTACCTGTATTGCAGATAATGTACAAGGTTTGACAGTGTACTGAAAACTTTTATAAAGTCAAGCATGGTACTAGATTTTGTAAAAGATTTTAAGATAACTTCCAGTGTAATCAGGCCTAACACTGTCAGAGACAGATCTATTGTGTAAGCTCACTTTGTTTTCAATGCGATACCATGAACATACACCAGTATGGATATAATCAGACAAAACTTTCAAAGGTAATGCAAATCAGCCGACCGCTGTGGCCGAGCGGTCCTAGGCACTTCAGTCCGGAACCGCGCGACTGCTAAGGTCGCAGGTTCGAATCCTGCCTCGGGCATGGATGTGTGTGATGTCCTTAGGTTAGTTAGGTTTAAGTAGTTCTAAGTTCTAGGGGACTGATGACCTCAGCAGTTAAGTCCCTTAGTGCTCAGAGCCATTTAATGCAAATATTGACTGCTGTTATTCAGCATAACTGCACAGCAACATGGCTTGCCATATGTACAAAGGACCAACCTAAAAAGTTAAGAAAGATTCTCATTGCTAAATAAAGGGCACTACATTTCCATATCTGTTTTTAGTTTTACGGTGCCTTGAGCGTAAATCTATATTTGTAAGTCATAATTTTTGTAGTGGGAAAAACACGAATAGTTTTTTCTTTAAAGCAACTTGAAATATAAACACAGTAGTACTTCTGTTTGGACTAGCCTAACGTTCTCAGTAAGAAGGTATATCAAACAGTAAAATTTGCACAAAAAAAATGTGTGATATGAAAAGGGTCGTTTGTCACCAAATGAGCAGTTTGAATATTAAGAAATTAGGGACTACTAATTTTTGTGGCACATTATGCACCACAAAACATACCAATAATATCTTATGAAAGAAATTCAGCAGTTAATATTAAAGTATCAGGTTGCAAAATTTAATTTACACCTCTTCAGAATTCTTGTGTTATTACTGGAGAATGAACGTTCTTGGAAAAAGAAAGGGAAATCGGAATTGCCCCCTCAGCAGTTAGGTAGAGATGAAGCACAAGCAAGTGTTGGACAAGGATAGAGAATGAAATTAGCTGTGTCTTTATCAGAGGTACCATCTGTAGATTTATCTTAATCCATGTTGCAAAACCACGGAAAATCTAAACCTGGATAGACAGATTGGACTGCGAATGGGATGTTCTTGAGTTACTCTTGCCTCAAGTAAATCATACTGCTACTAAAAACAAATGTAATTGGTTACATCTTTCTTCTGAAGATCATAGTCAAAATGCACAGTATAGAGTACTTTTTATTATTTTGGTACTAAGATTTGTCATGTTGCTACTGTCTTATGGGAGGGATGATTGCTTAACGCAACAGTGAGATCTGTCAGTATTCAGGCAGGATCTGCAACCACACAGTTCTCTATTACATCTCTAGCACAATACTTCTGAGTTGAGTCACTTCAGTTGTACGTCCAAACACCATGAAAGTCATAATAACTTTCAGAAAAAAAGAAAGGGAGAAGAAAGTAAAGTACCATAATGGGATTAAAACTGAAATTTTTTGTCAGACATCCAATCACTATTGTGTCTAAAGTTACTAAAGAAGACAGAGAAATAGGATTGGCATGTTATCAGGTACAAAACTGATCACAGTATGTCCATGCAGTAAATTACAAGCATCAATCTTAAGAATGGAAACTTGCAGAAATTTGAAACTGACATCTTATGAGTCAAGTGGAGGCTGCGTATGTGTCTGACAAATGGAATTGGTAAATTTTTCATATTGTGGGGCCACAGTCATAATATATTTCTGTAAAGTCAGTATGGCCATTGGACTTGTTTATTTACAGTGTTACATTTAAACTTATACAATCTTGATTTTTGCTTCAAAGTGCCATCTTAGGCATTTTATAACACTTAAACCACTTGATAATGGCACTTTAAAGCTGAAATCACGATTGTGTAAGTGTAACACTGTAAATAAACAAGTATAATGACGGTACTAACTTTAAAGAAGTGGAATTGGGATTGGTGTGCAACCAAAAGTGATGCAAAAAACTGCAATAGCAGCAAAGAAGTAGCCAGTTTTCCCGACACATTTGGAATTATCGAGGCAGTCCAGAAACACCACTAATCTATAAAATTTATTTGGTGACTTAAATATCCCATTTCTTTGAGATATAAGAGAGTAAACTTGTAAAATGAGGGCCTGAAACTTGTAAAATGAAGGTTTTCAGAAAACAAAAAAGGTTTGTATGAGGTTACTGAAAGCTGGGGAGCATGAATAAGGCTAGCAACCTCAATGCCTATCATTCCTGTCATTTCATTGGTTGTAGAACCGGGTCTAATTTAAATTCAGCTTTTATCGAAAATTGCTGGAATATAGGAAGTTGCAAATACCTGTTGCCATTGTTTTCAGAATGGATTGCTAAACATGTACGCATGAATTACAAGGTGATGTTAGTAGGTGAATAACTATTTTTCTTAGGGTGATTGTATAATTGCTAAGGATGCAGAGAGAATTAATTGCAATTGGTGCAGCAAAGGGAAGATGGTTCTGTTCAAGGGCACAATGAGAGTTTCTAACCCCAGCAGTGAACCACATGTTTCTTAGGGGAAAAATGTGTGTATCTTTCAATATATTAACCAGTGAGATTTCTTTCTTAGTGTTTAGTAATTTAAATCATAGAAATGTAATTTTGGCAGGTCTGCAAAGTGCCTATGTACTATTGCCGCAACAGTATCTTCACTGGACTTCAAATGTAACAGCAGTTTTCAGTTTAGATCCCACTGTCACATTGAAGCTGCTCTATATGAGTTTTTCACCATCTCCATACCTGTGAATGTGTGTACTTCTAGTTTCAAGGTGAACAGGGATTGAAGAATAAGCCTTATGAAACTAAAATATTACTTTATTTTAGAATAAATATTAACCAAACAAAAAGTAAATAGTTTGTTCCAAAATGCACTACTTTGCACATTGTGTAATAAAAAATCTGCTGTTCGGTAGCATTTGGTATTGTGTTTGTCCTCATCACGCATTGTGACATACTTGGATCCTCCTCATCTTACTCCGCAAGATGGTCAAACATATCAATCGAGGACGGCCATCACGAGATCGTCAAATGTATGAGGACACTTTCTGCAAAAATACAGCAAAAGCTTCAGTTGGTTCCAAGTGTGTTCAGTGAGGTTGTCAGGCGATACCACAGGCCTTTCCTTCAGTCCTTGTGCCTTCTGGAGGGAGGCAGTGACGAGGTGCACCAACCTCTTCTGGGAAGGTGTGGGCTGGGCACGGTATTCTCAAGCATTTTCATCTTGGGAGGCAAGCCCACTGCCGAAATGTTGACTGTAAGGCAGATAATTGATTAGAGGGTCCTGTTCCTGTACTACACAGCTCTCAAATTACCCTCGTTGGGATACAAGATGGCTGACATCCATCTGTAGGTTACTTACCAGCTCAAAATCTCTCCCTGGAGTGTTAGCAGTAGTTCACTATTTATTTCTGTCTTTCGCCTTCCTCTTGAGAGAGGTATAGGTAGTGCAGCTGGTATCCTTCATGATCTGTTGATGTATTCTAGTTGTGGTTTGCCTCTTGTATTGTTCCCTTCTATTGTCCCTTCAGTGACACTTTTAATGATTGTGTCAGCATTGCATTGTAAAAGGTAAGCCTTGTCTCATGAAGGTAATCGAACATAGAGGACACACATGGGTGGACCATCTACTGAGATGTGATAAATCTTTAAAAGTATCATTATGGGCCAGAAGTAGGCATAAAAAAATCATTACTCGAATGATTGATTATTGGGATATACTCACTCAGTATGATTAATAAATTCAGTTAAATAATCGAAAAGGCCAATTAATTGACTGTACGCGTAATCACCCATCTCTAGGATGGACTGTTCAGAGTGGACGTGTAGGGGTTAAATTAAACGTGTGGAGGCGGTTGCGTACTGTATTGAGTCAATTCACCCTCCCTGTTGGCTCCAAAAAAAAGGCGGGTAATGCGCAGTTGTGAATCAGACTGAAAGTCCTTGTAGAGGCATACAACCACTATGAATATAATTATTGGAAAGAATTTTAAAAAGCCATATAGTTGCTTAAAAAACTGTCGGTTTTCTCTTAATTTATTCATGATGTGTTTCAGTTTTAACCCATCATCTGATGACCTGTTATAAACACACATGTAACAGGTGGTATGTTACAGATTTTACATGTATGTAACAAATTTTACAGACACAAATTTTTAATAAATGTCAGTTTTAAACGAACAATATTAATGTATAAAACTCTTTTTGATACAGAAATACATATTATTTTAGATAAAAGTTGTCATTACTAACACACAGACTTACTAATATGTAGAATAACTGGTAGCATACCCGTTTTTCTGCTTATTAATAATGACAGTATTTGACTCCTGCATCAAAGTTTCATCCATTTGTATCTAAAATGGTACGTATTTCTGTATTAAAAAAAAAAGCGCTTTGGACATGAATATTGTTCGTTTAAAACTGACCTTTATTGAAAATTTGCGTCTCTGTAAAATTTGTTGCATATGTGTAAAATCTGTAACAATCCGTCTTTTGTGTTTCCATATAATTCGTAACGTAAAATATTGCATTTGTCAGTTTATACTATGTAATCAAATGAAGAGTTAAACATGTAACGCATGGTAGGTAATTAACAAATTCAGAAAAAAAGCCAGCAACTGTTTCTAGCAGCCGCACAGCCCGTTCGATTCTTTCCAGTTATGTTGCATACTTCTCGGGACATAGTAATTGGTAGCTTCAGATGACTGTTGGAGGCACGTTGGCAATACGCGTTTTCTCGTTAACGATTGAAGAGACAGAGCTCAGAGAAAACAGGTTTCCTTCACCTCTGTTACACTTGTGGCTTTACTTAGTCATTTTCTATGGTCAAGAGTATTAAGAGGTTCCTGGCCAGAACAGCACAAACAAGGCAGGCCACATTTTAACCACTTAAGCTGTCGGGAGTTTAAGATCTTGTTCTTATTTTCAAGTTCGTACCCATACTATTATGACAGTGTCCTCTGGAAGGGTAGATGAAGTTGGGAACCAGTTACTTGATCATGAAGTCTCATCGCAGAGTGTTATGCTTGTTTCCGTCATTGTTGATGACAGAGAAACGGGTAACTACATAGTAACTTGTTTTATGCCACATCTTTCTTCAAGCCATGGTTTTGTCGTCGACTTTTAGCAGCCAGCACATCTCTAGTAGTGTCAGGTGATGCAGTGAAATGTTGTTCAGAGTGGGGTCATTTATATGAATCTTGGTACAACCATCCTCCAAGAAAAGTAGGATCACTTCCCATACACAATAAGTCGTATTGTTGATATTGCCACGATGACCAGGTGGGAGACCAGGCTATGAGTAGATCAAAGGAGAGCGGAAAATTGCTGCAGTTTCAGTGGAAGTGACAGTTCCTGTAAAGATGGAATTTTTTTGGACTCGAATGAACGTTCTACTCGCGCAGACTAAGTTGACACTACGCGCAGTGGCTGGTGGAAGTGACCGTAAATGCATTTCCCATATACAGTCACTCTCATCAGACACTGCACCGAGTGTAAAGTTAGGTGATGCGGGTAATTGTAGATTAGTAGGGATATCTGTTTAGGTGCTAACAGTCAACTCTGATCCAGCGGTAGTAGGATATTCGCACTGTAGTGGTGTATAAAGCTCGACCAATAGAAATGTGTGAATCATATAAAGGCATTGAATATATGATGTAAGCGAAGTGAATATGCCCTGTGACAGTCTTTGGTTCTCAGCATTTTCTGTTGAGAGAAGAGTAATGTGACTTGCAGAAAACCTGAAATATTTCTTCAAGGTTAATCCTTTGGCCTTATCGAGACTGTTTCAGAGCAGAACACACTCCACAAAACAGTTGTGACTAAGCCATTTCTTTGCTATACCCATTCTTCCTAGAGTGCTAGTCCCACAAGGTACGCAAGTGAGCTACTGTGAAATTTGGAAAGTATGACGATGATACTTAAGGAATCGAAGCTATGAGGCTGAGAGATCTACATATGTTCCTTCATTTCGTTTAAAAAAAGCAAACTCCCATCAGCAGATTCGCAAATCCACAACTCCTGAGGATAGACTGTACTTTCCACATAGTCGTTGGTTGTTCAGGATTACATCTCCTCGGCTCCATTTTTTGATGGAGGTGTTTTTAACTTGATAAATAATAAACAGTAACTTTGAGTAATGTTTGTTAGTTTATTGTTCAGCACAAAACAGACATCTAGCACCTTGCATACAAGTGTGCTTAACATATGTAATAAAACTGGAGGGGAAAAAGAATCACTGCCCTCACTAAATAGACACTCTCCGAAACAGTCCACACAACTTCCCTCCTTCAGCTGAGCAAGCTTCTTTCATTCTGATGGATTGTAATGTAATTCTTATGGCATGAAGCAAGTCGTACGTCAGAACTGATCGTGGCTTATGAATCGCATTAAGTTTCATGTCATTTTCAGTTAAGTTGGTGGCTAATTATATGGATAATTCAGTGCATCTAAATGGCATTACGAGTCCCTTACAAATTGCCAGTTCTGATAGCATGTAAATCATGTTTGTAATATACCGATTGGGAGTAGAAGGGCTTTTGGTAAGAAAACAAAAATCACTTGAAAAATGCCAAAATAAAAATAAAAAATGCCATTGTAATGCATATCAAGCGATTCCGTTTGGTCGGAAGTTGCCGAAATTGAAATTGGGTTTTGTCTTCGCAAGGTAGTAGAAGAGCTGTCGACGCATTTTTATTCGTGTTTTAATTAATTAGTAGTAATTAAAACATCGTCTATTAAGTGAAACTAGATATCAGAAACTTGGTATTTTGACCTCGTGCTTAGACAGAAATACACCAATAGCTGAAAAAGATTTTTCTAAAAAATAGTGTCAAAATTAACATGGGTTGTGCTCTCAAATCAGGTTTCGCACGATTAGTTCGTGGAGCCGCCATCATTTTTAACATGTATTCAGCTGGGTGTAAGTGCTGCTTCTGACTTCCAATTCATGTTTCTAAAGTTGAAGATAATTACTTAAACAGAAAACATATAAAACGATCTATGCGGAAAAGAGGGATAATTTCAGACAGTATTATGTAGCGGCCGAAAGTGTCTGTTGCACCAGAACCCATTTTTATTATGTACAATTTTAGATTGTAGTTTTCATCTGAAGCAATCGATTTGGAATAGATCGAAGTATAGCGGTCATTCAATCTCGGGTTTCCGAAAAAAGCGGCGAGAGCAATAGTACTATAATAAGACATATTTGGGTAGCTGATATTGTTAAAGAGTACTGGCCTTGAAAGGCCACGTTTGAATCCTGTAGAGAATTTTAATCTGCCTTGTAGTTCCAAAATAACGCACATTCGGCTGCAAAATCAAAGATGCTCATACTGCAAAAAGGTTATACGTACAGTTCTATTTTTTATTTGCCAGTGATAACACAGTCCAGCCGTTCTATCCTATCTAAACACAACAACAAGCAGTGCTGTAGCCATCATTGGACGTACACACATCGCTTGGTCGGATTGTAAAAGCTTCCGGAGCATTTGTAGATACCAGACATGACCCCGTTATTTAATTACAGCTCTTTGGCGGAGGAGTGGGTGAAAAGCCTTTAGTGAAAGTGTAAGGACGTGGGATACCGCGCGTGTCAAGGCGCGAAGGAATGCTTTGTCCACTTAATTTCTCTTCCGAGCGTCCTATGCTTCTTCGTAGTTTAAGTCCATCCTTAGTGAAACTACTTATGTCGTCTCTACTTTGATCGTGAAATTTAATTAGAGAAAGCCAAAAGGCAGAAATTACTTAAAGAATAGTTTCGAATTGGACAACGTTAAGGAAGATTCAGCTGACCCTGACCAGTGAATTTGAAACAGAAAATGTAAAATACGTGTACATACCAGTAACAAACTTACTGTTAGAAACGTTGGTACTGACCAGTAAGTGTCAATACAGCGTGCACAAAGTACAACGGGGGACAACCCAGAAACTATATCATAAGAAGATCGTGAGTGATAGAAATTGTCGAGAGCGTTACTAAATTGAAATGTGAATGGGCTGGCCACATAGCAAGGCGATCAAAAAACATGGATCAGTGATGCTGGAACACGGTGGTACCTGATGGCACAGAACTTAAAAGGAGTAGGGGAATACGGAAGAGGCATTCATTTCAGCGGGGGATGAACTGTGGGTGAAGAAGAAAGAAGTCGCCGATAAGCCGTGGACACGGCGTATGCGCGCGCGTCAAGGCGAAGGACGCGAAGTGATGTGCGTTGAGGCTGAGTACTGCGCAGTCGGGGTGCTGCACTGGCATTGACGCGGTTCGCGCTGAAGGACGGTTCTGTGAGGGCGCCAGGTGCCAACTTCGGCGCGGGCCGCGTTTCGCTTCTCTCCGCCAGGTTGTCCTCCGCGAGCCGCAGACAGGCTGTCGTGCCCGGGAAACACGCCAGGGCTATGCGGCAGCGGCGCAGGTGCATGGCGGCTGACGGCAGATGCCCTGGTTCGACTTCTTTCTTCGTCACCCACAGTTCATCCCCCGATTAATGAATGCCTCTTTCATATTCTCCTACTCCTTTTAAGTTCTGTGCCATCAGGTACTACCGTGTTCCAGCATCACTGATCCATGTTTTTAGATCTTGCCTCGCTATGTGGCCAGCCCATTCACATTTCAATTTAGTAACGCTCTCCACAATTTCTATCACTCACGATCTTCTTATGATATCGTTTCTGGGTTGTCTCCCCGTTGCACTTTGTGCACGCCGTATTAACACTTACTTGTCAGTACCAACGTTTCTAACTGTAAGTCTGTTACTAGTAAGTACACGTATCATCAAAGCAAAGCTCGTAGTGTCTCTTTTGACAAAAGTCGTATGGTAAATTCATCACTCTGCTGGGAACTGAAAGAACAGGAAAAGTATCGACCAAACATTTGAAAACTTCAACATTATTTTTTCCTGAAGATACATAAATATAAACCCAATAATATTAATAATAAATTGCGCTTTTGTTACACTGCTGGCCATTAAAATTGCTACACCACGAAGATGACTTGCTACAGACGAGAAATTTAACCGTCAGGAAGAAGATGCTGTGATATGCAAATGATTAGCTTTTCAGAGCATTCATACAAGGTTGGCGCCGGTGGCGACACCTACAACATGCTGACATGAGGAAAGTTTCCAGCCGATTTCTCATACACAAACAGCAGTTGACCGGCGTTGCCTGGTGAAACGTTGTTGTGATGCCTCGTGTAAGGAGGAGAAATGCGTACCATCACGTTTCCGACTTTGATAAAGGTCGGATTGTAGCCTATCGCGATTGCGGTTTATCGTTTCGCGATATTGCTGTTCGCGTTGGTCTAGATCCAATGACTGTTAGCAGAATATGGAATCGGTGGTTTCAAGAGGGTAATACGGAACGCCGTGCTGGATCCCAACGGCCTCGTATCGCTAGCAGTCGAGATGACAGGCATCTTATCTGCATGGCTGTAACGGATCGTGCAGCCACATCTCGATCCCTGAGCCAACAGATGGGGACGTTTGCAAGACAACAACCATCTGCACGAACAGTTCGACGACGTTTGCAGCAGCATGGACTATCAGCTCGGAGACCATGGCTGCGGTTATCCTTGATGCTACATCACAGACAGGAGCGCCTGCGATGGTATACTCGACGACGAACCTGGGTGCACGAATGGCAAAACTTCATTTTTTTTTTTTTTTTTTTCGGATGAATTCAGGTTCTGTTTACAGCATCATGATGGTCGCATCCGTGTTTGGCGACATCGCAGTGAACGCACATTGGAAGCGTGTGTTCGTCATCGTCATACTGGCGTATCACCCGGCGAGATGGTATGGGGTGCATTGGTTACACGTCTCGGTCACCTCTTGTTCGCATTGACGACACTTTGAACAGTGGACGTTACATTTGAAATGTGTGACAACCCGTGGCTCTACCCTTCATTCGCTCCCTGCGAAATCCTACATTTCAGCAGGATAATGCACGACCGCATGTTGCAGGTCCTGTACGGGCCTTTCTGGATACAGAAAATGTTCGACTGCTGCATTTGCCTGCACATTCTCCATATCTCTCACCAATTGAAAACGTCTGGTCAATGGTGGCCGAGCAACTGCCTCGTCACAATACGCCAGTCACTACTCTTGATGGTGTGTAGTATCGTGTTGAAGCTGCATGGGCAGCTGTACCTGTACACGCCATCCTAGCTCTGTTTGACTCAATGCCCAGGCGTATCAAGGCCGTCATTACGTCCAGAGGTGGTTGTTCTGGGTACTGATTTCTCAGGATCTATGAACCCAAACTGCGAGAAAATGTAATCACACGTCAGTTGTAGTATAATATATTTGTCCAATGAATACCCATCTATCTGAATTTCTTCTTTGTGTAGCAATTTCAATGGCCAGTAGTGTACTTAGTCCTTTGTATATTATTTTCTAAGTTACAAATAGTGTTTAAAATTATTTACCTCGTTCAGTAGATCTCACCTCTCCACTACTGAAACGATGTTAATGACTCACTTAACCACCTTGTAGACAGTTTCTTTGGCCAGGTGTTGTAAAATCTAAATACCTTTTTAGGTTCAAGATATTTGGTCTCTTGCGGGAGAACACTTGTAGAAAGAACGTACAAGTCCTCGCACAAGTTTTGCAACCTATCGCGAAAACAAAAACAATAAAATAAAGATTACGAAGACACAAAATCAAAAATCATTTACTATAACAGTGAGCGCGGTTGCAATAGGCGTTTCTGAGATTAGCAAACTATGCCACAGGTCACTGTTTTTGCACTTGAGCTTTCTGCTGCATATTCTGGCTATTTGAACTCTCCACTCGGCAGTCAAATGATTGATCATTGATATGACTGAGACACCGACCCACTAGCGGCGTGTTTGACAGATGATTTTTACGCTGGTACGTGACGTGCGCTCTTCGCGAGTAGTCATTTTGAATAGAAATTCGCTCGTATAACAGGGGCTTAGAGACATTTCACAGCTACAAAGAAGGCACGAACCACGACTGAGCACTGGAGTGCTGCTCTAGATACTTCCACGTGCAGCCACCTGGTTGGCAAGCTGCCGCGATCTCAAGCGGTTGGAGGGTGAAAGGGCTCGTTAGAAAAACATGTTCAAACAACTACATAACACACGGCGCACGTACACTGATAAACCAAAACGTGACCACCGATGACCGTGCCATAGAATGTCACCTGGTAGCGTTCCGGATACGTGACGATGTAAGGGAGGTGCACAGGGTGATTTTGTTATCACATTGATTGCCGGACCTGAATGAAAAGGTTATTTAATAGGCAGAGGCATTTTTCAGATATGTGTAATTGTTGGACTAATGACCTGTGAAGTTAATTTCTTAAACATCATTGCTGCTAGGTCGTGTGTAAAGGAATTATGCACAACCTTCCATAACAAATCTCTTTTCTTAGAATGAAATTTATTTTATTTGGAAGAAGAGGGCAAAAATAATATAAATGATGAGTATTTAATGTCTGAACAAGTTGGTTTACAAATTCACAGCAGATGTAACAACATATGTGAATAAAGGGGGGGGGGGGGACATTCCAAGTGCATGAACTTTTCCTTCGGACCCGCCTTGCAGTTTGTGACGACTTGCTTTGATTTTTTTTTTACGGCTTCAACTCGACGAAACTTTTGAGAGTATCTTCTATAACATGGTGTGCTCATGATTCTCTTGCTGCTGGTTTCTTGCAAGACATGGTCCTGTAAATTGATGTTCCTGATGATCCGGTACATCTTTCGGGTTTTCAATGTTTATCAATGCAAGTGCAACTTCCTCTCGAAATTCAGTTACTCCAAATTTCTGAACTCAAGAGTCTCAATTCTGTCGCGGGGCAAACCTTTACTACTCCATTTTTGTACAGTAAATTCTTTGACCATTAGTTTCGGAGAGTAAGTTTTTCTATCTAAACCAGACCACAAAACGAATCCAAAAAAGTAGCGTTTCTTAATTATTTGTGTCCACCCTTTGTTGTAGTCCGCTGCGTCCTGTACATTTTTAATTGGCGAGGCTGTCAGTAATTCGTTGCTCGACATATTCGTCTTGGTGACTATCATTTCCAAAACTAGGCCATAAAAAAACGGTAAATATCCAGTTCATCGCATCTTCAAGTCTTCACATGATCAGCAATTCCCTCGTTACAGGCTGTGATAAAATCATTTATATTTCCATGAATATCATACCAACTAACTTCGGAGAAGTCTCTGGGCGACACATCTGATTCGACGACGGTTGGGCTTTTTGTTTCCCTCGGTCCGCATTCATTAACATCGTCGGAATCACGATTAGAACTCTTAGAGTATTCTGGGTGATCGCCGTTACCTAGTTCGCCACCTGCTGGAGGACTGATTTCCTCCGTACTCTCTACGCGGGGAGGCTTCTGAGGCCGCATGCCTCGTTTCCTTCAGGAATTGTTAAATTACTGAGTTTCCAAGATACGTGTGGGTTCTGCCTTGTCGGACACCTTTATCCAGGGTGTCCCTCAGGGCTCTGTCCTGAGTATCATCCTTTTTGCTAACGCCATTAACCCTACTATGGCCTGTCTCCCCTGGGCATCTCCGTCTCTCTTTTCGTTGACGATTTTTCCATCTGTTGCAGTTCTCCACGGACTTGTCTCCTGGAGCGGCGTCTTCAGCGTTGTCTCGATCGTTTTTACTCGTTGAGCATCGACAATAGCTTTCGATTTTCCACTGACAAAACCGTTTGTTTGAATTTCTGGCTGCGCAATTGGTTTATTCCATCGTCTTTGCATTATGTGCCAGTTGCTCTTCCATTCATTGAAACTACAAAATTTCTGGAGCTCATGCTCGATAGGGAACTTTCCTGGACCTCCCACGTGTCTTATCTGGCCGCCCACTGTAACCGGTCTGTGTCTTACGTGTCCTTAGCGGTACTTCGTCTGTATGCAGAAGCTGCCGAGCTACCACTGTCATGCCGCCATGATTTTTCTCCCCAGCAAATAAGCATGCCGTTTGCCTGCTATGCGTGGCCACCCATTCTATGCCCCCTTCTTCGATGACTCCTTTGACCGCCAGTATGGGGTGTGTCCATCTTTTCTGTTACCTCGTGGAGTTCGCTTTCGGCTCTTGGGCCAGCAGCTTAACTTCACGCTACCTGCCACTTTCCCAATGGATGCGAACCCTTCACCACCTTGGCTCCGTGCGCCAGCCCACGTTCACCTGGACTTCATTCGCTTCCAAAGGGCACTACTCCAGACTCACTCTCTATCGCCGAAGTTTCTTGACCTTTGCATTGAACTTCGCGACAGTGCCTTTGTGTACGCTGATGGCTCTTGGACTAACCGTAATGTCGGGTGTGCCTTCATCGTTGGCACCGATGCTTTTCAGTATTGGCTTCTGGAACACTGCTCAGTATTTACAGTGGATCTATTCGCCCCGTATCAGGCCTTGCACTACACCCGGCGACCCAGGCTTTTAAACTGAGTCATTTGCTCGGACACTCTGTGCCCTTCAGAGCCTCTGTGTGTTGCACACCGTCCATCTCTTACTGCAACGGGTCCAGGTAAGCTTTCACTTGCTCGCTCTTGCTAGAGCCACTGTGATGTTTATGTAGGTTCCTGGTCACCACGGTCTGGCGGGCAACGAGGCCGCTAACGCTGCTGCCAATTCTGCAGTCCTTGAACTTCTGCCCGCTAGTTCTTCCATTCCTTCAGATCTCTGTGTTGCTCTCTTGCAAGCAGGGGGTGTCACTTTTGCATCACCACTGGTCTTCCCTTCATGGGAACAAGCTCCGGGGAATTAAACCTCTACCAGCGGCTTGGCCGACCATCTCTCGGCCCTCTCGCCGTGAGGAAATCATTTTGGCTAGGTTGCATATTGGACACTGCCTTTATGGCCATCGCCATTTGTTAAGTGGTGATCCCCCACCATTTTGTGCCCATTGTCCTCAACCGTTGACGGTTCGCGATTTCCTTGCGGAAGCCCTTTTTTAACCACTTACGTTCTATATTTTTTCTGCCGTCTGAGTTGTCGGCTGTTTTAGCGAACGTCGCGCGGCCTGTTGACAGCGTTTTACTTTTTATCCGTGGTGGTAATATGGCAGAAGACATTTAATCTTTGCTTTTAACCCTTTTTTGCCTGCGGTTCTAACATGGGCGCATTTTTTATTTTATTATTTTTTATTTTGCGCCCTAGAACAAAACAAATGCCGGCCGGAGTGGCCGAGCGGTTCTAGGCGCTACAGTCTGGAACCGCGCGACCGCTACGGACGCATGTTCGAATCCTGCCTCGGGCATGGATGTGTGTGATGTCCTTAGGTTAGTTAGGTTTAAGTAGTTCTAAGTTCTCGGGGACTGATGACCTCAGAAGTTAAGTCCCATAGTGCTCAGAGCCATTTGAACCAAAACAAATATCTAGTTCGTTAAAGAAACTGGCCCCACTCTCATTGCATTCCTCGTCCAACCAACCCACTATTGTCACCGTGAGAGACATTGTCACAAACTCACAATAAAACAAGCTCAAATATTCCCAGAAACAAGACCTCAAACACAAACAAGCTCTAGGAACGTCGGAGCGCGAGTTACCGCGAGTGTAACAGAAGTCGTAAACGCAAGGAATCAGTTGACTGCAGGGAAAACTACAGGAATAGACTGTCACACTATCCTTCAACGAATTTTGGAACAAGAAGCGCACGGTCTGTCTAGGACGTCGGGGAAACTATAATCATTTGAATTCAGTACTGCCGTGTACGAGTAATGCACACGGCCTAGACTGTGTGAATCAATTTGATGCACAGGGCCCGCCAGGGACGTCAGCTTGTGTATGAATTTGATCCACATGGCAGCAAATTTGTTAAATGAGGACGGACTGCAGGAAACGATCTCTTATAGGATAAGGAGCTCCACACCTACGTGAGCAGTATTGTCCATAACGGCGGCGCGCTCACACATTGCTACTAGGAGCATCTGCTTCACTGTTGTTGCCGCCACATTCTGGCCATGGACAACATTACTGCCTTCTTGAGCGTGGAGCTAAAACATTAGTACATACAGGACATTCCTACTTGCCTGGTGTGTTCTTACTTGTACTTTGTCACTGACACACACTGTCAAGTGGGTCCACTTACCTTGAAACGTTCCTTATCCTCTCAGGGATTGTTTCCTCCAATTTGTCACAATTTAGCAAACTCAACCGGTATAAGCAAAGCCGGATAAAGAGGAGCACTCGATAGCAGTCTCGGCTTTGCCCAGCGACATAGAAAACATGCGACAAACGTTGTAAACAACATGGCCATTATAGCGTGATGTCAGTGGCGATTTTTTCAACCGTCGAAGCTACAGGTCTATCATCAAAAGCAGGTTTTTTGACATTCGTTGACTTCGCCTACTCAGCAAAAGTGTGGATGAATGTACGCACCAGAAGTTGTTGCAGCAGCCATTAACATTGTCAGTGGCGAAAGCCGACGACTCGTAACGAATAGTCCTCTTGACACAAAGAGGCTTCTCATGGTTTCACCGATCTTCAACCGCTTCCCATAGATGTTTGCGATAGTAGCAGGCGAACAGCGGATCAGTTTCGCCGTTTCCGAGATGTTCGTTCCCAGGTGCCGGGCCATAAGAGTCTATGCTTTAACAAAGCAGAGTATGTCAGTGGATTTTCCCGTTTGCGGCCCATATCGTTGTTAGAATAATTCCCCATTTGTGTCTCGTCGCCTTATACTGTGAGGTCAGAAATTGTTTGAAAAGCTTGTAAGGGCGTTGCACAGTAGGTTGTGCTGAGAAATAATGTTAAGAAAAAAATCGATACGTTGCTCCGTTTACGAGTTATTAGCATTGAAGTTAGCCAGTCAGGCCATTGCTCGCGCAAATTCAAGCGCAGCCCTTGACAAACAATGCTTTAATTCAACATATTTTAGCACACTGAGGATTATACGTCCATGCCACTGCCGCAGCTTCCACTAGACTTCATCAGGATAGCGAGAGAATTGACAGGTGCCAGGTAGAGAGCGCCCAGTATCGCCAAATGCTTCTCAGTACTCGCAGAGGAAGTTTTCAAATCCATAAACTGGGACAACGGATAAAGAATGAGTTACTAAAACATTCTAGAATCGCCTTCGTTTCGGCAATGACACAGTGTTGTTTGCCGTTTAGTGCAGATGAAAATTCAGCAACGAGCTTAGTAGAGCAGGTTTAAAAGTGTAGTTGTAAATCAGTTATTACGAGAGCGAAATGATGTATCTAAAAGAGAATAGTACAAATTAATAATGTAGTTTAATGCTAAAGAATCACGACGTTTTCGGACAACGAAAGTATTATCTATAAAAATCAATACGGATAACGCAAAAAGAGATCTTGCGAAACTCAACTCACTCTGTTCCTCCATAATGTCAATTTTTCTGTAGAGAATGGCGTTCAGGTTAATAACGACGTGTTCCTGGACTTCAGGAAGGCATTTGACACCATTTTGCACTGCTGTTTAGTGGACAAAATACGAGATAACCTAGTATCGGACGAGATTTCCGACTGGATTTAAGATTTCCTTGAGACAAAATTCAAACATGTCGCACATAACTGAACACAGTCACAGATGCAAAGTTAATCTCCGGTGTACACCAAGGAAATGTGATAGAGCCGTTACTGCTTACAGTGTATATAAATGATGTAGTAGAAGATGTCGGAAGCTCTTACGTTCGCAGATAATGTGGTTGTCTGTAAGTAGAAACGCGAGATCGATGAATAGGGCTAATTCTGGTAGTTGACCCTGAACGTAAATAATGTATTGCGCATACATAGGAAAATGAATCCGCTGCCGTACAATTGCACTATCCGTGACAATTACGGGGAACAGTTTAGACCGTCAAATGTGTAGGAGAAACAGTCCAGAGCAATCTTCAGTGGAATGACCACATAAAACAAATAGTAGGAAAAGCAGAAGCCACACTGACATTCAAAGGACAAACTTAATAACTTACCCACGAAAGAAGTGACTTGCAATGCTCTTGTTCGACCGATCCTTGAATATTTTGCACCAGTCTGGGACACTTACCTGGTGTGTGTGTGTGTGTGTGTGTGTGTGTGTGTGTGTGTGTGTGTGTGTGAGAGAGAGAGAGAGAGAGAGAGAGAGAGAGAGAGAGAGAGAGAGAGAGAGAGAGAGAGGGGGGGGGGGGGAGGAGGAGGAGGAGGAGATCCAACGCTGAGCGCCCGTTTCGTCACGGAATCGTTTGATCTGTGCGAGTGCCTTACAAAGATACCCAACAAACTGAAGTGGCAGATGCTACAAGAGAGGCGTTGCACATCACGGAGAGGTTTACTGATGAAGTTTCGAGACAGCCCTTTCCGTAAGAGCTCGGCAACATATTACTACTCCCCCTCCCGCACACGCACGCGCGCGCGCTCTTTTTGTTGTTCTCGTTGTTGTTTTTGAGTCCAAGGACTGTTTTGTTGCAACTCTCCATGCTACTCTATCCTGTGCGAGCCTCATCGTCTCCAAATAACTACTGCAACCTTCATCCTTCTGAATTTGCTTATTGTATTCATCTCTTGGTCTCCCTCTACGATTTTTACTCCCGACAGTTCCCTCCAATATTAAATTGGTGAGCCCCTGATGTCTCAGAATGTTTCCCGTCAACCGATCCCTTCTATTCAGTTTGCGCCCAAATTTCTTGTCTCCCCTGTTCTACTCTGTACCTCCTCATTAGTTACGTGATTACCTATGTTTCACTTCCATCCTTGGCTTCTCTCCATACAAATACTACAGAAAAGACTTCCTAAAACTTACATCTGTGTTAGATGTTAACACATTTCTTCAGAAACTCTCTTCTTTCCGTTGCTAGTTCACATTTTATGTCCTCTCTACTTCAGCCATCATCAGTTAATTTGCTGCCCGAATAGCGAAATCCATTTACTACTTTGTCTCGGTTCCGAATCTAATCCCCTCAGCATCACCTGATTTAATTCGACTACACTCCATTAGTCTTGTTTTGCTTTTGTTGAAGTTCATCTCATATCCACTTCTCAAGGCACTGTCCATTCAGTTCAGCTCCTCTTCCAAATCCTTTGCTTCTCTGAAAATTACAATGTCATTGGCGAACCTCAGTTTTAATTTCTTCTGTCTGAACTTTTAATTCCTACACTAAATTTTTCTTTGGCTTCATTTACTGCTCATTCAGTATACCGATAGAATAACATCGGGGATAGGCTGCAACCTCGTTTCACTCCATTCTCAATCACTGCTTCCCTTTCATACCCCTCATACAAATCGCGAAATGACCATGATGAAAAAAATCGAGAAATTAGAGGTGATACAGAGGCTTACGGACAATCATTTTTCCCACGCGCACTTCATGAGTGGGACAGAGAAAGTGGAATTAGTGGTGCCAGAAGTACCCTCCTTCACGCCGCCTTAGGTGGATTGCGGAGTACTGATGTAGATGTGTTAGGTCTGTTGAATTGGATGGACGGAAAAAGAAATTAACAGATGTGAAAAAGTTCTGGAGTGATTTTGGTAAAGTAAACATAGTTTTCAAATTAAGCTTCCGCATTGTCTGAAAAGGAGAGTTCGTAGACTGTTTCAGCAGCCATGGCTTCCGGCTGAGTGACTCGGAGTTTTAATTGCGGAAACCACTCCAAAAACTTGCCTTGTCCATGGAGTGGTGATGACCTGGGTGTTACTAGACGAGAGAGAGAAAACAAATGAATGGGGCAGAGAGCGGGCTGTAATGAAAAATGTAGTTATGACTAATGAAACTGAATGGAGGTCAGTACCCAATGCACCTGTTCGACAGGTGTACACAAAGAAAATCAGTCGCACAGAATCGCACATAACTGCGTATTTTCGCCGGCCGCGGTGGTCTAGCGGTTCTAGGCGCTCAGTCCGGAACCGCGCGACTGCTACGGTTGCAGGTTCGAATCCTGCCTCGGGCATGGATGTGTGTGATGTCATTAGGTTAGTTAGGTTTAAGTAGTTCTAAGTTCTAGGGGACTGATGACCAGACATGTTAAGTCCCATAGTGCTCAGAGCCAACTGCGTATTTTCATCCGTGTGCTCCTATTTTGACTCTCGACGCCATGTGTTTGTACGTGCACGTCAGCGTATCGCGTAGCTGGGAGTGAGCCCTTATTACAGCCGAGTTCGCGGGAACGAAGGTACAGATGGCGCGGTGTGCCTAGCTCCTTGACCCCGTGGCAGGGCAGGGGCAGAGCCGAGCCAACTTCTCGACCGCGGGCTATCGATAAAGCGCACTCTGGTGCTGTACTGCGGAAAGTAGGCCGGCACACCACGCATTGCGGCCGTATTATTCCCCCTCCCCTCCCCTCCCCTCCCCTCCCCTCCCCTCCCCTCCACACACACACACACACACACACACACACACACACACACACACACACACACAATCCGCAGTCGCCAGGGAGGTGGGATGCGCATCCGCCCGGTTCGTTAGCGTAACAGGTTTTCGTGGCATTGTATCTATTGGCACCTCTTGGGATCTAAACTGTCCTCCAGATCCCTTACAAGAAAGAGCAGTACATGGAATTAAAGTACGCAGATTTGGGATCTCAGACGACGACATGTGCTGGCGTTACTCAAGTTAAGCACAGCAAGTACTCAAGTGAACTTGGTGTAACACTGGCGACGGCAGAGTGGCCAAAAGAAGCGTGCGGTTGTATCTATAAAAATGCCTTTCCGTCGTAGCCAAACTTTGTTACTGCCAGGGAGTCGTTCTCGTAAAAGCACTCTACGTAGTTGAAACATCCATAATTAATGCCATCGAAAAAATGAAACGACAGAAGTGAAAAATGTTCTGACCCAAGAGCGGGGGCGGTATCTCGATGAGCAAAAATTGAGAATAACTGCATACACTGGTTTCTTTCTGCTGCACTGGGATGACGTCTGAAGTCTCACAGAGGTGTAGCATGAATGGTGGTATGCTGTTAACCAAGAAAACTTAAGCACTTCATAATCGGATCTTCAAACCGCAAAAGGATCTCATGCAAGTTGCTGTGGACACCTGGCAACTGCACATACTTCAGACAGACACAAGAGCAACTATCATAAATTCAGGCCCAAACAGTTGACAGAACGGAATTTCAATATAAAAATGCGTGGATACTAGAAAGACAACAGGCCCATAGCGACAGGATCTTTCGTGAAGATAGGAAAATAAGACATCTAAAGCTAATTAATGGAACCGCTTGTTATTTTAATGGGCCAAACGAAATTACGTAATCTACTGAATTGCAAAGCCATTTAACTGGAATAGACACATACGCTATTGGCACTTTTAAAAAATCCCTTCCTCTTTTTGCTGTGATGCACTAAGCATGACCATTTGATGTGGGGAAGTCATTATGGAGCTGGAGGAGGGGATTTAGATTTACGTCCAGCCATCAATATTTAGATTTTCTGCGTTTGTCCTAAAATACTCCAGACAAATCCTCGGATGGTTTCTTCGAAAAGTTTCAATTCACTCATCAGTGTCCAATCAGGCTTGTGTTCAGTTTCTTATCTACCTAAGTTGCATGAGGTTCAGTCAGAATGATATATTTCAGTATTGTCTGATTCCCGCATAACTACCTGTAATTTTCTGGCATGCCATGCACAATGCTGAATGGCTAGTATGGCTGTTTTAGGTGGAGGAGGACCAGGGTTCGGTTCCCGGTACTGCCTCAAATGTTTTCTGTGATTAGAGGTCTGAAATGGGATCCACTCAGCCCAAATGAGGAGCTGTTTAAATAAGAAGGAGAAACATATTCAGCACTCATCTACTGACAATAGCAGCTGGAGTGATTAGCGAAATGCTGATAACATGTCCCAAGATCGTAGATAATTCTTAAATGGTGTTAGTTAACTGACTGTGGTATCACCACCTCTGAGAGATGTGACGCAGTAGTTTAAACACTGAACTCTCGTTCAGTACTAGTTGTATTGAAATCCCCACCCTATCACGCATATGGTCAAAAACGTGGCATAAGCTTGAAAGGTTCTTGGGTGTAACGTCCGTACTGTCATGGAAGCTACACATTTCAGTGAGGCAACTGTTCATCATATCCATTTGTATGTATGGTAAGCTGTATCAGTGCACCAATTTTTTATGTTAGTCGAGCCGCATTGGTGTATTCCCGCCATATTCGTTTCTCTGCAACCACGTGTCACTGCGCCATTAACGCTAGTTTCAATGCGTTGACAACTTAAATCCAGTGTCTTCTAGATAAAGTCGTCGTAGTCCCAATAGGTCGTGTCAGACGAGAGTGTCGTGATCTCCATCGCTCTTGCTGTGTCCCGTATCTAGTTAGTGGTGAACGACAGCATATTTTTGTGGCAGATGTAGTCTACTATTCAGTCCCATGTTCATCACATCTCTCATTAACAGTACTGAATTAGCCAAAAAGTAACCACCCTCGGGAGACACAACCCCTAAGGGGATTGTTTGCTGGGTACGGGCGCATGCTTCAGCGTCCACAGCACTGCCTGGATCTCGAGGATGGTAAAAATCTGTACAAAAAGCCCTCAGTCTCAGTGTGTTGCGCGCCAATGAGTTTCACGGTTGTTGAGATGGAACAGTTGTTAAAGGGCAATTTTTGGGGACCCTTCCACGTCTTAGTTGTATAAGGCTTACTCAGGCAAGTGGGTCTGCGTGGACACTTAATTCCCTAGCCGCTTGTGGGTCCGAGGTAGAACCCTCGGAAGTTTTCTCGTCCACCTTCCTGCGGAATGGGTGGGAAGCTAGTGGGTACCAACTTCCAGTCTAACAAGAGAGCTCATGTAGCCACTCCTCTCGACTCGAGAATTAATTCAGAGACGTTTGTTTCAATCAACAGAATGCATGCTGCTAGTTAATGTTTTTAATAGTTGAAAGGGAAGAGGGGGAGCTTTGAAAAAGTTTGACCTTTCTATATTCAAAAAGGTTTAGAGAGCATTGCGGACGCTTTAAGATCTGTCAAGCAATTGCGCAATGGAACGCTGTTGGTAAAAACTTTTAGTTCCCAATAAGTAAAGAATCTCCAGAAAGCTCAGTAACTCGGGGAATATGCAATCGAATTTGAACGACACAACACCTTAAACTACAACAAAGGTGTTGTGATGTACAGAGATCTGATGGACATTTCAAAGAATAACTGACAGTTGAGTGGGTCCAAGAAGGCATTGTTGACGTGCATAATAGCGTGAAAATAGTGGATGGGGTTATACTAAAATCTGACCCTTTTTATCCTAATGTTAAATAGCACCAAACTCCCACAGCATGTCAAGACAGGTTTCCTTCCTTTTAAGTGTATGGCCCTATGTCCCCAACCCAGTGCACTACTTTAAATGTCAGCACTTTGGGCATACTGCTTTAGGGTGTAAGGGAGAAGCCACTTGTGGTAAATGTGGGAAGACTGCCAAGAAAGGATTATCTTAATGTGTGTGAAGTGCCGTGGGGATCACCATGTCTGGAATAGGGACTGTAGCATGTATCTTGAAGAACAGAAGATAAGAGCTTAAAACTACAAAGCGCATCTCATATGATGAAGTGCAAGACCATGGTGTCCCCACATCCCTCCCCCCCCCCCCCCCCCCGCCCTCCACCTCCTTACTCCACGTTTCACTACCTCTTTTGCTTTATGTGGAGAAAGCTGATACAGCTACAGAAAAAGAGATTGCTAGTGTCAACACTAGTAAATGTGTTTGTCCATGCCTTTGTGCTGCTGCATTTTTTTTCCAAACACTCACCTCACTCCAGAACATCGGGAAAGTCCATGGTTACTGATGTGGGGCTCCCTCCTCCACCAAAGATACAACTCAGTGCCCTGTCCAGCACTGCCACTATCATTGCTGCATTGTCTGCACGATGTCTCTAGGTGTCGTCTGGAGACAATCCTGTTTTAACAGAGCCACTACAGGAAACCAACTGCATTTACTCGAAATGACAGCGAGGAACAGTTGATTGAGTCCAGGAATGCTTGCCGTGGCCTTTTCTTGCCCTCCTTGATGATGCGTCTAGCCTTGGCCTTAGTTAATGAAAAGGCTGCAAGTGTTGCCACCATTGGGCGGTACTTAAACCATTACGGAGCCACACCCCTGACCTGGATGACTGAACAGGGACAATGGACAGGGTGCCTCCGAAGATGACCCCACGATTTCGGGATGGAGTCAATACTGCTGCCACCCAGGATCCTGTGTTCCATTGTTAGCGTGCCACCGAGGAGAGGTTTGAGTTGGACTTTCGGATCTCCTATTTGGAATCCTATAGCTGCCCAATCTCCACGTAAGAGCTGAATTCGGCGCTGTCTGCCATTCGTGATACAGCGCCCAGTCGCGACCAAATCCAGTGCAACATGCTGCAGCACTTGCTAAAGTGTAAGAGGAAATCCTCTTATAAGTTTTAATTCAATATGACTGACAGGCAGATTTCCCGACTCATTGTGAGAGGCAGTCTTGACACCTCTCCTTAAACCAGGAAAGGAGTGAACATGTCCTAGTAGTTACTAGAGCGCATGGTGGTCAGCAGTCATCTGGTCTGGATATTAGAGACCAGGCAGCCGCTTAGCTACTATCTGAATGGCTTCATAAGATGTAAGTAAACTATCGACTACCTGATCCTGTTAGGGATGTATACCCAGCAGGCTTTGCTATGTATACAGCATTGTTTAGCGGTGTTTTTTGACATCAGTATTGTGTGCGATACTACCTGGAGGCGCAATGTTCTCGGTCAACTACACTAGTTGGGCTTTTGCGGCCATCTCCCCATCTTCATTCTGTTCTTTCTCTCAAGATGCATTTTTAGGTATAGAGTTGATGACGTGCTGTCAGTTTTGTGCAAGTTAATCGTGTTCCCCAGGAATGTGTTTAGAGTGTCAGCCTCTTTGCTATAGCCATTAACAGTATAACATCCACAGTATGGAGTACTGTCTAGACTGCTTATTTGTGAACGATTTTGAAGTCTTCTGCTCTTCCAGCAATACTGCAGCAGCGAGTCGTCTGTTGCAACTTACAGTAAAGAGGTTGAAGTGGGCTGCAAAGACTGGTTTTACATTTCCTGCAGAGAAGTGCGTGTGTCTTGATTTTAATCATTCTTGTCATCTTTTTTGCGTGTTTGGGACACCATTATCCCTTTAAAGACCCTTTCAGGTTTCTGGTCCTCATTTTTTACTTCAGACTGTCATATTTACTACACATAAAGAACCTGAAGGCAAGGGCCGAGAAGACACCGAACATCTTGAAATGTCTCGTCCACAGATCTTGGGGAGTAGATAGGGCATGTCTGCTCCAGTTTCATAGGGCCTTTGTGCGTTGGCAGGTGGAGTATGGGTGAATAGCGTATGGGTTAGAGAGGCCTTATCACCTGAATGTCATTGACGCTATACATCATGATCGCCTCAGGGCGCTTACAGGACTAGTTTCATATCCAGTCTCCGTGCTTGAGGTTGGTGATCCATTGCTTACCATCCGGCAGCAACTCCTCCTGGTGCGTCAGGTGTGTAAGTTCCTTGCTACTCCCACTTCTCCAGCATGACGTAACGTTGCTTGATATGGAATGCATCATTTCCAACCGTCCTTGGACAACTAGGACGTTTGGGCTCCATGCGAAGTATATGCTAGAGTTCCATGGTGTGGGACATGTACGGGCTCAAATGTGGGTTTTTAACAGACTGCCACTCTGTTTCCTGCAAACATCCAATGCGATTTTAGATTTAGCGCAGTACAGAAGAGATTGCACTGCTGCTGCTTATATTTTTAATATATTTTCTGATATTTTAAGCGAGCAATCACAATCACGTAACTGTATCCAGAGATGGGTCTAAACAGTGGAGCTTCTGTTAGCTGCTCTCTTGTTTTCTCCGACAGTGTTCTGAAGACTCGGTTGCCTCCAGCTTAACTGCCTTCGATGCCGAATTGTCTGTGATCCTGAGGGCCCTGGAACAGATGAGACATGCAGTGCCTGCTAAACTCCTCGTCTGTTTCAACTCCCTGAGTACCCTTCAGCGTCTGCAGCGCATGTCTCCATTTGTTATAGTAGACCAGAAAGTCCAGGACGCCCTTCTCCTCCTACAAAGGTTGGGGAAGGAGGTATCTTTCTGCTGGGTGCCTGGGCACATGGGTATTGCGGAGATGCAGCAGCCAAGGAGAGGCGTCGTGATCCCCAGTTCAGTGTGCCATCCCCCTACATGCTATCGCCTCACAGGTGAGGTACAGAGTCATGCGTCGATGGGAAGAAGGGTGGCTGGAAGTGACAGTCGATAAGCCGCATATAGGAAAGTCTCCACCGCCGCCACGGCGTACCTCCTCCTAGTCACGCAGGTGGGATGAGGTCCTCCTTACTCGTCTTCACATAGGCCACGGGCCTGTGATAACATTCTATCAGTAATTAAATGGAAATGCGTAACGAATTTAAAAAGAAATTCAGCCTCGTCTCCATGGACGACTGAGACAATCTTCGCAAGAGATGCAGCAATACAGTATTTCCTTCTCCAAAATGAGTGAGGTATATTAATTTTCCGATCAACAAAAATTGGGGTTTCAGTAAATGTCTGAGCCGCCACTGTTCATCATCATATGTTTTGGCGCCCTGTAATGCCAAACGTGCATTCAGAGGTGAACTACAGTATTCCCTCATTACTTATGACATCACTACCATTCCGCCGAGGAAATATTCGCTGCATGATGACGGTCATGAAACCTTTAGTGTCCCTGCCTGAGAGCACGTTGTTGTAACAGTATTAGCTCAGTCGAGTACATCCTCTTAGGTGTGAAAGTTGTTACCATTTGACAGTCGGAGCGACCTAGCGCTCCAAGCGCTGAGGAAGCATACAGTCACATGCATCGTAAGGATGTTTGTTTTTAATTATTTTCTACATAAGTAACGAAATAGTTGTTACATTTTTGCGTTCCAACCCGTAGTAAATTACTAGGAGACATGAATTATCGCGAAGTACATTTACAGGCAGCCGAATCACACTCTTCAGTGCCATAAGCTACAACTTATTCATGAAGAAATACTTTCGAATGTTTGTATATTTGCATCTTAGACCGTTGGAAGCAAGAGAATATAAACACATATTTCACGCGTGAAAAGCACATCTTTCTGTTTTCTGTTGTTTTTGTCGTAGGCACTCTCCTTGAGTTGAAATTTGTTTCGGGAGCCGAATTATTCGCCCATTCTTTCACGTAACTCGTGTTTCTAATACACGAATATTTTTCTAAATGTAATTACTTTTACTTCAGACTCAGATTTAGCAACAAATGTGGAATTGGTTTTTTCTGTGCTGGGAAACAGTTTTATTGCTTTTGATGATTTATTATCGCGTCCGTGTCGTTTTTCCTTAAGCTACATTTGTGGTGGTGGCTTATTTGGTACGTTAAATAATGTAGGTCTTGCATTCCATATAGCGTTCCTATGTACCGGTACCACATTCAGTGATTTGGCTGAAAGTGCAGCGAACAAAACTCTTTGTTGGGTAGATACACGACGTCTTTCTGCAAGAGATCGGGCCTTCTGACATTACTGACAATTTTTTGTTATTAAAGGAAAACGACATTTCTTATCAAATGTCTGTATGTTACAAGAAAATTGTAAATAAACTGTCCTGTAATGTACCATTTCGTACCTTCCAAGGTTCTTAGAAAACTAAATGATGACAAATGTAGAGTCGTTTTTTAGTTATTGTCGATTTTTATGGCACTACACACTCCCCGCGTTGTAAAAGCTACGTTACAAATCAATGTAAATGTTACTATTCGCAGTCATTCGATATCATATTTAGAAGTGTCGCTTGCTGGCAGCTTGGGATGATGCTGTCGCTGTGGGCAACAAAAACGAGATGGAGTGACGCGATTGTCATGTTAGACTTTATTAGGTTGGGTAATAAGTTCGTAACGTTTTTGTTTTGCATGTTGGTATTTCAGTTGCTATGGGTTTATTTATCGAGTGTCATTTTTTGTTTGTTTCTGTTTGAGTTTACATATTGCCATTTTGTCATTTGGAGATATTTAAGCTGTGGACGCCAGAAGATTGAAGTGCCAAAAGTGGGGAAATCGGATCATTTCCGACATATTATGTTTGAATCGACAGCAGAGGAGGCAGCCAGAAACATTTGCCCGTGTGTAGGGTTAATGCCATTGGATAGTGCACGGCAAAAAAAAGTTTCCTCGTTTTAAGGAGGGTAGTTTTGACATTACTCTCCATGCTCAGGAAGACCTTCGGAGTTTAATAAAGATCGTTTATTCGCATTAATCGACAATAATTCACGTTAGTATACTCCAGAACTGGCAAATATGATGAACTGTGTTCATTACATCATCGTGCGACTTTTGCAAGACATGGGGAAGGTTCAGATATCGGGAGTGTGGGTTCTGTACGCTCTAATTGAAGATCACAAAAATCAGCAGGTGGCCATATGTGCATCTCTTCTTGGTCGTCATCAGTTGGCTCGTGAACAACACCGACCATTCCTGTCCTATATCGATACTGGTGACTGTAAATGGTTTCTCTATGCTAACTTAAGAAAAAGAAAGGAATGGTTGAGCCCAAACAAACAGCAACTTCCCGCACAAAGACCTTCGCGCATCCACCTAAGATAATACTAGGCGTATGGTGGAACAGCGGCGGTGTGGTATGCTGCGAACTACTTCCCGGAGGTGGAACCATCCCTACAGACATTTATTGTCAACAACTGAGACGTCTTGTAGACGCAGTCCAAGGACGACGACCAGGAAGACGTGCGTGAAGCGATGCTACCCCTCGATAACGGCCGTCCGCTTTCTACAACAGGAGGTGGGTTGGGAAATCATTCCGACTCCATCTTATTCACCCAACCTTGCGCCCTCAGATTTTCACCTTTTCCGCTCTGTATCGAACAGTCTTCAAGGAACTTCCTTTCTGGATGAAAATGCCCTCCGAACTTGGAGTGAAGAGTTCTTCGCTTCAAAACCACCTAATTTCTGCAGTCACGGAATCGAAAAGTTACCCCGGCGCTAGCAGACAGTTATAATGAAGAAGAGCAGTGAAAAAGAATATATTACTAATGACTAAAGTGTCTGTTACGTATATCTGTTGTGTGTGTACTTAACTTACCGAAAAACGCCACGAACTGATGCACCAACCTAATACATTGGTCACTAATGGACTGAATACATGACTTTCTTGCATCACCCTCTTTTGTGATGTATCTATTAATTAGTTTTGTGTTGTAACTCGACTCCACCCTAATCTTTTAGGCTGGAGGTTTTAACGTGTTGCAGAGTGGCTGGCTCATCCTTTTATTTTCGTGATCAGCCAGCCACGATCCTCTGCTGTACAGTTTTAATTCCTTCTGCCTTTCTTCTCTGTTGTTTTTGTTGCTGTGCTCCGTTTTCCATGTTCGCTTACCATCGACCTTGGGGCTTTTCTTCCCACGGAATTTTTCTTTTAGTGTTTAGAATGACTGGTAGATGGTTTCAATGTGCTCTGTGTGTTTATGAAACAAGGGACCGATGACCTTTGCAGTTTGGTCCCTTTAATCTTTAAACAAACCAACCAACCAACCATACTTCTTTCTGTAGGCTTGTAGCAGTTCCATTGTTTCCTTAGTACATGAAGTAGGAGATGAAGCAACTTGTTCTGCTACAATTTTGGAAGCATGTCCCTTACTAAACATTACGCCAGATGTAATCGAACTTGTTCAGAACTTGTTGGGGCCGCATGCCTAAGCTTACATTCAGACTCTGGTGAATGCTTTGAACGTTTCTTTGGGATTTTGTGAACCATTTGCAAACCGAAGCAAAATGCAGTCTTTTTGGATAGCTACCTTTGGTCGTGTTTAAAACAACCTTTCCTTATTATTTTTACTTGAAATTGCACTCATATTTTTTGCTCCCGTTTCACAATAGGGTCTGCGTATCACTCTTATATAGCAGTAGCCTGCAATTGTTACGCAGTCTGCGTGTCTGGGATGCTGCCTGGAATCAGTTGAATAAACTGTAACTGATCTTTAACATGACTGAGAAAAGTTTCGTGTTATGTAACATTGACTCTTTATGGGTCTCTAGCTAAGTCATTTCCTTTGTTTTTCTCATAATAATTGAACTGTCGCTGGCAATAAAAGAAATTCATATAAAACCGGAAACGGGCGTTGTGACTCGAGATCTAGAGTATACTTGATAACTAAACAAGTTTTTCACCGTAGCTGGATGGCGGATCCTGTTGCGTGCTGTGCTGCAGGTTGGAACGTGCCAGAAGGCTGTTTACTCGCAGTGTGTGACCTGCAGGAACATGGTTCAGCAAAGGCCAACGAACGAACGGCGAGTTCACTACCTTCCAGCTAGCAAGCGTATATTCAACAGGAAAGGACAAATGTTCCATTACCGTATTTTATTATGAGCCATTGCTGTCGTAGGCGGATAAAAATATATCGGATGCTTCGCTGACAGGTAATTAGAAACTAGTCGCAAATTCTTATATTTTATTCATTATTTCCCAAAGTAATAAATCGCGCTTCCATTACAACCATGATTCTTTGGGAAGGTCGTGGAGACAGTAAGCGCGTGTCCGTCACGTTTAAATGCGACCACCTGTTGCTGTGATCGCGCTTACTGGAAGAGAGTTTGTGGCACCCAGAGACCAAACCGACGAATCACGTTTTTATGCTTTTTCTACTTTCGATTACGAAAACTTCACAAACACGTATGCTTTCAGTGACCATGTTTAACCCCATTCATTCCTTCTTGTACCAGTGGGTGACAATACTTTCGATAGATTTCGTTAAAGCATTCCGAGGTAAAACTAACTCAAATTTCCTTATTTGTATTACCCATCGTAAATCCTCCTATGATCTTTGTGATCAGATCAGGCAGAATTGATTTGTAAGAGGCTGTGGTACAGTCCGCTGATATCGGGAGACGTAGACCTATTGATAAGTCCATCTTATGTCCCTCCTAAAGTATATTCCTCCTACGATCCGTGACTACTACAAGAAGCTAGTGGCCACTCGGGGGGAATACATTGGTCAAGTGCAAGAGAACTGTGATATTTACTGTGATGATTAGCCGCATTGGGTGTTAAAGTGAATTGAAAAATTCTCTTCAGTTGACAGTGCGACTAATTCCAGAAAAAATACAAATGTTACGCTGTTCTGTTGTGATTATCTCTGTGTTGTTTTTCCATGAGATTTGTACGTCACACAAAATTCTAATTGCCATAGTAATATTATAACGAATAGAAATTTAAGTTTTAGTAAAATCTGGATTTTCATAACTGTTTTCTTAGTTTCTGTTGCGTTGGAGTTTGTCAGTTCGGCCTCTGAATAGCAAATAATGTTCGTATGAAACAAGCTAGATTGTTTATAGATCAGGGCGGTGGGATTGCATTGGGGAAGAACAATTCTCATCAAATCCCAGACTATGACTGTCCGGTTACAGGTTATTTGTGGTTTTACCAAATCGAAAAATTGGAATGGTACTTTTGGAAGCGACAGTGCTAATTTGTTGCACCAACCCTGTCGTATCACAGCTTGAGCGCCGTCCGCAATGTCTTCATCTAGCGAGGTGAGGCGTCCTGTAGGACGGAGCTTAGGGTCCCCGCCCAACCATCTAGATTTAGGTTTTCTTGGTTAAACTAAATCCGTTGAGGGAAGTGCCGGAATGTTTCCTTTAAAAAGGACACAACTGGTTTCGTCTGTAGCCTAATTTTCCGCCCTTCATAATGACTTCGTCATTGACGAGGCGTTAAACTATGGTTTTTCCCTTTTTCCAAATTTTTGTTTTGGTTTGCCGGAATCTATCATTTGCTATCTTTAGTACTCCTAAAGTAACTTGATATTCCTCGACACCACGATGTGCAAGTTAAAAACATTGCGCATGGTGGTATTTGCATTTTATACGCGAATTGAAAAATCAACTCTGCGTTCCTTACATGTGCTGTGTTTCATTGCAACCGTGTGATGCAAAATAATTCTCGAGACCATTTCTTGTAGTACAAAGGGGATACAGTCTTGTTCAATCGACTGCTTGCAAACGGTAGACATAGGTGGTAATAACATAAGCTATGACACAATACAAAATGTGATTATTCCGTGTATGGAAAAGATTCTCATATTTGATGTTCATAGGAAGAAACTTAATAAAAAGTGGAGTCCGACGTGTTCCTACGGTATTTAAGACGGCCTACTTGTCAAGCATTTTTATAGAGGATGCCCTTCGTTACAGGGTAACTGGCAGTGTTTGTTTACCCAGATTTTTGTGCCACTATTGAGTTAGAATACGTGCATTCCAATAGACACACGTTTAATAGGTAGTGTGTGCCATATTTGTAAAGAAATCGTTTTGAATACCAGACTCCGCTCGATGTTGACAACACTTTATTGCTTTTGTTACAAGTTACCTTTCCCTATGCTCATGGTTGTGTCCTGCCAATTGGTGCGAGAGCGAAGAACAGGAGGACAGTTAACTATGTACTAACAAATAACACGACGACCGTTCTGTATCATAAATGTTGGATTATTGTTAAAGGTACTCTCACACCAATACAGCCCCAAAGATCGTGCAGAATGAATATTGCACTCTGCCGGAGTGTGCGATGTGTCGGAACGTCGTTGGAGCTGGATTCGAACCCAGAAGGTATCCTTGAGCAGGCTGAGATGTGCAGGCGCAACTCAAGACCCGACGTCACAGTTTCAGAAATCCCAGTACGTCTTTCCTGATTTCGGAACTTCAACGAAGCTCTCCTGCCCACTCTGCTGGATCAGAGCTCCTTTCTTCGAATTTGCGGGTTCGAGTTAAGGTCTGGCAAACAGCTTTAATCCACCGTAAAGTCTCAAACCAAATGAGATTCTTTAACAAAGTAAACGAATCACTGCATAATGCGCTACAGGGGGAAGTTCTTCACGTGATAACACGAAGGAAGCTGCCTGAATGAATGTGGGCCCAGCCTACATGGTAACATAAGATTTTTCGCCCACACACATTATGGTAGTGAGAGCTTCGCAACACACCAGCACGATTCACATTGTATTTCAAATAGTGGCATTGACGTCTACCGTCAACAGATCGGCGCATCACGTCAGAAGTGATTGTGTAGAAGAAAGTTATCGATGACGCGACTGTAATGTCAGTTGATTTTCCAGTTCGGCGTAACTCCGCCATCTGACAACATCCATATTCTCGCCGGGTGTATGATAGTGAGTTTTGGCCTTTTTTGGCTTATGAGTCTTTTAGTTTATTGCTTGCTTTGTTTTCGTCACACGTTGCGACTATTGACCGTGCTTAATATATGTCGTGGAAGTGTTCTCCCACGATAGAGGACTATTAGCTAAAATTGAAATATAAATTTGATATTACGACACGTGGACAAAGTGCTCTGCACTTAAATATGATTATAATGAGGCGTCCTGAAAAACTTAATGTATGGAAATCCCTCCAGCAGTGAATGAGTCAGCTCTGTCGACGGAGAAAACTCGCAAAGGATAAAGCAAAGCGGCTATGTTCACTGCATTCTAAATACTGTTATGTTTGTATGTGTGAATTTTAGAAGTAAATAATGTGAACATATATTAAAATGTTCAACACTTATTTTTTCGTTTCCATACAATGTACAGAATTTACCACACTTCCTTTAAGAACATCAGTTATAAATTTCACCATAACTTTTTTTTTCGGTGGTGGTGGTTGTTCTTTTTCTTCTAATATTGGTTCGATTGTTGCTAGTCCGTCTTGTGTCTTTTCATATATACTGCACCCTACATCTATTTGAACGGATTGTATTAAAGCTTTGCAGTTTCTACCCCTCTCCCCACACCACTACCAAATTGCCTATTTCATGTGATGCCTCGCGATGTGTCATTTCAACCAATCCTATCTTTTAGTGAAGTTGAGCCATACATTTTTCTCCTCTAATTCAATCCAGCACGTCTTCACTAGTTTCCGACTCCATCTAATCTTCATTCTCCTGTAGCACAACGTTTAAAAACCCTCGATTATCTTCTTATCTGAATTATTTACCTTTCATGTTTGACTTCCTAATGTTGAAATCCATATTTGATGTTAACAAATTTCTTTTTCTGAAACGCTTTTCTTATTGTTGCCGGTGTGCTTCTACATTCTCTCTGCTTCGGCAACTGTCAGTTACGTTAATGTTTAAATACTGAAACTAGTCTAATACGTAGTATCTCATTTCCTTGTCTTACTCCCTCACCGTTACCTGAAGTAATTCCATTATATTCCATTACTGCTGTAACCACTTTTCAAGATGCTATCCATTCCGTTTAACTGCTCTACAAATTCCTTTGCTATTTGACAAACCTCAAAGTTTTTTTCTTTCTTCTGCTTGAATCTTAATTCCCGTACCAAATTTCCACTTGGTTTCCTTTGCTGCTTGCTCAGTATATGAACTGGTGATAGACTACCACCATGTATCACTCCATTCTAAACCACTTCTTCCGTTCATGCCCTTAGAATCGTATATCTGCAGTCTGGTTTCTGTACAAGTTATAATTTTTTGCTCCCTTTATTTTACCTTTTGAAACTTCAGAATTACAAAGAATGTATTACAGTGAATATTTCCAGTAAATATTTCCAGTAAACATTTTCATAAACGTATACTAACCCACAAAGGCTGAAAATTAGGCTTTGGCTTTCTTCAGTCCGTCTTCAGAAAGAGCGTAGGGTCAGTCTTACCTCGCGCGTTTCATGCGTTTCTTCAGAACCCACACTATTTTTTCTCCGATCTGTTTCTACCAACCCTTCTATTCTTCTATTGATGATTGGAATTTCTATTATATTTAAGGTTCAGTAATTAACCTGTCAGCACCTCCCTTTTTTAGTGTGGGAAACACTACGTTCTTATTGACGTCTTTTGGTACTTTCTCTGTGTCATATTTTGCATGTCCAGTGGAACGGTTTTTCTCATAGTTTGTTTTACCGAGGACCTTAATTGTGATGGAATGTAGTATACACTATGTGCCTTGTTTCGACGTCAGTCTTTCAGTGCTTTGTTAAATTGATTTATGGATGTTTGTACTATCACTACTAGTCCTACATGTTAGGACATTGTTGGCTACTCTGACGTGACATTATATTCTGTATGGGATGAATGCTCCATCATGTGACTGACGTTGGCATCCAATATATAAATGGATGACGACGACGACGACCACATCATCGTCATTATGAAGATGTAACGGCAGTGTACGAACTACGCTTTCAGCGACAGCATTAGTTTCCCAGTAGCCCACGCCGAGTGCGTCCGTCCACTGGGCGTACCAGATAGAGCGTGATAATCAGTGGAAGTATTGACTTTTTCGAAGCGGCCAAAGAGCGATTTGCGTGCGTACGTTTGTAGCAGTTCACCCGGGAAGCCAGCAGCGAAGGCGTGACCCAGCGAGACAGTCACTGCGCACGCGCTCACGTGTGTGTGTGTGTGTGTGTGTGTGTGTGTGTGTGTGTGTGTGTGTGTGTGTGTGTCAGCTACTGCTCATTTTCGCAGCTGCAGTACTACAGTCAGCCCGCATGCAGGCAGCTGCGGGATGACGAGTAACACGTCAGAGAACCAGTTCTCTGTTCCTACGTTTCCTGCTGTCACAGAGTAATTAACTGCTTCTCACAGCCCATACTTTGTTAGTTTCAATTAAAACTGATTCTGGTTGTAGAATATCACGAATTTAGGCCACGTTCCGGTGTAAAGTACATGAAACGAAATGTACTCATAGAGCAGACAGCGAAGAAAAGCAAGAAGAAATTAGAAAATGAAGAGAGAAAATTCGAGGGGGAGGATATAAGATTCAAGATTTGCCACACACATTATAGTGCTGTCAAACAGCAATAGATTTGGAAGATTAATTGCACGAAATGTGTCTTGAAAAAGGGTTATCAGATAAACATAAATAAAACCAGTCCAAATGCAGCGGAAGGTAGTCGTTACTCCTAAGTATTTTATGGCTGTTTCTGTTTCAAGTGAGTTTTCATCAATAGTCACATTAAATCAGATGATTGAGAGAATTAGGTAAGGAAATGAGGCGTTAAAAGTGATAAGTTCTACCACTTGGTAGTTATATTGTTTTGATATCACCTCGAAGAAATATGGTTACGGAATGAATTTCTTTGCGACGGTCTGCGTGCTGGTACACACTGAAATCTCGCACCGTTTCGTAGCATGCCGCTAGACGGGCTAAAACACAATGCCGTATCTCATCTCCACTTCATCACTGTGCGTAAAATATACGAAGGAAAACTGCACTTCTAAAAGAAGCTTCCCTTCGTGGTTAATTCAACGTATACATGCATGCGATAACATTGTATGAAACAATGTGGCCCTACTTAGCAACAGTTTCCCGTCTGTAGCGTATCTGTAATGGATGGAAATCACCGTCTCAGTTCCTTTCACAATAGTAGGTTTCGGGCGTGATATAAGAAATAAAATTTCCATTTTCAAGCGATCTCATCTGGTCCGAAACGGATACTCTGTCATGGATATCTTTCAGTCCTTCAACAGAAGGGTAGTGGCATAAACCCTTCCAGGGGGGGTTGGGGGTGGGGGCGTGCTACTTTCCACTACTCTCCCCCCCCCCCCCCCCCCCGACTAACATGGAATCGGTGGGTCGCTGCATCTTGGCGTCTCCTTGGTAGCCCGAGGCCACATCTCTTAGTGCGTAAGCTTGCTCCCGAGCCCTGTCCTTGCCGCGCGCAGCATACGCATCTACGCCCATTGTTTTGAAAATTGTTTGAGAGCCAACGCTATGGCGTGGGGAGAACAGCAGCCCAGCAAGTGTTGGCAACATCGGGGCCAGTAACCTCGCGACTCTGTCGGTGGATGCCATTGTCTTCCAAACAATAGTCAGCTTTATAATCGCATCTTAGACATCACAGTTGACCAGGGTATTCTTACCTTTAGAAGCGGAATGTACCATTTCCGGCATACCCCTGGCATCACCACTCGGTTCAGACTTGAAAGATAGGTGACACGTATCGAGTACAATTACTTTATAGATCTTCACGTTTCTCTTACTATGGCGCTGCGCGACACCGCAGATACACTTTAAGTACATTCTGAAAGATATTACACTCACGCAGTGCAAGTTTATTATTCCTTCGTATTCGCCACTGACATTTTTCTTGAGTTTTGTACGCTGTTAACTGAAACTGAATGTCATAATTTGATGTTGCCATTCTTCCCCGTGTGACCGTCAGTGTCAAAACAGAATGGTGCTGAAAGCGCAGAGAACTAAGCGCCTGCGGGTCGGTTTCAAACTGTGCACTATAAAATATTATTCAGGATCGCTGTGCTGTGCTGAAAGCAGCAGCTAGGATCGACCCATAGCGTTTAAAATACATTACACATTAAAAAAATTGATATGTTTCTGTGAATCGCCAAACACATTCACTTTCATCTGTAACATTAATTAGTTACAACACAGACAATACCGTTGTAGCATTGTGCACTTACGAGCCGAAATATCACGGTATGACAAAGTAATTCCTATATCTACCTCTACTTGTACATCTACGTAAATACTCGGCAAGCCACAACACGGTGTGTGGCGGAGGGCACCCAATACCACTAATAGTCCTTTCCTGTTCCACTCGCAAACAGAGCTTGGGGAAAAGGGCTGTCTACATGCCTCCGTATGAGCCTTAATTTCTCGTATTTTCGTGGTTGTTACGCGAATTGTACGTTGGCGGCAGTAAAATCGTTCTGTAGTCAGCTTAAAATGCCGGTTCTCTACGTTTTCACAGTAGTGTTCCCCGAAAAGAGTGTCGCTTCCCTCGAGAGTGTTCCCGAAGCATTTCCGCAATTCTTGTACGAACCTACCGGTTAACAAATCTAGCAGCCCGTCTATGAATTGCCTCGATGTCTTCCTTCAATCCGAGCTGGTGCTGATCCAGACACTCGACAGTGTGTTTCCTTTACAGCTGTATCCTTTACTGGTGAACCACACTTTCCCCAATTTCTCTACATAAGCCGAACTCGACCATTCGCCGTCCCTACCACAATCCTCTCAGGTTCATTCCATTTCATGACACAGGAGGACACTACTAATGCTATATCCAAAAATAACGATTTTGATTTTACCTCTCGTCCTCGTTAACTTACATTTTTCTACATTTAGATCTAGCTGCCATTCATTACACCAACTGGAAATTTTGTCTAAGTCATCTTGTAGCCTTCTGCGGTCAATCAACTTCGACACCTTTCAGTAACACCTTTCAGTACAACCTTCAGCAAACAACCGCAGATTGCTGCCCACCATGTTCTCCAGATCATTTATGTATATGCAAAATAATAGCGGTCGTATCATGCTTGCCTGGGGCATTCCTGACGATACCTTTGTCTTTGATGATGAACAACATACTCAGTTCTATAACTTGTCATGTATGGGAACCTACTCCGTATGCTCGTACCTTCGTTACAAATCTGCGTTGGGAAACCGTGTCACATGCTTTTCGCAAATGTAGAATTGTGGAATCTGCCTGTTGTCCTTCAGCCACAGTTCGCAGTATATCGTGTGGGACAAGGGCAAGCCGAATTTAGCACGAGCGATGCTGATTCAAGCTTCTCGGCCTCAAGAAAATTTGTTGTATTTGAGTTGAATTTATGTTCAAGAATTCTGCAGCAAATCGATGTTAAGGATATTGGTCTGTAATTTCGTAGGTCCGTTCTTTACCCTTCTTAAAGGATTCTTTCTATTTTAATTCCAGTCGCTCGAGACTTTGCTTTGAGCGAGAAATTCGCTGTAAATGCAAGCTAAGTAAGAGGCCAATCCCGTAGCGTTTTCTTTGTAAAACTGAATTGGGACTGCATGTGGATCTGGCGACTTATTTGTTTTCAACTCCTTCAGCTGTTTATCTACGACCGATACGGTTATTATAAGGAGCGTTCAAAAAGAAACTATCCGGAGACATAATTACAGAAACAGGCACCTGTGTGTTCGAAGTATTGACCCTGGCTGTTGAGACACTTGTCCCACTGTGAAATAAGGCGGCGAATGGCTGTCTCATAAATTTCCAGGGGCTGCGATGTTAACCAGTTCCGCACATACAACTGGACGTCGTCGTCAGAGGTGAATCGTTTGCTTGTTGCTCGTCTCGTATTTTGAAATGAGTGAAGACGTTACTCCAGGTCCGTCGCGTGGTCCGAGTAAGACTCCCGGCGACCCCTGAAAGGAAAGTTAGATTCGAAGTAAGAAGTGGTGCTCATAAAATGATGCACAATGTGCTGGAGTGCTGCGAGGTGTAAAAGGACAGTAAAACGCTGCTGCACCCTATCATTCAGGCCCATAAGAGAGCTGCTACTTACCCCGGCAAAAGTGTGTGAACCCTGGATAGCACCAGCACCACAAGGTACAGGGTATATTGGGTGTTACGCTACTCCATAAGGATGACAGTGGCAAGTGTTGGCTTGAAAAACGCGCTTGTGAAAAAAGCGAAGCCAAAGTGCAGGGCAAAATCGACGCAAGGAGGTTATCATGGTCAAATGAACTCTGACAATTTCGAGAAGTTGTTTTCGGAAATAACGCACTCACATCTTCTGCCAAATTCTGTCATTGTTGTGGACAGAGCGTCGTGTAACTGTAGGCAGATGAACAAAATACTATCAATATATCAAGGGTGGCGTTGAAAGAATGGCTACGAAAAGGAAAGTTAAATGCAATGACAGCATGACAAAGGTTAAGTTGTATGCTCTGGTGCAGGAGAATACACCAAGTTAAAAGACATATGTTAACAGACGAAGCGGATAAGAATGCATGCAACACTATGGGTTCGCCTGCCGCCATACAATTGCGACCTGAACGTAGTTGAACTTGCATGGGCGAAAATATATGGCTTAATGGAAATTGCAGTTTACGACATTTTAATATGTACTAATGAGTCTAGTGACGACTCATCTAATACAGACACAACGGAACATGAGAGCTCGTCCCACACGGGCACAGCTGACAATAAGTCTTCAAGTGCCAACGCGGCCGAGAGTGATCGTGGACGTTACGAAACTAAATCGTCGAACTTTTATTCAATATGTAAATGTTGCCTATATCTAATTACATTGATCTTGTATCCGAAATTGTGTTTATCTGTAATTTCATATTATTTCTGATAACTGTTATGCAGTTTGTAGCAATAGATATCTTCACTGGTTTCGGCATTCACTATCACCATGCTCCACATCTACTTTCGCTGAAGCGCAAAACACGGGTGTCGGCTGGCGGTCCTGCGAGAGGGAGGTGGGTCTTGCCCCGCAGCTTGAACCCCTCGCGGCCGACATCCACGACATAGTGTCGGAGTAATAGCTGTCCTAAGGCACAAGGGTCAATAACTCCTGTAGTACGCTAATGAACCGCCGCAAGTTAATTCTTAAATTCTATTTTATTTATAGAGCATACCGTACCAACTGAAAGTTGGGAGCTGCCAAAGTACGGGGAAGTAAACCACATACCCTCTCCACTTCTCTTGCTTCCTCTGCGGTCGCACCTCGCTTCAGTATTCTGTCGGCAGAAATCAGCAAAAATCGGAAGCGTTCGGCCAAATAGCATATTTGCCTTAGCATCTTCTCGCCGACCTTTGAGATCGTACAGTCCCATAGGAGATAGGGAAGTAGGAAGAACTCCATTGTTGAGCATGTTCGAACTTAGTTAGCCGCAGCTTCGTGAATCAAGTGCACTGATGACTCACGTTAGCGATAGACGTATGCTAGTAGTCATGTATAATGCTGCTTGGACGAAATGACACGGTGGCTACAGCGTGCGATTTCAGTCGAGGGCGCAGGCGGAAGATAAGAACACGAGGGGTAAAAGATATCTTATTTGTCTCGTTGAGTCCTTAAACCTTGTTCTTTTAGTGGCCTTTTCCAGCCGGTTTTTGCCTCCCCTCTGTGCTTGCTTTTTTTCGCAGTGGTCTACCTAGCAACCCATCGGTACGATCGTTACGGTGACCACGGGTTCCTTACACCAGAATACTCAGAAAATATCCCTGAACAACATCTGAAATTTTATCAGTAGAGTTCACGTATATCACTTGGTACTGGTGACATTGGGTATCCTTCTTTTACGATGTCTTTGTTCCTGCTGCCAGTTTCTCGGGTCCCTGCCATAAGTGACGTGGTACTATGTAGGCGTTCTTCAAACCCTCCAAATTGAGATTCATTTGAAACCATTATTTGCGGGGCCTGCAGTCTGTGGGTGATGAATGAGTAAGCAGCGGCCTTGGGATTGCAGCTGGAGGCGGCGTGCAACACGTAGGTGGAGCAAGGTGACGCTCTGACAGGCGGTGTAGGGCGCCGCACCGTGGCGTCGCGCGATGTGACGTCACGTGACGTCGTGTCAGCGCCCGTTACGAAACGCTTCGCGCCCATCGATCAGCCGTCGCACATCGATCTTCCGCATCCACATGGAACCGCGGCTCCAGCCCGTGCCTCGAACTGTAACTGAGCTGGACCCAGCTACGGGCGCGACTGTATCACTCCGTGCCGATGACTGTAGTCTGATTAAAAGTACTTGAGAGTTGGCACTTGACGCGTTGGAGCTGGTTTCCTTCAATCAGAGCGCTCAAAGTCACTCCCGAACCGTTCGCCGTTGCCAACCTGCTACGACAGTTGGCCAGTTCACTTCCAGTGTCTTGTCCGGCATTCTTTCATTACGTGTGTGGATCCCGAATCAAGGATCTGGCACTTTTATTTCGTATTTTATCATACATGATAACCATGAGACGAGCAGAACTGTCACATCACGATGCTCATGAAATACACGTTTCATACTCAGCACTAACTAAACACTACTGGAGACTTCCGCACAAGACGAGATTCGGCATCACACATGTGGTTTTCATAATCACACAAATCGGCTTACATTAGATAAATTTCCCACTACTTTTCGTAAAGCCGGGATTTTGAAGGCTGCAATTCATCATTGCGACTGGGTGATCACATTCAGAAATACAACATCTGACTCAGTGTTGTACTTCAGCGCTATGGTTAGCGTAATAACCTGCAACGATGAAAATCGTACCGGTAGGTTCCAATCTCGTCAAATGTTGTGCAGTTTTTTATTTCTGAATTTCATCAAATGCGTATACCATTTTTATTCAGTTAATTGGTTTAGATGTAATTTATTTCTAATTCTTTGCCGCGTCATTTTAATCTTATTTTTGTACACATAATCCATTTTTCGTCTTGAATCTGCCTATGTCGTGTATAATCTGCAACCAAGTACCAACGAGGACTGCTCATCGTTGGCAACGTGACAGCTCGTGTATTCAGAGAGACGATAGTTTTAGGTAACCAATGATAGCGAGAAATTACAGTTTACTTTTAGCACTGAAATTGAACTTTCTCTGTCTTGAGTTTCCACGTTGATATTAGTTTAATACCCGTGTACGAAGCGATCGTGACTTTAATTCTGCCGTAGATTACTGACCACCGCTTCCTCGCATACATTACACATCACGAGGTTGTGGTTAGCCTAGGACATGAGTTTTAAATTCAGGGCTACAAAACGCGTCTCCTGCCGCAGTTCAGTCATTGGTCACTTAAAAACCGGCTGTCGACAGAGCATCTCGCATTTACGACATCCTCGCGGCAGCCCCTTCCAGCAATGCTCCGCGTTTCACACTAACAAAATTTGTAAAATCACAGCGGTAGCCGGCGGCCGATGCAGCGCTGTAGCGGACTACAGCTCAGTCAAACACCACGAAACGCAGCCACAGAAGAAAGGGAGAAAGGACTTAAAAAGTACTTTTCTTCCAATGGCGCAACTAAGACTGGCGTTTAAATTGCCTCTCTTAAATACCATGCTAACGGGACATGGAAAACTGAAGGCTTTCTGTCATAGATTCAGTAGCCCACTTCTGCGTGAGAGGGCGGCAAATTGTGGACTACCTGACTGGAATGTATCAACTCGGATGGACAGAGAAACAAATTACTGAAAAGTGTAACAAGAACAGACGGAAAATGGCTCGATACAACCCTTGTTCAAATGACTCCTGTAAATTCTGTAATTCAATAGGATTTGTGTAAATTTCCGTCGCCGATTGTAAAACGAACTTTGTATTAATTGCAAGGCGGTAACCACTGTAAGAGAAACGAGGCACTATTCAAAATACTGTGTTAAATATGTGATAACACTATACAGAAATCTTGATCAACTTCGGATGACTAAGTTTGTCAAAATATCGACATGTGACAAGACAGCTGCATGACCATCAGTATGAGATAAAAAGGAATATATTTTGTTACTAGTGTCGTGAATATAAATAGCATAACCCGAAACTTGTATAGAGTGTAATGCAAAAAATTTTGGCTATTATTCGACAGAAAGTAAAATGAATCCACTAACGATGGTGAAACTTCACCATATATGTATGTTAAAGAAGAAAACTGAGTTAGTTAAAAGCTGGTAACTATTTCCATAACATAGACTGATAATCTAGAACATCATGACCACCTACCTAATAGCTGGTATGTCCACCATTGGCACGGATAACAGCGGCGACGCGTCATGGCATGGAAGCAATCAGGTCTTTGCAGGTCGCTGGAGGGAGCTGGCACCACATCTCACATAAGTCACCTAATACCCGTAAATTCCGAGGTGGGACAATGAGTTCTGACGCCACGTTCAATCAGATCCCAGATGTGTTCGATCGGGTTCAGATCTGGCAGTTCGGGGGCTAGCACATCAATTGAAACTCGCCTCTGTATTCCTCGAACCACTCCGTCACACTTCTGGCCTTGTGACATGGCTCATTATCTTGTTGAAAAATGCTATTTCCTTCGGGAAACTTGATCGTCATTAAGGTGTGTACGTGGTCTGCAACCAGTGTACTACACTCCTTGGCCGTCATTGTGCCTTGCTCGAGCTACACTGAACCCATGGAGGCCACGTGAATGTTTCCCGGAGCAAAATGGAGTCCCCAGGAGCTTGTCTCCGACACGCCTTACGGGTGTCGAGGAGCTGTTCCCGTGGACAATGACGGATTCGTGCGGTCCCTTCGGCATGACGGAGAAGGTATCTGGATTCACCAGACCATGAACCACTCTGACATTGCGCCAACGTCCGGTGTCGAGGGTCAAGTGCCAATTTCTGTTGTAGCTGCCCATGTGTTGTTAACATTGGCACATGCGTGGGTCGCCGGGTGCAGAGGCCCACATTGCGAGTGTTTGGTGTGCTGTGTGTTCACACATAGTTACACTATGCCCAGCATTAAAGTCTGATGTTAGTTCCGGCCCAGTTCGCCGCCAGCCCTGTTTTATCTGTCTGCCCAGCTTACGACGTCAGACATCCGTAACGAGGTGTGGCAGCCCAACACCACGAAGTCTGGACGTGGTTTCACTGTGGTTTTGCCCTGTGTTGAAGACACCACAGCACTCCCTCGAACACCCGACAAGTTGTACAGTTTTCGAAATGCTCGTGCCGAGCCTGCAGGCCATCACAATCTGTTCTCGGTCGAACTCAGAAGGGGCTGAGTATGGCGCCCATCTGTGTCCAGAAGAGTCTGGAAGCGCAGCATTGCATTGCGCACAGCAGAACGAAGCATGTCCGTAGTTATGCTGGCTACCTCTCTTGATATGCTGCGATTCAGATCAGCACATGTGTCAAGTTGCCCCTGGTAAACGCTGTCCTTCAGGTAGCCCCACAACCAGAAATCACACGGATGAGATTGGTGATCGTGCCGCCCAAATATTTGGAAACGATCGGCTGGTAATTCGATCGTTTCCAAATGTGTTTCGGAGAAGTAGGTGAACTTCACGAGCGATGTGCGGTGGGGCTCCATCGTGCATGAAAACTGTTGAGTTCAATGCGTCTATCCTGTAGGACAGATATGACACGGTGGCGAAGCATATCGCAGTAACGCTGGCCAGTCACCGTGCACGTCATTGGTCCTTGAGCGCCATCCTGTTCAAAAAAAGAATGGACCAGCGATGAACGTAGCCGTGAAGGCACACTATACGGTGACGCGTTCACCATATGGAGGAACTTCATGCAAAGTGACAGGAGGTGAAGATCCCCACACTTAGCAATTCTGTGTGTTCACCTCACCTGTCAGAGAAAAATGAGTTTCGCCTGTCCATAGGATGGTCCAGGGCCAGCCCTCTTCAACTTCAGTCCTTACCAGAAAGTGCAGAGCGAAGTCAACACGTCTTTGTGCGTCCTGCAGAGGAAGCTGTTGAACGATATGGAGCTTGTACAGATAACATTTGAGAATGGTGCGAAACACCTTCCGTGCAGTGGACCACGGGATGTTCAACTGTCGTGACACAGCACGCGCGCTGCGACGCCGATCGGGAGCCTCTTCCCGGAGTGATGCCCAGTTCTCCAGTTGATTCGAACTACACTACACTACCTTCTGGAGAAACTTGCGCGCTCAAACCAGTAGTGGAGAAATAGGACCCTTCCGTAATCCTGTCAGCCGGCGATATTCTCGAAGTGTTAGCTGCAGCATTACTGTTGTTTTGATGATAGAGCTTCACCAGTAATGCCCTACTGCTTTCGTCCACGCTCATGTTGACACGCACTGCGACTGGTCGGGTGTGAGAGACTATGAATCACGACGACTGATTACGGCACCTGGTGGCCATAGTTGAGACTGGACGGTGAGGCTGTGATGCATGGAAATCATGCACCCCATACTCTGGACAGTAATGCTGCCAAGTTGGGTACTCGTACGGTAATTAGTTTCCGTGTTATAAAATACGGAAAGTTTAATTATAACCAACCTCCCGGTACACGTGGACAGCACGTTCACTGGTACTACATGTGCACCGTGTGTATGTCTGACAAGCAGTCATTTCTCGACAGGTGACGCTGCCCATCGCCTGGACGGGCTTATGATGATAATAGGTGGACCATAAAGTTTGGGCTGATCGATGTATTGTGTATGTTTTATATTTACAACAGACATCGTAATTAAGGAAACCAACATATCTAGTATTACTCATTGTAATGGAGGATATCCATCAAACTAAAAAGAAATTGTATTACCATTTTAAAGAGTGAAACTTGGTCGTTTAGGCACTTATTGCTATTCATGTATACTCAGCCCTTGTTCCATACACATGACAAGCAAGAAGTACTTAAAACAAGCAAGGTTTTCAGATTTTGAGAGTATCAGATGTATGGTAGCCGCCGCCGTCTGTATTTGGGATATGTAGTGTGGTTACCAGCCCAGCGTGTCTGGAGCCCGCGATTCCTCGTGCTCTGCGGTGGCCCACTTGCGCAACGTGCTTGCACACTGGCGACTGTTGTACGCCTTCAAGGTCACTCTAGAACCAGATCGGCAGGCGCCCGGCTTATCAACGGCTGCGATACCCCGTCGCCTGTGCACCTTACTGCAGGGAACCTTCTGGAGAAACTTGCGCGCTCAAACCAGTTCTCGAAGCTGGCATTGATCCATTTCAATCTGAAACAGTATAAACGTTTGACATTTACGAAAGTGCTTCATATGGTTCAGTAGCCGTCGTTCACAGATGCTTTTTCATCACTGTAGAACTCAATAAGTACTTTATTCACAACTGTCTCTGGATATTAAAATTAGTTGTATTAATCTCCTTAGTTTTTGTGAAAGCTTCCTTTCGATTTTTTTATTATCGGAAATTCAGTCAAAAGAGAGCCTCACTCAAGAGGAGAGATGGGAATATATAGATTAATAATATTAATCTTAATTGTAAGGCAGCTATACATCACTTCAGAAATCCAAATAAAATATTTACAGTCATTATGTCTTCTGTAGTGTCAAAGAAGTCGGAGTAGTTCTCGACTACGAATTTTGAGTGCACTGTTCAACACTGAATCCCACAGTCTGTCTTAGAGACCACAGGCGCATTCCATGGAGGTAGTCCTTCCCCATCTGTATAGTAGGTCGCCTCGTCTCCTGTTGTTGGTTGGAATTCTGTTGCACATACTCCATGACCTCTGGAACTGATTAATTTCCCAAGGTTTGTTGTTGGCTTTCAGAAAGCTCTGGGGCAGTAGTGAAGTGTTGTTATACCATTCTTGCATCCAAGCTTCGTAGAGATTTGAAGCTAGCTGTTCTCAGTGGGGG